>NC_030813.1:99422697-100026883 GCF_001704415.2 Capra hircus
CCTAAACCATACCCCTGCCCCCAGTCCATGGAAAGATTGTCTTCCACAAAAATGGTCCTTGGTGCCAAAAAGGTTGGCACTGCTGTTCTAGTGTGTTAACATCCAGGAACCTGACTTGTCCTACACATGGGCAAGCCCTCTCTTGTAGAGGCCAAAGGAACGTGTAGTAAGAGGTTGTGGGTTGGGAATGTTGAGTGCAGTGGGAATACAAGTGGAATCTTAAATGCACCAAGTTAGAGTTCTGAAACTGGAGTCCGCTGTGCTGTGGTTGGATTTCAATGACCCACCAACCTCTGGAAACTAAATTTAAATTCTATAATTTAATATATTAGCACATGTATATTTTTCTGAAGAAGGAATACAGGATTTCATCAACTTCTCCAAGTGGTCCATAAGGCAAAAGGGGTGAAGAAAGAATAAGGAGCCAAGATAATAGACAAAATTATGTACCTTCTACCCAATTTCTTATATCAGATAATCAGAATCAATAATAATTGCAGCTGCTATTAAATAATAGATAGGTATACAGTAATTCAGCTGTAAATCTTATACAATTACATTCAACTATAATAACCAACCAAAAATTACTAGTAAAAAGATTGATTGTCATACTGTTCCCTTGGCAGAATAAATTTGGCAGACAAAGAAGTTAAGAAATACCCAAGAAAAAGAAGTCATACTTCAACTATGGCCAAGATACGTGGTTTTGCAAACAATACTAAGACATCTGGTGGACAAGGGAATAAGTCATATCTTCATGTATATTCCAAGACTGACACATCTGAACACTTCTTTCTCTGCCATAATGAATACATTTTATTAATATAAGATGAAATAATAATATCATGGTGTCATCCATAATACAAATCAAAATCAATAAAATGTATTGATGCCAAGAAAATCTCAAAGTATCAGGCATGTTTTCAGCATCAAACTTAAGCAGAATTTTTTCTCTTGTTCAATCCCCTGCAAAAGCAGGAGGCCATTTCCAGAGAAAACTGAAAGTATGCCTGCATGATGAAATTTGGTCACAGTATCCCATCTATTTGGTTAATTGGTACTTAACAATTACCCTACTACTTCTTATCCAAAACCATAGCCACTGAAGGGTACTGCTTGATTAAAAAATTTTTTTTTATTAGTTACCTTGACTTTTATATACTGTTTAGATTTATAGCTGTCAGACTAGTCCACCATTAATCATACTCCTAAATACTTCTTAAGAGCTCTATATGGGTGCAAAGGCAGTAAAAGAGAGAGAGAGACCACAGGTTACATAACGTTCCATGTGCTCAGCCATGTCTGACTCTGTGGGAGCCCATGGACTATAGCTGGCCAGTCTCCTCTGTCCACGGAATTGTCCAGGCAAGAGTACTGGAGTGGGTTGCCATTTCCTACTCCAAGGGATCTTCCTTACTCAGGGATTGAACCCAAGTCTTTCACGTCTCCTGCATTGGCAGGCAGATTCTTTACCACTTAACACCACCTGGGAAGCCCCAAAGATAGTAAAGGCAGAATGAATTAAAATGAGGGTAGTGATTACATTCTTAGCTACACTACTGAGCTTCCCTGGTGGCTCAGATGGTAAAGAATCTGCCTGCAATGTGGAAGGTCTGGGTTCAATTCCTGTGTCAGGAAGATTCCCTGGAGAAGGAAATGGCCACCCACTCCAGTATACTTGCCTGGAAAATCCCATGGGCGGAGGAGCCTGGTGGGCTGCAGTCCATGGGGTTGCAAAGAGTCCGACACGACTGAGCAACTAATATACACACACAAGGCATCAGTCATTTTATTACTATAATGTCAAATGACCAGTATGGTTATCTTTTTACTAGTCTGCTTGATTTTACTCTTAAACAGTTAAGAGTGCTTAGTTATTATCAACTATTTAATAATCCATTCAACAAAAATTTACAGACTCTCTGATAAATTCTCAGCACTATACTACTGGTATTAAGCCTGGTTCTTATCCGCAAGTAGCTCGTAGTTTGACAGGATGCGACAATCGAAACCTGACAAAAATTCAGAGAGCAATTAAACTATAATGCTGACTCATGATTATGAGCCTTTTAGCAAAGAAGGGACAAAATATTAACTAAAAATGATGATAATGAGAAAGCAGAAGGAAAACTAGAGGAGCAGGAAGAGAAGTAAGACAATTGTCACTCTGATGTGCTGGGCACCCAGCTATGCTCTTTACGTATAGTAACTTTTTAAAACTCATACTGATACAGTAAAAATAATATCTAATATTCTTGAGAGCTGGACAAATATTTACAAATAATGACTCACCTAACTCTTACAATCAGTCCTATAAAATAAGTGTTGGGCTTTTCCCCTCATTTCACAGATAAGAAAACTGAGGAAAAGAGAGACCATGATCATAAGTTTCTCCTGCCTCATGCGAGTCTCTGAGTTGCCCCTGTAGCATCACCAATCTCTAAGCTATCAGTCTAATAGTCCAAAAGTGGATTAATCTCTTTTATTTTTTTAATTTGTAAAAAAAAATTAAGGGCAATAGTAATATATAAACTCTATTTCTTTGCATTGATCTCTAAGGAAGGCTTTCTTATCTCTCCTTGCTATTCTTTGGAACTCTGAATTCAGATGTTTATATCTATCCTTTTCTCCTTTGCTTTTCACTTCTCTTCTTTTCACAGCTATTTGTAAGGCCTCCCTAGACAGCCATTTTACTTTTTTGCATTTCTTTTCCATGGGGATGGTCTTGATCCCTGTCTCCTGTACAATGTCATGAATCTCCATCCGTAGTTCATCGGGCACTATATCTATCAGACCTAGTCCCTTAAATCTATTTCTCACTTCCACTGTATAATCATAAAGGATTTGATTTAGGTCATACCTGAATGGTCTAGCGGTTTTCCCTACTTTCTTCAATTTAAGTCTGAATTTGGCAATAAGGAGTTTATCAAAACAAAGAAATAGAGGAAAATAACAGAATGGGAAAGATTAGAGAACCCTTCAAGAAAATTAGAGATACCAAGGGAACATTTCATGCAAAGATGGGCTCGATAAAGGACAGAAATGGTATGGACCTAACAGAAGCAGAAGATATTAAGAAGAGGTGGCAAGAATACACAGAAGAACTGTACAAAAAAGATCTTCACGACCAAGATAATCATGATGTAATCACTCACCTATAGCCAGACATCCTGGAATGTGAAGTCAAGTGGGCCTTAGAAAGCATCACTACGAACAAAGCTAGTGGAGGTGATGGAATTCCAGTGGAGCTATTTCAAATCCTGAAAGATGATGCTGTGAAAGTGCTGCACTCAATATGCCAGCAAATTTGGAAAACTCAGCAGTGGCCACAGGACTAGAAAAGGTCAGTTTTCATTCCAATCCCAAAGAAAGACAATGCAAAAGAATGCTCAAACTACCGCACAATTGCACTCATCTCACACACTAGTAAAGTAATGCTCAAAATTCTTCAAGCCAGGTTTCAGCAATATGTGAACCGTGAACTTCCAGATGTTCAAGCTGGTTTTAGAAAAGGCAGAGGAACCAGAGATCAAATTGCCAACATCCGCTGGATCATGGAAAAAGCAAGAGAGTTCCAGAAAAACATCTATTTCTGCTTTATTGACTATGCCAAAGCCTTTGACTGTGTGGATCACAATAAACTGTGGAAAATTCTTCAAGAGATGGGAATACCAGACCACCTGACCTGCCTCTTGAGAAACCTATATGCAGGTCAGGAAGCAACAGTTAGAACTGGACATGGAACAACAGACTGGTTCCAAATAGGAAAAGGAGTACGTCAAGGCTGTATATTGTCACCCTGCTTATTTAACTTATACGCAGAATACATCATGAGAAACGCTGGACTGGAAGAAGCACAAGCTGGAATCAAGATTGCCGGGAGAAATATCAATAACTTCGGATATGCAGATGACACCACCCTTATGGCAGAAAGTGAAGAAGAACTAAAAAGCCTCTTGATGAAAGTGAAAGAGGAGAGTGAAAAAGCTGGCTTAAAGCTCAACATTCAGAAAACGAAGATCATGGCATCTGGTCCCATCACTTCATGGCAAATAGATGGGGAAACAGTGAAAACAGTATCAGACTTTATTTTTTTGGGCTCCAAAATCACTGCAGATGGTGACTGCAGCCATGAAATTAAAAGACGCTTACTCCTTGGAAGAAAAGTTATGACCAACCTAGACAGCATATTCAAAAGCAGAGACACTACTTTGCCAACAAAGGTTCATCAAGTCAAGGCTATGGTTTTTCCTGTGGTCATGTATGGATGTGAGAGTTGGACTGTGAAGAAAGCTGAGGGCTGGAGAATTGATGCTATTGTACTGTGGTGTTGGAGAAGACTCTTGAGAGTCCCTTGGACTGCAAGGAGATCCAACCAGTCCATTCTAAAGGAGATCAGTCCTGGGTGTTCTTTGGAAGGAATGATGCTAAAGCTGAAATTCCAGTACTTTGGCCACCGCATGCAGAAGTACTCATTGGAAAAGACTCTAATGCTGGGAGGGATTGGGGGCAGGAGGAGAAGGGGACAACAGAGGATGAGATGGCTGAATGGCATCACTGATTCGATGGACGTGAGTCTGAGTGAACTCCAGGAGGTGGTGATGGACAGGGAGGCCTGGCGAGCTGCAATTCATAGGCTCGCAAAGAGTCAGACACGACTGAGAGACTGAAGTGAACTGATCTGAAGATATAATCAAGCAAATAAAACACAAAATGTATGACAAGATTACGTGTTCAACTTAAGAACTTCGTAATCCTATTTTGAACCTAAAACTATCTTTTCTGTAATATTGTAGCTTTATTTTACCTGGATAACTCCTACACATTCTTTCAGATTCAAATCAAGAATCACACCCCTAATAAACACACACACACACACACACACACATGCACACCCTCACCATTGTGGAATCTGGTTCAGGTATTTGGGGTTTGCATAATACCCCACTGGGCTCCAAAATCACTGCAGATGGTGACTGCAGCCAGGAAATTTAAGGATGCTTACTCCTTGGATGAAAAGTTATGACCAACCTAGATAGCATATTGAAAAGCAGAGACATTACTTTGCCAACAAAGGTCTGTCTAGTCAAGGCTACGGTTTTTCCAGTGGTCATGTATGGGTGTGAGAGTTGGACTGTGAAGAAGGCTGAGTGCCAAAGAATTGATGCTTTTGAACTGTGGTGTTGGAGAAGACTCTTGAGAGTCCCTTGGACTGCAAAGAGATCCAACCAGTCCATTCTGAAAGAGATCAGTCCTGGAATTTCTTTGGAGGGAATGATGCTGAAGCTGAAGCTCCAGTACTTTGGCCACCTCATGCGAAGAGCTGACTCATTGGAAAAGACTCTGATGCTGGGAGGGATTAGGGGCAGGAGGAGAAGGGGATGACAGAGGATAAGATGGCTGGATGGCATCACTGACTTGATGGAGGTGAGTCTGAGTGAACTCCGGGAGTTGGTGATGGACAGGGAAGCCTGGTGGGGGTCGAAAAGCACTGGACGCAACTGAGGGACTGAACTGAACTAAACTGAATACTCCACATCTCCCTGTCTTGAAACACACACCCTACTTTGATGTTGACTCATTTGTCTACTCCATTTGAGTGTAAATCTCTGAGCGAATAGACTTTTTTACTCTCTCTGTTGGTAAATGGTCACTGCTTGGCACTTAGTATTTATTGAGTCAATAAATAAGTTTAAGAAGATTCCACTCATTGTATTTTCACAGTGTACTTATAGCAATCATAATGTACATATACTAAAACTTTGCCAGCTTCTTGCAGGGGAACTCCCCTTTCCTGACATCCTTACCACAGAGACCTAGGCTTTTATAGGTGGGGGGTGTATGTGTTCAGTAGCTCAGTCGTGACTCTCTGCGACCCTATGGACTATAACCCTACAAGCTCCTCTGTCCATGGGATTTCCCAGGCAAGAATACTGAAGTGAGTTGCCATTTCCTACTCCACGGGATCTTCCTGACCCAGGGATCAGACCCACATCTCCTATGTCTCCTGCATTGCAGGTGGATCTTTACCACTGAGCCACTGGGGAAGCCCTTTTATAGGTGGAAGCAAGTTAAGAGGAGAACAAGCTACTCCTCTTCTCTCCCCTAGCTCCCAACCTGCTCCTGGGGCAAGGCTGAGAATGGAACTCAGGACAGGTTCCCTGGAGGAAAGGACTGGACAATGTTGCTTCTCTTCACACTGTGATGCCCACTCACTGGAGATAATTCTTATCACCTTAGAGGAAAGAGGCTCTCTCATTTTGGTCATGGAGAAGGCAATGGCACCCCACTCCAGTAATCTTGCCTATAAGATCCCATGGACAGAGGAGCCTGGAAGGCTGTGGGTCGCTGAGAGTCGGACATGACTGAACTACTTCACTTTCACTTTTCACTTTCATGCACTGGAGAAGGAAATGGCAACCCACTCCAGTATTCTTGCCTGGAGAATCCCAGGGATGGGGTAGCCTGGTGGGCTGACGTCTATGGGGTCGCACAGAGTCGGACACGACTGAAGTGACTTAGCAGCAACAGCAGCAGCAGCATTTTGGTCAATGACCTCAATGAGGGCTCAAAATAAGACAGATCTCTACTAAACACGAAAAAGTCGAAGAAGCAGAGATGAAAACAGTAAAATACAAATAAAAAAACCTTACAATTATGAGATTCTGAGTACCCTGGATGACTGAGCACTGATATACAAGATTTCACTGCACCGTCACAACTAACCCAAGAGCTTTTGTGTGCTGTCATTTTATTGAGGCTCTTGAGTTCTGCTTCAAATACCTCTATACACTTGGCTTGACTCTTCTCTAGTGAGTGGGCTTCCCAGGTAGCTCTGGGGTAAAGAATCCACTTGCCAATGCAGAAGAAGCGGTTCAATCCCTTTGTCAGGAAGATCCTCTGGGAGAAGGAAATGGCAACCCAATCCAGTATTCTTGCTGGGAAAATCCCATGGACAGAGGAGCCTGGTGGGCTACAGTCCACGGGGTCACAAAAGAGCTGGACGCAACTTAGGGACTAAACAGCAATAGCTAATGAGCACCTAAGCTCTTAGATGGAAGCAGCTAAATAATGGGGGGGAAATGCTACTAATAATCATGATAGCAATGGAAGATGGAGTCTACCAATAATGAATTCAAAGAAATTACAAAAGGCAGGCAAAGAAACACCCTGACACCCACTTAGTATCAAGCAAACAGCCCTAAATTCCTTGGTGGTTCCTTAGTGTATCATTGTGTTATATAAAAAAATAATATTTGATATTACTAATGATTTTAAGGCACAAAGAATAATCTATATTGAGTATACACTATTTTAGAAAGTATTTAATGTTTTGTAGTTTTTTAGTATTAAAGCTTAAAAGATGTGTAAATAAGCTAGCCTTTGACAACATTTTAAACATCTCAGGATTTCCTTGCAGCAGATGTTTGCTGAGATATGAGAGGCATTTCTTTAGAAAAGTTAGAGACTAGTGGAAACTGATGTTTAGAATGTCTCTTTCTCCTGAGTCTGTCTATGAAATTACAGTGAAACTTTATTAAATAACAACCTTGTAAAACGTAGTGTTAAATTATTTATATAGGGACTGGATCAAAGCTGGTGTTTACAATATCAATGTATAATTATAAAAATTATTAGTAAATCAAAATCTCCAAGGGAATGCTTAAGCAAATCAATGGAAGGGGTGATTCGCATTCATCCTCTCTGAGTCTCATCTTTGGAGAACATACTCAGGTTTCTATGTATCCAGAGGCACAGGAGGGTTATATGAAAAAATCGAGTGAAAGAATAAGCTTTTAAACAGATCATGCAGGCTGAATGGGTTGTTCAATATTAAATGGCTTTTCAAGTTGCGAGACAAGGATGAAGACTTTGTCACTTTCTTCTGAATGACATGTTGACAGATAGTAGGGCTATGATAGTTCAGTGGAGGACGAAGATTTTATATGCCTGCAATAAGGATGTTAACGAATTTGACAGTAGACAGCAGCTTGTACAAACTACTGTGCTGATACCATTCTCTGTTCAAAGATGACAAGTGTCACGATAATGATGAAAATCAACCAACGAGGGTGAAATCAATCAGGTTAGAAAGGATACTGAAAATAGAATACAGATGGGGGTTTCTGTGCATTTAAGATCTTTAAAATGACTAATATTTCAGATGCAGTCATTATTAGTCCAGTGCCTTTTCTTCTTCCCTCATTCTCTCTTACCCAGCCCTGATAAATCTGAAAACCTTCAAGCCGCATTTGGTAAAAGTGTATCTTTTAGATGACAGTAGAGAGTGTTCCAGAAATACATCATTATGGAGAAGTAAAGGTCAGACAAGGGCTATGAGTTAAGTTTAGAAAATTTTTCTGTGACTAAACATAAACATCATGTGTGTTTATATTGTTTCCCAGGTGGCTTAGTGAGAATGTAGGTGACGTGAGTTTGATCCCTGGGTCCGTACAATCCCCTGGAGAAGGAAATGGCAACCCACTCTAGTATTCTTGCCTGGAAAAGCTCATGGACAGAGGAGCCTGGCAAGCTACAGTCCATGGGGTCGCAAAACATCAGACATGACTCAGGGATGAAGAAACAACAGATGTCTATTTTGTGATAATTATACTCCAGGTACTTTGTTAAATCTAGAGTTAGATGAGATAGACAAAATCACTGTCTTCCTAAAGTTTGCATTCAAGTGGTTGAGATAGAAAATTACTCAAATAAACAAACAAGTTAACAAATATTCACATAAATTTTGTTATGAAGGAAATAAGATGGTGAGCCAGAGTAACTGAGGGAGGTTATGGACGACAGGCGACCGTGGAATGCCTCTCAGAAGAGGCTACATTTGAGCTGAAACCTAAAGTTTGAAAATTATCAAGTGAAGAGATGGGATGCTGGAATGAGTGAGGAACAGTGAATGTTCTAGATAGAGGGAAGGGAAAATTCAAAGCCCAAGAGGTGGAAAGGATTAGAAGAATTGAAAGAAGGCCAGCATGGCTAAAGCAGAGTGACCAAGAGGGAGAGTGGTGTGACAGGGTGTTGACAAGAAAGGGAAAAGCCAGTTCATGCAGAACCTGTAAACTAGAAAAATCATTGTAAGGTTCATTGGAAACTGGGAGCTGGAGGAATGACCATCTTGATGCTGATAGAGGTTTGGATGGAGATAGAAAGAAGTAAATGGAGGTGAGATCAAATTTGGAGATAAGAAAAACAAGACTTGTTTATGGATTGATAATGAGGAGGAGCATTTGGAAGAATCAAAGATGCGTTTTAGGTCTTTGGCCTGAGTTACTGAAATGGCAAATGAACAGAAGAAAAACAGGTGTGGGAATATAGGATCAGACGTACCCTACCATATGTATCACACCATATAACTTATATACAGAGTATATCAGGAGTATCACACCATAACTCATGTACAAAAGTCGGCGAAAAGTTTTCTATGTTATAATCCTTGGGATTCTTAACCACACAGTCAAGTAAAAGACAAAACTATATATAAGAGAAATGCTCAGCAACAGGAATTAGAACTCCAAGTCTAAGTATTTGTTTTACCACTTATTATGCAACCGTGAACATTATGAATCATCTACTCCTGCTTTCCACTGATTACAGCAATGCCTTCTAGGGTTGGTGAAAATTTTCTTTTTCTTTTTTTTTTTTTTTTCCTGTAAGACGTTATGGAAAAACTCAAACAACCATTTTGGCCAACCCATAATATATCCAGCACTCACACACACTACTCCAGAAGCAGCCACTCCATTTCAGGAAAGCCCCAATTGTTAAAAATTTCTTTTTAATGTTGAGTCAATACTCAGTGCAACTATACACACCAGGATTAACCTCTCAACCACACAGCTGCCCCTGGCACTCTCTTTCTTGCTTCTGGTATCTAAATTTGATCCTAGTTATAACCACGCTCATACTTACACCAAAGAGTCAAAATCCTATTTTTTGTCATTGTGAAGTGAAGTGAAAGTCCTTCAGCCATATCCGACTTTTGTGACCCCATGGACTATATAGTCCATGGAATTCTCCAGGCCTGAATACTGAAGTAGGTAGCCTTTCCCTTCTCCAGGGGATCTTCCCAACCCAGGGATCGAATCCAGGTCTCCCGCATTGCAGGCAGATTCTTCACCAACTTGTGAAACTTTTTTAGTTGCCTTAAACATTTTGATATTCAGTAATTATAAATCTTCAATCTGTTGACATATATACACTACTATGTATAAAACAGATAGCTAATGAGAACCTACTGTATAGCAAAAGGGAAGAAAAGGTACAATCTGTTTGTCAGACATTTATTTGTTGCTGTTGTTGAGTCGCTCAGTCATATCTGACTCTTGCAATCCCATGGACTATAGCTTGCCAGGCTCTTCTGTTTATGGGATTTCAAAGACAAGAACACTAGAGTGGGTTGCCATTTCCTTCTCCAGAGGATCTTCCCCACCTAAGGATCAAACCCATGTCCTCTGCACTGGCAGGAAGATTCTTTACCACTGGGCTTCCCTGGTGGCTCAGTTGGTAAAGAATCCACCTGTAATGTAAGAGACCCAGGTGTGGACAATATTGTGGATTGCTTGAGGGTTCTTAGGAAAAAATGGTCACTAATCATTTTCTTGTTTTTTGATTTATAGTTAGTGAAGCTAAAATATACAACTGAGCAAAATAATTTACTTGCCCACTGATTTTCCATCTTTAAAATTTTTGTTTCCACCTGTCATTTTCTCATCTCTTCTCCTAATTTCTTTTTTTTTTTTTTACTCTCATTTCGTTGGGGTTTGGGGAGCAGTAGAGTTAAATTCATGTTGTTCAATGTCAGGATAAAGCAGAAATCTAACAATACAAGTGTACATTCTGTCTTCTCCCACATTAGTTATCAAAAAATGTGGTTATGCTTCATTGTTCAATTTAAGACTTTCAAAGATAAATTTCACCAAAATTATTTTTTAAGAAAATTGAATAGCAGGAAAAGCTAAGGCAATGTAGAAGAATTAGATGGTCTCTAGGCAGAGAATGCAATGGCACCGCACTCCAGTACTCTTGCCTGGAAAATCCCATGGATGGAGGAGCCTGGAAGGCTGCAGTCCATGGGGTCGCTGAGGGTCGGACACAACTGAGCGATTTCACTCTCACTTTTCACTTTCATACATTGGAGAAGGAAATGGCAACCCACTCCAGTGTTCTTGCCTGGAGAATCCCAGGGACGGAGGAGCCTGGTGGGCTGCCGTCTATGGGGTTGCACGGAGTCGGACACGATTGAGGTGACTTAGCAGCAGCAGGCTGGTCCAGGTGTGACTTATTCATAGTCACCTAGTTTTTCAAATAATCATGAAGTGATACAAAGTGACTGTTAACAGAAAAGAGATAGTGCTATTATGGGCTGTTTATTATTGTTGCAAAATAATACATAGGAGCTCTGAGACACAGAGGTAGTTACATTGTAGTCACACAAAGGGAACTTGAGCTCATGTCTCTTTCAATGAAAGCACTAACATTTTGGCAGTTAAGGGTTTCTGTTGGCTTGCTGCTATCTGAATTTAAAACTCTGAGCTTCAACATATCTCCAATACCAGTTTTGAACACAACTGGTGAAATCTACCACTGTGTGCAACTGTTTTCCATAAGAGCAGTATTTGCTAGAAACAATTGCCTATAATATATTCACATCTTAGGAGTAATCGCATAATGGTATATCTAATGACATCTCAAGGATAAATTCTCCTTGAAATACAGTTTCTTTTGAAAAACAGAATAAGAAGGACAGGAAGGTATAAGAAGGATTTGGGGGTCCCGGGTCATTGCTTTAGAAGCAAATCTGGTATGCATTAAGCAAATGTTATCTACTCTGAATATTAAATGATAATTCCTGTCAAGGTAGAGAGATTGCAGATGGCTAGTCTGCTTACATTTCAGACTGCCTTCTTGGTAACATAAATATCACCAAGAACATCATGAACCACCTCACAAAATATTCAGAGTGAAATGAGAGAAAATGTGTAAAAAGGAAATAGTTACCAATGGACACAGACTATTCTTCAGATAACTCTACAAAAGGGAAGTCTTGAAAAAATTGCAGCCTCTCCTGAATCAATGAGATACATCATATTCTTTGTTCCTTTCTTCCTCCTTCATCTTTGCCACCACCAGAACTTCCCATGTGTGACCCTAAATGCTTTTCATCTACACACTCTACTCACATCTGAGCTATTCTCTCCCTTCAAGCTTAAGCCTGCTGGTCACCCCTTAAGAGTCTTCACTGGCCAGCTCTCCAGTGAGGTCTCCCACAGCCCCTTTCTATCCCATCTCTCTTATTATTATGTCACAGTAGCTGCCTCTATCTGCAATAGTGTTGTTAATACTGTGCTTGTGTTTTTTTGTTTGTTTGCTGTCTTTTTATAACTTTATTATTTTTTTTCATTGGAGGATAATTGCTATACAATGTTGTGTAAGTTTCTGTACAACAATGTGAATCAGCTATAAGTACACATATATCCCCTCCCTCTTGAGCCTCCCTCCCACCACCCCCTCCATCCCACCCTTCTAGGTCATCACAGGGCATGGAGCTGAGGTCCACTTGTGTTAGGTTCACTTGTTAAATATCTGTCTCCCCAGTGGAATACAGGTTCCATGAAGGTAGAGCCACATCAATTTTATTCACCACCACCACTATTGCTTTATGCAATGTCAGCATACAGTTATCAGTCAATAAATATTTTAAGAATTAATGAATGAATGACCCAGTTGAAGCAAAGCACATACATTGAATGGGTTGTTTCATCGTTGCTGCTGGAAAAAAAAAAAAAAAAAGCTTGAGAATCTGACCCTCTGGCAGGACCTCTTAGTCTTACCATCCAGTACACTGAGGAAGCGAAAACAAAGGTAAATCTACCATGCTGACACTTTCCTGGCACTGGATGCATTCACCAGTTTCTGAAGGACACTGCCATCAAGTTACTCACAATGCACGGGCTACCAAGGAAGCCTGGCAGGGGCGGGAGAGGCAATGATGGGGTAGGGTAGGCACAGGGGGATCTAAACATTCATATGTCACAGCAGTTTGAAACCAAAGAGTTCTGAAACCAATGAGCTCTTCTGTCAACTGGATTCTTCTTTGAACAGGCTTGAATTAACCTGCTCTGGAAAAAAAAAAATCAGAAGTATGATTTTTCTGGGGACAGAAAGATGTAAATGCAGGGGTCTGGCAGTGGGAGAGAGGGAGGAAAAGAGGTTGATAAACAGGGACCAAAAAAAAAAAAAAATGTTGGCAGCCAAAAAAGATGCTGTATATTAGCTACTATGATCTAAAATGGCCCAGCAGAGATTGGCGCAACATCTGCCTTGCTCATTTCCTGTGTGTCTACATATTCATGCCCAGCTCTCTGAATTCTCTGGAGGCACTTGAGTACACAGGAAGATGAGTTCCAATGAGTTTCAGCCTCCTGCTTTGCTGAAAGGTTATGAAAAGAAAGCTTGCCTCCTTGATTCAACTTCAGCCTCAGTATTTTTGAGCTTTTACTAACCAAAGCAGATTTTAGGTACATGTGAAAGAAGAAATGAAAGATAAAGTAAATACAGAAGTTAGATGGATGTACACTCACTACCTGACTCAATGGACATGAGTTTGAGCAAACTCTGGGAGAGAGTGAAGGACAGAGAAGCCTGGTGTGCTGCAGCTCACGGGGTCACAGAGTCGGACACGACTGACAGACTGAACAACAGCAAGAACAATCACTGAATGATAGAAAACATGACCAGGGCCCTCGAACAGAAGGGCTTGGGTTCCAAATCCTTCTCCACCTCTTACTAGCCATGTGGGCTGGTCACTTACCTGCACTGAAGCTCAGCGTCCTCATCTGTAAAATAAGCAGAAACATGGTGCTCTGATAATTAGCTAATATCCATGAAATGATGGGCAGGGGATAAGTAATAAATGATACAGTGTTTGCTATTTAGAATAATTCAAGCATCCATTAAGCTTTTATTCTTTGTATCAAGTTAGGAATTTGTCCACATTATTTGGAAAACTATATCAGCTCTACCCTTAACCTTGACCTTGATTAAGTCACAGATTTTTGTTTCTGAACAATACACTAAGTCCAATAAGCCACTTCCACATCTTCAAGCTTTTCTTTGAGTGTTAGTCACTCAGTCGTGTCTGACTCTGCAGCCCCATGGACTATAGCCTGCCAAGCTACTCTGTCCATGGAATTCTCCAGGCAAGAATACTGAAGTGGGTAGCCATTGCCAAGGGATCTTCCCAATTCAGAGACTGAACACAGGTCTCCTGCATTGCAAGCAAATTCTTTACCATCTAAGCCACCAGGGAAGCCCAAGCTTCTCTTTATGAAACTTTATATAACTGTTCCTTCTGTCTCATCAATTGTACACCATTCCTTTCCTCAAGTCTCATCTTTTCTTCTCTGGAAATCCACCTTGTCTTCCAAGGTTGAGTTCAAAAGCCAACGTTTCACGGTCAAACTTTGCTGGAAGCTCCCAGTCATATTCGATCTCCTTTTCTTCTGAACTCATTTCTCCACTTATTCATGCATTCCATAAACAATTATTAAGAACCTGCTAGATACCAGGGTATTTGATAGATGCCTAGGATAAAAGGGTAGATGCCTAGAAACTAAGATGAATAAGACACAGTTCCTAGACCTAGTCTAGTGAGGAGGACAGAGAATTGGGCAGATGAATGCATTGGCGTGTGATGCAAGTAACCAAGGTGTGCACATGGCCCTCAGAGCCCATGAGAGAAACTCTTCTCCAACAGCAGCTACTTATACCTCTGGTTCCCCTGGAACGGTAAGGAATCCGCTTGCAGTGCAGGAGATCTGGGTTTGATCCCTAGGTTAGGGGGATCCTCTGAAGAAGGAAAAGGCAAACCACTCCAGTATTCTTGCCCAGAGAATTCCATGGACAGAGAAGCCTGGGGGGCTACAGTCCATGGGGTCATAAAGAGCTGGACGTGACTGAGCAACCAACATTCACTGACTGGCTCACACTCCCTTTGATTTTCTTTGTTTCATAGTTTATCAGTAACATAACTATCCTCCTCATTACATCATGAATTCCTTGAGGCCAGATGCTGTCTTATTTGTCTTTGTATGCCTGCAGCATCTTTCACAATAAGTTGCAAGTAGTAGGTGTCCAATAAATTTATTCTGAATGTATTATCAATACGTGGATGAAATGAAGCCATCAGCAATGAGCACTTGCAAGTGCCTTGGTCTGCCTTGAAAGATCCATATTCTGTTAAAAGAAATATACAGAGAATACATTATTATAAGAAGTAGAATATTAAAGCCAAGCAGACTGAGTTCAAATGCCTATTAGTCTTCAATAATTGTTTACATTAGGTAACTTCTTTCATCAGACTGTATCTCAATTTTTTCATCTGTTAAATGGAAGTGATGATAATAGTATCTACCACTGAGAGTTGCTATAAGAATTAGAGGAATTAGTGAAGAGAAAGTCGCTCAGTCATGTCCATCTCTTTGTGACCCCATAGACTATACAGTCCATGGAATTCTCCAGGCCAGAATACTGGAGTGGGCAGTCTTTTCCTTCTCCAGGGGATCTTTCCAACCCAGGGATAGAATCCAGGTCTCCTGCATTGCAGGTGGATTCTTTTTTTTTTTAAATTTATTTATTTTAATTGGAGGCTAATTACTTTACAATATTGTATTGATTTTGCCATACATCAACATGAATCCACCACGGGTGTACACGTGTTCCCAACCCTGAACCCCTCTCCCACCTCCCTCCCCATACCATCCCTCTGGGTCATCCCAGTGCACCAGCCCCGAGCACCCTGTCTCATGCATCGAACCTAGCCTGGCAATTCATTTCTTATATGATATTATACATGTTTCAATGCCATTCTCCCAAATCATCCCACCCTCTCCCTCTCCCACAGAGTCCAAAAGACTGTTCTATACATCTGTGTCTCTTTTGCTGTCTCGCATACAGGATTATTGTTACCATCTTTCTAAATTCCATATATATGCGTTAGTATACTGTATTGGTGTTTTTCTTTCTGGCTTACTTCACTCTGTATAGTAGGCTCCAGTTTCATCCATCTCACTAGAACTGATTCAAATGTATTCTTTTTAATGGCTGAGTAATACTCATTGTGTATATGTACCACAGCTTTCTTATCCATTCATCTGCTGATGGACATCTAGGTTGTTTCCATGTCTTGGCTATTATAAACAGTGCTGCGATGAACACTGGGGTACACAAGTCTCTTTCAATTCTGGTTTCCTCGGTGTGTATGCACAGCAGTGGGATTGCTGAGCATAAGGCAGTTCTATTTGCAGTTTTTTAAGGAATCTCCACACTGTTCTCCATAGTGGCTGTACTAGCTTGCATTCCCATCAACAGTGTAAGGGGGTTCCCTTTTCTCCACACCCTCTCCAGCGTTTATTGCTTGTAGATTTTTGGATAGTAGCCATTCTGACTGGCATGAAATGGTATCTCATTGTGGTTTTGATTTGCATTTCTCTAATAATGAGTGATGTTGAGCATCTTTTCATGTGTTTGTTAGCCATCTGTATGTCTTTCTTTCTTTTTTTTTTTTTTTGAGAAATGTCTATTTAGTTCTTTGGCCCATTTTTTGATTGGGTCATTTATTTTTCTGGAATTGAGCTGCAGGAGTTGCTTGTACATTTTTGAGATTAGTTGTTTGTCAGTTGCTTCATTTGCTATTATTCTCTCCCATTCCAAAGGCTGTCTTTTACCTTGCTTATAGTTTCCTTTGTTGAGCAGAAGCTTTTAATTTTAATTAGATCCCATTTGTTTATTTTTGCTTTTATTTCCAATATTCTGGGAGGTGGGTCATAGAGGATCCTGCTGTGATTTATGTTGGAGAGTGTTTTGCCTATGTTCTCCTCTAGGAGTTTTATAGTTTCTGGTCTTACATTTAGATATTTAATCCATTTTGAGTTTATTTTTGTGTGCGGTGTTAGAAAGTGATCTAGTTTCATTCTTTTACAAGTGGTTGACCAATTTTCGAAGCACCACTTGTTAAAGAGATTGTCTTTAATCCATTGTATATTCTTGCCTCCTTTGTCGAAGATAGGTGTCCATAGGCATGTGGATTTATCTCTGAGCTTTCTATTTTGTTCCATTGATCTATATTTCTGCCTTTGTGCCAGTACCATACTGTCTTGGTGACTGTGGCTTTGTAGTAGAGCCTGAAGTCAGGCAGGTTGATTCCTCCAGTTCCATTCTTCTTTCTCAAGATGCTTTGGCTATGCAAAGTTTCTTGTATTTCCATACAAATTGTGAAATTGTTCTAGCTCTGTGAAAAATACCGTTGGTAGCTTGATAGGGATTGCATTGAATCTATAGATTGCTTTGGGTAATATACTTATTTTCACTATATTGATTCTTCCATTCATGAACATGGTATATTTCTCCATCTATTAGTGTCCTCTTTGATTTCTTTCACCAGTGTTTTATAGTTTTCTATATATAGGTCTTTAGTTTCTTTAGGTAGATATATTCCTAAGTATTTTATTCTTTTCGTTGCAATGGTGAATGGAATTGTTTCATTTCTTTTTCTATTTTCTCATTATTAGTGTATAGGAATGCAAGGGATTTCTGTGTGCTGATTTTATATCCTGCAACTTTACTATATTCATTGATTAGCTCTAGTAATTTTCTGGTGGAGTCTTTAGGGTTTTCCATGTAGAGGATCATGTCCTCTGCAAACAGTGAGTGTTTTACTTCTTCTTTTCCACTTTGGATTCCTTTTATTTCTTTTTCTGCTCTGATTGCTGTGGCCAAAACTTCCAGAACTATGTTGAATAATAGTCGTGAAAGTGGGCACCCTTGTCTTGTTCCTGACTTTAGGGGAAATGCTTTCAATTTTTCACCATTGAGGATAATGTTTGCTGTGGGTTTGTCATATATAGGTTTTATTATGTTGAGGTATGTTCCTTCTATTCCTGCTTTCTGGAGAGTTTTTATCATAAATGGATGTTGAATTTTGTCAAAGGCTTTCTCTGCATCTATTGAGATAATCATATGGCTTTTATTTTTCAATTTGTTAATGTGGTATATTACATTGATTGACTTGCAGATATTGAAGAATCCTTGCATGCCTGGGATAAAGCCCACTTGGTCATGGTGTATAATCTTTTTAATGTGTTGTTGGATTCTGATTGCTAGAATTTTGTTAAGGATTTTTGCATCTATGTTCATCAGTGATATTGGCCTGTAGTTTTCTTTTTTTCTGGCATCTTTGTCAGGTTTTGGTATTAGGGTGATGGTGGCCTCATAGAATGAGTTTGGAAATTTACCTTCCTCTGCAATTTTCTGGAAGAGTTTGAGTAGGATAGGTGTTAGCTCTTCTCTAAATTTTTGGTAGAATTCAGCTGTGAAGCCATCTGGACCTGGGCTTTTGTTTGCTGGAATTTTTCGGATTACAGTTTCAACTTCCATGCTTGTGATGTGTCTGTTAAGATTTTCTATTTCTTCCTGGTTCAGTTTTGGAAAGTTGTACTTTTCTAAGAATTTGTCCATTTCTTCCACGTTGTCCATTTTCTTGGCATATAATTGCTGATAGTAGTCTCTTATGATCCTTTGTGTTTCTGTGTTGTCTGTTGTGATCTCTCCATTTTCTTTTCTAATTTTATTGATTTGATTTTTCTTCCTTTGTTTCTTGATGAGTCTGGCTAATGGTTTCTCAATTTTATTTATCCTTTCAAAGAACCAGCTTTTTGGCTTTGTTGCTTTTTGCTATGGTCTCTTTTGTTTCCTTTGCATTTATTTCTGCCCCAATTTTTAAGATTTCTTTCCTTCTACTAACCCTGGGGTTCTCCATTTCTTCCTTTTCTAGTTGCTTTAGGTGTACAGTTAGGTTATTTATTTGACTTTTTCCTTGTTTCTTGAGGTATGCCTGTATTGCTATGAACTTTCTGCTTCAGTTCAGTTCAGTTCAGTCGCTCAGTCCTGTCCGACTCTTTGCGAGCCCATGAATCACAGCACGCCAGGCCTCCCTGTCCATCACCAACTCCCAGAGTTCACTCAGACTCACGTCCATCGAGTCAGTGATGCCATCCAGCCATCTCATCCTCTGTCGTCCCCTTCTCCTCCTGCCCCCAATCCCTTAGCACTACTTTTACAGTGTCCCACAGGTTTGGGGTTGTAGTGTTTTCATTTTCATTAGTTTCTATGCATATTTTGATTTCTTTTTTGATTTCTTCTGTGATTTGTTGGTTATTCAGAAGTGTGTTGTTCAGCTTCCATATGTTGGAATTTTTAATAGTTTTTCTCCTGTAATTGAGATCTAATCTTACTGCATTATGGTCAGAAAAGATCCTTGGAATGATTTCAATTTTTTTGAATTTACCAAGGCTAGGTTTATGGCTTAGGATGTGATCTATCCTGGAGAAGGTTCCGTGCACACTTGAGAAAAAGGTGAAATTCATTGTTTTGGGGTGAAATGTCCTATAGATATCAATTAGGTCTAACTGGTCTATTGTATCATTTAAAGTTTGTGTTTCTTTGTTAATTTTCTGTTTAGTTGATCTATCCATAGGTGTGAGTGGGGTATTAAAGTCTCCCACTATTATTGTGTTATTGTTAATTTCCCCTTTCATATTTGTTAGCATTTTGTCTTACATATTGTAGTGCTCCTATGTTGGGTGCATATATATTTATAATTGTTATATCTTCTTCTTGGATTGATCCTTTGATCATTATGTAGTGACCTTCTTTGTCTCTTTTCACAGCCTTTGTTTTAAAGTCTATTTTATCTAATATGAGTATTGCTACTCTGCAGGTGGATTCTTTACCAGATTCTCTACCAGAGCCACAAGGTAAGCAATCTATTCATTAAAAGTACTTAGAGAAGTGTCTCGATGGTAGCTCTCAATAACTGTTGGCTGTCATTCTCCTCCTAAACAGATTCAAAGACCTTCACTCCTGTAGAACATGGACTACTCAAGGCTGATCAAAAATCTGAATTCCACAGATAAAACATTTAGTTTCAAGCTTTTGTACTTCTTGCATGTCTATTTACAATGCTAGTCTCCTAAAAATCCAAAAATTGCTGGTTTATAACATTTACAATACTCTTTAACTTTTTTTAACCACACAAAGTATAATGCCATCTTGGCATTCGAAATGTCCAATTTGAAATGATCAACTCTATTCATTGACTAACATCAATGTGAAAAGCCTTTAATAAAAATAAATAAATATTCCCATTTATGATGTTGCTGCTATGCTGTCATGTACTTTACATATATTATTTCCAATTCTTATAACAATATGAAAATAGATGCTATTTGATCCATTTTAGGGAGAAGGCAATGGTACCCCCACTCTAGTACTCTTGCCTGGAAAATCTCACTGACAGAGGAGCCTGGTAGGCTGTGGTCCATGGGGTCTCGAAGAGTCGGACATGACTGAACGACTTCACTTTCACTTTTTACTTTCATGCATTGGAGAAGGAAATGGCAACCCACTCCAGTGTTCTTGCCTGGAGAATCTCTGGGATGGGGGAGCCTGTTGGGCTGCCGTCTATGGGGTTGCACAGAGTCAGACATAACTGAAGCGACTTAGCAGCAGCAGATCCATTTTATAGATGATAAAATTGAGGCTCGGGGAGGTCAGGATCTTCACCCAAAGGTTCCACTATTGCAATTAGTTTGACACACCCTAGTGCTATCTTAGGGCTTCCCTGTGGCTCAGATGGTAAAGAATCTGCCTGCAATGCAGGAGATCCAGGTTTTATCACCCTAGTCTTTTCACTCTTTACATTATGCCTCTAATTAGCTTTAGTTTACTCTTGGCTTCATTATCCTCCATCTGCTTGTTCAGCACCATTAGAAGGATGAAATTTCCAGACAGAAGTAGGAATGGTTGAATATAAATTTGAGCACTGAAAATACTTTACCATATAATTTCAATAATTTCATGTGATTCAAGGTGGAAACAAGGTTCCAAGTCCCCTGATGCCACTCCTACTTTCCAGACAATTCTATAGCAAGGTTGACTGACATATGGCTACCAATTTGACTTTCTGAGATTGGTAGCCAGGGCCTCTGTTTGCCAGTTTCAATATTTAATAGCCATTAAAGCTAGTTTATCCTTTTTCATATATTTAAACTCTTTTTGCATGCAAAACTCATTAGCTTTTATTCTGTCCACTACAGAATTTAGAGACAGCTGGTCATTGCCATCTTTACAATTATCCTTCAAATGGTCTAAGGCAAAACTGTCCAAGAGAAATATTGAGTTGGCCAAAAAGATCGTTCAGGTTTTTCTGTAAGACACTAAGAAAAACCAGAATGAACTTTTTAGCTAACCGAATAGAACACAAGCCACACCTGTAATTTTTAGTGTCTGCGTTTCATGCACTGGCTGGTGGATTCTTTACCACTGAGCCACCAGGGAAGCCTACTTGGTATCTTAGGGGGACATTATTCAATCTATTTTAAATAGGTTAAAATATATCATAAATAATATATTTTATTTGATCCAATAGATCTAAAATATTTCCATTTCAATATGTAATCAACATTTAATACTAAGTCTTCCAAATCTGGTGTGTGTGCATACATATTTTTATATTTACAATACATCTCAATTAGATTTAACCACACCTTAACTGTTCAGAAGCCACATGTGGCCAACCAACCAATGCTGTTGGTTTTTGAACAGCAGAAACCAACACAGCATTGTAAAGAAATTATCTTTTAATTAAAAAAAAAAAAGCCCCATTTTAAAAAGAAGAAAGTTGACTTGTAGGGGCAAGGGTAGAAGGGGGAGTTGAGTTGTGAAACTCTTAACAAACCAGCTAAGACATGATGGCAGCTTGTACAATAGTAGAGTAAGGAATGCTTTAATTTTCTCATCAAATAGTTTCTTTCCTTGCTCAGAAGCAAAGAATCTTCAACCAGTTTCCTCAATAAAGGTGTCTGTATTCAATTTTTTTCTTTTTATCACCATAAGTATGATTCCTATCTTTCTGCTTCATAGGATTGCTGTGAAGATTAAATTATGAAAGCTTTTTTAGAAAATGTAAACCACTATATAGTCCTTTAAGAGCCATCCAACTATGTTGCCAAAGTCTCCTGGTCAGTATTTCATGGTCATTCATGCTCACCATTTGGTCGTAACTGAGGACTGCAATAAAACAGCAAAAATAAAGGAGTGAGCCACTCTGCAGACTAGAGTGGGAAGCTTGAGCAGTACAGCTGGTTATGGATAAAGAAACAGGAGGGACATAGAATCAGTGTCTAGAGAAAAATCAGAAAGCAGTGAGTCAATTTCAGCACAGAAAATATGCTTTTATTCACACTCAGCAAACGTATTGTTTCCTAGGCAGAGTGCTGGGTGCTAGCGATGCAATGGTGAAAGGAAAAAAAGATACTGTCCTCGCCCCCTTGCAGTTTAGAGTCTGGAGAGGAGGCAAAAATCAATGAAATGGGAAAACTGCAACTGTGATCTTTTCTACCAAGAAGCAGAACATGATTCTCTGAGAGGGAGGTTTTGACCTTTGTCAGGGGGGTCAGAGACGATTTCCTTAAGGAAATGATGATTAAGCTGAGACATGAAGCATAAATAAGAATTAATTCAGTGGAGAGGAGAGGAAAAGACATTGCAGGCAAAAGAAACTCAAGAGCACTGTCCCTTCTGTGAAAGGAATCATGATGAGATGAGGGACAAAAGCCAGCATGGTTAAGGTTCAGAAAAGAAGCTGGAGGACCAGGCACAAGATGAAACCAGAGCGGTAGGAGGGGACACAATTATGTGAGCATGGGTGAGAGTTTCATCTTTTTCCTACAGTAAATAATAATTCACTGACAAGCTTTGTGCCTTGAAAAGATCATTCTGCTGGAGTGTGAGGAATGGATTGCTGGGGGGCACAAGGATAGATACAGGTTAGAGAAGGGACAAGCAGTCTGGGAAATATGGCACACTGTAAAGTACAGAATAGTCCTTGCATCACCTTGTTCTTTCATATCTCACATCTAATCCTTTAGGAAATCCTGTTGGCTGAATCCAAATGAATCCTTTTATCACTTCTAATAGAAAACTATTATCCAAGATGCCATAATTTCTCCTATGGATTAAATCAATTATCTTGTTTGGTCTCCATGCTGCCAATATGGACCCTATAGTTTATTATTCTACACAGAGAAGCCAAGGGGATTCTCCTAAAATGGAAGTCAAACAATGTCACTGGCAAGTTCAACACCCATCTTGCTCAGAATGAAAGCCAGTGTGTTTATAGGAGGCGCTTCCTGATCTGGCCCCCAAATATGACCTCATCTCTTACCACTCGCCCCTTGGTCATGTGGTCAACTTGGTCTTCTTTAAACAAACCTAGCATCAGCCTCACTCAGAGCCTTGGCACTTGCTGTACCATCTGCCTGGAACATTCTTTCCTTAGACACGCAAGCTCCCTTAGATCAAAGTCACCATTTTTATCTCCATTTAGCCCCTTATCATTTGGGTCCCCCAATTAAAACCACAACTCCACATTTTGTACCAAAGAAGGTGAGGGATCAAACTGCAGAGGTACCTGGAAGGAAGGCACTCCAAGCTTCAGGAATCACAAATATCAAACCCTGAGTCAGGAGCTCGAAGAACAAGGAAGCCAGCCAGGCGGAGGGGTGTTGGTTGAAGGTAGGGTGGGAAGGGCTGGCTGTGCTCAAAGTAACAAAGACAAGTTCGTGTGAAACTTGCACGCACATCTTTGTGAGGATGTTGCTTTCACTCTGAGATGAGAAGTCATTGCGGGGTTCAGAGCAGAGGTGTGGCATGAGCTGATGTATTTTAATAGGTAGGTCTGGATACTAATACTGAAAATATTGCCTGGGAGGATGGGAAGGTGGGATAAATTGGGAGATCAGGATTGACATATATACACTGCCAGAGGCTTCCCTGATAGCTCAGTTGGTAAAGAATCTGCTTGCAATTCAGGAGACCCTGGTTTGATTCCTGGGTCTGGAAAATCTGCTGAAGAAGGGATAGGACACCCACTCTAGTATTCTTGGACTTCCCTTGTGGCTCAGCTGGTCAAGAAGACGTCTGCAATGTGGGAGACCTGGGTTTGATCCCTGGGTTGGGAAGATCCCCTGGTGAAGGGAAAGGCTACCCAGTCCAGTGTTCTGGCCTGGAGAATTCCATGGACTGTATAGTCCATGGGGTTGCAAACAGTCGGACATGATTGAGAGACTTTCACTTCACTATATGAACTGCCATTTGTAAAATAGATAGTAGGAAACTGCTGTATAACACAGGGAGCTCAGCTTGGTGCTCTGTGATGACCTAGATAGGTGGGATGAGGGTGAGGAGGCTCAAGAGGGAGGGGATATATATATGCATATAGCTGGTTCACTTGGTTGTACAGCAAAAACTAATACAGCATTGCAAAGCAATTCTACCTCAATAAAAATTTAATTAATTAAAAAAGAAAGAGATCTATGTAAACTTAAGACTGATTCACATTTTTGTACAGTAGAAACCAACACAGCATTGTAAAGAAATTATCTTTCAATTTTTAAAAAAAGCCCCATTTTAAAAAGAAGAAAGTTGACTTGTAGGGGCAAGGGTAGAAGGGGGAGTTGAGTTTTGAAACTCTTAACAAACCAGCTAAGACACGATGGCAGCTTGTACAAAGCTCACAGCAGTGGAGGTGGTGAGAAGTGTTCAGAGTCTGGATCTATTTTGAAGGTAGAGCCAATGGAATTGGCTGAAAGACCAAGGGTGTGGTGTGAGATAAATTGAGATCAGGGGTCAGAGCAGTTGGAAAGGGGGGCAGTCATTCACTGGGAATAATGAACAGCAGCCCACTTGGGATGCTGGCTTCAAATGACCATTTGATGTCCAAGTGGAGACATCAAAGAGGAGGGGTCTGGGCTGGATCTATACATCTGGGAGGCATCAGTGCATAGATGGGCTGCCCTGGTGGCTCAGATGGCAAAGCATTCACCTGCAATGGAGGAGACCTGCGTTCAATCCCTGGGTTAGGAAGATCCCCTGAAAAGTAAATGGCAACCCACTCCAGTATTCTTGCCTGGAGAATCCCATGGACAGAGGAGCCTGGCAGGCTACAGTCCATGGGGTATGTTCAGCCCTGAGCTTGGGTGAGTCACCAAGGGAATGGTAGCTGCTAGCCATTAAAGTGAAGTGAAAGTGAAAGACGCTCAGTCATGTCCGACTCTTTGCGACCCCAAGGAATTCTCCAAGCCAGAATAGTGGAGTGGTTAGCCTTTCCGTTCTCCAGGGGATCTTCCCAACCCAGGGACTGAACCCACGTTTCCCACATTGCAGGCATATTCTTTACCAGCTGAGCCACAAGGGAAGCCCAAGAACACTGGAATGAGTGGATCAACCCTTCTCCAGCGGATCTTCCCCACCCAGGAATTCAACTGGGGTCTCCTGCATTACAGGCAGATTCTTTACCAACTGAGATATCAGGAAGCCCAGCCATTAAAGGGATCGTCTATAAAATCTTCTATAAAAGGAGTAGGTTCACACTTTAAACACACAGAAAATGGTTGTTCTTGGCTATAACCTACTAAATGGTAAGGAGCTTCCCACAGCCAGGTAAAAGAAACGAAGTAATGTGGGTAGACGGCTGTTCCAAGGGTCTGAACTACAGCTCACAGGCACCAGTGCCCTAGTCAACCTCACAGAGAACAAGCAGCCAGAAGCAACCCGGGCCCGGCTCTCTGTTATAAAAGACTCCAGTCTCCTCGAGGACCAAAGTCCTGGCATGAGTTACAATGTTGAGGTCACCCTGGGCTGATTTATTGTTCTGGGCACAGTTTTATAGCTACACTTCCTCCCACCACATCACCTTCACTTTTATACTCAGCTCTAGCGATTTGTGAAAGCTCCTGGGTCATAATAATTATAATGATGATCCCAATTCTCTGACCACAGCCAAAAGGACAAGCTGCTGTAAACCCAAAGGGGGTTTCCTCCACTGCTGGTCCCAGGGCAGAGAAGATGGCAGGTCTGATGCCCATGGTGTCCACTTCTCACCCCGACTTTACTGCCAGCTTAGTCCTCTAGGAAGGTCTGACCTGGATCGTGAAAACGGAAGTCAGAGCACCCTGTTGGTGGGAGGAGGGAGATGATAAAACACGGGGATGCACCGGATGGAGAAGGGTTTCTAACATGTCAAGTACATACATGTTAGTGTAACTGTTCTTTCCACTGCCACCCCTGCTTCCCCACTTCCACCAACATTGTCATCACTGTCATCATCACTAAATAACGGTTTTATGGCAGCACACCCCAAATCCTAAGCCACACCACTTCCCCTGTTTCCTCCTCTCCCACCACCCCCACAGCCCTCCTTAGATTTCCAGTCTAAATAAATCCTGCTACTGGGCACATACCCTGAAAAAAACTATCCTGCCAAAAAAGACACTTGTACCCCAATGTTCATTGCAGCACTATTTACAACAGGCAGGACATGAAAGCAACCTAAATGTCCAGTGACAGATGAATGGAAAAAAGCAGATGTGGTACATAAATACATTAGGATATTAGCAATAAAATTAAACGAGATTGGGTCACTTGTAGAGATGTGAATGGACCTGGAGTCTGTCATACAGAGTGAAATACATTAGAAAAAACAAATATCACATATGAAAGGATATATGTGGAATCAGATGAGTCTATTTGCAGGACGGTGATAGAGATGCAAATGTGGAGAAAGGACACGTGGACACAGTGAGGGAAGAGGCTGCTGCTGCTGCTGAGTCGCTTCAGTCGTGTCCGACTCTGTGCAGCCCCATAGACGGCAGCCCACCGGGCTCCCCCATCCCTGGGATTCTCCAGGCAAGAACACTGGAGTGGGTTGCCACTTCCTTCTGCAATGCATGAAAGTGAAAAGTGAAAGTGAAGTCGCTCAGTCGTGTCCAACTCTTAGCGATCCCATGGACTGCAGCCTACCAGGCTCCTCCGTCCATGGGATTTTCCAGGCAAGAGTACTGGAGTGGGGTGCCATTGCCTTCCAGTGTAAAAGAGCTAGCTAGTTGGGAAGCTCCTATATAGCACAAGGAGCTCAGCTCAGTGCTCTGTGATGACCTACGGGGTGGTATGTGGGAGTTCAAGGGGAGGGGATATGTGTACACATATAGCTGATTCACTTTGATGTACAGCAGAAACACAACATTGTAAAGCAACCATCCTTCAATTTAAAAAGGCAATGTAAGTAATAACAATAACAAATGAGCAGTCAAAGCCATACCTTGAGCAACCAAAGTTAGGAACATAGTCCTAACTGCCTCCACAGTTTGCTTCTCCCTTGCCTTCCTGCCTCATCTCCTGGCAGTTTATAAAGTGGTACTCCTTATTAATCTATGACTCAGGCGTGCTAGCTAATGGCATAATTTTTCTTTTTGATTGTGCTGGCTAAAAATCTCAGGTTGACTGAATCCCAGAGGTTTTGAACTGAAAGCTTCATCTTGAGCACCCCAGGCACAGAGTAGGAGGGACTCAAATAAACAGCCAGGGATGACAATGAGATGCCATTTCCATTGGCACCACGAAAGACTTGACAGAATTTTATATATATAAAGCAATTTATTCAATTAATTCATTTAAAAAATATGTTATGTCCACCAGCTTTGTTCTAAGAATATAGCTGATGTATGAGTGAAGTGATTGTCAATGAACTGAAGATATCATGAGCAAAATAGATGTTTTCCCTGCATTCATGAAACAAAGTATAGTGACAGAGAAAGATAGTAAGCAAATGAATACCTCCAAAATAGGCACATATATTATGTGACATGGAGGGAAAGACACAAGTGCTGTAAATGAAATAACTGAAAGACACATCTTTCAGTTTGGATATTTTGGGGAAATAAGATCATGAACAATTCTCTAAAGAAATGTCAGTTAAGCTCAAATATGAGCAGATAAGAGCCAAGGAAAGAGAAGTGCATGATATGAGAGAGGGTCCTTCTCACAGAGAGAACAGGAGGTGCAAAGGGACTGGGGCAGGAAAGAGAAGCTGGAAAAGACTGGTGAAAAAGTTAAGTGGAATAGTGGTTGTGGGCCAGAGGGTCAGCTGCAAAGAGGCATAAGGTAATGTCTTAGAGAGATGGAAATATTTTGTGTTTTTTAAATAATTTTATTATATTTACTTATTTAGTTTGGCGGCTTTGGGTCTTCCTTGTGGCCTGAGGGCTCAGTAGCTGCAGCACACAGGCTTAGTTGTGGCCTGTGGAATCTTAGCTGCCCAGCCAGGGATCAAACCTGGGTCCCTTGCATTGGGAGCTCAGAGTCTTAACCACTGGACCATCAAGGAAGTCCTTGAAATATACTAAAACTTGATTGAAGTGATTGTTGCACAACCATTAATACTGCCAAAATTCACTTAAAATCACTGAATTTTATTGTATATAAATTATTCCTCATCAAAGCTTGGTGGGGAGCAATGACCATTTTTCAGTTTCGTTTTTTAAGTCTCAATTTAAGGTGCACACTAATCTTACTTCACCTAATATGAAAACAAAGCAGAGACACGCACAAAATATTCAGTGTATTTGTATATGAATTTACTTACTTATTTACTTAATTTATTCATGGTTCATGTGTTTTTAAAAATAATTTAAGTTGGAAAGGGGAGATTTGGGATTCCAAAGACCATTTAATATTTATATTTTCACATCTAAAATTAAAGCATTTGAACTTCTGAGCCTCTTTCCTCATCTGTGAAAATGGAGAGAAAATATCCCTCATATATTGTTGAATAATTATCTCATTTAATCTCTTTGGAAAATGTCAGTGCTAATAGACACAAAGTAGGGCTGCCGTCTGTGGGGTCGCACAGAGTCGGACACGACTTAGCAGCAGCAGCAGCAGGTCCTCAAGTACTAGCATTCTCTTTTGTATCTAAAGTTCAAGACCCACTCTTGGGCAGATATCTAGAAAAGATGAAAACTCTAATTGGAAAAGATATGTGCATCCCAGTGTTCACAGCAGCATTATTTACAATAGACAAGCTATGAAAGCATAAGTACCCAACAACAGATTCAAGGATAAAGAAGCTGTGGTAAATATATACAATGGAATATTACTCAGTCATAAAAAAGAATGAAATAATGCCATTTGCAGCAACATGGATAGACCTAGAGATTATCATAGTAAGTCAAGTAAGTCAGATAAAGACAGATATGATATCACTCATATATAGAATCTAAAAATATGATACAAATGAACTTATTTCCAAAATAGACTCACAGTCACAGAAAACTATACTCAATATCTTGCAATAACCTATAATGGGAAAGAATCTTTAAAGCAATATATTTAGGGACAACTGAACCACTTTGTCATACACTTGAAACTAACACAACATTTTAAATTAACTATGTTTTATTTTTGTAATGAATAATAAATAAATAAAAGTTAAGCAGATTGCCAGATTATTCTGACAGAGTCAGCTTCCACCAGAGCTCCTGTGTAATGGTATGTGTTGTTCTGGCTGTAGGTACCTCTGTGGCAGGACCTTGGGGTGCAGAAGCAGTGGGGGATGGAGACTGCTGTCAGGTGGGGAGAGATCCTCTGTACCTTAACTCGCCCCCCCACCAATGTGGCAGAAACATTGTCACTCAAGATCGTGCCTGAGATCTCATCCACGTGAAGGGACAAAACAGAATGAGACACTTTCAAACCTCTCCAAAGAAAAGCGAAACCAAAATTGCAAAGACAGTATTCAATTTAGATGCAAAAATAAAATAAAATTGGACACCTAAAGAAACTCTCAAATTTACCCCAACATCTATTTTTTCTCTTCTCTCATCCTTTCTGTTATCTCCTTTTCATGTCGTTACTATGACTTTCTAAAGTCATAAAATGAAATTTCTAACTTCCCAACGCCGTAAATAGACTAAATTCATTGTTAAAGGCTGAATCAATTCACTCTGACTCCCTTTAGTTTTCAATTCCCCCAAGAAAACCTAGTTTTCAATGGAAAAAGGCCACCCTTTCAACCAAGTTGGGGTGTCTCTGGAGAGAGGAATTGTGTTGATCGTCACCATAAAAATGCACAGGCAGAGAGCAGACAGGCAGAGAGCTTTGGAAAGGCTGGTAGACAAAGGAGGTGTTATGTGTCGTACAACCATTCACTGCAAAGGGATTGTTTAAGTGGAGATGGCCGCTCGACACTCACACAAGAGGGAGCCTTCATCTGGGAATAAAGGCCGCCGCCGCCTCGGAAGCCCTCCATCTGTCGCTGCCCGTCGCCCCTTCGCTTCCAAGGTGCTGGCTGCTCTCACTGAAAACGCGGATGGATTTGTGCTGCACATGGTCACTTTCGGAAAGCACCGAGAATCTGTCTGTGGGGAGGACAAGCCACAGCTGACTGCCTGCTCCTCCAAGCCAAAGGGGTCTCCATTTGGGGCTCTCTGCTTGCGACTCTCTTTTGATCACTGGTTCTTGATACTTTTCCTTGCTGAACCTCCCCGCCCGCCACCTCCCCCCACCTTTGGATCATTCTAGCCACAAACAAGGCCAGAGATTTTTTAAGCTGCAAAACTTCTTTTGCTTTGGGGTCCAATCCAAGTCAAGGCCTGAGTACAGCACCTTCTTCTGCAAAGAGAGAGGGGAAAAAAAAAAAAAAAAAGAAAGAAAGAAACTCAGTATGAATGTGAGCTCTGGAAAGGGTCCGGCTTTGGCATTTGCAATGCCAGATCCCTACTATCCTACGAAGAGTTAGAAAGTTCTGAAAGTGAAGTCGCTCTGTCGTGTCCAACTCTTTGCAACCCCACGGACTGTAGCCTACCAGGCTCCTCCATCCACGGAACTTTCCAGGCAAGAGTAGTGGAGTGGGTTGTCATTTCCTTCTCCAAGGGATCTTCCCGACCCAGGGATCGAACTCGAGTCTCCCAAATTGCAGGCAGACGCTTTACCATCTGAGCCACCACCCTAAGTTACAACAGTTAGCCAGAGAGGAGCAAAGAGTCCTCAGAATGGTGAACCAGCCATGTAGGGCAATTCTCATCCCTACGTGTGTGTCCTTCTCCTTCCGGGTGAGCCCAAGCTCACAAGTGTCATATCTACCCTAAGCTGGGCATCTTGGAGAGTGCCCAGAAGTCGATCCTGATCTGAACACGTCTGACAACTCAGCTTTACCCCCTTCTATCCATCTAATGCAGATGAGGTGAGTATATTTGTCAGCCCTGTTGCACCTAGCAGAAACTGAGGCACAAATAACAAATAACATGTGAAATAACACACAGTCTCAAAAAGAATGACTAACTGGACTCAACTCCTCACTACTAAATGAGAGGATCACCATGAGATCACACACGCTTGAAACAGCCTCCTGGCTCTTCCAAATAACCACTGCGTCCCCTACAGGACAATGACGTGGCGCGGCGCGGGAGGTGGAGCAGCGAGCGGGAACGGATCAAATTCGTGTTTACTGCAGCCTATTGCTGAGTCGCATGCATTGATGCACTGTCACCAGGAGTGAAGGGTTTTCTATTTATGTGCTGGAGGGAGACAGTGTGTCAAAGAAGTTGTGTAAAGACAGAATCCAGAAATCAAAACTCTTTTTCTGCAGTATCCCTTCAGATTTTGATTAGGCCACCTAAACACATCCTGTCTTAGTTGAAATGTAAAGAATAAACTGTCTTTGGCACAAAGAGATTTTTGATAAGTTATTAAGATTTATGTGGCAAACAGAGATATCCGGTTCAAATTACTAGAAGTTCTCTTATGTAGCATTTGTTTACTCCTCTCATGATATTTATTAAACAAGAAATATAGGTGCTGTTATTCCATTCGATGCGTTCTGGAACACCTGACCCTTTTACGGTGGGTGGATGAAGCCCTGGGCTTGCTTTCTTCCAAAAACTTCTACATGAAAGCCAAAAGAGAATTAACAGGGATGTGGGAAGTCACATAAACACAGCTGAAGAAAGCATATTGTCTTGATTTCAGCTTGAAATCTGTGTTAAATTAGTAGTAGGAAGTTTAGCAGCAACGCCTCATTTCTTAAAACATCAATTGTTTTGAGGTTTTATTGCAGCACTATTCACTTTTGTGGGAATTAAAAAACTGAAAACATTTCAAGCTTTCCCTATAAACTCATAAATCCAGAAGATGAATTTACTGATCGTGTTCATTTATTTGTCTTATATTTGGTTTCCTGGGTAGGCTGGCAAGCATATTTATTTTGTTAATTGTTATAAACTAACCAACATTATAAACTAAGAACTGTTTTGAGATTTTTTAAAAGTCCCCAATAACCTCTTAGAACATTTAGTGTTTAAAGTATATATGCAGATGTTATTGGAATAACTTTAGGGTCCTAAAGATATTTTTTGACAGGGAGCCCAAATCAGGATTTACATAATGGATTTTGGTCTTGTAAGAGGTATTCATAACTCTTGTTAAATTTCTGCATGCTTTTTCTTTTATTCAAGTTCACCAAAGCTAAAAATGGGGCTAATCCAAGATAAAAGTAGGAACAAAGTGATTAAAATGTTCCTCTATTTTGATAAGGGCACCAGGTTAACAGGCGAACACCATTGTTGATGTCAGCATCCCAAGTCAAAGATAAACATGGTTGGGCTGCTCTTATTTCAGATTCGGGTGACATTTTTCTTTGTTAAAGAGCATTTCTTTTTCTGCAAAAGGGAAGAAAAGTTTTATCTTAAGTTTCCTGGCTTCAGGCCAAGAGAGATCTCGTCTCCCCTCTCTGCCTTCACCCCTTAACAAAAAATAACAAAATTCCTCTTTTTTTCATATTTATCTTGGTATTTTTGTTAATATCCTTTTACTTCCATCTCACTAGGACTGTTTTACCTCCTTTTGTGGGGAGTGGGGGTTGGAGGGAAATGGATTCACTTAAATTAATGTTTATTTTAGCCCTTTTTCTTGAAACCCCCATTTAAATGAGACCATGACTGTGAAAGGTACCAGGTTTCTTGGGGCCGAAGTTGTTAAAGTGAGCACAACTTCTTTGTGGCTGTGTCTCTATGGACATTTAAAATGTGTTTTCTTTTGTTTGGGTGAGGTTTACTTTACCGCTGCCTGGTTGTTATAAGAATGGAGTATATCCAGTCATTTGTTTCTAAAAGAATGTGGTTATTAGCTATGTCCTTGGACTTTAACATCAGCTATAAAAACAATGGCTGAGTATACCAGAGTCCATGCAATAAAACTTGAACCTGGGTTCATACAGGGTATTTTAGTGACCCTTCTTCCTACGAAGAGAAACATACATGAGAGAGATTCTCTTCCCTTTAAGCAGTGGGAGGAACTGATCCTAGCTCAGCTTGTACAGGGCGCCATATAGTGAAAAGCCAGTGGGACCAGGTATTAGAAGACCTTGTGAGTGAAACTTACGCTGGCATTTAAGACCTTCTTCATCAATTGGTGTTTCTGAACTGTGGTGTTGTAGAAGACTCTTGAGAGTCCCTTGAGCTGCAAGGAGATCAAACCAGTCAATCCTAAAGGAAATCACTCTTGAGTATTCATTGGAAGAACTGATGCTGAAGCTGAAGCTCCAATACTTTGGCCACCTGATGAGAAGAACTGACTCACTGGTAAAGCCCCTGATGCTGGGAAAGACTGAACGTGGGAGGAGAAGGGGAGGACAGAGGACGAGATGGTTGGATGGCATCACCGACTTGATGGACATGAGTTTGAGCAGGCTCTGGGAGTTGGTGATGGACAGGGAAGTCTGGCATGCTGCAGTCCATGGGGTTGCAGAGTCGGACACGACTAAGCGACTGAACTGAACTGAATTTCTTCACCAAGAACTCCCTTTATTACTTTCTTTTTCCTTGGCCACATCTTTGAAAGATTAGGTCTATCAAACACAATGTTTCCAAGGTAGAAAATTAAATCTTTGTGCCATTTTTTTCCTTCATAAATGATCTATATTTAATCCAATGAATATTTCAGACAGATGACCATGTTACCATAATGAGCAGTTTTAAAACAACGAAAGTTGATGTTGTAATTCTCTTAGACAGCTTGACTGAGGGTGAATCTGTGATTTCCATTAAGTCTCTGGACATAGTAAAAATAACTAAAGCTCAAGGCCCAAGGTTGGGAACCATTGGATTACTGTATCTGAACGTCAGTTTTCTCATCTTCAAAATGGGGGAAAATAGCCTCAAGGTTGTTATAAAAATTAAAATTAAATCACATGTGTTAAAGAACTATACAAGAGCCTAGAGATCAACATAAATTATGTACAAGAAATTGTGGGAATATAAACCTTGAATTTCTGAATGTAAAAAAACATTCGTTTCATAGGAAGATAATACATGTGTCAAAAATCTTTTTGATTTTTCACTTGGCTGTGCTAAGACTATCAACATGGAAATCCATTCTTACTCGAACTTAAAAATAGGTGAACACTCTCAAACCATTTTCTGAGCTAAACAGATAATCCCTTTAATCTAAGATTGTCATGTTTTGAGTAGACATGGATTTCCCAGGTGGTGCCAGTGGTAAAGAACCTACCTGCCAATGCAGGAGATATAAGAGACCTGAGTTCGATCCCTGGGTGGGGAAGATCCGCTGGAGAAGGAAATGGCAGTCCACTCCAGTGTTCTTGCTTTGAAAATCCCATGGACAGAGGAGCCTGGTGGGCTACAATCTATGGGGTCAAAGAGTCAGACACGACTGAAGCAGCTGAGCACAAGGACACTACTTAGGCATGTTTCCAGGAAAGAATCGTTGGTTTGGTGGCTATAGTAAACATATTTGCCAAACCCACTATCCATTATTTTTTTTTGGAAATGGCTTCATCCATCATCTTTGTGAACAGTCATGTTTGTGCTAATCACACTTGTTGGCAACAGACAAGTGGACCAGGAGTGAATACTCACCAAGAAGGACAAACTGAGCCCATCAGATCTCCTCCAGAATGTGTGGCAAAAAAGTAAAAAAGGTAATGCGTAACATAATTCATGGAGAGTAAGAATTAAGAGACTGCAAAGAAGCAAGTTTGCAGAGATGAAGGGAGAACTGACTGTGGCAGAGGAAAGCGGGGGGGGGGGGGGGGCGGGGGGGGGGGAAGGGACAGCTTGACCCGCTCCACCCTTTAGGGTGTAAGCCCCGCCTACATTTCCTGCTCTTGTTTTCTGGAACGTCCCGTCATATCTTTTTTTCAATAAGTCCTCTCTTTCTTTTAGGTTTTTTGTGTGTGGCTTGGTTCATTCCAAGCCTGTGTGCCCCACCTAAGAGGTGTCACTGTTAATTTTTAATGTAAGCTGGAGACCCTTCCCCCCCCGCCCTCCATCGCCTAAAATATAGAGATGTTTCAATGCCAAAAGGCATTCAAGTTAGTAATTAAACATGGAGAGGAGAGAGCCGCTTCGTTCCTTCCTTTAACCACGGGCTCGCCCCCCTCCCCCAACTTCTTCCTCTGGAAGGTGCATGAGTGGTGTGGAGAGGGGGCGAGAGTGCGGCTGCGTCTCCTTTTCCCGGGTCCCATCACCAGCGGGATATGGGGCTAACTAGCAAGTGACCCAGACGACGAATTCCATTTCCCAGCAAACACATCTCCTCTGGCCCCGAGAGATTCTGATTTTATTTAAATCCTGCTCAGAATTAAATCCCAGCAACATGAAGCTGAAAAGGAGAGCTGGGTGTGAAGTGGAGAGGGAAGCGGGTTCCTACCTTGATCTATCCTAGTGCGGGGGGGCTTGCAGCGGGAGACGCTGAGTGTTGGTGAGGGGAGGAGGCAGGGGGCAGCCTTGGTGGGGGTGCAGACCCCTGGGGGGAGAAGCCAGAAAGCTTGGGGATTTTACTGTGTTTGGTCCCCTTTCTGGACACATCTGCCTCTGAGTCACCTGCCGGTGAAGCTAGGTCAGGATGCAGATTATGTGATGAAAGAAAGTCATAACCGATTCAGAAGGCTTTGGGAATTTTAAGCAATCTTAAATGTTGAAATGTTTCTCTGGACCGACTTGCCAATAGATCCTTAAAGATGAATTCATCTTAAAAATTCCTTTTCGGTCTTAATGAGAAGAGAGCAAGCTTTAAAGGCATCTGCTCAGTTTTAGCATCTTCTCCTTCCTGGTCTATTGCCCACTCACTTTCCTAAGGCTCTCTCCCATTTTCTAAAGCTTCCAGTTGCTCCTGAAATCATACACACCCTTCATAAAATTCAGGGATGGGACTTTCCTGGTGGTCCATTGACTGGGACACTGAGCTCCCAGTATGGGGAGGGGGGTTCTGGGTTCAATCCCTGGTCGGGGAACTGGATCCTGCATGCTGTATATTAAAGATCCCATGTGCTACAACTGAGACCCGGTGCTGCCTAAATAATTAAATAAATATTTGCAAAAAAAAAATCAAGAATATATCCCTGAAGTCATTCCCATCTAGGCACAAAGGACTGATGAAGTTATAAGTGAAAATACTTCCTGAACAATGCATTTTAAAATAAGGCAAAACTGACTAGAGACTCATTCTCCAAGTTTGAGAATTAAGGCATCAGCAGCTTGCAGGATGACCTGGAGAGGGTAGCAGGGATCTCATGAGGTTAATTTGAGGGGCTGCACTTGTTCCAATGCCACCACATCTGGGCAAACATCTGGTTACACTGGGACGTATCTGGCAAAAAGAATGAGAGTGACCAAGAATCGTAGGAAATTCACTCCTTAGATCCTCACTCCCTCTCCACTCCCAGGTTACCCATCATCTCAAGATCTCTCCAGAATTCCTCAGTGATCCCTAAAGGAAGAAACAAAATCTCTGGAAAACTTCAGTATCAGATAAGCTCTGGAAAAATCATTAACAGACGGATTTAGAATGCCGAACAAAGCCCACGAGTCATATTAAAACGTCTTGTTGATGTTCGTCAACTTAAAAAAAGTTAAAGACCATTGATTTTGAAGGAAAGGTTCTTAGCAATACCTGGTTTTTCTTCTCCCTGTTCATGGGCCCAGCGATTTCATCCCCTCCAAATCTTTCCCCATCCATATCCGTGCAGCCATCACTTCCACCCACCACCCTCAGGAACACACAGGGTCTCCTTATGCCAAAATCAAAGCAAGGATTGAGTTGGCCAAAAAGTTCGTTTGGATTTTTCCAGATGATATGGAAAGGCCCAAATGAACTTTTTGGCCATTCCAATAGACTGCTAAGAATCCATTTGCAGTTTGAAGTTAAGATGAGGCAAAGAAGACTACAGGGAGAAAATGATCTAGTAATTCACACGCACAATTAAAAGAGTGATTCACAAAGTGCTCAATCTGCTCTCCAGTTTTGTTTTGTTTTATTTGATGCACTAAAGCAGAATCTGTTTCTAAAAGAAAATAAGTCAGGTCTTTTCAATACATACTTTCTCCCATATTGTTATTGTTGTTTAGTCACTGAGTTGTGTCTGACTCTTTGTGACCCTATAGACTGTAGCCCGCCAGGCTCCTCTGTCCATGGGATTCTCCTGGCAAGAATACTGGAGTGGGTTGCCATTCCCTTCTCCAGGGGATCTTCTCGATCCAGGAATCGAACCCATGTCTCCTGCAATGGCAGGTGGATTCTTTACCACTGAGCCACCAGGGGAGCATAATTACAAGTATTCAAAAATGAAGTCTATCCCTGCAAAACTGAAAAGTCTATCACTGTAGTTACTGGTGGGAGAGGCAACTTTCTTGTTCAAACACAAGTAAAATAACCCTTTGCATCATGATTCTTCCTGAAGAGACTTGCTCTCATACTCTGAACACACCTCCAACTGACTTAATAGCATCTGAGCCAGGAAAGTTCACTTCCTCTTTAGGGCAAATGTGATGTGAGCTCGTGATGTGAACTCAGGAGGAACAGTTTCCAAGGGCAGGATGTTGTCTAAGGGAGGATCATTGTCAAGCCACGGAGAAACGGATTTTGTTGTTCATTTACATGATGTTCAGGGCTCTTGAGCCTCAGTTTCTCCATTGTTGTACTTGTATTAAAAAAAAAAAAAAGTAGGGCTTCCCAGATGGCGCTAGTGTTAAAGAACCCTCCTGCAATAGAGGAGACATAAGGGATGCAGGTTCAATCCCTGGGTTGGGAAGATCCCCTGGAGAAAGGAATGGCTACCCACTCCAGTATTCTTGTCTGGGAAATCCCATGGACAGAGAAGCCTGGTGGGCTGTGGTCCATAGGGTCACAAAAAGTCAGATACGACTGAAGTGACTTAGCATGCACTTGTACAAAAAATAAGGCTATTTGCGCTTTCTTTTGTGATAGAGTTGGCTGCACCCACCCAAGTAAAGGCAGGGCCACAGCACGCAGCCCCTCTTGGGACACACGCTGTGCTTTATTTACCGATAACACAAGTGATAGTGAGCTAATGCGATCCTTCTGTATATGGTCCACACTCTGGTCCTCTCAATACTCAGCTGGTTTTCTTCTCTTCGCTTCCGCATCCCTCATTGCTCAAATTGTTCTAACAGGGAAAATCTAGACAACAAAGAGGGGAAACTCTAATGTCATCATGTTTGGCACCACGACCACTAACCACTGTGAAAACCTTTTATAAAAAGGCTATTATTCCACTTATAATCTGCTCTCATGCTGGCTTTTAACTAACTGGAGGAGTAGCTGCACTAAGGTGGAAAGGTTTGTGACCCATCTGTTGAGTGTATAATTTCCTTTTCATTGGCTAGCACAGCCCAATAAAAAAATATTATTAGGTGCACTAACTCAATCAGCAAACAAATGACAGGCAGATGGCCTTCAAAAACAATACAGACCATGAATGCCACAGAGCTGGCCACCAAGTGGGCCCCAGCTTCCAGGCAGCCTTTGTCTGAGAACACTCCACTGGGTTAAGTGATGCAAAATACAGCAGAAAGAGAGAGAAGCTGTGTGTAAATGAGGGAGAAGTTAACGGCCTCTGAAGTGCTCTGTGAAAGGCTATGATAATTCTACTGGGGAAAAGAGAGAGAAAAAAAGGCATCCTACTTAAATCATGTATTTTTGTGATGGTGCTGAAATCCAAAAGATCATTTTCACATGACACGTCAGTTTTAAATCCCTATTGTAGGCAGATTTTTTTTTTTTTCTCAAAAGGGCCCTTTATCAGATAGAATTTTCTCAAGTTACGTTTTAGCTGAGTGATACAATTTGGTGAGTATAAATTTCTGTATGAGAGAATTTTACTGGCTGAATAAAAGGCAGGAAGACAGATGAAAGAGAGAGTAGGAAGGAAGGGAGGGAGGGAGGGAGGAAGGGAAAAAGAAAGAGGGACTTCTCTGGTGGTCCAGTGGTTAAGACTCCTTGCCTCCACTGCGGGGGATGCGGGTTTGATCCCTGGTCAGAAAACTAAGATCCCACAGGCTGGGCTGCTCAGCCAAAAAAAAAAAAAGGAAGAGAAAGAGAGAAAGGGAAGAAAGGAAGGGAAGAAAGAAAGAAAAGAAAGAGACTTAGCTTTTAAATATTTTGAAAGATAGGTGCGGTCAGAAACTGGCTTTGGTAATTTCAAAGAGAATTTAGCACATGACAGACCTGCACACAATAACCTCCAGACTGTATCCTGTCTTTCAGATGAAAGATGTCCGCAACCAGTGAATATTTTAAAAGTTTTTTCCTTGGACAAATTATGCAAGTTTGTAGCAAAGAAAAAAAGTGAGAAGTACAGAAAGGTCATCCAACATCAGAAAACAATCACTGAAATTTCACCACCCGGAATAACCCTGCTGATAATGTACAATCTATCCCTCCCAGGACTTTAAAAATATGCTTTACTTACATATTTGAAAATATGTTTTACATTCTATTTTTACTTAGCTTGATATCAAAGTTCTTTATAATTATTATTTCAAACAGCTGCATATTTCACTGTTTGTATGGGACATAATTTTTTTCATATCTTAGAGAGACAATAACCTGTGTGTCTTGCTAGCTTTATAAATTTGGGAGATTAATATAACCTCTGAGCCTTGATTATTTGTAAATGGACACAATGAAAACACCTATAGCATTATTTTGCTGTGGACATTGAATCAGATTGGAGAAGGAAATGGCAACCCACTCCAGTATTCTTGCCTGGAGAATCCCATGGACAGAGGAGCCTGGCAGGCTACAGTCCATGGGGTTACAAAGAGTCAGACATGACTGAGTGACTAACACACAGTTTAGTGTTAGTCATTAACACTAAATATATTAGTACTAGTATTTATATTTGCCTGGTACATAGTAAGCAATCAATAAAATGTGTTAGTCACTGAGTCGTGTCCAACTCTTTGCGACTCCATATACTGTAGCCCGCCAGGTTCTGCTGTCCATGGGATTCTCTAGGCAAGAATACTGGAGTGGGTTGCCATTTCCTTCTCGAGGGAATTTTCCCACATGAGGAGTTGAACCCGGGTCTCCTGCCTTGCAGGCAGATTCTTTACTGACTGACCTATGAGAGAAGCCCAAGCACTCAATAAAAGTTATAAAATAATGATACATAAGAATTTTTATTCACATTTCAGATGATTGCCTTAAGACATTTCTAGATTTGAAATTAAGGACAAAATATCTGAACATTCATATGATCTTAATACATACCGTAAACTTCTTCTACATATGTGTATGGTAATTTATATCCCATCAGTAATAGATGAGTAACCCTTGCCTACAATTGAAATCCTTTTTTTAAAACTTTAATTAATAGGTCAAAATATGGTGTCTCATTACTCATTAAATTTGGAGTTTTTACCAAGGGAAACCAATGAAAGCTGCTTTCTTTTATTTTCTTTTTGGCTGTACCATGCAGCATGCTAGATTTATCCAACCAGGGGTCAAAACTGCACCCACTGTGGGGTTCTTTAATTTAAATTTTTCTCAATGTTTATTAACTATTTACATTTTTTCTTTTTTGAGTGAGTTGGTAAAATTTCTATTTGTACCTTTTGCTGTCTGGGTCATTTTAATTCTTCATTCCAAATCACTGAGACACACTTAAAACAACTCCCCAGTGTTTATTTCAGTGTTAACTCTGCTTTGCCATCATCTCACACTACAGTGGCTGAACCAGCACTCTCTACGTTTTTGTGTGTGTTTTGTTGTTTATCACTATTATATAACTTTTGTTTTCTTTTTTGTTCAGTTCAGTCACTCAGTCATGTCCGACTCTTTGCGACCCCGTGGACTGCAGCATGCCAGGCTTCCCTGTCCATCCACAACTCCCAGAGCTTGCTCAAACTCATGTCCATTGAGTCGGTGATGCCATCCAACCATCTCATCCTCTGCTGTCCCCTTCTCCTCCTGCCTTCAGTCTTTCCCAGCATCAGGGTCTGTTCCAATGAGTCCATTCTTTGCATTGGGTGGCCATAGTATTGGAGTTTCAGCTTCAGCATCAGTCCTTCCAATGAATATTCAGGACTGATTTCCTTTAGGATGGACTGATTGGATCTCCTTGTAGCCCAAGGGACTCTTAAGAGTCTTCTCCAACACCGCAGTTCAAAACATCAATTCTCTGGCACTCAGCTTTCTTTATGGTCCAACTCTCACATCCATACACAACTACTGCAAAAACCATAGCCTTGACTAGACGGACCTTTGTTGGCAAAGTAATGTCTCTGTTTGTTAATTTGCTGTCTAGGTAGGTCATAGCATTTCTTCCAAGGAGCAATTTTAATTTCATGGCTGTAGTCATCATCTGCGTTTCTTTTTTGTGTCCTAATTCTATTTTTAATTTAAATTTATTTTTAATTGGAGGATAATTGCTTTACAATATTGTGTTGCTTTCCGCTGTATATCAACATGAATCAGCCATAGGTGTATATGTCCCCTCCTGAGCCTCCCTCCTACCTCCCACCCCATCCCCCGCCCCACTCTATGTTGTCACAGGGCACCTGATTTGAGCTCCCTATGTCATATGGCAAATTTCCATTGGTTATCTAATTTTACATATGGCAGTGTATATGTTTCAAGGCTCTCAATTCATCCAACCCTCTCCTTCTCCCACTGTGTCCACAGTCTGTTCTCTCTGTCTGTATCTCCATTGCTGCCCTGCAAATAGGCTCATCAGTACCATCTTTCTAGATTCTATATATGCGTGTTAACATATGATATTTTCTCTTTCTGACCTGCTTCACTGTATATTACAGGCTCTAGCTTCATCCATCTCACTAGAACTGACTCAAATTTGTTCCTTATTGTGCTTGAGTAATATTCCATTGTGTATATGTACCACAGCTTCTTTATCGATTCATCTGTCAATGGACATCTAGGTTGCTTCCATGTCCTAGCTATTGTAAGCAGTGCTGTGATGAACACTGGGGTACGTGTCTTTTTCAATTATAGTTTCTCCAGAATATATGCCCAGTAGTGGAATCTGCCGGCAGTGCAGGAGATCTGGGTTCAATCCCTGGGTTGGGAAGATCCCCTGGAGAAGGAAATGGCAACCCACTCCAGTATCCTTGCCTGGAAAATTTCATGGACACAGGAGCCTGGTGGGCTGTAGTCCATGGGGCCGCAAACAGTCAGGCACGACTGAACAAGTAACACAGTGGGATTATTGGATCATATGGTAGTTTTATTCTTAGTTTTTAAAGTAAGCTCCATACTATTTTCTATAGTGACTATATCAATTTACATTCCCACCAACAGTGTAAGAAGGTTCCTTTTTCTCCACACCTTCTCCAGTGTTTATTGTTTATAGATTTTTTGATGATGACCCTCTTGACCATTTTGGTTTTGATTTGCATTTCTCCAATAATGAGCCATGTTGAGCATCTTTTCATGTGTTTCTTAGCCATCTGTATGTTTTCTTTAGAGAAATATCTGTTTAGGTCTTCTGCCCACTTTTTGATTGGGTTGTTTGTTTTTCTGGTATTGAATTGCATGAGCTGCTTTTATATTTTGGAGATTAATCCTTTGTCAGTTCTTTCATTTGCTATTATTTTCTCCCATTCTGAGAGTTGCTTTTTCACTTTGTTTATAGTTTCCTTCCCTGTGAAAAAGCTTTTAAGCTTAATTAGGTCCCATTTGTTTATTTTTGTTTTTATTTCCATTATTATGGAAGATGGGTCATAGAGGATCTTCCTGTGATTGATGTCAAAGAGTGTTCTGCCTACGTTTATGTCTAAGAGTTCTATATTTTTTGGTCTTACATTTAGTTCTTTAATCCATTTTGAGTTTATTTTTGTGAATAGTGTTAGGACATGTTCTAATTTCATTCTTTTGCATTCTGTTGCATTACATGCAACAGTCCGGTTTTCCCAGCATCACTTATTGAAGAGACTATCTTTTCTCCTTTGTATGTTCTTGCCTCCTTTGTCAAAGATAAGGTGCCCATAGGTGCTTGAGTTTATCTCTGGGCTTTCTATCTTGTTGCATTGGACTGCATTTCTGTTTTTGTGTCATACCATACTGTCTTGATGACGGTAGCTTTATAGTACAGTCTGAAGTCAGGAAGGTTATTTCCTCTAGCTCCATTCTTGTTTCTCAAGATTGTTTTGGCTATTCGGGGTCTTTTGTACCCCATACTCCATCCAAGGTATTAGGGCCCAAGAAATACATTCCCCTTCATGAGTTCAACTTTTAAAGGGAAAAGCTACAGATGGGATGCTTCCATGGGAAAGACAGATGGCTGCCAAGAGACCTCCCAGAATGTAAATGTCCATGCCTATGGTCTGGCAACAGTAGTCTGCAGTTTTCCATCATAGTGACTAATGGCAGAATTTTGATTGACCAGTTATCAATTAGCTTCACTTGTTCAAATCCACTGATTCCCTAGCATCTATTAGCTTATCTGCCATGAACTATTAGCCATTATCACAGATCTCTTGGTTCTGGTGTCCTGCCAACCACTCTGGCCTCACTTCCCATTAGGATAATTCACCATGCCTAAGGCAATGGCAATCCACTCCAGTACTCTTGCCTGGAAAATCCCATGGACGAAGGAGCCTGGTAGGCTGCAGTCCATGGGGTCGCTAAGAGTTGGGCACGACTGAGCGACTTCACTTTCACTTTTCGCTTTCATGCATTGGAGAAGGAAATGGCAACCCACTCCAGTGTTCTTGCCTGGAGAATCCCAGGGACGGTGGAGCCTGATGGGCTGCCGTCTATGGGGTCGGACAGAGTCGGACACGACTAAAGCGACTTAGCAGCAGCAGCAGCAAGGTGATTAAATGTTGTCATTGGTTTTCTGCATTTTACAGAGCTCCATTTTATGGAGCATCTTTTAAAAGCTATGCTTTCAGTGTTCTTTGCTGTTCAATTTTCCTCACAGTTAGATCCTGAATCTGATCTCCAGTGGCTAAAGAAGACATGGTCTCCTTAATCAACACCATCAAGGCCCTCTGATGTTCATACAAGGCCTATTATTTTTTTCTTTTCAGAGCTTTTAATGGAGCTAATATATGCCACCAACTACATCACCCTTATTGGAAAAGGAAATAGCAACCCACTCCAGTATTCTTGCCTGGAGAATTCCATGGACAGAGGAGCCTGATGGGCTACTGGTACAAATCCACTGATTCCCTATCATCTGTTAATTTAACACACACAAGCTCACACCACCCTTATGGTACTATAGCCCCTTTAACATTTCAGTGCCACAGCCTTAAATAAACCTGCATGTCATCTCCATCAACTAGACATTACTGTCTCGGTCATTGTGGTGTTGCAACATGTTACATCACTCACATACAAGCAGCAACTGGGTTTCTGCTATAGTCTGATTGGTGAGGAATACAGCTCAAAATCCCATCCTGCAGGTTAGCATTCTAGAAACTCTCCTACTACCAACTATCTCCTAAGGTCCCCTGCAAGCAGAGCCTAACACAGGTTGAGAATGTGATTCCACAGATACGATATCTTACAGTGAGTGGACAGGGAAGCAAGTCCACCCAAGGATATGTTACTGCATTGGCCACTACTAGAGGTTTTTGGTTCTCAATTCTAAGAGACAATTTGAGGAGTCATAAAATGTGTCTCCAGTCAGTCAGCCTAGATGATGAAATGGGGGAACATGTATCCCATTTCTTGTTGGCCAAGGGAGGCCCCAGAGGTATGAAAGCCCTCACACTTGCAGGCTGTGTAAGCACAAGGGTGAGCAGCTTCCTGTGGGGATCAGAGAAGCCTGGGGTCACCTCCTTCACTAGAATAAAACCCAAGAGAAAGTGAACAGCTGCCTTATCTTCTTTAATCAAATGGCATCTACTGTCTCCATACTGGGGTTGGTCAGGAAAAAGTTAAAAGTATTACCTAGGCTTGAATTGTATGCTGATTAGGTAAAATCTATTTATAAAAATCTGACCTACTTTTTCCTGATCTAGGTTTTGTCATGATAGGAGTGTTCTTTTCATCACAAAAGGCTCAGCATTGCCATGAAGACTTGCACCACCCTTGACTGTGTGCGCTTTTTCAGTAAATTTCTGGTTATCCTTTGAAAATGTCCAACTGAAAAAGCTTTTAGATGCTCCCTGGGGGCATAGCGGTTAAGAATCTGGTTGCCAATGCAGGGAATATGGGTTGGATTCCCAGTCTGAGAAGATCCCACATGCCATAGGGACACAGCTACTGAGCCTGTGTGGCCAGAGCCCACAACAAGAGAAGGCGCAAGAGGAGAAGCCTGTGCACCGCAGCTAGAGAAAGCCGTGTGCAGCAACAAAGATCAAGAGCAGCTAAAACTAAATAAATCAAGAAATTAATTATAAAAAAGAAAATCTTTCAGCCCAAATTTAGAAGGTTGTCTTTCAAAACAAGAAGCTGCTCTGCTTCCTCCAGATGTGTATTCCACTAAAAGCTTCAAGTCAGGGAGCATCCTTCCCTTTCTTTCTTTTAGCCTTTTCTCTTCTCAACCTTCCAGCTCTTACTAAATAAGTTCTAACACTCAGGAACATGTATCCTTTTAGCATCTCAAGCTGAAATGAGACTGTTGAGATAAAATGTAAGTCATCATTGCTCACATCTAAGTCTCTATTAATTTTTAAAGCAACTATACTCCAATAAAAATAAATTAAAAAATAAAGTTCATACCAGAAATTATCGGGGAATGAAAAATTATTCGGAAAGGCAATAGTAATAGAGGGAAGGAATGTGCTTGATTAGAGTATACCAGGCAGCTCAGTGGTAAGGAATCCACCTGTCAGTGCAGCAGCTGCAGAAGACACGGGTTCTATCCCTGGGTCGGGAAGATCCCCTGGAGTAGGAAATGGCAACCCACTCCAGGATTCTTGCCTGGGAAATTCCATGGACAGACGAGCCTGGCGGGCTACAGTCCATGGGGTCACAGAGTCAGACATGACTGAGCACATGTGGAACATTGCAAAAATATTTTTAAATGTTGTACAAAACTCAACCTTAAATCTTATTAGATATTGCTTTGATATTAGATATTACTTAGATAATATTTAGATATTACCCAGTCCAATAATCTAGATCTGATATTACCCTCTTTTTTAATCTGGGTAGGAAAACTGGATTACAGGACATTACCCATCTCATAAAATTGTGTGCAAGGAACTTGGAAAAAACAGGAATCATACTTATTAAAGCTGAAACTGGACATTGATGAAAAAATAAAAATAAAAAGTACATATCTATTACTAAAATGTGCACATGGAAACCATCATCTTTAATTCCAAGATTTTATAAGAACCAATTTGGGGACTGTCAAGACAGTCATCTGGAGAAGGAGAAAATGAAAGGGGCCCGAGAGACAGCACTGCGAAGTTCGGGTGTGCAGAGCCAGCAATGAGCCTGACGCCTCTGAGCGTTAACACATGGTCCCTCCATCCAAGGTCTGTATATGCAACTCAGCTGCCGGACTGACAGAAGATTTGGGGTTGTTAACACACACTTCATTAAAATACCAGCTAAAATCCAAGTTCGAAATCCCACAGTTTGTGTTAGTTGATAAAACTCAATTGCTTCTAATTACTGTTAGTGCAGCTTTAAAATAATATTTTGTTGTAATAAAGGATTCAATATGACAAGTGAGGGTTGGCCCGCTGAACTGGAAACCCCGGGCCAGAGGGAATATATGCATACACAGCATTCCCTGCTCTGCCTGACTTGTTTCTCTAAAAATTTTCTAAGCATTCAACAGAGAAAAAGTGACCAGTCTTCAAATGGGTTTTGAAAGGGTGAGGACAGCTCAAACACGGGATGTGATTTGCATCTCTGATTAGTCACTGCAGCTTAGGGAATGCTGAGTTGAAACGAGACAGGCAGAGTGATGGTTTTCCAGTGCTTTTCTGGAAACAGACCACAACTAACCAACATCCTCTTCTTCCAGCGCACCCCCACCATCCCTTCATAAAAGGCTGTCAAGATTGGCAGACTTTAAAATAAAGCATCTTTGCACACTGAAGTGTTAGTTGCTCAGTCCTGTCCAACTCTTTGTGACCCAAGGACTGTAGCCCACCAGGCTCCTCTGTCTAAGAGATTCTCCAGGCAAGAACACTGGAGTAGGTTGCCATACCCTCCTGCAGGAGATCTTTCCTATCCAGGGGTCAAACCTAAGTCTCTTACGTCTCCTGCATTAGACATGGATTTTTTACTTCTGCGCCACTGTGGAAGCCCCCAAACTGGGATTACATGCGTAATATTGTTTAATGACTTTCTCTACAAGCCCCAAAGGATGGACAACTCTCTTGTCCTGTCTTTCTACAGCCATATTCAAAGTGCATGAGGCATAGCAATTGACTTCTTAAATAAATGATAGCAAATATCATAAAAGTGAAGTGATGTTTACAAGTACTGCAAAGAATGAATGAGATACTGATATGGAGACATTGGCTCGAGGCAAGGTAAAATGGTGAAATAGATCTCATTCGACCAGGAAGAAAGCCAGATCTTCTCATCTTATTGACAGATACCTCTGAGGAGGCTATAACACTCTTTTGGGGAAGCTCAGATATATCTATAGATAGATAGATAGACAGATAGATATTGACCAATTGTTCTTTATGAGGAAAGACAGTCCTACTTTTCAGTGTCTTGTCCCACCTGAACAAATGTCCCAAATTGGCCCATATCTTCAATATCTCTATTCTGTCCAGGAACTTATGATGATTTGACCCATACACAGTCGTAAATCCCATCTTAACTCTGAGCCCTCACATGATACTTTAGAAATATATCTCAAAGATGAATCTTCTCCTTCAACCTTCTAGCAAGGAGAGCAAACCAGTCAATCCTACAGGAAATCAATCCTGAATATTCATTGGAAGGGCTGATCCTAAAGCTCCAATACTTTTGGCCACCTGATACAAAGTGCCAACTAATTGGAAAAGACCCTGATGCTGAGAAAGGCTGAAGGCAGGAGGAGAAGGGAGTGACAGAGGATGAGATGGTTCGATGGCATCATTGACTCAATGGGTGTAAGTTTGAGCAAACTCTGGGAGATGGTGAAGGACAGGGAAGCCTGGCATGCTGCAGTCCATGGGGTTGCAAAGAGCCAGACACAGCTAAGCCACTAAACAACAACAACCACCTTCTAGCAGTTAAGAATAAAAACAATCATGGCAGACTTTCCTGGTGGTACAGTGGATGAGAATCCACCTGCCAATGCAGAGATCATGGTCTGATCCCTGATCCAAGAAGATTCCACATGCTATAGAGCAACTAAGCCTGCACTCTGAAACTACTGACCCCGTGTGCTGCAACTACTGAATCACTTATGCCTAGAGCCCATGCTCTGCAACAAGGGAAGCCACTGTAATGAGAAACCTGCACACTGCAATGAAGAGTAGCCCTCACTTGCTGTAACTAGAGAAAGCCAGAGCATAGCAGCAAAGACTCAACACAGCCAAAAATAAATAAAAGCAACCATGACAAGTAATATTCATGACAATGAAGGTAAGTGTAAAGGCGAAGTCGTATCCTTTGGCTGACCTGTATCCATTCTACTTCTTGACATCTTTGGTGGAAACCATAGTTCTCCAGGAATCTGCAGGGATTCTCTGCACTCTCCTGGCTAAGCTATTCAGTTGCCCAGTTCCTGGAATTTGAATCTTAAAGTAACAGTAAAGCAGAAAATGGCTTCAGCCATTCTACAAAATGCACTGTGGAAAAACTACTAGAGAATGCCACCTGCTTAGACCTCTGCTTCCCACCTGAGAATTCCTTCCATCCCTGGATCAGGGTCTCCTCTTTTAGCCTGCCAGCTGTTCAATATTCTTCCAATAAACAGTCTTTTTATGTAAGCAGCCAATTTGTTCCTATTAGTTTCAACCAAAGTAACAGCCAAATTATCCTGACTGATTCATGATGATGGCGATATGATGATGAAAACAAATGCCTCATTCGTAGAACTCTTCTTTACCAAAGCTCAAGAAGTCTAAGATTACCAGAATCATTTATTCAGATGGCTTCTCTGAAATTAAGGTGTGAGATCTTAAATCAGTTCTCAGTGGTACTTGTTCAACATACAAAACACTAATACGCTAGACACATCTACAAAGACTGATATTATGATTTAATCTAATCTCTAATATTTTGCCTTATATTATTTTGGGCTTCCCTGATGGCACAGACAGCAAAAACTCTGCATGAGATTAGCGAAACCTGGGTTTGATCCCTGGGTCGGGGAGATACCCTGGTGAAGGGAAACTATCCATTCTAATATTCTTGTCTGGAGAATTCCATGGACAGAGAAACCCCGGTGGGCTACAGTCCAGCTATTATTTTAACTTTTATAAGTGTTTATTGGATCAAAGAATATATTTTTTATCAAAATATCTCACTAAGGAACTCTTTTAATATTCATGTTGCAAATGTTTCCCTATTTAAATATTTGAAAGTTCTGTGAAAGATTTCTGTATAAAAAGTCAACAACCTTTATCAGTCAAGTAGCTCAGTTGAGTCCAATTCTTTGCGACCCCATCCACTGCAGCATGCCAAGCTTCCCTGTCCATCACCAGCTCCCAAAGTTTGCTCAAATTCATGTCCACCGATTTGATGATGCCATCCAACCATCTCATTCTCTGTTGCCCCCTTCTCTTCCTGCCCTCAATCTTTCCCAGCATCAGAGTCTTTTCCAATGAGTCTGTTCTTTGCATCAGGTGGCCAGTATACTGAAGCTTCAGCGTCAGCCCTTCCAATGAATATTCAGTACTGATTTCTCAGTGTATTGAAGCTTCAGTGTCAACCCTTCCAATGAATATTCAGTACTGATTTCTCAGAACTGAGATCAGGATGGACTGATTTGATCTCCTTTCAGTCCAAGGGACTCTAAAGAGTCTTCTCCAACATCACAGTTCAAAAGCATCAATTCTTTGGTGCTCAGCTTTCTTTATAGTTCAAATCTCACTTCCATACATGAGTACTGGAAAAGTCATAGCTTTGACTATATGGACATTTGACAGTAAAGTAATGTCTCTGCTTTTTAATATGCTGTCTAGGTTGGTCATAGCTTTTTCTCCAAGGAGCAAGTCTCTTTTAATTTCATGGCTGCAGTCACCATCTGCAGTGATTTTGGAGCCCAAGAAAATAAAATCTGTCACTTTCCATTGTTTCCCCGTCTAACTGCCATGAAGTGATGGGACTGGATGCCAAGATCTTAGTTTTTCGAATGTTGAGTTTTAAAACAACTTTTTCACTCTCCTCTTTCACTTTCATCAAGAGGCTCTTTAGTTCCTCTTCACTTTCTGCCATAAGGATGGTGTCATCTGCATATTTGAGGTTATTGATATTTCTCCCAGCAATCTTGATTCCAGCTTCTGCTTCATCCAGTCTGGCATTTGGCAGGATGTACTCTGCATGTAAGTTAAATAAACAGGGTGACAATATATACAGGAACCTGTCCATCGTTCTATGTCCAGTTCTAACTGTTGCTTCTTGACCTGCATACAGATTTCTCAGGAGGCAGGTAAGGTGGTCTGATACTCCCATCTCTTTAAGAATTTTCCACAGCTTGTCCTGATCCACACAGTCAAAGGCTTTAGCATAGTCAATGAAGCAGAAGCAGATGTTTTTCTTGAACTCTCTTGCTTTTTCAATGATCCAATGGATGTTAGCAATTTGACCTCTGGTTCCTCTGCCTTTTCTAAATCCAGCTTAAACATCTGGAAGTTCTCGGTTCACATACTGTTGGGGCCTCACTTGGAGAATTTTGAGCATTACTTTGCTAGCATGTGAGATGAGTGCAACTGTGAGGTAGTTTGAGCATTCTTTGGCATTGCCTTTCTTTCGGATTGGAATGAAAACAGATCTTTTCCAGTCCTGTGACCACTGCTGAGTTTTCCAAATTTGTAGGCATATTGAATGCAGCACTTTAACAGCATCATCTTGTAGGATGATATAAACATCCTAAAATGGATATACAAAATGGATGACATGATATATAAATAGCTTTCATAATCATTGGTAATTACCATAACACTGTGCTTGCGTGTGTGCTCAGTTGCAAACTCATGTCTGATTCTTCGTGATCCAGTGGACTGTAGCCCTCCAGGCTCCTTTGTCCATGGGATTTCCCAGGGAAGAATGCTGGAGCGGGTTGCCATTTCCTTCTGTATGGGATTTTCCCACTCAGGGATCAAATCCTCGTCACCTGCATTGGCAGGCGTATCTTTTACTACGGAGCCACCAGGGAAGCCCATTGTAATGGTATTATTTCAATAACAATCATTTACATGTCAAAACCAGATAATAGCATTTTATGAGATAATGCTGTTAAGAAATATTTCTCCAAGTTAAATCTCAAATGCTTACCTATGACATTTGAAAGTGCATATTCACAAGCTGTATTAGACAGCTATGCTATATAACCAACTGCCCCAAGATTCAGTGGCTCAAGCCACAGTTATTTATTCTTGTTCATACATCTGCAGATAAGCTGAAAGCCAGCTGACCTAGGCCGCATGACTGACTCCAGCTGCATGATGAGCTGAACTTGGCTCTTCACTGTAACTTGTGCCCAGGTCTGCTCTGAAGGTGGGCCTTCTGGACCCCAGATGCTCAGAAAAAGCTCTTTGCATGGTGGTGGCAGAGGAGGAAGATGGCAAACCCATCACATGAGCACATCCCTGAATCACAGCCACTAACATTTCATTGTCCAAAGCACATCACATGGCCAAGCCCAATATTGATAGGGAAGGGAAGTATAGTCCATACACATAGGAGGACAGAAGATTGACTATTTCCTGAATAATAATCCAAACCATTACATTAACTAAGAATGCATCTGAAATACATACCTTGCTTACACAAACTCATTTTGCTGACTAGATATGATGGTACCTTATTTGATCGTGTACAAATTCAAGGGTTTCACAAGTGACATTGAAATTGGCATTTAGCTAATTGGCTGTCCACAATCTAAGGTGAGACCGTATAGCAGACCAGGGAGAAACTCAAGGCTAACACTGAAATTTCAGTTCAAAAAAACTTTGCTGCTGAAAGCCATACAGTTTTGTAACGGCGCACCTGGAAATTTAACACAAATTTTCCTGACTCAGATCCCCTGTTCTGAAGCAAGCCTGCAGTGCTCCCCAGTATCATAGCTCCATTTTGGAAACGAAAAATAGAAACATTGCAAATGACCCTATGTCGTTCCTTTTAGTGGCAGAGTAATATTCCATTGTATATACGTACCACATCTTCTCTGTCCACTCATCTGTCATGGGGCGCTAGGGTCTACCATGCAGAGTGAAGTAAGTCAGAAAGAGAAAAGAAATATCATATACTAACATATATATATGGAATCTAGGAAAATGATGTTGATGAACCTATTTCCAAGGCAGGAACAGAGAGGTGGACATAGAGAAAGGAACATGAGAACACAGGAGGCGGGGAGGGGAAGAGTAAATGAATTGGGAGATTAGGATGGACACATATACTCTACTATGTATAAAACAGCTAGCTAGTGAGAACCTCGTATGAATATGAAGCACACAGAGCTCAGCTTGGTGCTCTGTGATGACCTAGAGGGATGGGGTGGGGATGGGAGTGAGAGGGAGGTCCAAGAGGAAGCAAATATATGTATGCCTATAGCTAACTCACTTCAGTGTACCGCAGAAACTAACACAACCTTGTAAAGCCATCATATTCCAATAAAAATAAACAAATAGGAAAAAATTTACTGTGCGCCAGGCTTCATTTTATCCTTAAATCTCATGTTGTTATTGTTGTTTTGTCTCTAAGTTGTGTCAGACTCTTTTGCAACACCATGGACTGCAGACCGCCAGCCTCCTCTGTCCATGGGATTTCCAGGCGAAAATACCGGAGTGGGTTGCCATTTCTTATGAGGTCAGGGTAATTTTCCAGAATTTACAGATAAGGAAATAATTGCTTGGAAAGTTTTAAAACTTAATTTTTCTAAGGACAAGCAGGTAGAAAACCTAAATTTTGAAAGCAGCCCCATCAGAAGACAAAACTCATTCTTTTCTATCAAACTATACAAACATTTCAAAATACTCAGCAATTAAGACTGAAAGCTCATACCTGAACTCATACCTCTTGACCTAGCAATCTCTCTATTACTGTTCAAGTAACTGTATTTCCAAAACTGTAAGTTTTATTTTAATACATGGTTTAACAACTGGTCAAAATATTTGAATTTAAAACTGTCCAACACGTCCTGGTTGCCATAAATATGTGACATACTCCTTTCTTATTAATCCAACCACCTGTGCCTTTTTTCAATATTAAGAAGGATAAGCCATGCACATTATTTCAAGTGTACAGTCCTCTGGCATTAAGGGAAAATTTACAGTGAAAAGGGGAAAGAGACTTAAATGTCCATCAAAACCTTCTATTTACATGTCTCTTGTCCCCATATGTGGAACAATGCTGCCTCCTGTCACTGATGACAATAACAATAACAATAATAATATAAAATCAGGCTTTAGGAATTCTCAGTCCATAGAATTAAATCAGGATTCAACACATTAACAGTTCCTTTCAGATTACTGTATTTTGACAGACTTTGTGATGCATTCCTCAAGAGAATACCACTTTTGTAAAGCTTAGTAAGGTCAGCACTATAAATATGCCTTGTATTTTAAAGGCTTCCCAGGTGGCTCAGACTGTAAAGAATTTGCCTACAACTCAGGAGACCCAGGTTCGATCCCTGGGTTGGGAAGATCCTCTGGAGAAGGCCATGGCAACCTCTCCACTATTCTTGCCTGGAGAATTTCATGGACAGAGGAGCCTGCCAGGCTACAGTCCATGGGGTTGCAAAGAGTCAAACACGACTGAGTGACTAACACTTCTACTTTGTACTTTAAAATAGAAAACTAATCTCTTCTAGACTATTCTATGCTGAATTTACCGCAGTCTGGTTATAGAGAATGTCAAAACCAAAGAGTTGGCTATCCTTTGGTTATTGATGTGTTGCAAATTATACTGTTTGCTGACAGCATCAAAGTTAGAAAAATAGAAAAACCATCCATTATCCCAACTTGAAGTGATGGAGAAAATAATGCTACTGTATGAAATTAAAGCTACTGTATGAAATTAAAATGTTTCCCACCTTCATTGAGATATAATTTACAAATGAAAATTGAAAGCCTTTTGAGGAAGTAAACAAAATGCAATGGAAGGAAGTTCTGAGCAGGCCTCCAGAGGTCCTGTGTGCTTCGGTTCTCTCTTTTGGAGCCTTGCTCAAATGCCCAGACGACCAAGCATGGACTGGCCTGCCGGAATATGAGAGCCATGTTGGGCAGGACTCTGCCGAGTCAGCCAGCCCAGCTGAGGCCATCCGAAACTAACCACCTCCCAGTCAGCTTGGCACTGACCTTAATCATGAGGAAGCCAGCCAAGACCAGAAGAAAAATGCAGCTGAGCTCAGCACCAATTGTGGGCTTGAAGAACTGTGAACTATACAAAGACTTGTTTTGAACCACTAAGTTCTTGGGGTAGTTTGTTGTCTTCAGACAAAGTGACAAATCACAGCACAGCCTCCCCTAGATTATAAATTTCATACCTATAATGTCCACCTATGTAAATTTCTAGTACTTGGCACAGCACACAGTATGTACTTAACATATGTATGATAAATTAATTAATGGGTGAATGAAAAATATATATAGTCCCATGCATTTGACTTCTGAAAGTAATTTGATTTCTATGTGCTGTTCAGGTTTGGGGCCAACTTGTTTTTGTTGTCATTCAGTTGCTAAGTGTGTCCGACTCTTTGCCACCCAATGGACTGCAACACCCTAGGCTTCCCTGTCCTTCACTGTCTCCCAGAGTTTGCTCAAACACATGTCCATCAAGTCGGTGATGTTATCCATCTCATCCTCTGTCGTCGCCTTCTCCTCCTGCCTTCAGTCTTTCCCAGCATCAGGGGCTTTTCCAGTGAATTGGCTCTTCACATCAGGTGGCCAAAGTACTGGAGCTTCAGGTTCAGCATCAGTCCTTCCAATGAACATTCAAGGTTGATTTCCTTTAGAACGGACTGGTTGGATCTCCTTGCAGTCCAAGGGACTCTCAAGAGTCTTCTCCAGCATTAGAGTTTGAAAGCATCAATTCTTTGGTGCTCAGCTTTATTTATGGCCCAACTCTCACATCCATATGTGACTACTGGAAAAGCCGTAGCTTTGACTAGACAGATCTTTGCCAGTGAAGTGATTTCTCTACTGTTTTTAATACTCTGCCTAGGTTTGTCACAGCTTTCCTTCCAAGGAACAAGCGTCTTTAATTTCATGGCTGCAGTCACCGTCATAGTGATTTTGGGGCCAGCGTACAAGGATACATTTTGTTTCTGACCAAGCTCACTGGCTTTTATTCACTGTAAGTGTTGGAGCCAGGACTCAAGACCTGGTCTCTCTGAAAATAATAATTGGAAGAATAAATAAATAGCAGTAGTAGTAAACGAAGTGGCCGCAGAATCTAACAAAGAAATCCAGCCCTTTCATCTATACACTATGGTCTTTTCACAATCCTTTTAGATAATCACTCAGAGTTACCAGTAAAGCTGAAATAAACCAACCACAGGATATCTATCAGGACAGTTTTGATCGGCTTTTCCAAGAAGTAAGCTTGTGTTGCATCATGTAATAAATTGTTACAGAAACCTTTGTGGAAGATAAAAGGGATGCTGGCATCTGACTGAAGTTTACTGCCAGCATTCTGGAAGAATTTCAATAGGAATAGAAAGGCTGGGCAAGTGAGTCAAGTCGTTTCAGAACCATTCTTGAAGGGTAATGCCAGCATTCCAGAGGGACTTCAGTGCTCGGCTAGAGGGCAGCAGAATTATGGCTGAAGTATTCCTCATGGAGAGCTTTAACCTCATGACCGAAGTGTATTCAAAACAATTCTGCTGCGATAGTAAAAATATATATATCCATGCTGTGCATTCCCAGAAGAGCAGGCTGGCCTCCTTATTCACACGAGCCAAGAACTGAAAAAGAGCTGAGAGGGTAAACTGGTAAAGTGCTACCACTGAGATTTTTCTCTAAATACTGATTGGGGAAGCCCCATGGTTCCCAAAGATTAGAGACATTAGATATTTTATACGGTGTGTGCTGAATGAATAATTCATAGAAAAATGTCCCTCTTTGCAGGTAAGATTGCACAGTAAAGAGAAGAAAAAAAAAACCCAGATAAAATATTCAGTTCAATGTGGTCCTTCTGTCAAGCCCCTAAATTAATCCTGCATATGTACCTCATGCATCGCACTCTGCTAGGTACTGGGAGCACAGAGCAGTTGCATCTCAAGCTAACTGAGCACATGAGACCCCTGTATATTCAATAAATACCTATTTAACCTCTGCCTCTTAGGGCTTCCCAGGTGGCACAGAATCTTCCTGCCAATGCAGGAGACACAAGAGATGCAAGTTCAATCCCTGGGTCAGGAAGATCCCCTGGAGAAAGAAATGGCAAGATCACCTCCTTCAACAGGCCTTCCATGACCTTGTCTATAAAGTATACACACCCTTCTATTCCCTGTCTCAGTTTCCTTTCTGTTGTCTTCTGCTTAATGTCTCTATTCACCATTTCCAATTGTTTTATTTTATTTATTTTAAAGGCTTTCATACCAGGTGCTCTGTCCTGTTCACTATTATATATTCAGTGCTTAATACAGGGAGTACATAAGAGGTATTCAATGAAATTAATATTTCACTAAACACAATAGCTGTTTAATGAAATTGTATGATCTCAATAAATGACCCCATGACCAATACTGGCTCTTCTTCAACTAAATAAAAATAGAGTTCAATAGAGCCAATATTTTATAATAGCTGTAAATGGAGTATAACCTTTAAAAACTGTGAATCATTATACTGCATATCTATAACATATAATATTGTACATCAACTATACTTCAATTTTTAAAAGGGTGAAAAACATAGAATATATATACTGAATGGCAGAATAAAAATCTGCTTCTAGTTTTTAAAGAAGTCCATAATTCAGATTGACTAGATGACTTCTTTATTTAAATGACTAACTTTTTACTATATTAGAATAACAGATCATGAAGTGAGGGGTATAAAAGAGAGAATAGAGTTGAACTGTAAAGAAAAACAACTTCAACTACATAACTTTTGTGCTTCTTGAGAAAAAAAGAATTAAATAGATTGGCACAATTATCAAATGACAACAAACTATCATAGCGTTGGGACAGCAATCTAATAACAAAAACTATTGGTTTTGAAAATCTTGTTCTGTTTCAATATAATTGCCTTGCCATTTCCACTTGTAGGAAACAGGTCAATTTTTAAAGCAATGTTTTATTGGAGGATAGTTGCTTTACAATATTGTGCTGGTTTCCGCCATACATCAACATGAATCAGTCACAGGTATTCATATGTCCCCTCCCTTTTGAACCTCTCTCCCATCTCCCACCCCATCCCATCCCTCTAGGTTGTCACAGAGCACTAGGCTGAGCTCACTGTGTCACACTGCAAATTCCCACTGGCTATCTATTTTACACATGGTAAGGTATATGTTTCCATGCGACTTTTTCAATTCCTCATACCCTCTCCACCCCAACCGTGTCCACAAGTCTGTTCTTTATGTCTCCATCTTCATTGCTGCCCTGCAAATATGTTCATCAATATGATCTTTCTAGATCCTATACATGTACATTAATGTGCAATACTTGTCTCTATTTCTGACTTACTCTGTGCAATAAGCACCAGGTTCATGCACCTCATTAGAACTGACTCAAATGTGTTCCTTTATATAGCTGAGTAATACTCCACTGTATATATGCACCACAATTTCTGTATCCATTCATCTGTCAATGGATATCTAGGTTACTTCCATGTCCTAAGTACTGAAAACAAGCTAATTTATGACAGGTTTATTTCCAGTCAGTCCTTCTAGCTTTCCAGTACTTTTCATGTTCTGTATCATTTGATATGTATTTTCATTAAGCTTTCATGTTTTTCAAACCAAAAAAAATTCTTAACTGAGTCCAAATCTGGATTATAAATTCCTCTTCTATGCAAATTCAGCATTCAAGATGGCAGGTTGTGGAGAAAGATGTAAGTCGACTTTTCATTAAAAGAACATTGCTTCTATTTTCATTTCAAATTAGGCACTGACTATGGGGACAATTTGATGAAACTGATCAATGGCTGTAGAAGACTCTTTCCCGTCAACTCTTCTTCCATCATCCCACCTCCTCATCTTAAGAGATCAAGAAAACATATGAATTAAGACAAGTGGTGCTAGTGGTAAAGAACTTGCCTGCCAATGCAGGAGACAGGAGAGATGCAGGTTTGACCCCAGGGTTGGGAAGGTCCCCTGGAGGAGGAAAAGGCAACCAGTCCAGTATTCTTGCCTGGGAAATCCCATGGACAGAGGAGACTGGCATGCTACAGTCCACGGGGCCGCAAAGAGTCAGACACGGCTGAAGCGACTTAGCACAGTACGAGGTGGTGCAATAAAAATAATGTAGTGGTTCTCACCACTGTGGAGAACTGTGTGGAGATTCCTTAAAAAACTGAAAATACAACTGCCTTATGACTCAGCAATCCCGCTGCTGGACATGCACACCAAGGAAACCAGAATTGAAAGAGACACGTGTGCCCAGTGTTCATCACAGCACTGTTTATAATAGCCAGGACATGGAAGCAACCTAGATGTCCATCAGCAGATGAATGGATAAGAAAGCTGTGGTACATATACACAATGCAGTATTACTCAGCCATCAAAAAGAATACATTTGAATCAGTTCTAATGAGGCAGATGAAACTGGAGCCTATTATACAGAGTGAAGTAAGCCAGAAAGAAAAACACCAATATAGTATACTAACACATATATATGGAATTTAGAAAGATGCTAACGATAACCCTGTATACAAGACAGCAAAAGAGACACCGATGTATAGAACAGTCTTTTGGACTTTGCGGGAGAGGTGGGATGAGTTGGAAGAATGGCACTGAAACATGTATAATATCATATAAGAAACAAATCACCAGGCTAGGTTCCATGCAGGATACAAGATGCTTGGGGCTGGTGCACTGGGATAACCCATAGGGTTGGTATGGGGAGGGAGGTGGGAGGGGGGTTCAGGAGTGGGAACTTATGTACACCCGTGGCTGATTCATGTTGATGTATGGCAAAACCAATACAGTATTGTAAAGTAAAAAAATTTTTTTAATTAAAGTAAAAAATAATAATGTAAATAAATCACTGATGAAGCACATACCCTCTTTTCTCTCTATTTATTAGTGTGATCTACCATTTAAATGTTAAAAACACAGACTTCTAAAGTTCAGACATGAATCTAAAGAGAAACAAATCAAGGAGGTTGCTCAGCCATCTTGATCCCAGTTTCAGGACAGCCCACTCCAGGCTCAAGACATCATATGATTCTGTGAGCTGCAGTCTGTATCATTGGAAACTATCCTTGGTCTGGAGGACAAGAGAGGGAGTTTGGGCCAAACTGAGAGAGTCTAATGGGGGCACAGCCCCTACATACCATCCTCAAGATTTTTATATGGTTTTTGTGCTCCTTCTGTAGTTTGGACTCAGGACCCTGGGTCCTGAGAAAATATCTTAAACAAACATTAACACAACATATTCCCCCAAGAGATTCGTTGGTAATAAAAGTACAGTAGAAAAAAAATTTAATTTGCTCAGATTCTGTTAGAGGTGGTAGATGGCAAATGTCCCAGAGTGAATGATGATGTCTACTACAGTTCCCAGGGTGCTCTATGCCCAGGAAGGGCACATGTTGGGAGCATGAATTTTTTGAAATGCCACAAAAGATGGCATGGGAAAAGCAGAACATGGTGGCCCACTGCCATGCAACAGTACAAGGTACAAGTGTGTTAGTCACTCAGTCGTGTCTGACTCTTTGTGACCCCATGGACTGTAGCCTGCCAGCCTCCTCAGTTCATGGAATTCTCCAAGCAAGAATACTGGAGTGGGTAGCCATTCCCTTCTCCAGGGGATCTTCCCGATCCAGGGACTGAACCCGGGTCTCTCACATTACAGACAGATTCTTTACTATCTGAGCCACCAGGAAGCCCCACAATAGTATGATGCCTCTCTGTAAATCCATGGGTTTTCAGTAGTGTTATTAACCTCAGAATGCTCATGAGTGGGTTTCTTATTGAAAATTAAAAAGAAGCTAAAATGTCTTGCTTCCAGCTCACTTGCTCAAGTAGAGCTCAAACAACAGGGTCCAGAGACCAAAGCCCTTAGAATTACACATAGAATATGAACCGGTCATTAGGAAAGGGACAGACTTGTACAGACTATAATACTGTATTTGAATCGAGTTTACCTATAACTCAAAGAATCAGGGAAGCCCAGATGACATTTGGATTAACTGTCAAGGTCACCACCTGTGTTCTTTCATCTAAAATACTCAACTGTATCTTGGATTTGATCATCATCCTAAGCCCTGGAAGAAGAGACCTTTTCCAAAATTGCCAGCCTCTTTGGGTTTAGAGTGAATGATCACACTGGTTATTGTAGAGCGTAACTCAGCACAAGTTGAGAACTAGGGATCCAGGTATCACTTCAAGCAGCAAGTCCTCCAAATGATGAAGTAGCCAGCTCAGCACTCATGACAACAGTGCAGCTCAACACACAAGAGTCTTTAAGGATACCACTCATTTCCCCATTTTAACACAGAATCGTGAGTTGGTTTTATCACCTGACAACATCTAAATATAGTGGGAATCATCTGTCTCCAGTTATTTTTCTCTGATGTTTATTAAAATGCAAGTTTTTCAGCCTTAGACTGGACCTAGCTGAAGGGGAATCCCAAAGAGTCCAGGAATCTTTATTTCAAAAGGCAACTCAACATCAGTAAATTCACCGAAGTTTGAAAATGAAGGCTCTTTCTCCTTTATCCCCCTTATGTGAGGTGTTTCTGAAGATACCTACTATCAGTCTCTGTGTTTGCCAGGTCTTTCAGTTTTCCCATCCTGTCTCTATTTTTGCCATAAAGCAGAGATATTTGCATCTCTGTCAAACAAAGGATATATCATTGAAATGAAGACAATGGGTACCTAGCCTAAAGGATTGCATAGTGGTCTCTATCTCCTGACATTCTTGCACCAAAATCGTCACTCTAAAGTAGTTTCTGACACTTGTCTCCCAATGATGGAGTGTTAGAACGTAATTCAATCAATTCAATTAGGTCGTTCAGTCGCATCTGACTCTTTGTGACCCCATGGACTACAGCACGCCAGGCTTCCCTTTGCATCATCAACTCCTACTCAAACTCATGTCCATCCAGTCGGTGATGCCATCCAACCATCTCATCCTCTGTCATCCCCTTTTCCTCCTACCTTCAATCTTTCCCAGCAGCAGGGGCATTTTCAGTGAGTCAGTTCTTTGCATGAGGTGGCTAAAGTATTGGAGCTTTAGCTTGAGTATCAGTCCTTCCGATGCATATTCTGATCTTCTTTAGGATGGACTGGTTGGATCTCCTTGCAGTCCAAGGGACTCTCAGGAGTCTTCTCCAACACCACAGTTCAAAAGCATCAGTTCTTTGTTGCTCATCTTTCTTTATGATCCAACTCTTACATGCATACGTGACTACTAGAAAAACCACAGCTTTGACTAGGTGGACCTTTGTCAGCAAAATAGTATCTCTGCTTTTTATATATGGAATAACTGGCCTTCAGAGCTGGTTCATCAATTAGCATTTGATACCTACCATGTCCTAAGCACTATGCTATGGGGATGCAAAATTCTACAAAATATGCTGAAGTTCTAGGAAACTATCTCTGTTCTCAGGTTACTTAAAAATCTAGTTATAGTCTACAGTAATCTGAGTTATGGCAAACGTATAGTAAAGCATAACCACAAAAATAATAATTTGTTGGGAATGTAAAATGATGTTGGCACTTTAGAAATAGTATGGCCATTCCTCAGAAAATTAAAAACAGAATTACCATATGATCCAACAATCCCACTTCCAGATACATACTCCCTCAAATTAAAAGTAGAGTCTGGAAGAGGTATTTGAACATCCATGTTCAAAGCAGGATTGTTCACAATAGCCAAAAGGTGGAAGTAACACAGGTGTCCATCAATGGTTGAATGGAATAACAGAAAGTAGTATATACATACAATGGAAAATTATTCAGCCTTAAAAAGAAAGGAAATTCAGACATATGGTACAACATGGGTAAACCTTGAGGACATTATGCTAAGTGATAGTGATATGAGCCCATCACAAAAAGACAAATAATGTAGAATTCACTGATATGAGTTACCTAGAAAAGTCAAATTCATAGAAGCAAAAACCAGGAGGCTGGTTACCAGGGGCTGAGGAGGGAGAAATGGGAAGTTGATGTTTAATGAGTATAGAACTTCAGCATTGCAAGGTGAGAAAGTTCTGGAGATTGCTTGCATGACAATATGAAGATATTTAACACTACTGAACTGTATACTTTAAAATGGTTAAGATGGTAAATTTCATGTTGTGCTCAGGTGTGTGTGCTTAGTCGCTCAGTCATGGCAACTCTTTGCAACCCCATGGACTGTAGCCCCTCCAGGCTCCTATGTCTGTGGGGATTCTCCAGGCAAGAATACTGAAGTGGGTTGCCATGCCCTCCTCCAGGGGAGCTTCCCAGCCCAGGGATCGAACTCAGGTCTCCCTCATTGAAGGCGGATTTCCTACCGTCTGAGCCACCAGGGAAGCCCAAATTTCATGTTAGGTGTAGTTTATCACAACAGTAAATAATAATAACAACAAAACAAACAACTCAGCTGTTTTTTGGCTCGTCTGTCTCCCCACATCAGGCAACTGCCCACCATTATATGGCACCATTTTACCTGGGCATGGTTTATACCAGTGAAAAGCTCCCTACATCACCTGAAAATTTTCTCACCTGAGATTCGAGCCATAAAACTCTCTAAGCTTCTCAATTTGACCATTTTCCTCCCACACAGGTTGGAAGGCTGTTCTCATGGGTTCACATTGGTGTCCTTCCACAGACAGCCTGAAAGGAAAAAATGAGATGGATCAGCACTTTAAAACAGTGAATGTCCTTCAAGGAGGCACCTTGTCCACAGAGGCCATCATGACAAAGGTAGGTGCATTAATCATCTCCCCTGCTGGAAATGAAGGAGAAGAAATAAATAAACAGCCCATCATCATGATCAGGTATCAGAGGTTTGTTTTAGGTCATACCCCCATTAAAGTGAATTTCAATGCTGTCAGGAGCAATGTCATGAATCTTCTGTACTTCTATTTAATGAGAAATTCATGCTGGGAGGAAGCACCCTCCCTGTGAGCCCCATAATGAGCGCCCCTATCAATGTCTCCACCTTTCCATTTTTGGTGTTCTCAAGGCAAGCATAGAAAAGTGCTATACATTTACCCCTGCCCTAAGTGCCTCTGTTTTAAAGACATATTAAGTCAAATTAATGCAACTGGTAAGAAAGTCAATAATTCAGGAAATACCATCAGCATTTTGTTCTGTGTGCTTTACCAGGTGGAGTTATCATTTTAATATTACTACTTAAATCTTTTAAAAATGACTCATCATTTTCATATGCATTTATATAGAACTGTTAGCAAATACAGATAAGAAAGAAGATGAAAACAAACGTTTACTCTAGCACCTGCCTAACGGTAGCAATTGTTACAAGTTGTAGTTGCTTGATTCTGTCCTACTCTGAGGCCTCATGGACTATAGCCTGCCAGACTCCTCTGTCCATGGAATTCTCCTGGCAAGAATACAGAAATGGGCAGCCATTCCCTTCTCCAGGGTGTCTTCCTGACCCAGGGATCAAACCTGGGTCCCCTGCATTGCAGTAGGATTCCTTACTGTCTGAGCCGCCAGAGGAGGAGGCCCACTCTCCTGTATCAGCAGGTGGGTTTTCTAACAGTAGCACCACCTGGGAAGCCCCTAACAATTGTTAGCACCTTATACAACCTTTTTTGCATGGATACAGACATACAGAGAGAGAGAGACAGAGATAAAAAAAGATATTTTGGAAAAATTAGATCCTATAGTTCATTTGGATAGTCAAATTTGGTAGAATTCTGAGATGGCCTCCAAGGTTTTCTGGCAGATACCCGAAGTGCTCCAAAGATATGCCAGTGGACTCTGAGAACTCCAGAAAACTGTGTGTGTGTGTGTGTGTGTGTGTGTGTGTGTGTGTGTGTGGCAGTAAACACAAACCCATACTAAGCCCAAGAAATTAACCCTAAGAGCACAGCCTCATGGTGAAGAGCCAGCAATACTATCTTTCTGCAGGAAAGAGAAAATTTCTTTGATCCCTTTAAATAAGTGGATTATAGAAAATGAGAAAGTATAAAAGAAGATGCTTTCCCCTCCCCATTCTAAGAGGTAGCTTAGGAAAAGAGGCCCCTTTATGTTGAAATCAGTCATTCTTTGGGGAAAAAGAAGTTGGGGACCTGCTGCGGACAAAGTTATAGCTGTTGGGTTGGAAGATAAGTGTTTTTGAGTTTGAAATTCTTTAAATAGGCTCCACCATTATTACTGTTACACTGTTCTGCCCCCCAGGGTCTAGCCAGGGACAAAAAGCATTAAAATAAAACTTGAATAAATAAACAAAATCTTGAACCCTCTTCTAATGTGAAAAACAAAGCAAAGCCCAAACTGAGATTTTTTTCCTTCTAAGAGAATGCCCAAAGAAGAGAATTTTTCTCACACTGTTAAACCCAGCTACCATCAGATTCCCATGAGCAGGAATGTCAAGCTTGCTAGTATGTAAAAGAATTTAGATAACTTTTCTTCTGTCTTGAAAACAGAACAATTTTAAATCCAAGGGGAAAAAAAATAGGTTAATACCTTAAAAATTCTGATTATTGACAAATTCTGCTCTTGGAAGAGTTTATTTTTACTTCAACCATTATTATTTATTAACAATGAAAAGATCTGATATATCTCATTTATGTTTGTATACTCTCTTTAATCACAGAATACACACACATTAAGTAAATCATTTTTTCTCAGTGGATTTATTCCTAAAGAGATGGTGTATATATCATCTTAAAAAAGAAAGCTCTTAAAAAGACCACGTTGAAGTAAATAAGACTGGATTTTCCTTCCTGTTATATACAACTATGCAAGAGGATAACCTATATGAATAGGATAAAATATATGTTTCGAGTATTGGCAATAGTCAGCATCTGACTATGATTTTAAGAGAAAGCAACTCAACTGAGTCCTGTAATTACACTGGAATTCCTCCTGGAAGCACCTTTTAGATAATGGTACAGGAAGCAGGAAGATGAGTAGATTGTCATGACCTCTTTGAGTTGAAAAGACAAATACTGGAGTTCAGAGAGGCTGAGGGAGCTAGAATTTGTGGGCCAGAGTCCTAGAAAAGAAGAAGTCATTCAGAAAAACGAAAGTTCTACAAATGAATATAAGCATCCTGGCAAGCATGTTGCTGAAAGTGGCCCTAGTTGAATGCCTGGGACATTCAGTACACACACCAGAAGAGCCATATCTCTGTTATAGGACTAAACCAGCCCCAGAGAATAAGTTACTCTAGATTGGCCCCATCAGAAATTTAAACAGTCCTCAAAAGGATTAAATGGAACAGCAAATGACTTAACTGCCCACCAGAATAAAACCCAGCACCCTTGAAGACAATAAAAGACAGACATGTAGCCAGACATGTAGCAATGTCAAATTCATGATCTACAAACAATCCCCAATCAGAAATTACTAGACACGCCTTCAGAAGCAGGAACATGGAACCCAAAATGAGGAAAAACATCAGTCACTAAACACTAAACCAATATCAGAGACAAAGAAATTTTTACAGGTGTTACATATAAATGTGATCAAAGGAAAATGTGAACAAGATGAGGAGAAAAACTACTACATACAAAATGAGAAATCAGTTTTGTACAGTAAAGATGTATTTCACATGCCAAGTCACTTCAGTCGTGTCCAACTCTTTGCAACCCTATGGACTGTAGCCCACCAGGCTCCTCTGTCCGTGGGATTTTCCAGGTAAGAATATTGGAGTGGGTTGCCATTTCCTCTCCAAGGGATCTTCCCAACCCAGGGATTGAACCTATGTCTTTTAACATCTCCTTTATTGGCAAAAGGGTTCTTTGCCACTAGCACCACCTGGGAAGCCAAAGATACATTAAGTAAGATTAACGGAAATTTAGGCACAGAAAAAGAAAGTGTTGATGAACTTGTAGACATAGCAGCTTAAGTTACCCAAACTGAAACTCAAAGGCAAAAGAGACTGACAAGAAATTGTTAATGAACCTCAAAGACCTGTGGGGCAACAGAAAGCAACTTCCTAGCTGGAGCCCCAGAAGGAGAGAAGGGGAAAGATCAGGAGAAAAATTTTTGAAGAAATGTGTCAATTTTCCCAAATTAGATGAAAACAACAAACCCACAGATTCAAATTTTCAGTGACCCCTTTTTGAAAGTCTGGGGTCACCAGCTAGTATTCAGAAGGTGTTATATGGGAGCTGTGCCACATGCAGATGTATTTTTTATGTATTTGTGGGGAGGAAGGTGATCTCCCAGTCTTACTCTTCCACCATCTTGAAAGTCTTAACCTCAATGACTCCTAAGCAGGATACCACAAAGAAAACCACACAGAAACACTTCATAATCAAATAATAAAGAGAAATAAACATTAACCCACCCTGTGTACAGGGGAACAAAAGTAAAAATGATCACAGACATCTCAAAAGCACCACAAGCCAGAAGACAATGGAACAGGCTCATTAAAGTTCTGGAAAAAGAAGAAAGAAAACTGTCAACCTAGAATTCTATATCCAGGAGAATTCACTGCAAACCTGAGAGCAAAACACAATCATTTTAACAACATTAAAAAGAAAAGCTGAGTTAATTCCAGTTACAAGGATATGAACTTCTCCTGAACTGTAAGAAATATTAAAGGAACATTTTAGGCTGAAGAAAAACAATTCTAGATACAACCATAAAACCAAAACCATTGGGATAAAAACATTGTAGAGTCTCTATGATGAAGATCACAGGGTTTGGAATCCTGACATTGATACTTATGGAGCATCAGTTTCCTTATCTGTAAAATGAGGTTACAGTAAGTCCCCTACATATGAACAAATTCCATTCTGAGAGTGTGTTCATAAGTCCAATTTGTTCATACGTGCAACAAAGTTAGTCTGAGTACCCAGCTTATACAATCAGCTACATAGTACTGTACTGTTAATAGGTTTGTAACACTTTTCACACAAATAACGCATAAAAAACAAACCCCAAAAATAAGGAAAACATTTTAACCTTATAGTACAGTCCCTTGAAAAGTAACAATAGCTGGTGCTTCTTAGTACTGCTATAGCACCACTGCCTTTACACTTGCTCTGGACATCCTTGGCTTGAAATAAAGACACTGTACTACTGTACTCTATAAAGTACACAAAAATCCAACCACGTGTAGAAGAAGCATGCACGTGATATGCCAGACATGTGAACCAACTTATGTGATTAGACATGGGAACACGCATTCACATCCTTGAAAGTCTGCAACTTGAAGTTTCCTGTGTAAGGGACTGACTGTAGTTATCCTTGTATTAGGGAGGTGTGGCAAAGAGTCAATGAAATAAAGTAGTCAAAGCATTTAGCACAGTAACTGGAGCATACTATGCAGTCAAGAGATCACAGCCATTATTATTTACTAAACGCACCAAGAGATTGGTGTTAATAACTCTTGATGAATTTTTTTTTGCACAGAGCCCCATATATGTAAAATAGAGAGAGACTGCACGGCATTATGCTTCATAATGTATCTTGAAGACAGGTAGTAGTTACATATCTTAGTGTTATTGTTATCTTTCTGTGTGGGAAACAGAAAAGAGATGAGAGATACATGGAAACAAGTGACAGGAGTTCATATATGAGAAGGGAGGATTCTCAACTCTTGGATGAATGACTGAATGCTGTCTTGTTGGTTTGGAATGTAATAATCTCATAATATTTTTTTTTATTCTTCTGCATTTGCCTTTGGTTTGTTTCCTGTTAAGGATGAAGAAAAAAATTGGTCAGGATCTGGTTCTCATGTTCTCGATTTTCCTTCTGGATGGAGGACTTAGGTTAAATTTTGGGCTTTCCTATAAATCCAGAAGAGTTGTCAAATAAAAAATAACTATTTACAATTCTTTTCTTGATTCTTAATTTTGTTTCAATAGGAAAAAAATTATTGTTACTTGCTTCTGATTCTGTAAAATAACCACTGCAATGGACAGTCTTAGCAGCAACATTCAATGTGGAAGAACAGAGGAAACAAAACATCAATTTCAGTACCTAAATGAATCAAATAAACCTGTGAATAAAGTACAATGTAGTGGTGATAGCCTAAAGTCTTCTGCCTAGATTCTATTCTTATCTCACTCCCTAAAGCACTGTGGCCTTGAGAGCTACATAACATTTCTCTCATCTGTACAATGGGGAAAACAATAATATCTACCTCACAGAGTTGTTGGAAGATTGAATCAATTAAGACATAATATGTTTGGCATGTAAATGTTTACTACTGTGTTGTGTAAGCAGTGATGAGAGGGTTGGAGAAAAGTTACAGAAATTACTAATAGTGACACTATTGATTCTCTTTTCAGATTGTATTTCAGGTTTGAAGTTAACTACTTTCAAACAGCCTAAAGGTAAAACATGGTTGCCACTAGTATTACTTCCAGCATTTTTTCATGAAATACTGGTTTAATTTGTAAAGAAGGGGAAGTTTCTTGCAGCCTAAAGTCAGATTGAGGCTCAGGACAGCATCTGGAGCTAAGCGACTACTAATGTACTGAGCAGACAGTCCTTGGTACAATTGCAGTAGCAAGCTCTGCTCTCATCATTCAGCTGAACAAACAAAAGCTGGGATTTAGTTATTTTCCCAGAACCTAGATAAACAGCCACTTCCTTTTTAGTGTCTCTTTTTAAAGTATGAGCACCCACGTCTCTCCTAATCATCACTTCACTCTATATTTCTATTTTAAAGCTGCTTTTTCTAGATTTTCGCTATTTTAAGCATAAAAATATCATAGGCACATATGTTCTTTAAATAATACATGAGTGTAAATAGCATTGTTTGTATATAATTTTAGACCACAAATTAACCCAACATCTCTTTGCAGTTAGTTAGTGGTTCACTGTTAGACTTACTTGGTTGTATGGACAGAAAGATAAAAAAGACCTGGAGCTGATTGTGGCTCAGATCATGAGCTCTTTATGGCAAAATTCAGGATTAAATTGAAGAAAGTAGCTGAAACCACTAGACCATTCAGGTATTACCAAAATCAAATCCCTTATGATTATACAGTGGAGGTGATGAATAGATTCAAGGGATTAGATCTGGCAGACAGAGTGCCTGAAGAACTATGGATGGAGGTTTGCAACACTGTTCATGAGGCAGTGACCAAAATCATCCCAAAGAAAAAGAAACACAAGAAGGCAAAGTTGTTGTCTGAGGAGGCCTTATAAATAGCTCGGAGAAGAAGAGAAGCAAAATGCTAAGGAGACAGGGAAAGATATACTGACTACATGCAGAGTTCCAGAGAATAGCAAGGAGAGATAAGAAGGACTTCTCAAATGAACAATGCAAAGAAATAGAGAATGGGAAACAGCAGAATGGGAAAGCCTAGAGATCTCTTCAAGAATATTGGAGATATCAAGGGAACATTTTGAGCAAGGATGGGTGTGATAAAGGACAGAAATGATAAGGACCTTACAGAAGCAGAAGAGATTCAGAACAGGTGATAAGTATACACAGAAGAACTATACAAAAATGGTCTTAATGACCCAGATAGCCACAATGGTGTGGTCACTCACCTAGAGTAGACAAGTGGGTTCTAGGAAGAATTATTATGAACAAAGCTAGTGGAGGTGACAGAATTCCAACTGAGTTACTTAAAATCCTAAAAGATGATACTGTTAAAGTGCTGCACTCAATACGTCAGCAGATTTGCAAAACTCAGCAGTGGCCACAGGACTGGAAAAGGTCAGTTTTCATTCCAATCCCAAAGACGTACAATGCCAAAGAATGTTCAAACTACCGTCCAATTGTATTCATTTTACATACTAGCAAGTTTATGTTCAAAATTCTTCTAGCTAGGCTTCAGCAGTACAAGAACTAAGAACTTCCAGATGTACAAGTTGGGTTTCGAATAAGCAGAAGTCAAATTGCCAACATTTTTGCATCATGGAGAAAACAAAGGAGTTCCAGAAAAACATCTACTTTTGCTTCATTGACTTCATTAAAGTCTTTGTGCGGATCACAAGAAACCAGAAAATTCTTATAGAGATGGAAATACCAGACCATGTTACATATTTCCTGAAAAACCTGTACGCAGAACAAGAAGCAACAGGTAGAACCTGACATGGAACAGTAACTGGTTCCAAATTGGGAAAGGTGTACTTCAAGGCTATATATTGTCATCCTGCTTATTTAACTTATATCCAGAGTACATCACGTGAAATGCCGGGCTGGATGAATCACAAGTAGCAATCAAGATTGCCAGGAGAAATATCAACAACCTCAGATATGCAGATGATACCAGTTTAATAGCAGAAAATGAGGAGGAACTAAAGAGCTCTTGAAGAGGATGAAAGAGGGGAGTGAAAATACTGGCTTGAAACTCAGCATTAAAAATCTAAGATCATGGCATCCAGTCCCATCATTTCATGGCAAATAGAAAGGAAAAAAGTAGAAGCAGTAACAGATTTTATTTTCTTGGGCTGCAAAATCACTGCGGACAGTGACTGCAGCCATGAAATTAAAAGACGCTTGCTCCTTGGAAGGCAAGCTATGACAAGCCTAGACAACGTATTAAAAAGCAGAGACATCACTTTGCCAGCAAAGGTCCATAGAGTCAAAGAAATGGTTTTTCCAGTAGTCATGTATGGATGTGAGAGTTGGACCAAAAGGCAGGCTGAACATCGAAGAATTGATGCTTTCAAATGGTGGTGCTGGAGAAGATTCTTGAGAGTCCCTTGGACAGCAAGATGATCAACCTAGTCAATCCTAAAGGAAATCAACACTGAATATTCACTGGAAGGATGCTGAAGCTGAACCTCCAATAATCTGGCCACCTGATTTGAAGAGCTGACTCACTGGGAAAAACCCTGATGCTGGGAAAGATGGAAGGCAAAAAGGAGGAAGCAGCAGAGGATGAGATGGTTAGATAGCATCACTGACTCAGGGGACATAAATTTGAGCAAACTCCAAGAGATAGCAGAGGACAGAGAAGCCTGGTGTGCTGCAGTCCATTAAGAAGCAAACAGTTAGACAGGACTTAGCAACTGAAAAACATCAACAATGAAAGGGAGGTTTAAGTAAGCCATAACTAATTTCATTCCTTTTCTTGTATGTGTGTGTTCTGGAAAATATAGTTATTTTAAATATTTTTATGTTAACATTTAATCGATTTGTTTTTCTTATTTTTAAATATTTTAATTAATAAATATGTCTTTTTAATTTCTCAGCTTTAAATTCCAATAGGTGTAACTCACATTGCAATAGCTGTTTGGGGTTCTATTTTTTAAATATAAATTTATTTATTTTAATTAGAGACTAATTACTTTACTATATTGTATCAGTTTTGCCATACATTGACATGAATCCACCATGGGTGTACATGTGTACACCCCTCCCACCTCCCTCCCCATACCATCCCTCTGGGTCATCCAGTGCACTAGCCCCGAGCATCCTGTATCATGCATTGAACCTGGACTGGCAATTCATTTCACATATGATAATATACATGTTTCAATGCCATTCTCCCAAATCATCCTACCCTCACCCTCTCCCACAGAGTCCAAAAGACTGTTCTATACATCTGTGTCTCTTTTGCTGTCTCACATACAGGGTTATCGTTCAGTTCAGTTCAGTTCAGTCACTCAGTCGTGTCCAACTCTTTGCGACCCCATGAACTGCAGCACACCACGCCTCCCTGTCCATCACCAACTTCCAGAGTTCACTCAAACTCAAGTCCATCAAGTTGGTGATGCCATCCAGCCGTCTCATCCTCGGTCGTCCCCTTCTCCTCCTGCCCCCAATCCCTCCCAGCATCAGTCTTTTCCAATGAGTCAACTCTTCGCATGTGGTGGCCAAAGTACTGGAGTTTCAGCTTTAGCATCATTCCTTCCAAGGAGTTCCCAGGACTGGTGGGATCTCCTTGCAGTCCAAGGGACTCTCAAGAGTCTTCTCCAACACCACAGTTCAAAAGCATCAATTCTTTGGTGTTCAGCTTTCTTCACAGTCCTACTCTCACACCCATACATGACCACTGGAAAAACCATAGCCTGACTAGATGGACCTGTGTTGGCAAAGCAATGTCTCTGCTTTTGAATATGCTATCTAGGTTGGTCATAACTTTCCTTCCAAGAAGTAAGTGTCTTTTAATTTCATGGCTGCAGTCCCCATCTGCAGTGATTTTGGAGCCCAAAAAAATAAAGTCTGCCACTGTTTCCACTGTTTCCCCATCTATTTCCCATGAAGTGATGGTTATCGTTACCATCTTTCTAAATTCCATATACATGCATTAGTATATTGCATTGGTGTTTTTCTTTCTGGCTTACTTCACTCTGTATAATAGGCTCCAGTTTCATCCATCTCATTAGAACTGATTCAAATGTATTCTTTTTAATGGCTGAGTAATACTCCATTGTGTATATGTACCACAGCTGTCTTATCCATTCGTCTGCTGATGGACATCTAGGTTGCTTCCATGTCCTGGCTATTATAAACAGTGCTGCGATGAACACTGGGTACACGTGTCTCTTTCAGTTCTGGTTTCCTCAGTGTGTATGCCCAGAAGTAGGATTCCTGGATCGTATGGAAGTTCTGTTTCCAGCTTTTTAAGGAATCTCCACACTGTTCTCCATAGTGGCTGTACTAGTTTGCATTCCCACCAACAGTGTAAGAGGGTTCCCTTTTCTCCACACCCTCTCCAGCATTTATTGCTTGTAGACTTTTGGATCACAGCCATTCTGACTGGTGTGAAATGGTACCTTATTGTGGTCTTGATTTGCATTTCTCTGATCATGAGTGATGTTGAGCATTTTTCATGTGTTTGTTAGCCATCTGTATGTCTTCTTTGGAGAAATATCTGTTTAGTTCTATAGTGAAAATGAGTATACTACCCAAAGCAACCTATAGATTCAATGCAATCCTTATTAAGCTACCAATGGTATTTTTCACAGAGCTAGAACAATTTCACAATTTGTATGGAAATAGAAAAAACCTCGAATAGCCAAAGCAATCTCAAGAAAGAAGAATGGAACTGGAGGAATCAACCTGCCTGACTTCAGGCTCTACTACAAAGCCACAGTCACCAAGACAGTATGGTACCAGCACAAAGACAGAAATATAGATCAATGAAACAAAATAGAAAGCCCAGAGATAAATCCACACACCTGTGGACACCTTATCTTTGACAAAGAAGGCAAGAATATACAATAGAGAAAAGACAATCTCTTTAACAAGTGGTGCTGGGAAAACTGGTCATCCACTTGTAAAAGAATGAAATTAGAACACTTTCTAACACCATACACAAAAATAAACCCAAAATGGTTTAAAGATCTAAATTTAAGACCAGAAACTATGAAACTCCTAGAGGAGAACATAGGCAAAACACTCTGCAACATAAATCACAGCAGGATCCTCTATGACCCACCTCCCAGAATATTGGAAATAAAAGCAAAAATAAACAAATGGGACCTAATAGGGTGCAGCTTGCTTGGGGCAGGTGCATGGGGATGACCCAGAGAGATGTTGTGGGGAGGGAGGTGGGAGGGGGGTTCATGTTTGGGAACGCATGTAAGAATTAAAGATTTTAAAATTTAAAAAAAATAAAAATAAAAAAATAAAAAAAAATAAAATTAAAAGCTTCTGCTCAACAAAGGAAACTATAAGCAAGGTGAAAAGACAGCCTTCAGAATGGGAGAAAATAATAGCAAATGAAGCAACTGACAAAGAATTAATCTCAAAAATATACAAGCAACTCCTGCAGCTCAATTCCAGAAAAATAAATGACCCAATCAAAAAATGTTTGGGGTTCTGGATCATTTCCAAGAGTATAAGGAGCTTCTGGGACTGGAGTTTGTAGATACTTCTCTAGGCTATTAATCTGGGAATGAATTTGTGAAGCTGTAGGCTATGCATGTCTTCCACACGGCTAGCTAATGTCAAGTTTCTACCCCATCCGATCTTGAATTTAGGTGTACATATCCAAGATGGGCTGGGCTGGGCTGTGCTGTGCTTAGTCGCTCAGTCTTCTCCAACTCTTTGTGACCACATAGACTATAGCCCACTAGGCTCTTCTGTCCATGGAATTCTCCAGGAAAGAATACTGGAGTGGATTGCCATGCCCTCCTCCAGGAGACTGTTCCCAATCCAGGGATCGAACCAGGTCTCCAGCATTGCAGGCAGATTGTTCACCATCTGAAACACTAGGGAGGCCCAAGAATACTGAAATGGGTAGCCTATCCTATCTCCAGAGTGTCTTCCCAACCCAGAAATCGAACCAGGGTCTCCTGCACTGCAGGCAGATTCTTTGCCAGCTGAGCTACCAGGGAAGTCCACACGATGGGAGATGATAGCTTAATTGAATTATCATAATGTAATAATTGGGGCTTCCCAGGTGGCTCTAGTGCTAAAGAATCTACCTGCCAATGCAGGAGATGCAAGAGATGTGGGTTCAATCCCTGAGTCAGGAAGATCCCCTGAAGAAGGAAATGGAAACCCACTATTGTATACTTGCCTGGAAAATTCCACGGACAGAAGAGCCTGATGGGCTACAGTCCATGCGGCTGCAAAGAGTCAGACATGACTGAGCACACTACACACTCTCCAATGTGATAATTAGTTATTAAGCAGAAACTGTTTAGGAATATCTCATAAACTATTTAAGACAGCATTAAAGCTAATTTGATCCCACTAAACACCATCAATGTTTATTATTAAATAAAAGAAAAATTCAAATAGGATCAAATTTTTTGAATAGGTATACAGGCTACATATACCCAAAGATGTTAAATTTTATTATAGTATTTTATTAATAATTAACTCAAGCAGGTATCCTAGACAACCTATAAATTGAAAATATTATACATTTCTCCCATGTAGCTACAATATATAATTATTCAGGGAGCCTATGCTGATTAAAAGAGGTTCAGTGATTAAATGCTTGTGGCCTATTACCATGTAAAGTAGGTTTGGGATTAATTCTACAACTGTTTGATATTTAAAATGAGTGCGTAATTCAGTATATTAAAGAGTTTTTATGTATATACAATAGGAAACTATTTAAGATTTCTTAACATTAAAATATAATGCAAGAAGGAGGTAGAAAGAAATTATATTAATTCTCCCAGAGCAAGACATTATAATAAGCTGAATCATACAAGTTTTAATTTTAAATGTATAGGTTAAAAAGAATGAAAGCCCATGGGACTGGATGAAATAAGATAAAATGACGAACCCAACAGGGAACTTTTTGGAGATCTTTTCTACAGACATCATAGCACCAAGACCTCATGGAAGAAATGGCCTTTCAATCATGTCTTCTGAAGTCACATGGAATTTTATCATGTCTCATATATAATGAAATGTTAATGTGATTTTTTTCTTGATTGATATCATTCGAAGTGAGTGATTCATTTTCAAAACTAGTTCTCACTCATTATAAGACTTATTTAGTTTGGTACTTATAATTAGAGCTTATTTTCAAAATGGCAACTGAATCCATAGGAATAATGAACCTTGTCATTTACAGGAATTTTCTTCAGAGTAATATTCACTGGACTCTATTCATTGCACTAAACTTTATAGAAAAGGTTTTAGTAGACAATCCCTAATTTATCAGAATCCTGGACCCTGGGCTTCCCAGATGGCGCTAGTGGTAAAGACCTGCCTCCCAAAGCAGTAGACATAAAAGGTGTGGATTCGATCCCTGGGTCGGGAAGATATCCTGGAGGAGGGCATGGCAACCCACTCCAGTATTCTTGCCTGGAAAATCCCATGAACAGAGAAGCCTGGCAGGCTACAATCCATGAGGTCGCAAAGAGTTGGACACAGCTGAGCGACTTAGCCCACACCTCATCCAAATCCTTGACCCTAGTCTTCTTACCTCTAACACCTTCTCAGATTTAGAAGTGACATGAAAACATTTAAAGTATTGTTCTTTATATAAATTGTTTTCGTTAAGGTATTTATAGTAGTGAGAACATACTCTTACTATATTATATATACATATTATATATAATATATATATATATATGAAATTCATCTCCATAAACTGCTTAAATTTGAAGTGAAGATGCTTCTTAGTTGGAAATGGTCACCATAAGCTGGGGCCTGACATGGCACCCAGAGAAAAGTTACCCAAAACTTAAAGACCAATTGTACACACGGGAACCCCAAAATGCAGTGTAGGTGAATAAAAGGTGTGTCTCCACACAGGCAAGTGTAGGAGTGACTCCATCCCACCTCTTTTCTGCAAACCAGACCCCAAACTAGTTCAGACTTGAAGCTTTGACCTCAGAAATCATATACACAACAGAGAGAATAAAAACATTCAGGAAGCTACCCAATGACGGACACCTACTAGCAAGCCAGCCTACAAGCTTAAGAAAGCTGCTCAGACTGTCATGTGTGGCTCCTCCATATTACAACAAGGCTGAGTAAGCCATGAGCTAGAAAAGAGGTTGAAAGACTTCTCCTTTCCTCTCTCATCTTTTTAATTCTCTGGGTAAACAGAGGCTTCCCACATGGCAGGAGACGTAAGAGACACGGGTTTGACCCCTGGGTTGGGAAGATCCCCTGGAGGAGGGCAGTGCAATCTACTCCAGTATTCTTGCCTGGAGAATCCCATGGACAGAGACTGATGGGCTATTGGGTCGCAGAGTCGGACTCGACTGAAGCGGCTTAGCACACAAACAGAGGTAAGTGAAGGCGATTTTTTTTAATGCCGTTGTTCTTGTTTTAATTTATGTCTTCAAATAATCTTGAAGAAATACTCTCCATCAGAGAGAAGAGGACAAAGGACCTGTAAAGCTTCCTGCAGCATCCTGTCATTCAGAGTTTAGTCTCCATGTCACCCTCTGGGGTCTTACTTGACCACCCAGTCCGCTCTCTGTCATATCAGATGATTTTAGTTCTCTGCTGAGAAGATATCATCATTTGAGACTGTTTCTATTTACTTGTTAAATTGTGAGATTAGTGCAGACATTTTGAATGTGGACCCTCAGTCAGGTTACCTGGATTGTGGTTCTGGTACTCCCAATTTAATAGATGTGAGCAAGTCTCTACGCCTGTTTCCTCCTCTGAAAAGTGGAATAATAATTTCACCCGCATCACAGGATTTGGGGAGGAATGATGCTAAAGCTGAAACTCCAGTACTTTGGCCACCTCATGCGAAGAGTTGACTCATTGGAAAAGACTCTGATGCTGAGAGGGATTGGGAGCAGGAGGAGAAGGGGACGACAGAGGATGAGATGGCTGGATGGCATCACCGACTCGATGATCATGAGTCTGAGTGAACTCTGGAAGTTGGTGATGGACAGGGAGGCCTGGTGTGCTGCAATTCATGGGGTCGCAAAGATTCGGATATGACTGAGCGACTGAACTGAACTGAACTGAACTGAACCCCAGTTAATATCTTCCCTGGTAGCTCAGACAGTAAAGAGTCTGCCTGCAATGTGGGAGATCCAGGTTAGATCCCTGGGTCGAATCCCTGGAGAAGAAAACGGCAACCCACTCCAGAATTCTTGCCAGGAAAAATTACATGGATGGAGGAGTCTGGTGGGCTATAGTCCTTGAGGTCACAAAGAGTCAGACACGACTGAGCAACTAGCATATACATATACATTGGCTAATGGGTTTCCCAGGTGGCACAAGTGGTAAAGAACCCACCTGCCAATGCAGGAGATGTAGGAGATGTGGGTTTGATCCCTGGATCAGAAAGATCCCCTGGAGGAGGAAATGGCAACCCACTCCAGTATTCTTATCTGGGAAATCCCATGGACAAAAGATACTGATGGGCTCCATGGAGTCACAAAGAATCAGACATGACTGAGCACACACACACACACACACACACATACACACACACACACACACACACAGACTTGAAGATGGCCTGGATTGATGAAATTGCAAATTCAATAGTTCATAGTAAATATTGAGCATCTATTATCCAAGCTAGCCCAGAATATTGACTCTCCCATTCATTACTTTAGTTGCTGAGAAATTATCATAGGGGTTTTCTGCATCATATGCTCTGCATACTTGATATAACATCATTTCCTGTCATTTTGAGAGACTGAGTTAAATCCACACCACATCATTTGGGCCACCTCAGAATCTGCAGTGGTGTCTTTCTCTCTTCTTTATCCCTCAAACTTTCTCTTGAAGTTACTTCTCTGTGTACCATGTCTTTTTAAGTTCTAATTATCAGGCTCACATTTAAATGCCCCAGGACTGTTATAAAGTATGTGAGTGTATGTTTCACCCAGACCAGGTATCAGTGTACCCTGAGCTGCCTTCAAATCTAAGTTGCCCTTTCTCAGTCACTTGGGCCAGGCACAGGTTATAAATAATTGCAAATTAAATCAGGGACTCCAATGAAATAAAAACTGGTGTTGAAAATAGATCCATCTTCTCAAAAGACCAGACTCAAGATACTCTCATTACCATTCCATCTCCATATTCACACGGCTCTATGAAATGCCTTAGTCACCGATAGATTTCAGGGTTACCTCTTCATTCAGATCAGAGATTATTGCATGGAGGGGATTTATTGCATAGGTGTGAGCTTCCCAGGTGGCACTAGTGGTAAAGAAGCTGCCTGCCAATGCAGGAGACATAAGAGACACAGGTTCAGTCCCTTGGTCAGGAAGATCTCCTGGAGGAGGGGATGGCAATCCACATCAGTATTCTTGCCTGGAGAATCTCTTGGACAGGGGAGATCACATGGGGTACAAAAGGCTGAAAGAAAACCAGATTCACTGAAGACTAGATGGAGGAACCTGGTGGGCTGCAGTCCATGGGGTCGCTAAGAGTCGGACACGACTGAGCGACTTCACTTTCACTTTTCACTTTCATGCATTGGAGAAGGAAATGGCAACCCACTCCAGTGTTCTTGCCTGGAGAGTCCCAGGGACGGGGGAGCCTGGTGGGCTGCCGTCTATGGGGTCGCATAAAGTCGGACACGACTGAAGCGACTTAGCAGCAGCAGCAGAGAGGAACAGATTGTGGTGCATGTGATGAAGCAAGAGAGATACACAGGGGCTGGACTGTTCAGGGCCCTGTCAGCTGTGTGAAGGAGCTTTTGCTTTATGCTAAGAGCAAGGGGAAGTCTTTGAGTAGGGACGTGATATCTCCACCACATGATTCCATCATCATCCCAGCTGCGCTCTGTGCATTTTTTTCAGCTTGTGCATTTACTGCAACATAAGGGGCTTCGCAAGTGGCTCAATGGTAAAGAATCCACCTGCCAATGCATGAGACACAGGTTCAACCTCTGGATACAGAACATACCCTGGGGGAGGAAATGGCAACCCACTTCAGTATTTTTGCCTGGAAAAGCCCCTGGACAGAGGAGCCTGGTGGGTTACAGTCCATGGGTTCTCAAAGAGTTGGACTTGACTGAGCACGCTCAGTCTGTATCTGGTGAATGAGTCTGAAAGCAACCAGCAGGATTTGAACAAGTAGAAATTGGAAATCTCCCATCAAGATTCCCATAGGCAACAGGGATGAACCTGAAGATAAAGCAAAATCACTTGGATTAAATTCATGGAGTTCCCACAATCACACTTTCCAGACTTCCCTTCTCCCCAGCCATTTAGCCATTTGAAGATTTTCTTATGTTCCGGCCCTTCAAGTGTCCATCATGATTACAGAAGTAAAATGAATGGTAGTAAGAAATTGATTTAAGGTCTGCCCTAGGGTAAAATAATGATTCATTGACGTTTGTAGCATTTTATTTTAAGTGTGGTGGAAATGATTATTATCTTTAATGGTTAACTGAGTAATTGATTATTGATAAATGAGTACTCTATTCAAGCCAGGATCCATCTTACATCACCTGAAAAAGGATGATGTTCCTACTCTTTTAATGACCATTAAGTGGTAAATAAGGAAGTAGAAATGTTTCATAACTTACATATTAAGTATCTTTGGTCATTTAACCACCTCTACAATGAAAGCAATAAGGCAGCTGGGGGTAGGTAGCTGACTTAAGAAAAGATCAATGACTGTTTTTCAGAGTTTTATTGAAAGTGCATTATAGATTGTCTTGCTTTTAACATTATTACTTCATTGAATAACGATATATGAGTAGGCTATGGGGAAAAATTAAAATACAGCTCTGCAAGGATATCTGTGTGAAAGAGGGAGAATTACATAGTAAAATGGCCCCCAGAGAAAATTTCAGTTCCCGCACTCTCTCTACCCAGTGCAATGGAAACCAGAGCAAATTTCCAATGGAAAATCGGCCCTTGGAAAAAAAGCAAAATGGATGAAGTTTGTCTTTGTGCTCCTTCCACCTCTCTTTGTTGTTGTTGTTGTTAATTTTTTGGCTGTGCTGAGTCTCCATTGCTGTGCGTGGGCTTTCTCTAGCTGCAGAAAGCAGGGGCTCCTCTCCTGCTGTAGAGTGCAGACTCCAGGACGTGGGCTCCACAGCTATGGGGCAAGGGCTTAGCTGCCCTGCAGCTGTGGGATCAGGTCCCTGACCACGGATCAAACCTGTGTCCCCCGCACTGGAAGGCGGATTCTTAACCACTAGCCCACCAGGGAAGTTCCTCTGCTTCCTTTCTTATGTTCGCCCTCTCATGTCCCTTTACACTTACCCATCTAAACCTCTATGTTGCTGTCTTACACCCAAATTCACCCCCATGACCAGCTGGCACACCTCACTGAGGCTTATGATTCACGTCAAAATAATAATAATAATCTCTCCTGCAATCACAATCCCATATTACAATCCCTTCAGTGTTTAAATCTCAGTCAAGCTTCAGAAGAAAGTGATGTTGTTTAACCAATTTGTGCTCCTTCCCGCTTAACCTGATTTGCAGAGATTTCATTTAAAAAAAAAAAAAAAAGACGACTACATATTCAATATTTCTGATGAAAGGGATTTCAGGTGGTTCTACAAAGTGATATCAAGTTTCATGGGACTGTGTATCAGGACAGATGAAGGGGGACTATATGTTGGTGGACGGTATGTTACTGAAAGTGGCTGTCAGAGGTGGGATTAAATGCTGATCTGGAAGTTTAAGAGACCTAGGTTCAAATCCTAGCTCTCTCCCTTAATAGCTACCCCTAAACCTCAGATTCCTCTGTGAAGTAGATATTACTGTCTCATAAGGTCAGAGTGAGCATTAGATAAAGTGACATGTATTCATTGCTTAGTACAACATACAATCAAGGTTGTATTGTACATACCAGTCTATGTAAGACTAACACATCATTAGCCTTTTTACATGGGTAAGTGCATTACCAAAGCCTTCTAAATAAGGACCAGTGTGGACCACCAATAATCATCTGATTTTTCCTGATAATCTCAAGGAAGAATTGAGCACACTAACCAGGAGTTTAATAAGGAAGGAAAGACCTGCCTAGAGCTGGAACATCTGAGCCTGACTGTTGACAAAACAAAAGCCCTACTTGGAGTCTAATCTGAAATTTCTCTTGAGAACAATAAACTTTTTAAAGGCACTCTCTTTCTCTTATAGTATCCATCATATTTCTACCTGTCAAGTCTTCTGGTGCTTTAAATGATCTACGGTATTTCCTCATGATTTACCTTATCCCTAGCAAGTAAACAATTTTACCACCTCCTATCCTTTCCTTCCCTTAGTCCTAAACACAGTAACAGCAATTTTGATCTTTTCTTCACCTAAAGTCCGTTTTCCTTCCATCACTACTGAAGCCATGGTAAATAACTAGATAGTTTGATTGGGGTTGGAAAATGTTGATTTAGTGCATCTTCTCTAAGACCCTTCTGGAAGAAAAAATATTTATAATTGAATGTTCCAAATATACCGTCTTTTTTCAAAGTAAGAGGAGGCAGAATCTAGCCATAAATCCATTACTTCTAACCTTTGACCCCAAAGCTTCAAGCCATCCATATATCACACAGTGGAAAGTCAAAGTTCAGAGTCCCTTTAAATCATCCATAGCAGTTACCCTTCTAATAGTCTATTGAAAAGAGCCACCAATCTACTTTAAATGAAAGAAAAAGAAGTCCATACTTACCACAGCCCTACTGCCATGCAGCTTCTGCAATAAAGCAGGAAAAAAGCATGGAGAAAGGGGATGACACTGGGGTGGTGAGGTTTTCAGTTGTGAGGACAGTGGGCATGGGCATTGCTTTAGGGAAACACATAATATTGCATTTTCCCCTAGTGTTTACCCACAGCAGTGGTGTCCAACTCGCGTCCTCTCTAGCTCAAGGATGCTGTAAAGAGGTCATCAAAAAGGCCAGAGGAAGGCTAAAGCGGCTTCCCAGGTGGCACAATGGTAAAGAATCCCCCTGCCAACCCAGGAGATGCAGAGACACAGGTTTGATCACTGGGTCAGGGATATCCCCAGAGTAGGAAATGGTAACCCACTTGGCAGACTACAGTCCATGAGTTCACAAAGAGTTCGATACAGTGGAGTGACTGACATTCATGCGTGCAAGTGTGTTTATGTATATATGATTGGGCTTCCTCGGTGGCTCAGTGGTAAAGAATCTGCCTGCCAAGCAGGAAACTTGAGTTCACTCCCCGGGTCAGGAAGATCCCCTGGAGATGGGCATGGCAACCCACTCCAGTATTCTTGCCTGGAGAATCCCATGGACAGAGGAGCCTGGCAGGTTACAGTCCATGGGGTCACAAAGAGTTGGACATGACTGAGCGACTAAGCACACACAGGAAAAAATAAGAATTCTATTTCTAAAAGACATTTGAAAATCAGTGATAAAAGATTTCAGAGGATTATATGCTTGCCTGAGTAGCCAGAAGATAAACGGAGAAAAACTATGTATGGTGGTCTTTGAAATACCTCTAGAAATTGCTATACTTTGGCTATCAAACTTGATGCAATAAAAATTATATAAGAATAGCTAACAAGTATCAAGTACTTATCACATCCCCAGGACTATGCTAAGGGCCTCACATTGATGTCTCATAGCAACACAAACGGGCAGGTTATATTACAGTCCCCACTGCACAAGTAGGAAAATCTAGGCTCAGAGAGACTAAGCTGTGTCCAAGATTACACACCCAAAAGGAATTAACAGGGTGGAATAACTCTTGAAACAACCTCAAAATCTCTGGGGTTCAGGTCATATTCACACATCAAGGCAATAAAGATGCCTGGTAGAGAATAGCTACCACTGGCTGATTCAGGGAACCAGGCTTCTTCAGTTTTGTGACACAGCCCTGAGAGCCCCAGGGTCTTTTGCTGGGTTTTCCTGTCTGGTCACCAGACAGATAGCAGAGAGCAGAGCATCGCTTGGGAGGTTTTTAAGGGCCAGAGCCAGATGGGAGATGCACAATTTCTGCCCACATTTCTTTGGTCAGAGATCATCACAAGGGTGTGTTCAGCTCAAAGGGAAACTGAGAAATGTAGTCTGGCTCTGAACCCAGGAGGAAAGGGAAATTGGTTCTTGTCAACCTCTACCATAATGACAGGGCCAAGATTTGAATTCAAGAGCCTTGAGTGTTCCAGAGCCCACTGAGGGATGGAATTAACTTCTTTGCAGCCATAAAATAAGCAGTGAGAAGAATGACCCCTAGGGCCATCACTTCTGATTCTGGTAATCCTTAAGAACATTGTATAGTAGATTCATTCATTTATTCATTCAACATTTATTGAAGACTCACTACATACCAAGTGGGTACTCATTCATTTATTTATCCAAAATTTATTGACCACTGACTGTGTGCTAGGCTGTGGTTTGGGCAGCAACAAAAAATAAGACAGAAACAACCTGTGCCAACATGGAACTCACAACTAAAGGACTTGAATTGTATTTTTCATATAAGTCACTTTATTATTTTCTAACAAATCAAGCAGTACCATGTGCTTTATGCACTTTCAGCCTCTGATTTTTAGCTGGAATCTGTAAAAGATAAAGGAAAACACACATTTTCTATGTAGGAATATATATGGAAATTTGAAAGGCAGAGACTTAACTGTGTTTGTCTCTGTCTTCTGGCACCTAAAACAGAAGCTGGTGTATGAATAAACAGTAGTGTCATGGAAAAAAGCATTAGCCTAGAAATCATGTGATTTAGGCTTTCTTCTCTTTTTTAAATATTTATTTACTTATTTATTTATTTGGCCGTGCCGGGCCTTAGTTGCAGCACGCAGGATCTTCCATCTTCATTGCAGCATGCAAGCTCTTAGCTGCTCGTGTGGGATCTAGTTCCCTGAGCAGGGATTGAACCCAGCCCCCCTGCATTGAGAGTGCAGCGTCTCAGCCACTGGACCACCAGGAAGTCCCTTTGTTCTTGTTCCGCTACTCACTTCACGTGTAAGAGGGGCATTTTTGCTCACTGCACTTCAAATCAGCACAGTTTCCCAGATCGCTTCCATTTCTAAAACAGTAACTTGAACATTTTGAAGACATTTAGCCTGGTAGAGGGGCTTCTCAGATGGCGCTAGTGGTAAGGAACTTGCCTGCCATGCAAGGGATTCAATCCCTGAGTCGGGAAGGTCCTCTGGAGAAGGGAACGGCAACCCACTCCAGTACTCTTGCCTGGAGAATCCTATGGACAGAGGAGCCTGGAGGGCCACAGTCCACGGGGTTGCAGTCAAATACCACTGAGAGACTGACCACAACCCGGTGGAAGTTTCATGATACTGAGGATCAGCAGATGCGGGGTGTGCCTCTGGCTCTCCAGTTCCGTGCAGAAATCACTCCAAACCTTCGCTCTTCAGTTTATTCACTGGAAAATAAACAACTTTGTGTATTCAGAGCATCCTTTCAAATTCTAATATTCTGTTAGCATTTATAATATTAATATTAGGCACCAGAAGCTCAAGTTCCTGCTTCAATTTTATTTCTTATACAAAATCCTAACAAGGACCCCTAAAGATTTGAAAAAGGCAGAACTCCTTCCATGGATAGCAGGAGCAATTTCTCTTCCTACCTGATTAAAGTATTTTTTTTTCCTTCAAATTCACAACCATCCTGGTTTCAACTGTTTGGCCTGGTTTTGAGCAACTCCCTATTTCAGCCCAGTTTACTCTGTTAATGCATTACTTATTATCACAGTGCTCTAGACTCTCAGCTTCCCTCCCCCCAGATTAGAAGGCATGTCAGAGCAAGGTGATAGTAATAGCTTAAACAATGAGGCAGTCTCTCTTTATATCCCCATTGATCATTATATCATATTTATTTAAGGTTTTAATCAAAATGGGGGGAAAAACATAGTCTTCATTATAAAGGAAACATTTTTCCTAATGTTCTGGAAATCAAGTGATTATGGACAGCCACAGCTCATAAAATGTTTAGCTTTATATCAGAAGTTAATACGACCTATTTATTGATAATGAGACCAGTGCTATTTGTAATATTGTTGAAGGGTTAATGAGACAATATCTGCAGTGTATATGGGGACCCTGAAAGAAATGTTTTAGATGACACAAGATATAACCATAGTTGTTTTGCCAATACACAGGAGATGTAAACATTTATCTGAAAGTGTCCACAATTGTGAAAATAAATATAAATCACAAAACTAAGTTTCAATCATTTCCAAGAGGCACTAGGTAGAGAGAATTCCCTTGTAAAATAGAATCGACTCAAAGTCAGAAGCAGATTGCTTGCAGATTCTGTCCACGGGAATTGCTCGAATGTGGATTTTGATCTGGGCAGAGAGACAGGGAGCTAGAAACATTCTATAGTAAAGAATGAAGGATTAAAAGTCTCAAAGTCAAAGGTTCGTGAAGCCTTCATTCATTATTTAAAAACAAATCTCTTTAAAATGAAAGAGTGCAATTCAAGCATTATTTGGTCCCAGCCTAATATTCTCCAGGTTCACTTTACTGGCTGCCTGTGAGCCTCAATGATGCTATTACTCTGTGCCTCACCATGACTGCGCTGGCTCCAAGGCCCTGAGGGAAATGGAAAAGTCAACAGTAGTTAGCCCATCCCATGAGCATCATTTTTTTCTCTAAGTACATAAATCCTGCAGAAACCAGCCCCTGCTTTTATTATGCCTTCAAAGCCACAGACTACAGAGCCTTATTCTGTGAAACCTGGTAGAAAGACTTGGATCAGTTTCTAAATCAATAGTTTCCAAAGGGTGAGAACAAAAAAGTGATCAATCAGGGAGTGGGAAAAAGTATTAAAACCTTAACTTCTCTAAAAAATAATAGAGACTAGGCTTTGCTAGTACTTGATATACAGCTGGAGGCTTCCCTGATGGCTCAGTGGTAAGGAATCCATCTGCAATGCAGGAGATACAGGAGACGCAAGCTCAATTCCTGGATTGGAAAGATCCCCTGGAGGAGGGCAGGGAAACCCACTCCAGTATTCTTGCCTGGAGAATCCCATGGACAGAGCAGCCTGCACGAATGATATACGGATGGTGATTAGTACATGTATATGAGACATTGAAAGTGATTCAGAAGGGTAGGGGGAATGTATAGTTAGGGAATTTGAGATGAATATGTACACACTGCTGTATTTAAAATGGATAACCAACAAGGACCCACTGTGTAATGCAGGGAACTCTGCTCAATATTATGTAATAACCTAAGTGGGAAACGAACTTGAAAAAGAATAGATATACGCATGTATAACCAAATCACTTTCTGTACATCTGAAACTAACACAACATTGTTAATCAACTAGACTCCAACATAAAATAAAAAGTTTTAAAAAAAAAGAAAGAAAATGATGACATGCCTTGGAGGAATATCAGTCAGGGTCTCAGCAGGAAATAGAAGCTGTTTTTATAAACTGAAGAGAGTTTAAGAGAAGGGTAGTTGACACCAGTTCGGGGCACTAAAAGCAACAAGAAAGGACACATTCTTGACAGGCAACTGCAGGGAGGAGTAAAAGAAGGGAAGATACCAGAACCAAAGGGAGAGATATGCAGGAGGCCATGTGACAGGAGCTGCAGCCTTCAAGAGAGGGAGCAGACCAACCCACAGTCACTGATCAGGATGTGAGCCAGGGAAACAGTACCCTAACCTCATCTGCTCTTAACCCTCCATGTTTCCTGCCAAACCCACTGGAAGTCAAAGAACCAGAAAGCCCATTGATGTGGTCCATATGGACCAGTCTCTCCATGTAGCCTGGAAAGGTACCCAGAAGCCATCCAAAGAGGATGTGCCCCCAAATATTTGTACTAACAGGGTTAGTCACTCAAAAAGATTGGGGTATCATTGCTCTAAATAATTTCACTAGATACTAAGATTATATTTGAGGGCTTCCCTCGTGATCCAGTGGTTAAGAATCCACCGTGCAATGCAGGGGACACTGGTTCAATCCCTGGTCCAGAAAGATCCCGCATGCCACAGGGCAACTAAGCCTGTGAGCCACAACTACTGAACCCTTGTGCCGCAGCTACTGGAGCCTGCATGCCCCAGAGCCTGTGCTCTGCAACAAGAGAAGTCATCACAATAAGCCTGTGCACCACATCTGCAGAGTAGACCCTGCTCTCCACTACCAGAGACAGCTAAGCAATAAAGACCCAATGCAGCCAAAAATAAATAAATACACAACAACAACAACAAAAAGATTACACCAGGAAAAAAGGCTATGTTCTGTAAGCACAGGCTGCCTAGATCCAAGGCTCAGTGGCCAGGAAGTATTTCTGAAAGTCTGTTCTGCCTAAGAGATGGGAAAGCACAGCCCTGGGACCATGTGTTTGCCATCTTCACTTTGGGTTATAAGGTCAATATTTACTTCACTGGATTTTTTCGTTCATTCACTCTTTCATTCATTTATTTATTCATTGTCAGGCATTTCACAGGTGCTCAAAGTACAAAGATGAATTAGACATGATCCCTGGCCTCAAGATTCTGTAAGTTTGTAGAAGGAGACAGATATATAAATAATATGTAGGATAGTGTTGTAATCATGCCAAGAGAATCAGAGTAGGTTACAATGAGTTTACAAAGAAAAAAATGGTCGGTTCTACTGGAGGTTGGGAAAAGGTCAAGAATTGTTTCATACAGGCATTCATTTGGGAAAATTGAGGGGGGCAATAAATGAAATATTTCAGGTCAAGGAAACATTATGGGCAGCATGACTTGGTGAAACTGAGAAGGGGAAATACTTCAGCACAGCTGAGACTCAGAGTACAAAGTGGAGAAAGCACACAGCAAAACTGAAAACATAGCCAGGCGGAGACTGTAGAAAGCCTTGTTTGCCAGTCTGAGAAGTGGAACCTTTAATCTGAAATGCTTTTTCTATTGAGCTCTTATTTTGGGCAACTCTGCCTCAGTGTACTTGGAGCAGATATTTTGAATGAAAAATTAAGAACTATTGGCCATATGCCATCATAGAGAATCAATTGAAAAAGTCATTCTGAATCACAGTATTAATAGACACTCCCATTTTATAATGAAAGAACCAACACTGAACAACAATTTGTCCTAACTTTTGGATAACTGTGAACACTGTTTCTTTAAGGATTTCTAGGCTACTTCAGGTAAACCATATGGTTAACATAACCCAGCTTGGTCATTAGAATTAAAATTTATATATTAACTAGCCATGTCAATGGTTATCAAATAGAATCTAATTAAGACATGACATCACATTAAAAAGAATGAAACAATGCCATTGCTGCAACATGGATGGACCAAGAGATTGTCATATTCAGTGAAGTAAGACAGAGAAAGAGAAATATCATGATGTCCCTTATATGTGGAATCTAAAAGGAAATGATACAAATGAAGTTATTTACAAAACAGAAACAGACTCACAGGCCTCAGGAAAAAGCTTATGCCTGCTAGAGGGAAAGTGTAGAAGGAAGGGATAGTTAAGGAGTTTGGTATGGACATGTACACACTCCTCTATTTAAAATGGATAACTGACAAGGCCCTACTGTATAGCATGGAGAACTCTGCTCACTGTTATGTGGCAGCCTGGATGGGAAGGGAGTTTGAGGGAGAATGGATACATGTATATGTATGGCTGAGTCTCTTTTCTCTCCACCTGCAGGTATCACAACACTGTTAATCAGCTGTACTCCAATATAACATTAAAAAAAGTTTTTTTAAGACATGGCATCAAAGATCTTTTCTTTCTTCTATGTTTTCTTAGTTATTAAAGTGCACTCCCATTAAAAGCTCTCAGTCTCACCACAAAGGGAGCACAGCCTGGACACTTTCCATAGATGTCAAATATTTTCACAGGATTACAGTCCTGATGGTCCAACAATTTCCCAGTTAGTTGACCCATAGGGATGCGGGAGCACTGATTTTGGCATGCTGCATTTCTGAAAACAGAACAGACTGCTTCCCCTACCTACTTATTCTCCAAGGAATGCAGAATGTAAAATCAGATCATCATTGAAGAGATTTTCAAAGAACCTCTGAGCACTGGGAACACCTCTATTCACCAATTCAGACAGCTCTTTGGATGCACAAATTCTCCTTGATGGCACATTGTGAGTTTCTTCCCATGATGATGACTGAGGTGTAAAGAAGTCAAAGAATCAGCTGAAATTTATAAAGTTAGCAAAAGTGAAGCTGGAATTTGAATTCAGTCTGACTACAGAAGATCAAGCCCTGAGCCTTTGGATTGAGAACACTGACTCCAGGAGCCTAGACTACCAGAGAACTAACCCTAAGGAGTATCAAATAGTGAGAACTTACACAAAGGAAACACTTGAATACAAGACCTGGCATCATCCAACCATCAGTAGCACCTTGTGCAGGACGCCTCATCTAAACAACAAACAAAGCAAAAATACAAATCCAGTCATCAGCAGACAGGATTACTACCTAACTCAGCCTTGCCCATCAAAGGAAAAACAAACAGAAAACTCAACCAAATCTCATCCTATGCAAAGCTTACACAAACCACTGGACCAACCTTAGGAGAGAAGAAACAAAAAGGACGAAAGCATTCAACCTTGAAGCCTGGGAAAAGGAAACCTCAAACACAATAAGCTGAAAAAATATAGTAATGAAAAGGCAGAGATATACTACACAAATGAAGGAACAAACTAGAAACACGGAAGTCCAAATAAATGAAGAGGAAATAGGCAAAGTACCTGAAAAAGAATTCAGAGTAATGACACGAAAGATGATGAAAAACCTTGAAAACAAAATGGAGAAAATGCAAGAATCAATTAACAAAGACCTAGAAGAACTAAAGAATAAACATACAGAGACAAACAACACAATTACTGAAATTAAAAATACTCTAGAAGAATCAATAGCAGAATATCTGAAGCAGAAGAACGAATCAGTGAGCTAGAACATAAAATGGTGGAAATAACTTCTGAAGAGCAGAATAAAGTAAAAAGAATGAGAAGAACTGAGGACAGTCTCAGAGACCTTTGGGACAATATCAACCCCACTAACATTCTAATTATAGGGGTCCCAGAAGAAGAAGAGAAAAAGAAAGGGTATGAGAAATTTTTTGAAGAGATTATAGTTGAAAATTTCCCCAACATGGAAAAGCAAAGTCAGTGAAGTCCAAGAGGTGCAAAGAATTCCATATAGGATAAACCCAAGGAGAAAGATGCCAAGACACATACTAATCAGACTAACAAAGACTAAACACAAAGAAAGAATATTAAAAGCAGCCAGGGAAAAGCAACAAGTAACATACAAGGGAAACCCCATACATTTAACAGCTGATCTTTCAGCAGAAACTCTGCAGGCCAGAAGAGAATGGCAGGATATATTTAAAGTACTGAAAGGGAAAAATCTACAACCAAGATTACTGTCCCTGACAAGGATCTCATTCAAAATTGACAGAGAAACCAAAAGCTTTTCAGATGAGCAGAAGTTAAGAGAATTCAGTACCACCAAACCAGCTTTACAATAAACATTAAAGGGACTTATATAGTCAAGAAATACAAGAGATAAAAACAGATCTACAAAATCAACCCCAAACAATTAAGAAAATGGCAATAGGAACATATATATCAATAATTACTTTAAATGTAAATGGATTAAATGCTCCAACCAAAAGAAACAGACTGGCTGAATGGATACAAAAACAAGACCCATATATACGCTGTTTATAAGAAACCCATTTCAGACCTCAAGACACATATAGACTGGAAGTGAGAGGATGGAAAAATATATTCTATGCAAATGGAAAGCAAAAGAAAGCTGGAGTAGCAATCCTCATATCAGACAAAATAGACCTTGAAATAAAGAATATTACAAGAGATAAAGAAGGACAGTTCAGTCACTCAGTCATGTCTGACTCTTGGTGACCCCATGGATTGTGGAAAATTCTGAAAGAGATGGGAATACCAGACCACCTGACCTGCCTCTTGAGAAACGTGTATGCAGGTCAGGAAGCAACAGTTAGAACTGGACATGGAACAACAGACTGGTTCCAAATAGGAAAAGGAGTACATCAAGGCTGTATATTGTCACCCTGCTTGTTTAACTTATATGCAGAATACATCATGAGAAACGCTGGGCTGGAGGAAGCACAAGCTGGAATCAAGATTGCTGGGAGAAATATCAATAACCTCAGATATGCAGATGACACCACCCTTATGGCAGAAAGTGAAGAGGAACTAAAAAGCCTCTTGATGAAAGTGAAAGAGGAGAGTGAAAAAGTTGGCTTAAAGCTCAACATTCAGAAAACGAAGATCATGGCATCTGGTCCCATCACTTCATGGCAAATAGATGGGGAAACAGTGGAAACAGTGTCAGACTTTATTTTTTGGGCTCCAAAATCACTGCAGATGGTGACTGCAGCCATGAAATTAAAAGATGCTTACTCCTTGGAGGGAAAGTTATGACCAACCTAAACAGCATATTAAAAAGCAGAGACATTACTTTGCCAACAGAAGTCCATCTAGTCAAGGCTATGGTTTTTCCAGTGGTCATGTATGGATGTGAGAGTTGGCCTATAAAGAAAGCTGAGCACTGAAGAATTGATGCTTTTGAGCTGTGGTGTTGGAGAAGACTCTTGAGAGTCCCTTGGGCTGCAAGGAAATTCAACCGGTCCATCCTAAAGGAGATCAGACTTTGGGTGTTCATTGGAAGGACTGATGTTGAAACTGAAACTCCAATACTTTAGCCACCTGATGCAAAGAGCTGACTCATTGGAAAAGACCCTGATGCTGGGAAAGATTGAAGGCAGACAGAGAAGGAGATGACAGAGGATGAGATGGTTGGATGGCATCATCGACTCAATGTACATGGGTTTGTCTGGACTCCAGGAGCTGGTGATGGACAAGGAGGCCTGGCATGATGTGATTCATGGGGTTGCAAAGAGTTGGACACAACTGAGTGACTGAACTGAACTGAATTGGACTGCAGCACACCAGGCCTCCCTGTCCATCACCACCTCCTGGAGTTTACCCAAACTCATGCCCATTGAGTTGGTGATACCATCCAACCATCTCATCCTCTGTCATAACCACACTACATAATAATCAGGGGATCAATCCAAGAGGAAGACATAACAATTATAAATATCTATGCACGCAACAGAAGTGCACCTCAATATATAAGACAGACACTAACAGACATAAATGGAGAAACTGACAGTAACACAATAATAGTAGGAGACTTTAACACCCCACTCACACCAATGGACAGATAGATCATCAAAACAGAAAATTAATAAGGAAACACAAGTCTTAAATGACACATTAGATGAGATGGATCTCATTGATATCTTCAGGACATTCCTTCCAAATGCAGAATACACCTTTGTCTCAAGTGCACATGGAACATTCTCCAGGATAGACCACATCTTGGGTCACAAATCAAACCTCAGTAAATTTAAGAAAACTGAAGTTGTATCAAGCATCTTCTCCAACCACAATGCTATGAGACTAGATATCAATTACAAGAAAAAAATTGTAAGAAACACAAACACATGGAGATTAAACAATATGTTTCTAAATAACCAACAGGTTCCTGAAAAAATCTAAAGGGAAATCAAAAAAATTCTAGAAACAAATGACAATGAAACACAACAACTCAAAACACCTGTGGGATGCAGCAAAAGCAGTTCTAAGAGGGAGGTTTATAGCAACACAATCCTACCTCAAGAAACAAGAGAAACACTGAATAGACAACCTAACTTAGACCTAAAACAACTGGAAAAAGAAGAACAAAAACCCCCAAGATTAGCAGAAGGAAAGAAATCATAAAGATCGGAGCAGAAATAAATGGAAAAGAAATGAAAGGAACAATCATTTCAGTCAGTTCAGCCCCTCAGTTGTGTCCAACTCTTTGCGACCCCATGAACTGCAGCACGCCAGGCCTCCCTGTCCATCACCAACTCCTGGAGTTTACTCAAACTCACGTCCATCGAGTCGGTGATGCCATCCAGCCATCTCATCCTTTTAATTTCATGGCTGCAGTCACCATCTGCAGTGATTTTGGAGCCCAAAAAATAAAGTCTGACACTGTTTCCACTGTTTCCCCATCTATTTGCCATGAAGTGATGGGACCAGATGCCGTGATCTTAGTTTTCTGAATGTTGAGCTTTAAGCCAACTTTTTCACTCTTCTCTTTCACTTTCATCAAGAGGCTTTTTAGTTCCTCTTCACTTTCTGCCATAAGGGTGGTGTCATCTGCATATCTGAGGTTATTGATATTTCTCCCAGCAATCTTGATTCCAGCTTGTGCTTCCTCCAGCCTAGCATTTCTCATGATGTATTCTGCATATAAGTTAAACAAGCAGGGTGACAATATACAGGCTTGACGTATTCCTTTTCCTATTTGGAACCAGTCTGTTGTTCCATGTCCAGTTCTAACTGTTGCTTTCTGACCTGCATATAGGTTTCTCAAGAAAACCAGACAAAGACAACACACAAAAAGAAAACTACAGGCCAATACCACTGATGAACATAGATGCAAAAATCCTCAACAAAATTTTAGCAAACAGGATTCAGCAACACATCAAAAAGCTCATACACCATGATCAAGCTGGGTTTATTCCAGGGATGCAAGGATTCTTGAATACATGCAATCAATCAATGTGATACACCATATTAACAAGTTGAAAGATAAAAACCATATGATAATTTCATAGATGCAGAAAAAGCCTTTGACAAAATTCAGCACCCATTTATTATTAAACTCTTCAAAAAGTGGGCACAGAAGGAACCTACCTCAACGTAGTAAAGGCCATATATGATAAGCTTACATCAAACATTATTCTAAGTGGTGAAAAACTGAAAGCATTCCCCCTGAGATCCAGAACAAGACAAGGGTGTCCACTTTCACCACTATTATTCAACATAGTTTTGGAAATCCTAGCTACAGCAATCAGAGAAGAAAAAGAAATAAAAGGAATCCAGATGGGAAAAGAAGAAGCAAAGCTCTCATTGTTTGCAGATGACATGACACTGTACATAGAAAACCCTAAAGATACTATCAGAAAATCAGTAGAGCTAATCAGTGAATTTAACAATGTTGCAGGATACAAAATCAATACACAGAAGTCACTTGCATTTCTATATAACAATGAAAAATCAAAAAGAGAAATTAAGGAATCAATCCTTAATTTGATTCACCATTGCAACAAAAAGAATTAAAAATCTAGGAATAAACTTACCTAAGGAGACAAAAGAACTGTATACAGAAAATTATAAGACACTGATGAAAGAAATCAAAGATGACATAAACAGATGGAGAGATATTCCATGTTCCTGAGTAGGAAGAATCAATATTGTGAAAATGACTATACTACCAAATGCAATCTACAGATTCAATGTAATCCCTATCATATTACCAATGACATTTTTCACAGAACTAGAACAAAAAATTTCACAATTCATATGGAAACACAAAAGACCCTGAATGCCAAGGCTGTCTTGAGAAAGAAGAATGGAGCTGGAGGAATCAAACTTCCTGACTTCAAATTATACTACAAAGCTACAGTCATCAAGGCAGTATGGCACTGGCACAAAAACAGAAATGTAGAGCAATGAAACCAGATATAAAGCTCAGAAATAAACCCACACACCTATGAGCACCTGTTTTTGATAAAGGAGGCAACAATATACAATGGGGCAAAGACAGCCTCTTCAATAAGTAATGCTCAGAAAACAGGACAGCTGCATGTAAAAGAATGAAGTTGGAACACTTTCTAATGCCATACACAAAGAAAAACTCAAAATGAATTAAAGACCTAAATGTAAGACCAGAAACTATAAAACTCTTAGAGGAAAACATAGGCAGAACACTCAGTGACATAAATCAAAGCAAGAGCCTCTATGACCCACCTCCTAGAGTAATGGAAATAAAAACAAAAGTAAACAAGTAGGATATGATTAAACTTTAAAGCTTTTGCACAGCAAAGGAAACTATCAGCAAGGTGAAAAGGCAACCCTCAGAATGGGAGAAAGTAATCGCAAATGAAATAACTGTCAAAGGATTAATTTCAAAAATATATAAGTAACTCATACAACTCAATGCCAGAAAAACAAACAATCCAATCAAAAAGTGGGAAAAAGACTTAAACAGACATTTCTCCAAAGAAGACATACAGATGGCTAACAAACACATGAAAAGATGCTCAACATTGCTCATTATTAGAGAAATGCAAGTCAAAACTACAATGAGATATCACCTCATGCTGGTCAAAATAGCCATCATCAAAAGTCTACAAACAATAAATGCTGGAGAGTGTGTGGAGAAAAGGGAACACTCTTGCACTGTTGGTGGGAATGTAAATTGATACAGCCACTATGCAAGACAGTATGGAGAATCCTTTTTAAAAACTAGGAATAAAACCACCCTATGACCCAGCAGTTCCACTGCTGGGCATATACCCTGAGGAAACCAAAGTTGGAAAAGATCCACATATCCCATTGTTCATTGCTGCTGCTGCTGCTGCTGCTGCTAAGTCGCTTCAGTCGTGTCCAACTCTGTGTGACCCCATAGATGGCAGCCCACCAGGCTCCGCCGTCCCTGGAATTCTCCAGGCAGGAACACGGGAGTGGGTTGCCATTTCCTTCTCCAATGCATGAAAGTGAAAAGTGAAAATGAAGTCGCTCAGTCGTGTCCGAATCTTCATGATCCCATGAACTGCAGCCCACCAGACTCCTCCGTCCATGGCATGTTCCAGGCAAGAGTACTGGCGTGGGGTGCCATTGCCTTCTCCGATTGTTCATTGCAGCACTATTTAAAATAGCTAGAACATGAAAGCAACCTAGGTGTCCATCAACAAATGAATGGATAAAGAAGTTGTTGACCATATACACAGTGGAATATTAGCCATAAAAAGGAATACACATGAGTTAGTTCTAATGAGGTGGATGAACCTAGAACCTATTATACAGAGTGAAGTGAGTCAGAAAGAGAAAGATAAATATCATATTCTAATGCATATATACAGTATCTAGAAAAATGGTACAGAAGAACTTATTTACAGGACAGCAGTGGAGAAACAGACATAGAGAATAGACTTATGTTCATGGGGAGAAGGGAGGAGAGGGTGAGATGTATGCAAAGAGTAATATGGAAACTTACATTACCATGTATAAGATAGCCAACGGGAATTTGCTGTATGGCTCAGGAAACTCAAACAGGGGCTCTGTATCAACCTAGAGGGGTGGCATGGGGTGAGAGATGGGAGGGAGGATCAAAAGGGAGGGGATATACATATACCTATGGCTGATTCGCATTGAGGTTTGACAGAACACAACAAAATTCTGTAAAGCAATTATCCTTCAATAAAAAAACAAAATTAAAAAAAAAAAGACCGGCCTAAACAAAATTTACAGATAAAATAAGCAACATATGATTAACTTGGAGGAATTATTATAAATAGACAAATAAAATATTAATATGAAGGAAAAAAAGAAAAGAAGAGGCTGATGAATATAATTTGCCCTCTCCATGTTGATAAGTACTAGCACCAATAAGTCCGATTTTCTTCCTGCCCCCATCACAAAACACGTCTGTTAATTGTAGAAAGCAGTTTAGAGGGTGCCTTGGCTATTTGACAACTCAATGCACAAAGAAATCCAATAAAAGATAGTTTTCAAGGAACAATGGAGTAAAGGATAAATTCTGAGAGAACTGAAAGTCAAAGTTGACCTCTTAAAGGAGTGCATCAAATGAATGAACAATAAATCTTCCATAAGGCAAACCCAAGCATATATTATAAAGCAAGAATTGTCTCCCCTGAATACTCAACGAGGCATCTAATGGGCCTAATTCTTACCCAATGTAACTCTTGCAAGACCAGATCTGCTCTTTCCCCAACCCATCCATCGGCAGTCATTTTTCATTAGGGTATCCTCGATCAATATTCCCGTCATGACGGGCTACAGGTGCCTCCAGGAGGGAAGCTTTTGGACGATGTCCCAACAATTGGGTCCTCCTGAGGAACAAAGTGCGCTGTTTTATTGCCTCTTGGGAATTCCAAGGTAAACAAAGGCAGACACCTTTCCAGTCATAGTTACCCATAGAGACAAGCCAATGGGGCTTCCCATTACAGACAACAATTTCAACAAAATTCTCTAGAGCGTTTCATTGTTGTTGTTCGGTCACTCATTTGTGTCCGACACTTTTGTGACCTTGTGGACTGTATCTGACACTTTTGTGACCTGTGACTCTTCTGGACGGTAGCCAGCCAGGTTCCTCTGTCCATGAGATTTCCCAGGCAAGAATACTGGAGTGGGTTGCCATTTCCTTCTCCAGGGGAGAAGCGATAAAACCCCCATCTCCTGCATTGCAAGAGAATTCTTTACCATCTGAGCCACCCTGGAAGCCTGAGAGCATTTCATAGTTATCGCTTAAAGTAGAGGAGCTTCTAAAAGTCAGAAAAATTAGGTCCAGCACTCATTCCGAGTATCCACGGCTACAAGTTCTGGGCTGCCCTGAGTTAGCAGGAATGCAGGGCAAGGCATGGCAAGTAGGCAATAAACACCTTCTGTCACTGAGAAGGTCAAATCTCTCTTCTCAAGAAACCAAACAGGGCCAGGAAAAGGATGCTGATGTCACAAGACACTTCTTAAAACTCTCGTCACCTTCTTTCACCCTCATCCAGCTCTCCATTACCAAGAAAGTGGTGAGCAAGAGATCCAGGGTCCCTCCATTGCCTTTCAGTTATTCATCCTTGGCTTATTTTTTGTTGTAATCTATGAAATCAGCACAACTGAAGAAGTTGTAGATGGATTGACTGTGAACTGATTTATGATTCTTACTTCACCAGAGAAGTAATTTTATGCATATAACTTCTTTTACAATTACCACCACAGGACTTCAGAGGAGTTCCCACTTATGGGAGGAGGCCATCAATAAGTGACACTTGCATATTCATTCATTTCAATCAGAGACTTTTAAAGACTCAGGGGAATATTTCAGTGCCATTGAAAATTACTTTCTTTTTCATCATCTTTCCCCTATTGTTTGGGGGTTTGGGTTTTTTCAGAGAAAAAAGCATCTGGTACAATCACAGTCTGCTTTGACTTTACTCTATTTTTACTTTTATTTTTGAGCAGATTACATTTGAGGGAGTTACAAACAAAGGCTGCACTTATTAAATGCCAACTATGTGCCAGAAACCATGTGAGCCCATATCTATACATGAAGCCTTGTATTCTCTCCAAGATTGTGATTACTTTGCCTGTTCCACTAATGAAAAAAACTCAGAGATGCACAAATATTTGCTCAAGGTCAGACAGCAAATAAGTGACAGACAGGCTGGTGTTTGAACTCACATCTGTCTACCTACAAAATCCACCCCCTTTCCATGACTTCACACTGCCCTCAGTTTTGGAGGATAAAAATCAACCTGCTTTAAAAATAGACTCACAGACACAGAAAACAGACTTATGGTTATCAAAGAGGAAGGTGAGGGGAGGGATAAATTAGGAGTTGGGATTTGCAGATATATACTACTGTACATATAAAACAGATAAACAAGGACCTACTGCATAGCTCCGGGAACTATTCAATATCATATAATAACTTATAATGGAAAAGAATCTGAAAAAGAATTCATATATATATATATATATATATACACACTGAATATATATATACTCATAAATATAAAAAGAACTCATATATATATACTGAATATATATATACTCATATATATATACTCACATATATATACTCATATAGATGAAACAAACTACTTTGCTATATACCTGAAACTAATATAACATAGTAAATTAACTGTGAAAGCGGAAGTGTTAGTCACTCAGTTGTGTATGACTCTTTGCGACCCCGTGGACTGTAGCCCGCCAGGTTCCTCTGTCCGTGGAATTCTCCAGGCATGAATAATGGAGTGGGTACCATCCCCTTCTCCTGGGGATCTTCCTGACCCAGGGATTGAACCCAGGTCTCCCGCATTGCAGGCAGATTCTTTACCATTTGAGCCGCTTTCACTTTTAAAAATGTTTTGTATTTTAAAAACTCAACCTGTTTTATATTTCTCAATATGTTAAAAGATTTTCCAGGGTTTTTGAAATAACCTGAAGCTGTTTACCTCATCCCTGGTGTCTTGTGAAGCACATATTCTCGACGCTTTCTTTTTCTTTCTTTCTTTTTTTAAGTATGACTTACTTGGGAAGGCCCTGGTGCCCACTAGGATCTGTGAGCCACATGTCTGAAGCCTAGCTTTACCCTGACAACTCAGCCAAACCCATGGTATCAGTCCTTTAGGGAGGAGATCATAAAATCACTTGGTTTTGTGGCATTGTGTTCACCAGTTTTCCCCAAACTTCAGTCATTGTATAATATCTACACCATTTTGTCTGAATGTTACTTTGCTATTATTAACTTAATATATTTTAATCAATTTTAACTTATGTTTTTACTCAATTTCATTCTAAGCAATAAGACATATGTTTAGTGTACTATCAAATTTTTCTTACACATGTGAAAATACACACATAACTAATAAAGTGAAAAATGTTTGTCAATGTGCCATCTAAAATCTTTGGGAAGCTATAATAGAGGCTTAAGGGCTGCCCTGGTGGTTCAACCAGCAAAGAACCTGCTTGCCAATGCAGGAATTGTAAGAGACTCAGGTTCAGTCTCTGGGTCAGGAAGATCTTCCAGAGGAGGGCATGGCAACCCACTCCAGTATTCTTGCCTGAAGAATCCCATGGACAGAGAAACCTGGCAGTCTGCTGTCCATAGGGTTGCACAGAGTCTGACATGACTGAAGCAATTTAGCATTCACTCATGTTTTTCTAGCAGTACACACTGTGTATTAGACACTGACTGGACACAGTGAAAGAGAAGAGTGAAAAAGCTGGCTTAAAAAGTGAAAGTGAAAAGTGAAGTCGCTCAGTCATGCCCTACTGTTTGCGACCCCATGGACTGTAGCCTACCACACTCCTCCGTCCATGAGCTATTCCAGGCAAGAGTACTGGAGTGGGTTGCCATTTCCTTCTCCAGGGGATCCTCCCAACGCAGGGATAGAACCCGGGTCTCCTGCATTGTAGGCAGATGCTTTACCATCTAAGCCACCAGGGAAAACTAAGATCATGGCATCTGGTCCCATCACTTCATGGAAAATAGATAGGGAAACGATGAAAACAGTGACAGACTTTATTTCCTTGGGCTCCAAAATCACTGCAGATGGTGACTGCAGCCATGAAATTAAAAGATGCTTACTCCTTGGAAGGAAAGTTATGACCAACCTAGACAGCATATTCAAAAGCAGAGACATTACTTTGCCAACAAAGGTCTGTCTAGTCAAAGCTATGGTTTTTCCAGTGGTCATGTATGGATGTGAGAGTTGGACTATAAAGAAAGCTGAGTGCTGAAGAATTGATGTTTTTGAACTGTCGTGTTGGAAAATACTCTTGAGAGTCCCTTGGACTGCAAGGAGATCAAACCAGTCAATCCTAAAGGAAATCAGTCCTGAATATTCATTGGAAGGACTGATGCTGAAGCTGAAACTCCAATACTTTGGCCACCTAATGAAAAGAATTGACTCACTGGAAAAGACCGTGATGCTGGGAAAGATTGAAGGCAAGAGGAGAAGGGGACGACAGAAGATGAGATGGTTGAATGGAATCACTGACTCAGTGAACATGAGTTGAGTAAACTCTGGGATTTGGTGATGGACAGGAAAGAATGGCATGCTGCAGTCCATGGGGTCACAAAGAGTTGGACACGACTGAGTGACTGAACTGAGCTAAACTGGATACTGACAGCCCTGTAGAAAGTGGTTTGGGCCAGGGAAAGAATAAAAACCTGAAGGCCAGACAGAGGGCTGCTGGGTTATTACAGCAACCCAGGGAGAGGTGACTGCATGAGAGCAGTAGAAATTGAAAGAAATGGTTGAGTTTGAGACATTAGGCTTCCCAGATGGCTCATCAGGTAAAGAATCAGCCTGCAGTGCAAAAGACACAGGAGATCTGGGTTCTATCCCCAGGTTGGAAAGATCCCCTGGAGAAGGAAATGGCAACCCACTCCAGTATTTCTTGCCTGAAAAATCCCATGGACAGAGGAGCCTGGTGGACTACAGTCCATGGGGTCACAAAGAGTCAGACCCGACTGTGACTAAGGGCATCAGTCAGAAGAGACATGTGGTATTAAATTCAATTCACAGTAGGGATTAAGAAAGAGAAGATGAAAAAAATGACACTAAGACCATTTAAATATTTTAACTGCATTAAATTATAATACTTTTATTCTTCTTTAACAATTTTGAGCACAACTGTATACTCATAATGGAGAAAATTTGGAGGAAATGGGAATCCTGCTTAAAACTAGATATAATATTTAAGATATTAGCAACTTATATGATGTTGGCCATCAACCAATTGCAACAAATGCTAGAAAGGCCCCGGAGGTCTCCTTAACCCCAAGAGTGGAGGGGGCTGGAAGGGGGAGTGGGTCTGAGAAGGAGTTATAGGTGGTAGGAGGCTCAGCGTATCGCTATTTATCCAGCAGTATGGAAACATTTCAAGATTCGGGAAAGGGTTGTAAACCTCTGGTTTATCATCCTTGCTTAATTAATTCCCTGTTATGGCCCCCATCTCTCTTAGTGTGAAAGTGTCACTCAGTCATGTCTGACTTTCTGCGATCCCATGGACTGTAGCCTACCAAGCTCCTCCATCTAGTCGTCCTCTGTCAAACAAGAAGACTGGAGTGGGCAGTCACTCCCTTCCCCAGCAGATCTTCCCACCCCAGGGGGGGAACCTGGGTCTCCCACATCGTAGGCAGATTCTTTACCATCTGAACCATCAGGGAAGATGTCTTTCTCAAAGTGAAGTCCAAAACTTTGCCATCATCACCAAGGCCTGAACCATGCACCTCACCAGCCTCAGCTCTGCTCCAATCCTTCATCTTATCTCAGTTCCCCAACTCTTCAAAATTCCAAGCTGCAAAGCCTAGAATACTCAGTTGTCCAGTTTCCAGCTCACTCCTAGTTATCTTCCTGTACCCTTATTGGATATGATATCTCAGAGAAGTTTCTCCTGATCTTCCATATCAAGTCAGGTTTCCATTTTACATGTAGACTCCCCTTCTCCTTCATAACTTTGAGACAATTGGAATTAAATAATTTGGTGGATAATTATTTGTTTCCTGTCTTCTACACTAAACTCACCAGACTCCATAAGGGCAGAAATCAGACCAGTCTGCTCACTGTCCTTTCCCCAAAGCCTCATAGAGAACTTGTGATCAAAGCTCTATATAAAGTAATGACCCAAAATACCTTCTTCAGCAGGAAGGGAATGGGGACAGTGCCTGTTCACTTCTGATTGTTGATAAAGACAATATTTGGGACAATTTAAAATATTTGGGACATTTACTTAGAAATGATCATTTATAGAAGCCGTACTATATGTGCAGCACTGACATCAGAACTTATTTTTATCTCATTTAAGTTTCACTATAACCCTGAAGAGTAGATATTATTATTCTGTTTTTTAGGTCAGAACCCAAGGCTTGGAGAAGTAAAAAATGGGCTTAGCATGACTTAGATAGTAAGTGGCAGAATAGGGATACAACTTTTTCCCCACTACTGCTTTGCAAACTTGATTATTGAAATTTCCCTGGCATATGAAGGTATCATCATAATCTCCAGCAGATAACAAATAAAAAGAGGATTGAAAGATTTTGCCGCAAGTTCTTCCAGTGAGAAGGGACAGCTGGTGGTAAGCCATGAGACCACCCTGAACAGCCATTCATAAAGAGGGCCCAGCACGGTGGTTCACGATACCACTGTATTCCAGTGAGTCACAGTAATTGATGTTCATAAAATGGTGACCTTAACCCAACAAAAGACTCATTTACTTGAGGAAATCTGTTTAATAAGGAAGTATGTGTATAATCAGAAAGGTTTTTGTTGAAATCAGCTATCTTTTTAATAGCTATCCAGGGAAACTGTCTCTTCTGAAAACTTTCATCTCTGTTCAATCAATAAGGCATTGCCATGCTTCTAGACAAAAACCAAACAATTTGGCTCAAAATGCTTAGTCCCTTTCCAGAGCTAAAAGAGTCATAGAGATCCTGCAGAAGAGGGATCTAATCCATTGATAACCAATCTGATTAGAATGCTTTTCCCTGTGAAACTGATGGGCATTGATTTATTCACAACCAATTAGAGCCCATTGCCTGGGGGAAATCTCCCTCATTCTGACAGAAATGAACCTCTCAAAACAGATTGAAAAAAAAGAAGTTGAGAAATCAGTGTGACTAGTCTCTACAATGATTATTTAATGGTTTCTTCCCTGGAATTTCTTGTTGTGTGTAGCTACAACTTTACTTGGGCTTCCCAGGTGGTGCTAGTAGCAAAGAACCTGCCTACCCAGTGCAGGAGACATAAGAGTTATGGGTTTGATCTCTGGGTTGGGAAGATCCTCTGGAGGAGGGCATGACAACCCACTCCAGTAATCCCACCTAATGTATCTTTGGCTTCCCAGGTGCCTGTAGTGCTAAAGAACCTGCTTGCTGATGCAGGGGATTCGATCCTCGAGTCAGGAAGATCCTCTGGAGAAGAGAATGGCAACCCACTCCAGTATTCTTGCCTGGAGACTCCCATGGACAGAGGAGCCTGGCGGCCTATAGTCAACAGGGTTACAGGGGATCACATATGTCTAAAGTGACTTGCACACACAACTTTACTCACTTGGCAGTTTTTCCTAAACCTCTGATTTCTGATGGGCGACTTGTTGCCTTTTTTGAAATGCTGCTTTGAGTAACACAGATATATCATAAACTTCATATGGACATGATTTTCTTCAAATCATCTGTGAGAATGCAGCATTTAGACAAGATGCATGATGAGTTACTACAATGTCAGATATTACTGTGAGGAATATGCCCAGTGACCAGTGGTTGTGTAGGTCAGGGTTTATAAAGGATATAGAGATAACTTCTCTGTTATCATCCATTCTACACTCACACCAGCATAAACAGAGTGAGGAGTCTATGTCTTCTCAAAGCTCCGTCTATGCCCACATACATAGGTGAAGAATTTTCCTAAAATTCTCAAAGAGGAAGAACTACCTTGTTCAGAAATCTTTTTAAAATATCTCATATATATATATATGAGTCTGGGTAAACTCCGGGTGTTGGTGATGGACAGGGAGGCCTGGCATGTTGCAGTCCATGGCGTTGCAAAGAGTCAGACACGACTGAGCAACTGAACTGAACTGAACTGAACTTGACGGATATTGTCCTGACTGCATGTTAGATGTTGCCTAAAAAAAAAAAAAAAAAAAAAAAAAAACAACTTTTAAAAACTACCAAATGAACTTCCCTGGTGATCTAGTGGTTAAGACCTTACCTTCCAACGCAGGGGGTGTAGGTTCAATCCCTGGTCGGGGAGCTAAGATCCCACATGCCTCAACACCAAAAATCCAAAACATAAAATGGGCAAGAATACTGGAGTATTCCCTTCTGCAGGGGATCTTCCTGTTCCAGGGATCAAACTCAGATTTCTTACATTGCAGGCAGATTCTTTACCATCTGAGCCACACCAGGGAATGATTCTGAAAATGTCTCTGAAGATGGCAAAGATGCTTCTGAAGAGTCTGGACAATAACATTTCAAAAAATATGAGAGTGGATCAAATACTATTTCTACATTGAGATTATTCATATGCTGAAACGCTAAACATTATTATAAACAAATACTATATATAGACAACTCTTTTGTCCATAAACTTAATGGTTTGTATGTTTAGTTTGCTCCCTAAATTATTTTAGGGATCTTTTCATAAGGAAAATGAATGATTACCCTATTTTGAAAGCAGGAGTATGTATTTTTTAAAATATATGTTATATTCCCACTAATAGAGTGCATGCAACATTATAATTGCTCCAAAAAAATTAATTAATGCCTGAAATAATTAGACGTCAATAGTACACAAAAAAGAGCTGTCGGATATCCACAAGCATGACAACCTCATGACACCCTTGTCAACAGATCCACTTTGAGATTCCTGAGCCTAGTGAAATATACAGACTATTTAAATGTAAGTGATATCAGAGGTCATCTAATCCAATCTCTTTATTTTACAGATGAGGAAATTACAGTCAGAGAAATTAAATGCCCTCCTGCAGAAGGCTTGGACATAGAATTCTGATCTTCCCATTAGATAATATTACTGTGTTGTTTTTCTTGTGTGGTTCACCCCGGTCTCTGGCTTATATTTCAGATTAAAAGCAAAGGAGCCTCTTTTGCCTGAGAATGGATTCTGTTGAATAAGGCAAATACAAATTAATTGAGCCCTAAGAGCTGAGGGACTGAAAGAGAGACGGAGAGTTTGTGATACACAAACTCTTGGATGTGACTTAGTGACTGAGCAACAACAAATCCTTACGTCAGCCTGGTACTATTGTATTTCTCTGTGCACAGACAAGGAAATTGAAGTTTGGAGAGGTGATATAACTTACTCAAGGTCAAGTGCAACTAATAAGTAGCGGAGCTGAGTTTTCAACCCCAGCAGTCTGGCTCCAGAGTTTGTGCTCTTAAATATTATGACTTAATTCTACTACTTGGTTTATTAATTGCTATTTTTGCTCACTTTGTGAGCCTGTCACCCTTGCACCCATTTTAAACTTAACAAAGAATTTTCTCAATACTCTAACCTTACAGTTAAGATTAGTGTCTACATGATGTAAACTATTTCCATTACTTAGTAAAATAACCTCTATTCTACAGAAAACACCAAGACTAAGATGGATCTTCCATAGGAAGGGCTGACAAAATAGGCAAATGTGTAATTTCTCTAAATTCCCATGTAGTTTGTGGCATTGTGAATTTGAGCACCAATTTTTTTTTTTAAGTAACAGGAATGACTTAAACAATAAAACATGACCTGGCATGAATTACAGTATCTGAATTCATTTCCCCAACTACTGTGTTTGTAGGCCCAAGGTTGAAAGCAATTAGGTGTGAATTATTACACCATCTTCCATGCCTTAGACGGTTTTATGATGATTATAAAATTTTATTATTAATGGTTCACTGTTTTTGGAGGAGTTGTTAATTTAAATGTATATATTTATATTGTTAATTAATGAATAGAGCAAAATAAGTTTGGTGAAATCTTTCTAGAGACCGGAAGTAATTGGGAAACAGAAAGGATATTGCCAACAGCAGGTGTGGAAGCTAAAGGCTAGTCCTGGAGAGAGGCAGTGTGCAGCAGTTCAGTCAAGCCTATAGAGCCATGTGGTACATGAGAGACATCCTGTTCAACTTCTTTGTTTTAAAGACCAGGAAGAATATGTGACTTGCCCAGGATCACACCTCTGATTAGTGGCAGAGTCAGGTCAGCTCCATCAAAGGCACTCAGTTTTCTGGCTCCCAATCCAATGCCTCTCATTTTCAACAACTGAGGAAGATCTGACTGAATATCCAGGAAGGGATGAATAGCATTGTTAGAAACCAAAAGGAAAAAATCATAAAATCATAAAACAATTTATAATTGGGTTTCAGTTTAATCAGACTAATACAAGTGTCAAAATAATGCTTGGTTGAGCGCCGAAGAATTGATGCTTTTGAACTGTGGTGTTGGAGAAGACTCTTGAGAGTCCCTTGGGCTGCAAGGAGATCCAACCAGTCCATTCTGAAGGAGATCAGCCCTGGGATTTCTTTGGAAGGAATGATGCTAAAGCTGAAACTCCAGTACTTTGGCCACCTCATGCGAAGAGTTGACTCATTGGAAAAGACTCTGATGCTGGGAGGGATTGGGGGCAGGAGGCGAAGGGGATGACAGAGGATGAGATGGCTAGATGGCATCACGGACTCAATGGATGTGAGTCTGAGTGAACTCCAGGAGATGGTGATGAGCAGGGAGGCCTGGGGTGCTGCGATTCATGGGGTCACAAAGAGTCGGACACAACTGAGTGACTGAACTGAACTGAACTGAATGCTTGGTTGTATGGAGACAGAAGTATTGAAACAGAAGGAGGAGTCGGGAAGATTTGCTCAAACTTCCTATTGATAAGGTAGTTGAGGCTTCCAGGGTTGTGATATTGACATTGTAGAAAAGCCCAGGAGATAAATGCCCTCCTAAGAATGCATTGTCTATATGTCAGGGCCACAACAGGGCATCTGAGTCACACCAGAAGCCTGGTAGGTAATGACTGGTGTGTACCCCAGGAATGATCATATCTAATTTCCACCTGTGGAATTTCCTCCTCTTGCCATCTCTCCTCCCCAAATGCTGTCTTCCTCCTGCTCACTGAAGGGTAAAAGTATTTTCTTGGACAAATTCAGCTAAAAAAAAAGCAATTGGAAACCGATTCCATTTTTCCGTAGGTTAGGCAAGAGAGTGCAGCACTTGGTAAATAAAGTTTCTTATCAAAGAAATTGGTGATAGAAGCAACCATGCAGAACTGCTGATACATCGAGCCGAAGTCTATCTTTCTTAATAGTAATGCAGGATCTCATTCCGCTTGGGATTCTCCAGGGGTTCTTAGGCAAGTGGCCAAAATGAATTGGACATTGAGAACCCAGACTTGTTTTTCCTTCTCTTAGAACTCCAAATGTTTGCCAGGCAAAGCCATACTGAAAGACATTGTCAATTCAATCTAACTGAGCAGTGATTGACAGTACTCTCTCAACTCAGCGCTTACCTGTTTCTGATTGAATTGTTGCCTGGACTCCTGGGAGCACGATCTGGGTCCTCGCATGTACTGTTCTAATTTTTTGATCAGAGACAAAAACAGTTCATCAGAGAAGGAACACATTTTCTAGAACGGACATGCTTTACTTCAAGTTCAGTTGCACATTCTGTTGCTGTTGGAAATAAACTCACTTGTTTGGGCCGTGGCATCATCTGTATTCCTTCTTTCTAGAAAGCCAAGGGGTTTCTCTTGGCCCGTCTAAGTCAAACATAATGTTCTTTCCATACCATTAAACACAGTTTTCCACTGTGAATTTTATGAATATCTAAGATAATTGAAAACAGAATAAATGACTCTATGAGGTAATGCCTATCTTCTACAATTCCATGAAAGAGACAATGTTGTGTGATGTCTCCATTTTTTCCCCAAGCATGCATACTTGTGATGACTGCTGACTCTATTGAATGAAAAACACTATCCATAGAATCACATTTGAGTTTCAACCCCTGAAACCTTAGTATCATGTCTAATATTCCAAAGGATGGCCTCTATTCACCCCTTCAAATAAAACCCTAACACTCCACATTTTCCAATACACAAAACTGCCAAAAACCCTGAAATCTTTGGATTTTTATCTTATTTTAGTAGTCTTTCATTTTTAACCAGCATGGCCTGAAACCACCTCCGATGATGAAAAGACCTGATACATGGGACTAAGGAAATGGATGGGCCTTGCTCTCTGAGTTCTAATTATTGCAACTTAGTGCTGCTAACATGTTTGCCACATGTCTTGACCTACAGTAACCTCTTTAGCTCTGTCCTCAGTCTATTTGTTGAACTTAAATGTTTTAAAAAGCGGATTTCACGTAAAAGATAAAATTTACTGCATGGTGAAATGTAAATACCATAGTTAACAATGAATTATTCCATCAAGGAAAGATACTCACTGTAGACAGTGAAGAAAGATATCTATACTCTAGAGTTATGAATAAAACACACAATGTATTACTGTAAATCTTAGGGAAAGGCTCAAAGCAGAGCAGAGGGGAGTGGCCTGTGAATTTTCATTAGCCACTGCCACCCCCCGCCCCAGTTCACATGGCATCGTCTATTCTGCTTTCCACTTAAGCTTGCAATTCTTTTTTTTTGACTAATTTATTTTCAATTGAAGGATAATTGCTTTACAGTACTGTGTTGGATTCCACCAAACATTAACATGTATCAGTCATAGGTTAACCCATGTCTTGCAATTCTTGAAAATGTTTTATTTAGACTTTTCCCCACAGAATATATTTTAAGGAAAAAGGAGTCAACAAGAGAGAAAAGACCATATATGATCATAAAAAAATTTAGAGCATTTTCAAAAAAACACATCTCCAGAAACAATCTGACCTTTTCCTAAGCCAGCTTTTACATATAGAGATCCTTCTTTTTATATGCTGTTTCAGTTACTGAGTTATTAAAATACTGAATTACAGTCTGTAGCTCATCTCTACATTCACCTAGTGCCCTCAGAGTAGAAGTTCAGCTGTGTGAAATGATGAAAGTTGTTTTTCCTAAGTCTTCATTGAATTTGTTACAATACTGCTTCTGTTTATTTATTTATTTTTATATTTTATCTTTTTTATTTTATTTTATTTTATTTTATTTTATTTTACTTTAGAGTACTGTATTGGTTTTGTGTTGTTGTTGTTTTTCCTGAAGCATGCGGGATCTTAACTCCCTGACCAGGGATCAAACCTGCACCCCCTCCTTGGAAGGCAACCACCAGTGAAATCCCTGAAAGTTACTGATAAAGAAAGTACTATTCAGCCAGAGTAAATGTTCTAAAATTAAAATCTCACTGGGTTCTTACTCTGCACGAAGCTTCCAATCACTCTCAACGGAAAAATCCAAATTTCTGAGCAGAGCATACGTGGTCACTCCACCCTCACCTCTTACATTCCTATCCTCCCGCAGAGAACTCCTGACAGTCTTGCCACCTTGCTGTTCTCTTTGATTCCTGCTGGCAGGAAGACTCTGCAGCAAAGCATCTCTCTTGGACCTAGAGGCAAAAAGCACTTGCTAAAAATAGCTGCATTCCTCTAAGCCTCTTATCTCTAGGTTTTCATGAGAGATATCTGCATTTACCCTGTTTAAGCCACTGTATTTTGAAGTCTATTATTCGATCTTAGCCTAAACCCTAACTAATGGCAGACTTTTTCCCCACACCTTCTAATTCCTCTGGTTTCCAATAAAGCATGGCTCCTCCCAGGAACCCTTCCCTGTTTCCTTATACAGGTTAGGTGTCTCTCTACAGTGACTCCATCCCAGGGTGTATCACTTGTGTTAAAATTGTTCACTTGCTTGTCCATCTTCAACACTAACCTGAATTCAGAGATTGTGCCTTTGTATTCCAGCACCAACCACCAGGTCTGTGACACAGCAAACATTAAACTTGTTTTGAATTAACTTAATATCAAGGAACTCCACGTTATCAAGAGCCTATGAAAGTGATTGCAGGATGAGTACCTTGAAAATCCCTATTTTTATTTAGAGACAAATGTAAATGGGGAGTTTTAGAGAGAATTATTCCTCCTTGATCACCAGTTAAAAACTGGATCTGTGTATAATAAACTACACAGTTGCATATCCAATATGATTTAGTTTCTACATTCTTCCTCCATCCCACTTCCAAATATCTCAGCCCTTGAGACAAACTGAGTTTTACTACCATAGATTTACTTCTTCGAATAAAGACAGGGTTTCTCTCAAAAAACTGCCAAATGTAAATACGTTAAGAGATATCAAACCATTAGAACACATATGTACCTCCGTAGGGAGAAAGTGATCAGAATCCATGCAATTCTTTAAAAATGCATATTTCCAAAAGAAATGAGATGGAGAACTGGATGGTTTTGATAACACGAAACACCTAAGAAAAGCAATATCTAAAGAGAGAGAATCTGCACCAAGGTCTATATGAGAAGTTTGTAGAGACACAGGGCATCAGGAAGTACTGGTTCCTAAGGGAGCAAAGAAGTGTCGCAAGGAGGAGGAGAGTGGACTCTTGTCTAACTCTCAGAAATGATTTGTCCAAGGAGACACACATACTGACAAAATAAGAGAATTTATTGAGAAAGGGCATCTGGTTGGAGAGCAGGAAGGTAAGTGAACCCAGGAGAACGTCTCTACCATATGGCTCAAAGTCTCAGGTTTGATGCTGATGGGATTAATTTTGGGGTTGTCTCTGGCTGGTCATTCTGACTCAGGATCCTTCCTGGTGGCATACACATCACTTGGCTAAGACAGATTCCAGCAAGAAGGATTCTGGGAGGTTAGTAAGACAAATGGACTAGCATCTCCACTTTCCTTTTGACCTTTCCTGAATTCTTCCAGTTCATATTATCTTGTTAGCTTTGAGTTCTTATTTAGGACTTCCTGTTGTTAAGATAATAGGTGCAAGTGGCTACTACCTTGCCTGGCCAGGGCAGAAGGTTTTGGCCAATGTCTTTCCTGACAAAAGTGCCTGGAAACAGCTTAGGAGCTAGTAGACCAACTTGTGTGCACGCTGTTGACTCAGTCATGTCCAACTCTCTGCAACTCTCTGGACTGTAGCCCTCCAGGCTCCTCTGTCCATGGGAATTTTCCAAGAAAGTATACTGGAGAGGATTGCCATGCCCTCCTCCAGGGGATCTTCCCAACCAAGAGATGGCACCCGAGGCTCTTATGCCTCCTGCATTGGCAGGTGAGTTCTTTTCCAGTTTCTACCTGGAAAGCCCAGACCAACTTGGGACACTGTATTCTTTGTCCTGATAAATTACATGATACACATAAGTTTCTGCTGTTATTTCCCTTGGACACTCAAATGGTTGAATTATATTCACACAGCCCGTATCCTATAGACTCTTTGCTCAACTAGTCCTGAAAAGGAATCCTCATTTTTATGCCCAAATAAGTATATTCTAGTGGCCTCCCCAGATCAAAGGGGGAAATCATTCAAGTCCCTGGTAAGAGAGCAAAGCAGGCACATGTTATGATCCTTCCCAGGGAATCCTCTGGGGGCTTCTCCTGCTTCTGCCTTCCCGTGATGACCCTTTCAACAAGAACAGAAACTCACGCCAAACTTAATGCATTTTTATGACCAGAATTGAAACAAGAGTGGCAAATGTCTCTCATTCTTTCCTACTGGGTCATGACTGTAATCTCACGGCCCTGCTCAGATGTCAACCTCTTGACTGGAAGGGCAGGTAGATGATACCAGAGTTCATTCTTGTTCCATCTCCAATTTGTTCACCACAAAGTGAAGGGGGGCATCTCCGTCATAAAGCAAGGCATGTGCTTCCTGTTTTGCATTTGGCTCCTGGTGGGTGTAGTAAAGTGGACCGGATGGACTGCCCCAGACTTTAATCTCTCTGTCAAGTTATTTCTAGAGCTTTGTGTCCTGCGGTGTGCACACTCACACACACACCAACACACACACACAAACACACACACTCCTATAACAACCATAAGCATATTCAGGAACTTCCCTGGTGGTCCAGTGGTTAAGAATCCATGCTTCCGCTGAAGGGGGCATAGGTTCAATCCATGGTTGGGGAACTAAGACCCCACATGTGATGTGACAAAAAAAAAAAAAAACAAAACACAAGCATATTTAGCCACTAAGTATGCTATTTGTCAACTGCAGCTCTCCTAGGACTTCAAGTAGACAGCATTTCCAAGGATGTTTTATGTGTAACCTAAACTTAAATCTTATTCTGAAGAGCTAACTGAAGAAATAATTTATCTAAAGTTGTTACAGATGCCAGACATAACACCACATCTTACTTTTCTGAGAACAGGGATTGTGTAAGTCCATGAAATTGGTTAATAGTTCCTTATTTCATATCAATTGGCACAGATATACTATACCTCTTTGGGGTTAAAGGTTGCAGTACTTAGGTTCTTAACTTTTCAAGGTTGCAAAACCACTGATAGAACTATAGGCACTTTCTCCAAAAGAAATACACATGTCAAAAACAACCACATGTTTCCCCAAAATTTTGGTATCACTCCTAGTCAAGTTTTGTCAACAACAATTTTACATTTCGGTTTGATTTCTTTCTTTTATCCTGAGATTTTATTGTTCTGGACATTGTTTGAAATAATACATAAATTTTATTAAATTAAAAATGCTTAGCACATACTTATGAATACATGAATAAAGAGAGATTAAATAAAAGGCTATAATCTGTATTATTACTTGTTATCAGACCATTACCTGAATGTCAATGTAAATACAAGAAGTATAATTGATCAGAGGGAGAGGGAGAGGGTGGGATGATTTGGGAGAATGGCATTGTAACATGTATACTATCATGTAAGAATCGAATTGCCAGTCTATGTTCGACGCAGGATACAGCATGCTTGGGGCTGGTGCACGGTGATGACCCACAGAGATGTTATGAGGAGGGAGGTGGGAGGGGGGTTCATGTTTGGGAACGCATGTACACCCGTGGTGGATTCATGTCAATGTATGGCAAAACCAATACAGTATTGTAAAGTAAAATAAAGTAAAAATAAAAATTGAAAAAAAAAGAAGTATAATTGATTTCCTCAAGTATGTTTTTGTGTTCCGAGTCAAAACAGAGTTTCTAAAAGAGTGTTCAGGAAACTATTAGAATCTTTTCCTCAGAGATTCTGATCTACTTCATTAAAAACATTTTAGTTTCCTGGGCATATAGTTCAGGGATCTTCTGTCACAGGGATCACATTGCTTTGAGGACTCAGCATTGTGAGTGACTGCTAGATCCAGGGACATTGCCTTTTCATTGTTCAGATATGCAAGAAACAGAAGACAAAAATACCTGGAATCACATTATGAGCAAAACGTCAGTATGCCCTCATGATTCCTGAACACAAAAAGCCAATCTAACCAAAATCTCTGGGCCTCCTTTCTCATTCACAGGACAAAGATTTATTGAGTGTCTCTTCAGCATAAGGTCCTAAGTTAAACCATCTATAGCACTTGCGCTCTTGCAGATCCAAGCAGAATTCCCTGGTGAGCTCGGTCTGGTTGGCATCAGATGGGAATCACAGCCAAGTGAATTCTCCATATTGTAACCCTATTATCTCTCTCTCCTTCCATCTATCTCTCCTGTGCTGTGCATGGTTGGACCTTATGGAAAGTTATCATTTGGATGCAAAACAATTATCCTAAAACAGTTAGCCAGAGTGGTCTGGACACACAGATTTATCTTCCCTCTCCTTCAGTGAAGAGCATCTATCTTCCATGACCTCTTGATTACTGAAGCCTTCAGAATATATTCTTTGGTCTGTGACACTGTGCTCAGTGCTGGGCTGAGCATTAAATATCACCCTCTATGATTAATTGGAAGTTAATTAAATCTATCACTGAAACAATGGGAAGGCAATGAGCTATGTAATCATTGCAATAGTAAATGAAATGATGTACAGGTCTCTCCATCTCGCTTATTGACAATGATGGAGGGGTGGCTGGCCTCGGATGCCTGGTGAGGCTTGCTCCCTGACCTCACAGGAGGCTCTAACCTGCACACAGCACAGGGACAAGGCAACTAGAAGCGTGTTCCAACCACCTCTGCTGAATGAGGGACCGTCTCTTCCCAAGGCCTCTGAAATGTCCTTGTCAAGGTTCCGTCTTAGGGAATCAGTGGAATGAGGTATGGGAATGTCTCAAAGAGCCATGCAAAATGCTGGTTGTTTAAAAAAAAAAAAAAAAAAATGCTGGTTGTTACCACCTCCGAACAGCTCAGAAGCCCTGACTTCAAACTCAGAGGTCCTTCATCAGCAATGAAGAGAATGCTTGTTTAGTGAACAAAATTGTTTTTGTTTTATTTAAAACTTCTGAATTTTTAGTACTTTCACAGACCCAATGGCGTCTTGTCCTTGTAAGATGAAAGAAATTGTTAGTTGCTCAGTCATGTTTGACGCTTTGTGACCCCATGCACTGTAGCTTGCCAAACTTCTCTGTCCATGGAGTTCCCCAGGCGATAATACTGGAGACGGTAGCCATTCTCTTTTCCAGGATCAGCTCAACCCAAGGATCAAATCTGGGTCTCCTGCACTGCAGGCCAATTCTTTACCTCTGAGCCACCAGGCACGGGAGAACTATAAAACAGAGAGGTTAAGTGGCTTACCTGAGTTTGCACAGCTGATTAGTGACAGAGGTGGGTGAAGCTAATGAGAAACTAACATGGCAGAGCAGAGCCTAGCCAAATCCTTAGCTTCTGTCTCCAAACGTGATTTATTTTGTGGATGTGAAGACACAGAAGACCATGACATTTGGAAATGTATCCCTAAATTGCCAAACTACCAGGAGTCCCTTGGGATCCAGATTGGAATAGCTCAGCCTTTGATATGAAAATCAATTTTCATGATAAGGTAGGTATCCAGATACTAATCCACCTTAGTTTGCTTGGGCTGCCATAATAAAACACCATAGATTTTGTGTGCTTTTTTTTAACTTTTTATTTTGTATTGGGTATAACTGATTAACAATGTTATGATAGTTTCAGGTGAACAGCAAAGGGACCCAGCTATACATATACTGTATCCATTCTCCCCCAAACTCCCCTCCCATCCAGGCTGCCACATAACATTGAGCAGAGTTCCCTGTGTAGGTCCTTGTTGGCTAATTTTTTTTTAAATATAGTAGTGTGGACATTTCCTGATAATTAGGGAATTTGGGATGGACTTAGTGTTTTAAACAACAGAAATTTATTCCTTACAGTTCTGGAGCCTGGAAATTATAAATCAGGGTGCCTGCAGGGTTTGTTCTAGGGAGAGCCCTCTTCCTGACTTGCAAACAGCCCCTTTCTCTCTGTGGCCTCACATGACAGAGAGAGAGAGATCTCCCCTCCTTTTTTTCTTTTTTTTTTTAATAAGGCCACAATCTTATTAGATTAAGGACCCACTCTTATGACCTTATTTAACTTTGCATGCCTGCTCAGTTATTCAGTCATGTCTGACTATTTGTGACCTCATGGACTGTAGCCCACCAGGCTCCTCTGTCCGTGGAATTTTCTAGGTGAGAATACTGGAATGAGTTTCCATGCCCTCCTCCAGAGGATCTTCCTGACCCTGGGATTGAACCCACATCTCTTATGTCTCCTGCATTGGCAGGCAAGTTCTTTATCATTAGCGCTACCTGGAAAGCCTCCAAAAGGGCTTCCCTGTTGGCTCAAACAGTACGGAAGTGAAAAGTGAAAGTGAAGTCACCCAGTCGTGTCCGACTCTTCGCAACCCTATGGACTGTAGCCTACCAGGCTCTGAGGAGCCTCTCAGAATCTGCCTGCAACACAAGAGACCCAAGTTCGATCCCCGAGTTGGGAAGATCTCTTGGAGAAGGAAATAGCAACCCACTCGAGTATTCTTGCTTGGAGAACTCCATGGACAGGGGAGCCTGGCGGGCTACAGTCCATGGTACCGTAGAGTTGGACACGACTATGAAACTAACACACTCCTCCAAAAGCTCTGTCTCCAGGTAGTCACAGTGGAGGGTTAGGGCTTCAGCAAAGCAACGTGATTCAGATAGCATAATTTGAAAGTATATTTTAAAATTTGTCATTCAGTAAGAATTACAAATTAGGATACTCTCTTTAAACTCCAGTCACTCAATATCTTAAGTTCCATTTTTTCTAGATGTCACTAGATAAAATGTTTTTTTAATCCTCTGGATTAACTAGGAGTCTACCTTTTCTCTCCTTCATCTCAATTCCTTCTTCTGTCCTAGTGGGACCAGCTCCAAGTTCTCTCCTGTTTGAGGAGGCTTGGCTCTGGAGGAAGCCTGCCCCTACTTCTCAAGTACACATTGGATATTAGAAGCACAAAGATAGTGATCAATGTGCCCTGGTCCTCATGGGCCCAAGGGACCCTTAAAAAGCTAAGGTGCTATTTTGGAATCATTTGAAAACAAGTTAATGAAATAAAGATCCCTTATCACAGTATTGAAGTTTAATATTATCTAGTGGAAAGAGTTTCAGGTGAATTTCTTATCACTGGTAGCCAGATGAGATATCCAACTCCAAAAGGCATTTTTCTTTCTCTTCTTCTCTCTTCTGATAACACACAATCACGCCCATCTGCCCAACATCATATAACTAAATATGAAGGGTTTTGGATCTGACTCTAATATTTGGTCCTGCTCTAGCTCCTCCCAGGAAACCACTAGTTTGCAGGTAACACAGTGGCCACATAGAAACCAAACCAGTCTGTCCAAAAACAGGTTCTAGAGAAGCAGTGGCTGAGCACACCCTGCCTCAGGGCCTTTGCATTTGTTCCCTGTGCTTAGAGCACCATTCCCCTGAATACTAGGATAGGGGATAGCTCTTGTCCCTGCCTTCTTCAGGTTTTAATCAAATGACATCTGATCAAGTTCAGCTTTCTCCCACCATCCTACCAAAATGATGCCTCCGTTCAGCCTATCACCTTCTAATATCTTACCCTACTTTATTTTTTCCTTCAAAATGCTAATCACTGTTCAAAATTATTTTATTTTTTATTTGTTTTCTATCTCCCTTCCCCTTGAATATTAACTTAATGAAGTCATGGATTTTGTCTGCTCTGTATTCTGGAGCTTGGCACATAACATGTTACCTATTAGGTGCTAGATGAATGAATGAACAGATTTAAGGGGCAAAGCCAAGGCCCATAAACAGGTCAACATCCCAAGGGCAAGCCATCCGTGAAAATAGGGAATGTGAGCTTAGTTCGGTTACAAGCTGTACACTTCAGGCTACTAATTTAACTTTTCTGGACCAACATTTACTTGTCTCTAGTGGGTGAAGTTTGAAATACATGTCTCCTTCCAGTCCTAACATCCTATACACTATGATATGAGTTTTTAAATGATAATGTAACATGCAGCTGATTGCAGGAGTACTGGTCTTGAGTCTACCATGAGGCTCTGGGCATGAATAGTTGGAATAGATATTTCATGATTTTGTTTTACGTTCCAAATGTGTATAAGTTGAAAGCCAGCTTAAGTTATCCCAATTTCCTCAACACAGTGAGGAACTGAGTCACTAAAATTTGATGCATCTGTCTTTATCCTGAGTCTAGTCCTGCATTTTCCCCTGATATGTACCTCCTTAGTCTTTCGTAAAAACAAAAAAACATGATTTCATCATAAACTAAACAAATAGGTTCAATCTAAAATTTTATTTGTGAAAAATAGAAATAAATAGGATTGAAGATGAAAAAAAAACTGAACAAAAAACTTCCCTGGAAATATTTTACATTATGAAAAGGGCATCAGAATGATAAATATGGATGGCACATTTTAGCTAAAAGAATATCTTTGACTAATAGAAAAGTATAATTATATTGCTGATGTCACTTCCGGTCATTATGACTTGGAGTATTATAGCCAAGAGAAAGTTATTAAAATGATTGGAAAAGTTTTTGCTTACTTATTTAAGCCTATTGACTTAAAGACTCTGGGCAAAAGCACAAAATACTCATTTGAATTGCAAATTGAATCCATCAACTAAAGTTACATATTTTTTAAGTTAAATTTGCAACCCCAAGCCATTAATTCATAAACAATCTTCTGTAGAGTATATGAATTAGCCCATCAAAAAGATAATGATATAACATTATCAAACAACATAAAATAACTTCCTTTTATTTTTCCATAATGTCTGAGTTCCAGGTTTCCTGGCTCTCTCATAATGCCTGATGGTGCCGCAGGGCAAATATGTGTGAATTGCAGCTGCAATATGAAAAGTGACTCCGGAAAAGGCGTGTTGGGGCTTTCAAGTTGATTCCCTGTCAATAGCCTCTATATCAAACCGCCTCAGTGTCTAGGTCAAGCAATGCTTTTCATAGATGCGGGCACTGTCAGGTCAACGCAAGATCTAAACACGGAGATACATGTACTCTGTCTTTTAAATCAGTCCCAATAACAGTGATGTTCTGGGAGAGAGGGGGGATGCACGGGGGAGAAGCTGATCTGATTTTACGTTATCATGAGTGTGTAGGATTCTCACAGCCTTTCACAGAGAAGTAGAATGTGAGAACTGATTCTAGGACTGATCTATCTCTACACAGGAGAAGAACACCTCCAGTATGCTCAGCCTTCTAGTTCTATGGCAAGAGACTCAAAGACATTGGAGCTGACAAAAGCATACAGAGTTAGAGAACGTATTATGTGATCAAGCATGACTACTCCAAAGATAACCAGAGAGAAAATAGAGATGTTTGCCCAGGTCCAAAGGAAACCTTGCAGTCCTCAAGAGTTAAACAGAGTTTTGCTGTCTCTATACTCAATTCAATCAAAACAAAATTGTACAACTATTTGACATTGTGTAGCCTCTGAATTAAATAAAGGGATAAAGGGAAGAAAACTGTTTTTCATTTACATTGCATAGGGTGGAAATTCAAAACAGTCTGAATTATCAGTTTTACAATGCATTTTTGATCTTGATGCTTCATTTAAAGTTGAATTCATTTTAAAAGAATATATATATAATTGCTAGTTGTGTCTGACTCTTGCAACCCCATGGACTGTAGCCTGTCAGCCTCTTCTGTCCATGGGGTTTTCCAGGCAAGAATACTAGAGTGGGTTGCCATTTCCTTCTCTAAGGGATCTTCCCAACCCGGGGATCAATCTCAAGCAGGCAGATTCTTTACCACTGAGTCACCAGGGAAGCTGAATCACTATGCTGTATAGCAGAAATTGATACAACATTGCAAACCAACTATACTTCAATAAAATAATTTTTTAAGTTGAGTTTATTTTATGTCACAATAACCAACTGAATAGTGGAAAGCTGGTTTAATCAACATTTCTTTCTGTTTGATACAAAACAATTAACATGACTTGATTATTTGACCAGATTGACACAGGCTTTTAACATCAATTGATATAGCTATGATCTCCTATCTTGATTTATCTATTAGTAAAATAAAGATAAGAAGTGATATTCACAGCTTCTCTCACCTGTATAATATCCATGAGGCCTTCAATTGCTTTCAACATTAATACTTTTCAGAGATATTAGTTTTCTCAGATTAAGGCAAAAGAAGGTGATTAAGAGAAAGGACTTTGAAGTCAGCCAGATTTGAGTTCAAATACTATGCCGCTAATTAGGGAAATAGCCTTGTACAAGCTACATATCCTGTTAGTGCCTGAGTTTCTTCATCTTTAACATGGAATGATAATATAGCTCCATCATCGCTTTTGAGAGAAACAAAAGTAAGATCAGGCCAACCAAACAGGTAACACGGTTCTATGAGCCAAATGTTGATTATTTCAATTAAATAAAAAACCTCTAAATGGCAAAATCAGAGGAAAGTGTATCATTTTCAAGTATTATTTTATGTTTGTATTTCAATTTGAGAAGAGAAATAACGTTCAGAGAAGTTGGCATTGACTATATAAACAGATTCTCATGGGAAGTTATTTTCAAGAAATGAAAGAATGAAGATTTACAAAGTTTTCCTTCTATGAAAACATCAGACAGTGAAAGCTTCCTCAGTCTAACTTCAATCTCAATCAGAAAAAAAAATTATAAATGCCCAATTATGGGGAGTATGGAAAGGACAAATCTTCCTATTTCCAAGGAAGTTAGCTAAGCATTAAAATGAAGACATTTTAAACTTCATAAAGTTCCTCTTTCCAGTAGCCAATTGAACGTTACTTTTAGCCTCTGCCATCAGGGTGATGCCAGATTAATGCCTGCAATGTAACAACTCCAGGCTTGTGAAATGGGTAGTTCTTATTTTGCGTTGCTTTGTTTTCCTTTTTTGCTTTGCTTTCCTACATGGTCATCACATATGATCTCCTTGGGAATTTGTAAAACTCACTATACCATCCAAGGCGTTTATTCCTAAGAACATGTTTCCTCACTCCAGGCCCGCTGGCTTTTAGCCCATTGTATCAGCAATTATGTCATGTCAATGCTAGGCATACTCAATGGGTGAGTGGGAGAGCTGGTCATAGCTGAAAGCACCCTCAGTGACTCTCTTCCTATAGATGTTTTCTGCAAAGCTTAAAGCCAAAAAACGAATATTTGACTTGGTGAGCCTCTCAATTTATGGGACGTATTTTTAATATTCTGAGCCTATCACTTTGCTTCTGAAATGAAATCTCGATGTAGACTTCCCTTACGCTGTGGTGAGGCACAAAGTTCAGGTAGGAAGACTGAGGTTCACATCCCCGGCTCTCTGCAGTGAAGGCATAGCTGTGGACACTGGGCATGCAATTCATCTCGCTGAGACTCAGTTTACTGAGGGAATATATATGAAGAATACAGAGCAAACACTGGAGAAATATTTTTGCAACTACCATTACTACAACTGCATTTTAGTTAATTTTTATTGGAGTATAGTCGCTTTACAATGTTGTATTAGTTTCTGTGGCTGTTGCTGTTAAGTCGCTTCAGTCGTGTCCGACTCTGTGGGACCCCATAGATGGCATATAGCAAAGTGAGTCAGCTATATGTATACATATATACTCCCTCTTTTTTTTTGGATTTCCTTCTCATTCTATTACTACTACTATTATTCCATCTAAAAAGGAAAGAATGAACTTGTCCGGCTCATTCATAAAGCTAGTTTCCAGTAAATTTCAAACGACTTACTTTTTTTCAGGTTGATCTTAATTTAAAAGACTTGTCTTCATTGGTGGATTTGTGTCAATCTAGTTGGTAGATTATATCAATGTCAATACCCTGGTCGTGACATTGCACTAGAAAGAAAGAAAAAAAATAATAAGAAAGGCAGTCACTCAGTCATGTCCAACTCTTTGTGACCCCATGGACTATAGCCCACCAGGCTCCTCTGTCCATGGAGTTCTCCAGCCAAGAATACTGGAGTGGGTTGCCATTTCCTTCTCCAGCGGATCTTCCCAACCCAGGAATCAAACCCGGTCTCCCGTATTGCAGGTAGACTCTTTACCAACTAGGGAAGGCAGATATAACACTACACTTCTGCAAAATGCCCCCACTGAGAAAGCTGGGTAAGAAATACATGGAATCTCTCTATATTATTTCTTATAACTGCTCGTGAATCGACAGTTATCTCAATAAACATTTCAATTAAAAAATAAAAGCAAAAGGTTCTTGTCATGGAGACTGGCCTGAGGAAGAACCAGATTCACTCTCAATTGCCTCTTTGTAGCTTCATCACCATAATACCTAAGCATTCATGTGGACACCGTCTTTTCATCATAAATGAGAAGGTCATACTGTTGAACTGTAATCCATCCATTGATTTATGGTCCCAAGTTCCTCCAAGGATTTTCACAAATGCCTGTGATGTTTTCCAGTGCTGGACTTTGCATTTGGATCTGTGACTTAGATGACAGATGTGTGAAATCATATGTAGCCAGACAAATCCCAGGTGATAATGCATTTGAGGGGACTCAAGCAGTGATGGATTAAGGCCCAATCAACCAGATCAGCTAATCTGAGCCCTCTTCAATGACACTGGCCCTGATGCTTTAAAGGGGCACTCCCCAAAAAATTACTTTCCAGAAATAATAGTTTATGTTCTGCCTCTCATCCTATAGTTCTTCCTTTTTTTACTATAAATCCTGATTCCATTGGAGAAGCCCTGCATGTTTCTAGAGAACAGATTATTATGCCCGGGATTAACATCTGCCTCTATTGACATGTTAACTTTGCATTTAAAATCTTATATTCCAAGTAGCAATGGAATTACTAGGGTTGTCAGTCTGACTGATCCTTAACCATTTTTGAAAGTCTGATAAACACAGAAGCTACAAAACCAAGGACTTAAATAATAACTTCTGAGATGCTAAAGGGTTCACTCCAAAGAAACCCAATAATTCACATTCAAAAGATATACAAAATCCAAGATTCCTTAGGAAGAAGCTAATATAAGAAGTTGACCCCGAATCCTTTCCCAGGAGTAAACCTTATAATGCCATGAGTAGGCTTGCTTTCAAAATAGTTTATCTCACATATACTTTTACGGAAATAAGAAGGAGGCAAAAAAAGTCATATTTCAGCATAGCAGTAAAAGACTACAACACAAGATAAAGAGCTAAGCAAAAAGAAAAAGCAAAGAGTGTTTTGAGTTCTTCCACAAAGACCCCTCAAATGCTGTATGATCCATGCACCTCCAGGGTGCTCTGCTTAATTTCATCAAAGGGAGGCTTCCACAGTTTACTATTCTGCCATTCTTCTGGGCCTCTTACCTGATTTTTGCTGTGAAGACCAACTTCGGACAATATTTTTCTTCTCCACTGTTAACTGAAGTGCTCATCTAAAATAGTTTCCCGCCTCCACCACTGCATGCCAGCTGCGGTCCTCTAAGAGGGTCTGCCTGGCAGGCTCTGGAAAGTGAAGGTCACATTTGTAGCAAGGCTCTGATGTCATTTGTTATGTGACGTAAGCTTGAGGAGCACATCAAAGAGCATTCCTATCCATGTCTTTGATCTGAACTTGTTTCCTTACCTGACTTTCATTTCTAACCTGAAACCCCATTATGCTATTGTCCTTAGGCCATCTTAAAGATGGCCCTCCACCCCAGCACAGCATTCTAGTGGCTCACTGATCTAAAGCCCATTTTAAAACAGACCTGCCTGTTTTAAAAACACAGTGATGTATTTTCTTGGCTGAAATGCGTTAACACAAATTTTGGGCAGGAGGTTTCAAAGCGTAGGCCCTCACCCTTGTAACTGCCTGGTGTCCCTCTCCCCTCAGCCTACTCTTGTACTAAAACAAAACCAAAACATAAACAAGAAAACAGCCAATAATGTAGCAATGAAACTGAATTCTGGCCCATATTCCCAGAGCAATCAGAGTGAACTAAACAGAAATCAAGCAAAGGCAAGGAGAATATGAAACTTTCTCATCCATTTTGTCAACTTTGCTTCTATTTGCAAGACTATTTCTGGAGTGTGTATGAAGGCAGATGTCTGTATTCTTCGGAGATGATATTAAGAAAAACAAAGCAGTGACTGGGAGTGAGTGTAATCATATGAAGGGGACAAAGGTAAAAAGCACAAGTCAAGTAAAATTATTCAGATATAAAAAATTTTAGAGAAATTTCCTGGCGGTTCAGTGGTTAAGATTTCACGTTTCCAATACAAGGGGTGTGGATTTGATCCCTGGTCAGGGAACTAAGATCCCGCATGCTGTACAGTGAGGTCAAAAAATTTTTTTAACTGTTTTGTTTTTAATGTTCTCTAATCCAAGGGTCCGCAAACTACAGACCAAAGGCCAAATCCAGCCTGCCACCTCTTCCATGCCCATCAGTCTATTCATTGCCTATGGCTGCTTTTGTTCCATGATGGAGGAATAAAGCAGTGATACCAGAGATGGAGTGGTGCATAGAATATAAAATAGTTACTATTTTGACTCTTCAAAGGAAAATTTTGTCAGCCTCTTATCTAATCTTCAGAGGGGAACTCACCATATTTAGAAATTGAATTATATTTGCACACTTTTACAGTCTTTGAATAACTCCATATTAAAACCCACCAATTTCTATGTTTTATATAGAAAAGAATGCATGTGGGGGAAGGGATGTCATGTGTCCATGCACCTGCACCTGTGGATGCCCTCAAACAAAATATAAAAGACGCTTGCTAGGAGAGCTTCCTGAATACTCAGAGGTTCGGTGTTTCAGAGGGTCAGCTGTGGGATGATGCAAAGACTCCACTCAGAGCCAAGAGCTGGAGGACAGAGTGGCCGTGACGTCTGCTGGGACAAGGCATTTAGCCTCCACTTTCTCACCTTTGGAATGGGAATCTTTATGCCTTCCTCTTAGGGTTGTGGAAATCAAATGAAATTATCTCTGTGCATAAAGCCTTTGTTCAGCCATAAATTGCAAAAATCTAAGTTGTTGTTATTATGCAGTATCCTGAATGCTTCCCGTATGAATGTGATATTCTGAGCAAGGGTGTCTCAGCCAACTGATTCATGCAGTCATCATTCTCCCTTAAGGTGAACTCCCTTCCTCCATGCCCTACAAGTTCTCTATCTGCATCAAGGCACCATCTCAAAGAAAGCATCATTTAAAATGAAGACATCTGACTGTCGTACAGAGTGAAGTAAGTCAGAAGGAGAAAACCAAATATCGTATAGTAACCCATATGTACGGAATCTAGAAAAATGGTACAGATGATATCATTTGCAAAACAGAAACAGAGACACAGACACATAGAACAAACGTATGGACACCAAGGGGAGAAGGCAGGGGATGAGACGAGCTGGGAGATTGGGACTAACATCCATACACACACACATCAAATATTAATAAGTGACTAGTAAGAATCTACTACATAGCTCAAGGAACTTAACTCAGTGCTCTGTGGTGACCTAAATGGGAAGGAAATCCAAAAAAGAGGGGATATGGTCATATGTATAGCTGATTCACTTTGCTGTTCAGTAGAAACTAACACAACACTGGAAAGCAACTATGCTCCAATATCCCCTCAATAAAAATTAATTGAAAAGAAAAAGAAGTCTGAGACCAAGGACCACCACATGGGATGCTTGGTCCAGGTCCACATCGGAGCAATTTCAGAGTAATCTTCATCAAAGTTCACCATTTTCTCCCACCATCACTTGCAGTTCTTGCTTCAGTGTTTCAGTATCTGACACGTCCTCCCTTAGCTGTTCGCAGCTTCTTCCATACCTGTCCCCGCTCCCTCCCTCTCTCCCCACTGTCCCCCTTCAATCCCACCCCAGTCCCCTTTGATCCTTTGCTCATTTCTAATTCTGAAGGCCCTTTGAGAAAGGGGGAGGGGAGGGAAACAAAAGGTTAATTTTCTCCAGCCGGCCCAGGCCGACTTAATGTAACAGAAGGCAGCAAATTGTATTGATTTAGTGACATGCAACTGTCCAGAAAGAGCTATTTATACATTATTCAGGACAAACACTGTCATAATGGACAAACAGCAGCAGCATCTGGGATGTTAATGTCTACAAATAAGATTATTCTTTGAAAGGATTAGGATGAAGCATTTTGTGTAATTAGATTTCTCCGTTTCAGGAATGAATTGCCTTTTAGCAGTAAAAGCTGTCACTGAGGGAGCCATTAGCTCCTTATAACTGAATTAAATGCATAATTAGTGACATGATCACATTAGGATTTGTTTCATTTTTAACTAATCTGAGGGAAGAGGCGGGGGAGGGAGGAGGCTCAGGGAGCGGGAGGCGGTGCCATTTCCAGGTCACTGCGGCCCTTCCTCGACTGGGATAGGCCTCAGCTGGCGTGCTGAAGTTGGTAAAAGTCAGGCGTGTGTGAATCAGGGCCCGGGCCTCGCCACGGCGACGGCCGGGCTATTCATCACTGGGTGGTGGGTGACAGTGACTGATGGGCTAGGCCCGGGCCTGGCACTTCACCAGTGCAAGAATCATACGAGCCAGGGAGCGGAATGACAGCTGGAGCGCTGTGTCAAGTGGTGGAGAGACCAGAGCTATTAATAATGTGTGCCACAGGATCTCGGGCGCGAGAAAACAATGATTTAGACATTGGTGAGAATAAAGATTTTACATTTAGTCCAGGGGTGGCTCTCCTCCTTGGCACTTTGGAGAAGAAATCACTATGCAATCAGCACGTATGAAAATCAGGCAATGCATACATTAGCGTCGGCCAGTGAGGGAGGGGTGTTAGGTTTCAATCCTTGCATTGGCTAGAGATGCTGTTAATCCCATCCTCCTGACATCTCTGCAAATGCCTTGAGGTAGCAGGAGGGAATGAGTCAGGAGACAATGAGGAGGCCTTTGCATCTGCTCACTCACTTGAGCCCTTCTGCTCTTCTTTGTTGAAAGTCCGCTCCCCTCAGCACCGCTTTGGGTGCTGTAGGAATGACGAGGTGGGGGCATTGTCTTTACCTTGAGGAACCCAAGAGAGCTGAAAGGGAGCTGGGACTCTGAGCTTGTATTGTTGGAAGGCACTGACATTTTCTTTGCTTGAATGGACCCCCAGTTTTGTTACTTGGTCTAAAAGTTAGGTTGAGAAGGAACAAGGGGAGAATAACAAAGGAGGCTTGGTAAGGATGATTCCATTCAAACTGCTCAAAATTAAGCAAGACATCCACCTGTAGAGGCAAGACTAGGGAACTGTAATGTGAGGGGTGAGAACGGCCATTGAGTTTATAGAGAAGCTACCTCCTGGCTGGGCCTGAACAGTCCGTTACTGGGGGCACTGGAAGTTTCTGGACATTAGCTTCCAGATGGCTTCAGGTCAAGAGTGATGGGGGTTTCTCCAAGGAGCAGAGGAACAGAGAGCAATTTAAAAACTCCAATCCCTTCTTCCCCACCACTGAAGTCAAAAGAATAACTTCATCTGGAGATCTGTGATGACTGGATTTACCAGCCCAGGGTCACCTTTTGATAGAGTCCATCTTGAAGCCAAGAAATAAATTAGAATCTGATGACTAGATGAATACACCCACAGATATAAAGCTTGAGGACTATGATTAAGACATGTTGCTATAGAAAGAAAGATTTTGACTCATGATTGGCAAAGATAGCTGTGAGAAAATGTCACTGATAACCATGATGATTCTGTAAGATGTCCTTTGTGACGTCCTAAGGGATGGCTGGGTTCTGCTAAACTCTTGTTAACCTTTGCTGTCCCATATCAAATCCTCTTAACTCATGGCTCAGCAAACATCAACAATAGAAGAAGAAGCAGAGATCCTTATTCTTTAAAGTGACCATTTTGATATAACTTAAAATTTTAAAGCAGACTTCTGTGAATTGCTTGAGAAAATAACCTTCATAATGTTATGCCTGGGAAATGTATGTTAAAATTCACATATAACCTTTATATATTGGTGAGCATTAAGATTTCCTGTTCTTTGAGGCAAATATTGACCTTGACTTCACCTCGGTCAATATTTACCTCTTAGGTCAATAGATCTTGATGTTCACCTCAACAGAAGTCAATATCTACTTATTATCTCATTTCTATCTGTCAGGTAGCCGTGTGTAATCAGTAATGCGAATTTTCTTCCCTTATGCATTTCCTGAGGTTAAGATGGGATTAATTTTGGACCTTGTGCTTTCCATTTGCTAAATACCTTCTCCCCACAGGAGTTAATGGAAGTTTTGTATAGAATATTAACTATGTATTTTCATCTTCTTCCATTGCTTTCTCTCTGCCACCCATCCCAAATGAAGGTAGTGTAAAATGTCATAATATGAGAACCTCGTTCATTTATTCAACGAGTATTTATTGTCCACCATATATTTGGCATCAAGATGCATGCTGAGTATACAGTCAAGATATAGCTGGATATGATTCTTGCCCTCAGGAAGCTTACTGTCAAGTGTGTGCATGCATGCTAAGTCACTTCAGTCCTGTCTAATTTTGTGTGACCCTATAGACTCTAGCCCACCAGGCTCCTCTGTCCGTGGGATTCTGTAGGCAAGAATACTGGCGTAGGGTACCCTTCCCTTCTCCAGAGGATCTTCCTGACCCAGGGATCAAGCCCGGGTTCTTACCACTAGTGCCACCTGGGAAGCCCATTGTCAAGTGCAGCACTTACCAAATCCCAATTGTGGGTGCCAGACAGGCTGTAGTTGCATTACCAGAAGATGCACAGAAAGCATCCATATACCCAACAGTGTGCTGAATGGACCTTTGAAGAAGGGAGAAAGAAGGTCCAGTTTGTTGAATTTTCTGATTTTCATAGTGTAAATAGCCCAAGCAGCATCAGTTTCCAGCAATCAATATGAAGTTACTGATCCAGAATGGGAAGAGATGCACAGGCTCACGATTCCATTCACACGGGCTCCAGCACAGCCCAGCTGTTCTTCATCCAAGTGTACTCACTGTTAGTACATCTTTGATTTAGCATTTGTACGCCATTCTCCTCCTTCTCCTCCTCTGCCTCTTCTTTTTCTTTTCTCTTTCTCTTACTCTCCGCATAATATTTTGGGGAGGGGACAACTTTTTAAACACACATATTCCAAACCCCAAATCAGTAAAGCCACACTGGAGATTCAAGATGCGTGGAAAATTCCACAGGTGACACTAATGCGTGGCCAGACTAAGGAACACTCGCCCAGTCTAGAAGACATCATACAATTTTACTTATTCAGTTCTGAAATTCAGAGCCTCACAGATTCCATCTAGACCTTTATCGAAGGAGGAAGCAAATGAACTTCCCTGAATTCTTTGACTGTGAGCTGACACCCTGGCCTTCTATCCACCTTTTGCTTGTTCTAATTTTTATGGGAGTACAGTTGATTTGGGCTTCCCTGGTGGTGCAGCTGGTAAAGAATCTACCTGCAATGCAGGAGACCTGGGTTTGATTCCTGGGTTGGGAAGATCCCCTGGAGAAGGGAAACAGCTACCCACTCCAGTACTCTGGCCTGGAGAATTCCATGGACTGTATAGTCCGTGGGGTTGCACAGAGTCGGACACGACTGAGCGACTTTCACTTACTCACTTATAGTTGATTTGCAATTTCATGTTAGGTTCAGGTGCTGGCTTAAAAAATATTCACAACCTAAAAATTGAGAGTTGTGTTTTATTCGGTGGGAGTTTTTAGGACTTCAGGCCTGGGAGACAGCATCTCAAGTAACCCTGCGAGAACTGCTCTGAGGAGGGGAGGGGAGGAGCCAGGTTATATAGAGGCTTTGCAACAATGGGCAGGTAGCCTGAACATCAAAAGATTGTTGTTAATTAAAGAAAACCAGCTATCTCAAGTTAAGGAATTTAGCACGTTTCTGTGTGTAGGAAGATGCAAGAGTCTGGGCTTACTGAAATCATGCCTTTGATTTGCACCTGGCTGTCTGGGGCCAGAATCCTGTGTTTTCACATCCTGAGCTTCCTTTCCTCAGGGCTAGCTGTAGGGAGGGGCTGTAGTCTGATGCCTGCTAGAGAGCTGGTATTCTTCTCCTTCCTGAGTTTCCTTAGGGCGCACAGGCTCACACTGGAGGGCTGCAATCTGATGACTGTCATCTTTGCTTACTGATATGGCAGGAGATATTCCAGTTCTCACGTGTGCACAGCAGAGTGAATTGGTTATACATACAAACACATCCACTCTTTTTTTAAAAGCTTCTTTTCCCCTATAGGCCGATACAGGGTATTGAGTAGAGCTCCCTGTGTTATCTAGTAGGTCCTTATCAGTTATCTATTTTATATACAGGAGTGTGTATATGTCACTCCCAATCTCCCAGTTTATCCCTCCCCCTCCTTATCCCCTTGCTTAATCATAAATTTGTTTTATATTCATGACTCGACTCTACTTCTTGCACATGGTTTTAATGTTTGATTTTTCATAACCGAACCCTCACCAGATCATTCTCCATAAAATCTAATTTTAACTTTTCCTTCTTCACTCTATTCACGTAGAAAAATTACTCCAAAAGGCTCTGCACCTAGCCAGCGTGACAAGACTCTAACTATAAACTGAAAGTAGTACATGAGGGAATAAGGTTTAGTCAGCTGTTCAAATGATCAAGGAGGGCCTTTAAATCACTGATAAAGAACTTAAGGATGGGCTTGGATGTTTTTAAAGCTTGTTCATTTACTCCTGGGAATGCTTTTGTAACTTCTGGATAAATTTAGCTGTTAAACTCTCTCTTAATTTATGTCTCAGTTAACATATCTGTTTACAAGACTGCTCAAACTGTAACTATCATTACGAAATTGTTGTTATATGGCAGCCTGAACGGGACGGGAGTTTGGAGGGGAATGGATGCATGTATATGTACAGCTGAATCCCTTTTTGCTGTTCACCTGAAACTATCACAACATTGTTCGTTAATTGGTTGTATCCCAATACAAAATAAAGGGCTTCTCTTATGGCAAAGCTGGTAAAGAATCCGCCTGCAATGCTGGAGACCTGGATTTGACCTGTGAGTTGGGAAGATCTCCTGGAGAAACGGAAAGGCTACCCACTCCAGTATTCTGGCCTGGAGAATTCCATGAACTATTGAGTCCATGAGGTCACAAAGAGTTGGACACAACTGAGTGACTTTCACAATACAAAATAAAAAGCTTTAAAAGAGGAAATTGAACTGTAGACTTTCCCCATGAGAGCATTCAACCACAACCTAGTGATGGATACACTGTTTTGATGAAGCACTGGAATGAAGAGCAGTGCTGATCTTGTAACATCACCAGGCTCCCAGGTAGATGGGTCCTTTGAACGGCAAGATCCAACCAGCATTGTACTCATCTGCCTTGCAGGACTGCCTCAGAGTAGCCCTGTTTTGAGGAAGGGCGGAGGTTTACTGTTCCAAAACACTTGCCAGCAATCCATGTAATCCCAGAGCCTTGTGGGCTGCTGTCTCTGGGGTCGCACAGAGTCAGACACGACTGAAGAAACTTAGCAGCAATAGCAGCAGCAACCTCTTGAATCTCCATTTTTCATTAATAAAATAATAATAACATGCCTCTCATATTTTTGTTGTGAGGATTAAGTGAGATATAAATAAATCAACTAACATAATTTGATGACTGAAAGAACTCTGCCCACTACCGCTGCAACCACAACTCACAGAATGATCACAGTGATGACAGTCTTTTATCAATATTTTAATGTATCACATATATGCACACATACATACACACACACAAATATACAAATACCCCTTTATAAAGTAGAAATTAAAAAATGGAGAGGGCTTCCCAGGTGATGCTAGTGGTAAAGAACCTGCCTGCCAATGCAGGAGACATAAGAGACATGGGTTCAATCCTTGGGTTGGGAAGATGCTGTGGAGGAAAAAATGGCAACCCACTCCAGTATTCTTGCCTAAAGAATCCCCATGGACAGAAGAGCCTGGTGGGCTACATTCCATAGGGTCGCAAAAGTCATGCATGACTGAAACAACCTAGCACAAAAATGGAGAGTGACGAAGAAATGGTGATAATGATGACAATTATTAAAAACAAAACAAAAAAAAAGAAGATGAGTAGAAAGGGGAGCTTTCAGATTCATCACTTGGTGTAATGTGTGTTGAAAAATTATCACAATAGCTAATCATTGAAATACTATTGGAAATAGAATTCAAAATTTTTAGAAAAGAAGTTAATTCTATCTGTTTACTTTCAAAAACCAAGATGGTCGATATTTTCTCTAGGAGTAAAGATTATTATGGGCTTCCAGGAGGCACAGTGGCAAAGAATCCGCCTGCCAATGCAGGAAATACAAGAGATGAGAGTTCAGTTCTTGGGTCAGGAAGATACCCTGAAGTAGGAAATGGTAACCCACGTGAATATTCTTGCCTGGAAAATTCCATGGTGAGAGGGGCCCAGTCGTCTACGGTCCATGAGTCATAAAGAGTCAGACACAACTGAGCAACTGAGCACACACAAAGATAACCTTATGAAAGTTTAAATGTCTAGGAAACAACCCCCGTGAAATTTCTCACTTAGCTAGGCTAACAATGGCCAGTTTTGAACACCAACCTAATGAAGACATATCAAGCCTTTTTTATCCTGGCATTTCCAAAGAGGAAGTACTAATATAGAAATGTAGTTCCTGTGAATGAAACTTAGATTCATTCAAAAACATGATAATATTATTTGTACTTTCCCAGAAACAGTCTAATATATATGTACAGTTGACCCTTGAACAAGCCCGGCATTTAAGACACTGATCCCCACGTAGTCAAAAATCCATGTACAACTTTTGACCCCTTAAAACTTAACTATTAATAAAATGCTATTGGTGAGAAGACTTATCTATAACATAAAAAGTCGATTAAGATACATTTTGTATGCTGCTGCTGCTAAGTCACTTCAGTCGTGTTTGACTCTGTGCGACCCCATAGTTGGCAGCCCACCAGGCTCCCCCATCCCTGGGATTCTCCAGGCAAGAACACTGGAGTGGGTTGCCATTGCCTTCTCCTACATTTTGTATATATATGTATATTCTGTATTCTTAAAATAAAGAAAGGAAATGTTATTAAGAAAATCAAGCATGCGTGCTAAGTCTGACTCTTTGCATAGCATGCCCACATGATTTTCTTAATAACATTTCCTTTTTCTAGCTTAATTTAAGAGTACAGAATATACATATACAAAATATGTCTTTATTGACTTTTTATGTTATAGGTAAGTCTTTTCATCAATAATATGTACTTATTGGGAAAGATTTACATGTTAGTGGACCCATGCAAGTTCAAACCCGTGTTGTTCAAGAGTCAGCTGTATTATATTCACTTGCATGGCTGTTTAAAGTTCAATGTTAAGCTCCAAACCAAGTTCTGCAAAGAAACCCTAAAGCCTGCATCTCTCCGAGATGCCTCTCCTGTAGACCCCAGGAGGGCTCTCTTTTCACAAACTCTCAACAACTGAAGTGGTAAGGTGTTTACAGAAATGAGCTCAGCCTTGTAGGTGATCTGCTTCTGGCTTAGATGGCTCTTCCACTCAGGAGGGAGTCAGGTATTGTAGACATTGCTGTGAACAAACCGTTCTCCCTCTCTGGCTCGCTTCATTTACCTAGAGAGGTAAATAACAGGCACCACAGAAGTTCCCAGCTGCTTTTCACTGTCTTATTACTTTATTTTCCATCTCAGATGTACAATATAGAATTCAGTCAAAAGAAAAACAGCTTCCAGCGGCACTGATACTCATTTCCAATAGAGATCTGTTGTCCGACACAGTTAAAATGGCGATCATTTCAGTTTTAAACTGACTGTGACGAAAATCAATAGATCTCCTTCACCTCTGAAAAACTGGGTTCAGATCTGAATTTGCTCTCAAGTGAAATCAATTTGGTGGCCTCTTAACCCAGTGTCTGGGAACCACTGATCCCCATCACACAATCACCCTGTTGCATTTATTCAGCCTGGTTGCCTTTACTCGAGAGAGACAAAGGATCATAGGTGAGAGAAAAGCCAAGATGGGGTTGAGAATGAAAGTTGACTTAGGAGAAATCTGACAGCCACCCCTCAGGTGACAGAAATGCTTCACGGGACGGAGTTTTGATGAGGAGGACAAAGAACGGCAGTACATTTCATATCTTGATGTCAGCATTCATATTTCTATATAGAGCCTCTCTCTCTTATGCTGATTCTGGGTATGATGCTGGTTTCCCTTGCTTGTATGAAATTGAAATGAAATTGACACTTAAAAATTCACAATGAAAGTAAGATGTCCTGGTGGCCCAGTGCCTGGGACTGGGACGCCCAAGGCAGAGGAGACTGGGTTGTATCCGCGGTCAGGAAACTAAATCCTCCATGTTACAACTAAAGACCCTGCATGGCACAACTAGAACCTGGTGCAGCCAAATAAATAAATGTCAGTTCAGCTCAGTCGCTCAGTTGTGTCTGACTCTGCGACCCCATGGACTGCAACTCACCAGGCTTCCCTGTCAATCACCACCTCTCAGAGCTTGCTCAAACTCATGTCCATCGAGTCAGTGATGCCATCCAACCATCTCATCCTCTGTTGTCCCCTTCTCCTACCACCCTCAATCTTTCCCAGGATCAGGATCTTTTCTAATGAGTCACCTCTTCACATCAGTTGGCCAAAGTATTGGAGTTTCAGCTTCAGCATCATTCCTTCCAATGAATATTCAGGACTGATTTCCTTTAGGATGGACTGGTTGGATCTCCTTGCAGTCCAAGGGACTCTCAAGAGTCTTCTCCAACACCACAGCTCAAAAGCATCAGTTCTTCAGTGCTCAGCTTTCTTTATAGTCCGACTCTCACATCCATACATGACCACTGGAAAAACCATAGCTTTGCCTAGATGGACCTTTTTTGGCCAAGTAATGTCTGCTTTTTTAATATTCTGTCTAGGTTAGTCATAACTTTCCTTCCAAGGAGCAAGCGTCTTTTAATTTTATGGCTGCAATCAACATCTGCAGTGATTTTGGAGCCCCCCAAAATAAAGTCTGTCACTGTTTTCATTGTTTCCTCATCTATTTGCCATGAAGTGATGGGACCAGATGCCATGATCTTAGTTTTCTGAATGTTGAGTTTTAAGACAACTTTTTCACTCTCCTCTTTGACGTTCTTCAAGAGGCTCCTTAGTTCTTTGTTTTCTGCCATAAGGGTGGTGTCATCTGATGTTATTGATAATTCTCCCTGCAATCTTGATTCCAGCTTGTGCTTCCTCCAGCCCAGCATTTTGCATGGTGTACTCTGCATACAAGTTGAATAAGCAGGGTGACAATATACAGCCTTGACGTACTCCTTTTCCTATTTGGAACCAGTCCGTTGTTCCATGTCCAGTTCTAACTGTTGCTTCCTGACCTGCATACAGATTTCTGAGGAAGCAGGTCAGGTGATCTGGTATTCCCATCTCTTTAAGAATTTCCACAGTTTGTTGTGATCCACACAGTCAAAGGCTTTGGCAAAGTCAATAAAGCAGTAGATGTTTTTCTGGAACTCTCTTGCTTTTTCAACCAACGAATGTTGGCAATTTGATCTCTGGTTCCTCTGCCTATTCTAAATCCAGTTTGAACATCTGGAAGTTCACATTAATAATAATAATGTAAGACTGGATATTGAAAGCAAGATTTTTAAACATCTATAGTTGCTATTCAGAATTTTAAGTCTTCAAAAACCAAAAGTTTAAAACATAAGCAATATCCAAATTCAACCAGGTGTTCATGTGACAAACATGTTCTGACTTGATTTTTTTTGTTACTGACATGCTCAGTATAAAATATATAAGATATACAGATGTCTATGGTAATTCTTTTTTTTTTTTGACAGAGTTATTAGCCATTATTACTGATGTTGAACATGTAGATATTTTCAATTAAGTCATTCTTTAAAATATTTTATTAATTTTGAAATTTGGGGATTCAGCTTTTCAGGACAGTAAAGAATTGAACTTTACTTCTTGTGAAAATTATGCTTTGGGTCTGCAGTCAATGGCTAAGCCAATAGAGATTATATTTCTCTTTAATAATAATAAAATGTGAACTGAAATTTATAGCTTTAATCCACTTTTCTGCAATTCTTTCATTCATATACTTTAAGCATCACCATTATTGAAGTTCTTTTACTGACTCAAAGTCACCGAAGTATTGCGTTGGCCAATAAAATCATTTGGGTTGTTCTATACTACGTAACAGAAAACCCAAACAAACTTTATGCAGATCCAAAACTCTCTTGCCTCAGGGCCTTTGCATGTGTTATTCCCTGGGGCTCTCCATTCTTCTCCCTTCCACATCTTCACCTAACCAATACTTACTTCTTTCCTTTTCTATTTAAGTATATAATTGAATGATTGTTAGTAAATGTATGGAATTGTACAACCAGCACCAAAATCCAGCTTTAGAACATTTTCATTATCTCAAAACAATCCTTTGTACTAGTTTGCAGCCAACCCCCATTCCCACTCCCAGCTCCAGGCAACTGATGTTTTATATCCTCCTTTTGGGGATTTTCATACAAACAGAATCACACAATATGTGGTCTTTTGTGTCTGACTTCTTTCATTGGAGTAATTCTGACTTCCTAGAATGAGTTGCAAAGTCTTTCTCCCTTTCTATTTTCTAGAAAAGTTTGTGAAGGATCGATGTTATCTATTCTCTATATGTTTGATGAAATTCATCTGTGAAACCATCTGTGTCAGGACTTTTTCCTTGTGGGTCTATTTCCTTTTATAGGTCTATTCAAACTTTCTATCTTTTCATGAGTCGGTTTTGGTAGTTTGTGTCTAGGAATTTGACCATTTCATCCAAGTTTTCTAATATTGATATAAAGTTACTCGTAGGATTCTCTTTCAATTCTTTTTATTTCTTCAAGGATACTAGTGATGTCCCCTTTTACATGCTTGATTTTCTTTTTTTTTTTAATTTCTGTACATTTGTAGACTTAACAAAATTTCTTTCCATTGTTGATTTCTAATTTAACTCCATTAGATCACAGAACATCTTTGATATAATTTTTATTTGCCAATTATACCTCAATAAAGCTGGAAAACATGATGAGAATGACTCATCAAACAAAGAATATCAATAAAGAGATAGAAGTTAATTTTAAAAGAACCAGATGGAAATTTTATTTATTTAAGGTATGCATGTGATCCCATGGAGAAGGGAATGGCAACCCACTACAGTATTCTTGCCTACAGAGTTCCATGAACAGGGGAGCCTCGTGGGCTATAGTTCATGGAGTCGCAAAGAGTTGGACACAACTGAGCAACACAGATGTACACACACATACATGTGATAAGGTAATATTTGCATACACTGTGAAATGATCAATCCAATCAAGTTAATTAACACATACATCACCTCACATTGTAACTTTTTTTTTTTAACCAGGGACTGCAGATGGTGACTGCAGCCATGAAATCAGAAGACAGTTGCTTCTTGGCAGGAAAGCTATGACAAACCTAGACAGTGTGTTGAAAAGCAGAGACATTGCTCTGCCGACAAAGGTCCATATAGTCAAGACTATGGTCTTCCCAGTGGTCATATCGCAGTTGTGAGAGGTGGACTGTCAAGAAGGCAGAGCACCAAAGAATTGATGCCTTCAAACTGTGGTGCTAGAGAAGACTCCTGAGAGTCCCCTGAACAGCAAAGAGATCAAATCAGTAAATCTTGAGGGAAATCAACTCTGAATATTCATTGGAAGGGTTGGAAGGAATTGATGCTGAAGCTCCAGTATTTGAGTCATCCGATGTGAAGATCCGACTTATTGAAAAAGTCCCTGATGCTGGGAAAAATTGAGGGCAGAAAGAGAAGAGGGTGTAAGAGAATGAAATGGCTGGGTGGCATCACCAATGCAGCAGACATGAATTTAGACAAACTTCAGGAGATGGTGAGGGACAGGGAGCCTGGCATGCTGCAGTCCATGGGGTCGCAAAGAGTCAGACAAGACTGGGTGATTGATCAACAACAAGAAGGGGTGGAGGAAAAGGGGAGATTTTTTCAAAGGGTACAAACTTTCAGTTATACGATGAAAAAGCTCTGGGTATCTAATGTACAACATGGTTACTATAGTTAACAAGACTGCGATATAATACTGCAATATATACTTGAAATTTGTTTAAAAGGCAGAACTTTAGTGTTTCCTATAACTCTTTAAGCATAGTTTCCTTTACTTCTTTGAGCATATTTACAATAACAGGGCTATGTTTACTAAGTCCAATACCTAGACACTCTCAGAGATGGTTTCTGTTGACTGCTTTAAACCCCTTCTGTGTATACCACACTTTCCTGTTTCTGGGCCCATCTCATAATTATTTTAGGGGGAAATCTAGGCATTTTTGATAGAGTAGCAGCTCTAGATTCTGATTATTCCCAAATAGTTATGGTTTGATTAGTGACTAATACTGCTGGATGGCATCACTGACTCGATGGACGTGAGTCTGAGTGAACTCCGGGAGTTGGTGATGGACAGGGAGGCCTGGTGTGCTGCCATTCATGGGGTCACAAAGAGTCAGACATGACTGAGCGACTGAACTGAACTGAACTGAACTGAATACTGCAGAGCCTGTCTTCCCAGGAGCATGCAGCTGAGTTTGTTATTGTTATTATTTAAAATTGTTTTTAGATTTAAGCCTAAAATTTGTTCATCAATCAGCATAGCTTAGTCGTCAGTCAAGGTCTGGTCAAAAGTTGAGCTTAAACACCTTGGGCCAGTAAAGTTTTCACTCTTCAGTAACAGAACTGTGTATGAGTTAGGGAATCTATTCAAAATTCAGTCAGTTTAACCTGCTTTTGCCTTTTGCTAGGTCTTTGCATGTTTCCTCAGAGCATGTTCTAGGCCTCACTTGGAGTCAGGGACCAGTAGAGGGCTAGGTTTTCTCCAGCCTCTTTTGAGAATATATGCTGCTTTTTACAAATATGCAGGCTTCTAAACCGCCAGAGATGTGGGAGAGCCTATTACGGCTACCTCATTTCCCCAGAACTCCATGCTGAATTTCTAGCTACGCTGCTACTCCGTTTCTTGGCCATGATGTTGCTTAACCTGATGACAACTTCAAGTTAGTTGTGAAGCTGGTATTTTCCGATTGTTTGCCCCTGAGATTGCTACTGTCTACAACAACATGTATTAAACAGTTTAAATTTTATACTATGGGTTTAAAAATATTTATGTATTTGGCTGCACTGGGTCTTAGTTGCAGACACGGGATCTTTAATTGTAACATGCAAATTCTTAGTTGCAGCACATGGGATTGAGTTCCCTGACCAGGAAATGGACTCAAGTCCCCTGCATTGAGAGCACGAAGTCTTTAGCCACTGGACCATCAGGGAAGTACCTGTACTATGGAATTTTAAACTGTGCTTCATGGATCATCAAAGAAGGGCCGCATAGAATGTAGCTACAGACTGGAGAAGATCAAGTGAACTGATATCAGACCCCTTGTCTCCTTTCACCCCTACTTTTATATATTAGCGTTTACCATAATTTTAATGGGTCCACGGAAAAAAAAACAAAAAGATTTAGAAGCCACTGCAATGTATTATGTAAGTTAAACAGTTGCTTGCACATATCTCAAGCCCTTTATCATTTATACTGATACTTTTCTCTAAAGAATTTTTTTTCTATTGGATGCATTCATAGAATCCACTGAGTTAGGTCCATTGTAGGTGAAGAGGCTAGCTGTCTCACTTTCTACATCTCCTTATTTTCTAGTAAGACAGACTACCAGGACAGAGTTCCATAGCCTACAGTGTTATCACAGAACAATATCCCTCTATAGAAAACATAATAGGTAGGAGCTTAATAATTAAAATACCATAATTCCATTCTGTCTTTCACATTGAAATGGTACAAGTAAAAGAGAGGGTGATGTCTGTTTAAATCTAATTTTATCTCACTGCCCAGTGCCTTAAGAAAAGAAAAACAAGTCCCGCATTATTCTGATAATAAAGAATGTTCTCTTAATTCCCTATTGTTATGTACAAGATTTAGTACTTACTCTTTAATTTCAGTGTCAGAATGTGAACTGTAATTAATTTTCATAAAATGGAAAGCAATAAAGTCAAATATATTAAATGCTGGCTGTAGAGGTTGAGATTGTATAATTTACAATTAGGGGTGGTGGGGAGGAAACAGCCCACACATTAAAGGAGTGATAACTCATCTTGACTTCAGCCTCAGAGATTGGGAGAGTGGTCAACATAGCTGCTCAAACAAAATCCCCAAATCTACGGGGGTGTTTGGAACCTTCTCAAGAAGGCCTATCAAACTTGATGTCAGCCCTCCCTATGCCAACATTTGGATTGTTTTTATTATCATTAATTAACAATAATAATATGCATGGACCTAAATTACCACCTAATGAATCACCTAAAACCTTGCCTAGGCATTATTTGCAACAAACTATAGATAATAGACCATAATTCTATATCAACCATAAAAAAAGTCAGCTGCCTACTGATTAAAAATGCAGGTTGCCTTCATCTTATCATCTGAGTTTCCATACAGAAAGTATGTTTGAACTTGGGGAATATTTGTATGATGGTTATTTGTAAGTTTTAGGCCATATACTAAAATAAAGAATGCTCTATACAAAATTATATAGGAAACTTTTCTCTCTGAAAAGAAAACCAAGTATGTTAATGTTGAAGAATTTAAAATGAGCATGCTTTTCCATCTTTTGTCTTGCTGAGTTCAGAACATGCTTCTAAAAAATAGTCATTCAGAGAGCAGAGAGAAGCAATGGTCTCTCAGGTAAGCGGAAGCTTGTACTAGAAAGTCTTGGGGCAAACTTGGTGGCTCAAATGGTAAAGAATCTGCCTGCAGTGCAAGAGACCTGGGTTTGATCCCTGGGTTGGGAAGATCCCCTGGAGGAGGGAATGGCAACCCACTGCAGTATTCTTGCCTGAAGAATTCCATGGTCAGAGGAGCCTGGCAGGCTATAGTCCATGGGGTCAAAAAGAGTTGGACTTGACTCAGCAACTAAACAACCACAACAACAAACCAAAAGAATGGAGTGTTTATTGAAACAGACTATCAAAGGTCCAGGGGACAGGCCTCTGTCCTGTAACTCTTCAAACCCATCTCCTTCACACATGGAAGATGCTCACTAAATGTTTTTGATAATAATGATATTGAGGTATGTGATTTTCATGTCAAAAGCATTCAACATAGTTTAAAGTTATTAACAGCCTTTATTCAAAAGAAAGCTAATCTTTTTTCAAATTTTTACAAAGTAAGATAAATTTCATTAGAGTGCAGAGAAGTAAAGTATTAAACTGTATTATTAACATGTAATGAGGAGTGTGTCATTTCCTGTAAAGGAAAACTGTAAAGTTTCCAATAACCATTCTCTCCAGTCTTAGCAGAATGGCCTTTGTCTTATGAATGGCCAAGTCCTACCTTCTGGAGGCCTGTGACAAAAGCTATTTCAGTTGTAAGCTTTCAACCCTGGTGAACCAAGTCTCAGGGAGAGGTAAATACAGATCCACGTGGCAATACCTTTGTTGCAACGTTAGGAATAAGATGGCTAAAAGCGGCAAATAAAAAACCACTTCACGAGAATGATCTGGTAGTAAAGGGTAAAGAGATTGGTGAAGTGGTGTTCCCATTTTATACAACTCATGGCTCGCAAACAAGGGAATAAAATCCCCACCACTCACCTCACCCAGGTCCTTCATTTTGCCCTTGAACAGGTACTAGTGGGTTCAACACGAGTTCAATCCCTGAGTCAAGAAGATCCCTGGAGAAGGCAACGGCAACCCACTCCAGTATTCTTGCCTGGGAAACCCCGTGGACAGCAGAGCCTCTCGGGCTATAGTCCATAGGGTCTCAAAAGAGTCAGACACGACTGAAGCGACTTAGCACGCATGTACCAGTGGATCTTCATGATATAATTAAGGCTAGAAAACAAGCTTCAGGTTCCCACCTGGATATTATTTTGACTTCTGATATGTACATTCTGTAATAAGGAATCATCTTCTGACCACTTCCTCTCTACAAAGCAGAACACTCCCACTTTCTTCATGCAAGTGTTATCTGACCTTCTTGAGAATCTCTCAAAGAGCAAGTCTGCTGAGCTGAAAGAATGGACCCACAGGCTCCACAGCAAAGCTCTGATTTATCTTCCTTGAAATCCTCCAGCTTGGACACCCCTGGAAGCTCAGCCAAGAACTTTGGGAGCAGTTGTTGTTGTTGCTGTTATTCAGTCACTTAGCCGTGTCCGAGTCTTTGCAACCCCATGGACTGCAGCATGCCAGGCTTCCCTGTCTTTCACTTTTGCTCAAACTCATATCCATGGATTTGATGATGCCATCCAACAATCTCATCCTCTGTCACTCCCTTCTCCTCCTGTCCTCGATCTTTCCCAGCATCAGGGATCAGTGACCAAGTCTAAATAGCTTTAGAATATGTTGGACAATGCAAGGCTTTCTCTAGGACATTTCAAATCTCAGAGAGCCCATTTGATGAAAATCAGACTACATCCTACTTTTAAACCCACCTAATCAAGCCTTTGTGTTTAGAAGTGTTTGGAAATATGACAATTGGTTTGAGAATGTAGACTACGCGGTGTTCCCATCCCTCCTTCATACTTTACTTGACGGACAGCTCTTCAACAGGGTTGTTGGCCCCAGGGCCAGTGGAGGAGAGGTGAGGAAACAAGCAAGGGGGAGGGGAGGGGGCCAGGGCTGGACTTTGGAAGGCAGCCTCCAGTCTGCTTCAGTTTCTGCAGAATTTCCCAAACTTTCCGAAGCATCCCAGTCCTCCCCGTTAAAACCAGTCACCTCTGACATCCTGGCTGCTCTGTATTACACTGGCACCGAAGCACTTAACCTGCTGGATCTCCTTTCTCCAGACACCTGCCCAGCAGCAGACTAAACAAACAGGGATTCTCCACTGCGCAAAAGTTGGCTTCTTTCACTGCGTCTCCCATCTGTTAAAAAGCCATTGTCTGAGAAAGTGTTCAGCTAGGCAGGGAGTGGGAGCGATTGCATACTGAACTGCCCCCTTTTCCCCATAAAAAAAAGTCCTCGTTAGCATTTTCTTTTCTCCCCGGTCTTCACGGCCTGATTTATTCATTGGTTTCACCTCTTCTCCCCTCCCCCTTGGTTCGGGAGGAGAGTCTCCTTGTCTTCGGTTTCTCAGGGGTCATGTCTTTTCAGTCACCAGGACAATACCCGCTGCTGGCATCTGTTTCCAGACCCAATCAGCCATATTGTGAACACATCCTGCCAGAGAATTGTTCCTCATTTTGCTCGGCTTTGTTGCCAATTTCATGCCATGTATTGCTCCATGTTTTGTGCTTCATGAAGCTGTCACGGGCATAAAAGTGGCCTGACCAGGGTCATAGTAAAAGGGGTGGGAATGCAACATCCACCAAAATGTTGAGCAGGCCACCCACAGTCCCCACACGGACACACACTCACACAATCCCCGCACTCACACACAGCCTCCACCCACTCACAGTCCACACATGCACGAAATATATACAACCCCCACACACACAGGATTCGCACACACAAGACACATTCACCCTCACACAACTCACATACTCACACCATACACACAGACGCAGGCACACATATCTGGGGACCTCACACAGTTTCTTTTCTCTCCACAAGATTTAGTCGGCAGGCACCCTAGCAAGATACTTCATGCTTTTCCCGAGAGGTACAGGGTTTTATAAGGAACCAGAGAGTTTGGGTCCTTTAGTGATTATAAGGAACATACTGGATACTGTGAAAGGTACAGGAAGAGTTCAGAAGTTTTTGTTTTCTTTCATTCTCGGGTGTTTCTAATCACACGTTAATAATCCTTCGGTGTGCCATCTTAAATACATAGCAGGAAGGACTCTACAAGACATATTAGACCACTCCAGATTAAAAGGCCAAAAAAAGAGCATAATCACTTTCTGGAGAAATCAGATTCTCATAAAGAACAACAATGTCTAAACATAAAGAAACATGTCCACGAGAGCATAAAAATTAACCTTTTGGATTGGGGGGGGTGGCATGGGGGAGGTGTCCATGAACCCCTCCCATCTGAGTCTCGGTTCTTGAGTATAGGAGTGTACCAATTTATCAAGAGGCTCTTTGTAAACTGGATTAGCTCTGCCACAGCACAAAGGGCTAAACTCCCTTGCAAAGCTTTGCTGAAACCCATCTTTCAGGAAGGAGGGGAGCTGGAGCTACCACGTCCTGTCACCCGGAGCCCCACCAATTGATTTGGGCCTTACTGCTGGCCGGTGGCCAGCTGAGGGGAAGTCGCCTTTCTCCTTAATGTCATAAGTTAAGGGACAGAGGGTAGGAATATGGAGAATGAAAAGTCAAAATCCTCCGGGTGAAAATTCCACTGAGGTTTTCTCAATTTATTTCTACAGAGTTCTTTGCTTTTTTATTTCAAAAAAAAAAAAAAAATGTCTAGAGATTCTGTAGGTAAGTTCTTTACTGTATATTCTTTCTATACTTACATTTTCCCATGTTTCTATTCTAGCACCATGCCTTTTTCTACGAGGACATGATTGTGAATGCCAGAGTTTTAGAAAAGAGCTATTCCCATATGTGGACACAGGAAGTGGCCACCTACTGGGATAATTCTCCTCTGTCCCCCCTTTTCTAGCAAACACACAGAGAGGCCTCTTCTGGTGCTTAATAGTTCATCCTTGAAGTCCCTCCTCTAGAGTTATTAGCAACTATCTCCAAAAGGACACAGCAAAATGCAAATTTGTAACCACTGGGGCACAGTAAAATATGAAGTTTTAGCATCCACTTCCACTAATCATCACGTGAGTGAGTAACAGACACTCCCAACCAAAGGAAACAAAGCTTGAGTAAATTTCGATCAAGAGATTGAGGTATAAGGAAGAGAGTTGGAAAACATGAAGGTCTGAGCCACAGGTGTTCTCTGGAAGTGAATCAGCATTTGCTCTCTGTTCAGTTCAGTTGCTCAGTAATGTCCAACTCTTCGTGACCCCATGAACCACAGGCACTCCAGGCCTCCCTGTCCATCATCAACTCCCGGAGTCCACCCAAACCCATGTCTATTGAGTCGGTGATGCCATCCAACCATCTCATCCTCTGTCATCCCCTTCTCCTCCTGCCCTCAGCCTTACCCAGCATCAGGGTCTTTTCAAATGAGTCAGCTCTTCACATGAGGTGGCCAAAGTATTAGAGTTTCAGCTTCAACATCAGTCCTTCCAATAAACACCTAGGACTGATCTCCTTTAGGATAGACTGGTTGGATCTCCTTGCAGTCCAAGGGACTCTCAAGAGCCTTCTCCAACATCACAGTTCAAAAGCATCAGTTCTTTGGTGCTCAGCTTTCTTTATAGTCCAACTCTCACATCCATACATGACCACTGGAAAAACCATAGCCTTGCCTAGACAGATCTTTGTTTGCAAAGTAATGTCTCTGCTTTTCAATATGTTTCTCTGTAAACTATGGTTTTCTCCAGTAGTCATGTACAGGTGTGATAGCTGGACCATAAAGAAGGCTGAGTGTGAAATAACTGATGGTGCTGGAGAAGACTCTTGAGAGTCCCAAGGACAGCAAGGAGATCACACCAGTTAATCCTAAAGGAGCTCAACCCTGAATATTCATTGGAAGGACTGATGCTGAAACTAAAGCTCCAATATTTTGGCCACCTGATGTGAACAGCTAACTCACTTGAAAAGACCCTGATGCTGGGTAAGGCTGAGGGCAGGAGGAGAAGGGGATGACAGAGGATGAGATGGTTGGATGGCATCACCGACTCAATAGACATGGATTTGGGTGGACTCTGGGAGTTGGTGATGGACAGGGAGGCCTGGAGTGCTGCGGTTCATGGGGTCACGAAGAGTTGGACATTACTGAGCAACTGAACTGAACAGTTCAGTCCCTCCGCATCGTTGGATGGTATCACTGACTCGTTGAACATGAGTTTGAACAAACTCCTGGAGATAGTGAAGGACAGGAAAGCCTGGTGTGCTGCAGTCCATGCAGTCTCAAAGAGTTAGACATGACTTAGTGATCAAACAACAGCAACAAGGGAATTGTGAGTGGCAGAAGACTCCAAAAGCTAAAAGTATAAAAGGACCTGGTGTATGGAAGAGGGGGGTGTGCAGGAAAGTTCAAATAAAGGATACATGGGAATTAAAGGATGGGAGAGTTAAGACAGAGGACATCGAGGTGTAAATCAGAGAGGGACCAAAGGAAAACTCTGCTCTGTGGGGCCCACAGGACTGGAGGCTAAAGGAAGGAGACAGAATATTCCTTGGGTAACACCAGCTCAGAGAGAAAAGGAAACCACCTCAAACACCCAATATCCTAACCTAACTCCCAAGTACCCGGCCTCTGGCTTTTCTAATGACTTCATCATTTCTAACTTTTTCAAGGGCCTTTTGAAATTCTAAATGCATCCAATGCTACCAGAGTCCAAAATGTGCTCTCTTTTCCTGTCGTTTCGTGAATTTTCTTTTCTTCCCTAGCCCTATACTTTTATTTATGTTTAATGAGGACACTGAGCCAGCAGGACTCGTAAGAGGGCAGGAGCCAGCTTTGTGCTCTGTGTGAGCGTGTATGTGTGTGTTAAACAATTTCATGGACATCTGTCATGCACAGTTAACTTTGCATTGCTGCATTTTAAGTGGTGGGCCCGGGCTTGGCCGGCAGTGATAAAGTAGCTGGCAGTTTTCAAAAAGCCACAGGATAACAGAGCATGAATCATAAAACACACTACTGTGTAGCAATATCCAAGTTCATTCAACGCAATGAAACCATGCAGAGGTCCTTTATCCCCAGCTAATTATGTGGAAACCGCTAAGACAATAAAGCATCTGGTGGTCTTTCTTCCCCGTTTCAATTTTTCTCAATATTGTGACAGGGGAAAGTATTGTGCCTTTCCCAGGGTAGTTGCAGTGAAGAGGAGTAAAAGCAAGGGTCAGGGAAGAGCAAATAGATGAATTTATAACTTTCTTTTTATTTATTCCCTCTGCATTGTTTCTCTGGAAGTCTTCCTTCAGAGCTGTTTTTTGGGATCACGATTCTCATTGCACTCCGCTTGAATCCCCTTTTCTCCCTCTTTTAAACAACAACAAAAAAAATACCACCCAAACCGCCAGGCCTTCCAGGACTCCCTGTGGCCCATAGGGCTTTCTCTGCTGTGGGCTCCAGGAATTCCAGTCTAAGATTTACAGTCACTCTCCAGACTCAGGTTGAGGAAAGTGTTCACACTTCCAAAGATGAAACTACCATGTGATTACCTTTTAAGAAAGAGGTGAAGAGAATGGTCCCTGTGATTGAGGTTTTCCCATAGAAGGTTCCCTGTAATTGCCTCGCACGTGGTTCTTTCTGCCCTGCTCTGGAAAGCACACGTAAATGCCATGCGTTGCACTCCTGGGGTTTGGATAAAAGCCCCTTTATAGCCAAGCACTGTGTGATCAGACCCAGACTGATTCTGATGAGGTGACTAATTGGTACCACTAGCTTAAAAAGCTAATAAGTTAATTAGATTAACTTCATTCCTGTTTGCACAGGGCTTTGAAGAGGGAAACTCTCCAGGAGCCCTAAGCATCTCTGAATTGAGATCCAGTGCAGCTCCAGGCTGGATACAAGCTTCCCCCTGGAACGACATGAGTCTATTGTGATAGTCTTGTTTTTTTTTTTTAATTCCCCAGCTACCTCCCAGTCTTTCTCAAAAGTCAAATTAAAATGACATACTGTGCCTGTAGTATCTTCTGGTGCACATTTTTGGTCATTATAAATCTAAATTCCACTTAAATCATCATGAATATTTCTGTTTTCCTGCTCTCTCTGAGTATTATTTTAACATCCAAGTCATCTTAATGCCAACTTAAGAATCAAGTTAGATTTTTTTATACCTAAAGACAGAAATGACTGCAGGAAAATCTGACAGTGCCGTAAGCATTCACTTTGGATTGCTTAATTATTTTTGTTGTTTAGTTACTAAGTTGTGTCCAACTCTTTTGGGACTCCATGGACTTTAACAAGTCAAACTGCTCTATCCAAGGGATTTCCCAGGCAAGAATACTGGAGTGGGTTGCCATTCCCTTCTCCAGGGGATCTTCCCAACTCAGGGATTGAATCCGCATCTCCTGAATTAGTAGGTGGATGCTTTATCGCTGAGCTGCCAGGGAAAGCCTTACTTAATTATATCACACCTCAAAAATGCAACGTGGCCCAGGGTCATGGTATTATTGTTTTGTGTGTGTGTGTGTGTGTGTGTGTGTGTGTGTGTGTGGAGTTTTAGCATTAAGTAAATTTTGTATGTACCATCCATGCTCCTTTATCCATCTATCCACCTATCCATCTATCCATCTGTAGCATCCATCCATCTCCTGTGTTCAAGCAAACTTTGAACAAGACTCGAAAGTAATGCTCAGGAGATAAAAAGACACTGAAGGCAGAGTACAGCCCTCAAGGAACTTTTTATCTAGGACACATAATATCAACTCTGGATAAAGAACATAAGAGTAAAGCAATGAAAGAAATGATTGACATGGTAGATTTTGAAGTGAACCTTAGTGTTTTTCCTAGTGGAGATGGAAAAAAGGACAAACCCTTCATGAAAGAAGCAACATAAACAAAAGTTCTGACAAGAGAGGGTGAATGGGATATCCAATCCCTAGAGAATAATCCAATATGGCCAAGGTACGTGCACACAAGGAAGTGAGAAATGGGGCTAAAAAACAGATGGGACCAGATTATGAATAGCATTTCTCAGGTATGTGAGTGTGTGTGTGTGTGACTGTGTGTGTTGGTTTGTCTGAGCACGGAAGTTATGTGGAAGAAATCAGGCAAGGAAATCAGCAAGGGGAAGACCAAAGAAGACATTCTGAGACTGCCCTTTAAAAGACAATTAAAGAGACAAACCAAAGTGGTGGCAAAAGGTAATGATACAGAAAAGGAAGGAAAAAGACCCATCAAACATTCATGAGCTTTCAGGGTGAAAAGAATTTTTAAGAGCAGAATACAAATCAAGATACATAGTTTTATCACATAAAATCACCTTTTGTATTTATGACGTTATATCATCTCTAGGTGGTATATTTGAAAGCGTTTGCTTAGAACTTCTGTGACTTATTTTTCTCAGTAATGAATAGGTATCTCATGTAAAATAAAATATCTTAAATTTTGTCCACTGACGTGAGGACAGTAGCAGCCCTAAAGAAAAACCTTAAAAAATAATTCGGAGCATGTGATTGTCACACTAAAACAAACAAAAGAAAGTGTTGAAACTCAAGATAGGGTAGTGGAAGAACATCACAAGAATGAAAGGTGAGACTTCTTGAGTTTTGTTTCCAACTTCACAATATAACCAAGTACCATTCTGGGCATGTGCATAGCTTCTCTGACTCTCTGCTCTCTCATCTGTAGAAAAGGGTAATCATAGTGCCTGCTTTACTAGTGCTAACATGTTCTCATTAGGATGAAAGGACAGGGAGTGAGTACAGTGCCTCCCACAAAGCAGACACTTAAGAATCTTACTCCTACCTCCCTCACCACCCAAAGTCAGAACCTCGCAGAGAGTCCAAAAGAAGATACAGACAGACAGTCACAACTCAGGCTCTCACTGTTCAGTCCGGCTGACCTTGGGAGACCTAGACCCTAGACTGCTCAGGGAAGAGAGATAGTGCCAACCACTCTTTCCTAGTCTCTAAGCACATGGCATCCTTGCTTCCAATACACTGCCTCGGCCTCCTCCTCTTTAGCAGTCAACACTGAGTCCTCTGCTGTATGCAGGCTTGGGGACGGATCGACCTTACTTCCAAATAAGATCACATTCTTAGGTGAGTGGGCATAAATATGGAGGGGATGCTAAGCAACCCACTACCATGCTTTAATTCACATTAATTACCATGTCATCTGAAAGCACCTAAAAGAAGTGATACCCCTGTAGCAGTGAGCACACCTAGTGCCCAGATCTTGGTTTCTAATACCATTCTCCAATTAAAGAAAGTAGGGCTTCTTAGAGAGATAACTGATGCTAGGACTGGGATCGGAAGCATACAAGATCTTGAAACACCTCACAGAGCCAGAAAGGAAGAAAGTGTTCACACCCATATATACAGACACACAGATGGGAATATGTCAAAGGAGCATTTAGCACCTATGTGAGTGACCACAGGTGACACCTCATGAGCAGATGAGCCATCTAGCTGTCCAACCAGCCCACAGAATTATAAGAAAGAATAAGTTATATTGTTTTAAGCCACTAAGTTTTGGGGGTGCTCTGTGTTACAGCAATAGATAACAAAGATAAACTTCTCTTCTTAAATTGGTGAAGATATGTTTTTAAAATGTTAATGCTGTTAAGAGTACATTAAGATATGACCAGTCAAATTAAAATTTTTCTAGCAAAAAAAAAAAAAAAGAAGCATAGGAGCAACTGAAAGAGTTCTCAGTGGACAAACCTGGAACAAACTCAACACAATAAATTAAGTGGTATTAAATTGTAGCACAAAGTGTTAAGTAAATATCTATGAGTCCACAGTGATATTAAGATTGAATAAATTAGCAAATAGTGGATGAGACAAATCTCCATTCATAACTCCAAATAATTTATGTAGATATCTCCTTATGTAAGTGGCACAGTGACTTCTTTCCCAAGTGTACAGTATGGAAAGGGGATAAAAAGAGTAACTTTCCAATGGAGAAAACTGGCAAACATTCCATCAGTCAGGTAACCGAAGTCAACATCAACAGTCATAAATCATGTTGATCGTACGTATTCTTGATAGAATGTGATAGAAATGGCAGGTTACTTTACTTGAAATGAAAAAAAAAATTTATAGCACAAAGCTTAAAATGTCTTCTTGGTTGACAGGATGTGAGCTCTTTGGATCAACAGGCTGAAGAGGAGTAAGACGTGACTCCCCCATGTAATGCAGGAGGAAAGATTAGAGAGTGGCCATCAGCTGTCTAATGTTGATGGCTTCTGTGAGTTATTATAGGAGGAGACCCAGGCACCTTAAAATGTAAGTTAAAAAAGAGTTATTTGGAACTTCCCTGGTGGTTAAGAATCTTCTTGTAATGCAGGAGATGCAGGCTCCATCTCTGGTAAGGAAGCTAAGATTCCACATGCCTTGGGACAACTAAACCCACGTGCTGCAAGTACTGAGTCCATAAGCCACAAACTTCAGAGCCCATGCACTCTGGGGCCCACATGCCACAATCAGAGAGAAGCCCACACGCCACAAAGGAAGATTCTACGTGCCCTGACTAAGACTTGAAACTGCCAAAAATAAAAATAAATAAATAGCATGCATCGAACCTGGACGGGCGATTCGTTTCACATATAAAATGAGTATTTAATAAAAAGAAGTGAGTTATTTAAACCCTTCACTTTGGACAGAAAAGGAACGAGTCCAGATATAACCAGTGACTTGCCCAATACAATCTCGTGGCAGCAGTGTGCAGGTACCCCACCTCAAGGTGTCAAAGCCATAGTCTACTGAAGGTTATGTATTAAACACAGGTTATCCAAGGGAGGAGCACATTCAAGTCTGCTTTTCTTCTGTCTTCCACTGAATTCATCCTTTTTAACTTACCTTCATCACTGAGCTTTAGTGAACTCTAGGCATGCACATGGATGTGTAAGCAAGTGTACGAACACAAGGATGTATGACTAAATTAGTAAGAAGTGTATGCATATTGCCTCTACTTTGCTCACTTTTTTCCAATGAGTTTAGCTTTCACGTCCACCACTCTTCACCCTATAGCTTGATGACTAATCCCTAAGTAACAAACTTACCAGGCTTTTCTCCATCAAATTCTCCCTGACTCTTCCAGGGCATTTGTTCCTGTGGATCATCTCCTTTTTGGAACTCTTGGCCATGGTTATCATGACACTAAGCCCTCCACAACTCTCTCTCTGCCCTTACTCTTCCTCCTTCTCCCTGAGTACTCCTCTTCCTCTGCTCTTTAAATGTGAGTGTTCCGCCCTTAGCCCTGGTCAGATGTATCTTCCACAGCAAGATTTGAATTAACTTACTGGATCTTATAAACAGCAGCTCCTTCAAGCCTTTCACTGGCAAGTAGTGCCATCTTTCCTTTCTTTCTCTACTAAACCTCTACTTCTCTTTCTCAAGACAGTTAAAACACCATGAAACCGGTCTTCTTTATTGATATTACCAATCCTGCTTTCTTACATGCTATTGGAACATAAGAAGGCTGTCTACAGTAGTTGTTGAGCGTGGGCTCGGGAGTTAAGATTGCTTGCTTTGGACTCTTTCATGATTATACCTCAACTTCCTCTTCTGTAAAATAGGAAAACAAGTGACTTCTCTGGTAGTCCAGTGGCTAAGACTCCACATTCCCAATGCAGGGGGCCTGAGTTTGATCCCTGGTCAGGTAACTAGATCCTGCATGCTGTAATTAGAGTTCACATCCTACAGCTGAAAGATCCTGCATGCCACAATGAAAATCTAAGATCCTTCATGGTGCAACTAAGACCAAGGGCAGCCAAATAAAATAAATAAAAATAATTCTTTAAAAATGGGGAAATAGCAATACTGATCTCTTACAGTACTGCTGCTGCTGCTGCTGCTAAGTCACTTCAGTCATGTCCGACTCTGCACGACCCCATAGACGGCAGCCCACCAGGCTCCTCTGTGCCTAGGATTCTCCAGGCAAGAACATTGGAGTGGGTTGCCATTTCCTTCTCCAATACATGAAAGTGAAAAGGGAAAGTGAAGTCGCTCAGTCGTGTCTGACTCTTCACAACCGGATGGACTGCAGCCTACCAGGCTCCTCCGTCCATGGGATTTTCCAGGCAAGAGTACTGGCGTGGGTTGCCATTGCCTTCTCTGTCTTATAGTACAATGAGGATTAAATGAGCTGCTATATATAAGAAATCTACAACAGTATGTTAGACATACTTAGTTCTCAGTAGAGAGATGGATGAATCTAGAGTCTATTATACAGAGTTGAAGTAAGTTAGAAAGAGAAAAACAAATATCATATACTAACGTGTATGTATGGAATCTAGAAAGATGGTATTGAGGAACTTATCTGCAGAGCAGCAACAGAGATACAAACACAGAGAACAGACTTCTGGACATGGCTGTGGGGGCGGGGAGAAGAAAGGCGAGGGTGGGATGTATGGAGAGAGTAACATGGAAATATACATTACTATATGTAAAACGGATAACCAATGGGAATTTTCTGCATGACTCAGGGAACTCAAACCTAGAGGGGTGGGATGGAGAGGGAGTTGGAAGGGATGTTCAACTGGGAGGGGACATGGATAAACCTATGGCTGATTCATGTTGATGTTTGGTAGAAACCAACACAGTACTATAAAGCAATTATTCTTCAATTAAAAATAAATAATTTTTAAGTTATTTTAACATGTTACCATACTGAATTAAAATATTTATTTACCTGTCTAACTCTTAATAGGATATGAGAACCTCAAGAGTGACAGCAGGTCCCATTCGACTTTTTATTACCAAACTTCTACAGAGCACAATATGTAAATCATTGACCATACTTAGGTGAGAATAAGTGAGGAATGAAATAAAGTGATATTGATCTGAGAGTATCCTTCAGTTCTCCTGACCAGGCAAAAGTGTGGTTCTCCTAAAACAGACTGCAAAACTACTGAACATAGCATAGATAAATAGTAAACTTCAACTATTGAAGAGCTATAAGAGACTACAAATGCTGAGAACAGGATATTGGAGAAATAACTGACTTGCCTGAAACAGTGAATAATGGAAGAATTGAGAACTACAAATGTAGTTCAGACCAACAGTTTTTATATTTAGACCATTTGGGAATTTTAAAATATACAGAATTTTGGAGAAATTAAATTTAACAAAAGGGTATTTTGTACTTATTACAACTCCCATATACTGTATTTTCTTCTTCTATCACCTATCCCTTTCTATGCCTTTCTCTTAAGAAGTTCTACCGAGGACTTCCCTGGTGGCACAATGGAGAAGAATCTACCTGCCAATGCAGGGTACACAAATTTCACCCCTGGCCTGAGACGATCCCAAATGCCATGGAACAGCTAAGCCCATGTGCCACAACTACTGAACCCACGTGCTGCAACTACTGAACCCACGTGCCTAGAGCCCATGCTCTGCAACAAGAGGAACCCCTGCAATGAGAAGCCTGTGCACCCGAACTAGAGAGTAGCCCCCACTCTCTGCAGCAATAAAGAGCCAGCGTAGTCATAAATGAATGAATATGGCAGTGTGTACAGGTCAAAAATAAATAAATACGCATAGTAGTGTGTACATGTCAATCTCAGGAAAGGAATTAAATTTTTTTTTGAAAAAAAGTTCTACCAAACATTATTCGCTGATTCAGCCAATATTCATGAAATACCTTCTAGATACCAAGCCTAGTGCTAGGTCATATTTACCTTTCTTTACAGGGCCTCTCTGGTGGCACTAGTGGTAAAGAACTCACCTTCCAGTGCAGGAGATGGGAGAGACCTGGGTTGGATCCCTGGGTTGGGAAGATCCCCTGGAGGAGGGCATAGCAACCCACTCCAGTGTTCTTGCCTGGAGAATCCCCCTGGACAGAGGAGCCCAGAGAAGCTTGTTGAAATATCCAAAGGGAATAGCCAGGCCATAGCTGACTGGATGATTCTAGAGCCCAGGAGAAGATTCCAGAAGAGTCATAGATGTGAGAGTCAGCCACAGTACGGTAAGAACCGAAGATGGTTAAGGAGATGTGACTGCTGAGAAGATCACGAGAAGAAACAAGAGGAAATCTCCAAGAACAGGACCACAGAGGAGAAGCACTGAGGAAGACAGACAAAGCACTGGGAGGATAGAAATCGCATCATGGGCATCACTGAGGAGTCAAAGCAAGAGAGCAGTTTCTTGAAGGAGCATGTGGTCAACCATGTCAAATGCACAGTGTCAGAGGAAGCTGAGAAAGGATGAGAAAAAGCCACTGGACTGTGGAGAGCAGAATCAGGAGCTTTGGGTAGGCAGGGTTATTTTTCAGTCACCAACTCATGTCCACTCTTTGTGACCCCATGGACTGCAGCACACCAGGCCTCCCTGTCCCTCACCATCTCCAGGAGTTTGCCCAAGTTCATGTTTATTGAATGAGTGATGCTATCCAACCATCTCATCCTCTGTTACCCTCTTCTCCTCCTGCCCTCAATCTTTCCCAGCATCAGGGTCTTTTTCAATGAGTCAGTTCTTCGCATCACGTGGCCCAATATTGGAACTTGAGCTTCAGCCTCAGTCCTTCCAGTGAGTATTCAGAGTTCACTTCCTTTAAGATTGATTGGTTTGATCTCCTTTTTGTCCAAGGAACTCTCAAGCGTCTTCTCCAGCACCACAGTTTGAAAGCATCAATTCTTTGGCAGGGTAGCAATTTTGAAAACCTAACACTTCTAAAAGCCTTGCAAAGATTCAGGCAATGAGCGGACCACTTTCCAGAAGCTGGAACTGAAAGGAAAGGACTTAGGTTGTCGTTTAAATGAATGAATAAGCAGAGTGATCAAATGAGCATGTCCTTCCAGGTGTGAGAGAGATGCAACAAAAAAGGCGCAGCTAGACGATCAAACAACTGACCTGGGACAGACTTTATAGGCACGTGAGGTCAGCCCTCCAATGTTCCCTAGGAGGAACACCAGCTGGGTGACCTCCCCACTGTGCCCCCCTCTTTGCAACACGAAACTTCAACTTGGCAAATAAGAAACGAAAAGAAAAGAACCGTTTATGCCTTCTCTTGTTCTTCCAGTTCCTTCTTCTACCATCCCTCGTGAAGATACAACACTCATCCTTCTGAATTGGTCTGCAATAAACTGCTGCTTTCCACCCAGAAGGCAGCAAGGGGATGTTTCCAAAGTTATTAGACAAAGATGTCATATTCCTCCTACCAAAGTGACATTCACCTTGCTGTGAATATGCAAGTTCCCAAGGGACTATATTCACACGCAGAGAGAGAAGTTGGCACAGATAACATTGGTGGGGAAAATGCTTTTCCTCTTAGTGTCACACAGGCAGATTCTACACAGCTAAAATGGGCTGGAAGGCAGGATTGAGGCACAATCTGGCAAACTCAAGCATCGTAAATACCCAATCCAGCCACTTGGGCCTCCAGGCAAAGGAAAACATTTTCCCTGACCCTGCCAAGTTTCTTCCCCTTGTATGAAAACCGCTCTAGGACCAAGGCGGGAGGATACATGGATCCCAAATGATTGACATTGCCAAGCTGGCAGGGGGTTACGTGAGGCCTCCGTCCAATGGCAAACTGGACTCCATCCTCCCCCTTCCCTCTTAGTCCTTCGCAGCACTAAAGGTATCTGCAAAGGAACACGCCCTCTGTGCAGCCACTAGGGGACTGTTTAATGCACCAAATTAGTCATGCTGTATCTGGGGTCTGGCTAATGCAGATTCCCTGGTGAAGGATCCAGATGTTACAGTGAAAGGTGATTTAGCAAAGCATGGGGAACTACAATGCAGCATTTATTACTTCATTCCTTGGCTTCCCTAACTGACTGGCTCCAGCCAGTTCTAGTGGAAGAAGATATTTTTCACCAGTAAGTCATTTTATGCTTTCCTTGGATTGCCTCTTCTAGAAATCTGAGTCCAACTTTCAAATTAAAATGGAAGAAATAATTTTTAGTATTTTTTCCCCATATGAAAAACGGCCTGGAGTATTAAGCATTTGTGGATGCCTCTCTCCCTGTCCAAGTCACTGGATGGATAACTGACAGCTCCTTTAGGCCAGTGGAAACTTGGAAATTCAGAATGAATTATTTGTTTATTTATGTAAATTGAAATATAGTTGATTTACAACATTATATTAGCTTCAAGTATACACTACAGTGATTCAGTATTTTTGCCGATTATACTCCATTATAAATTATTACAAAATAATGGCTATAATTTCCTGTCCTGTACAATATATATTCTCTATTTTATTTATTTATTTATTTATTTATTTATTTATTTATTTTTGGTTTTTTATTTTTTAAATTTTAAAATCTTTAATTCTTACATGCGTTCCCAAACATGAACCCCCCTCCCACTTCCCTCCCCATAACATCTCTCTCGGTCATCCCCATGCGCCAGCCGCAAGCATGCTGTATCCTGCGTCAGACATAGACTGGCGATTCAATTCTTACATGATAGTATACATGTTAGAATGCCATTCTCCCAAATCATCCCACCCTCTCCCTCTCCCTCTGAGTCCAAAAGTCCGTTATACACATCTGTGTCTTTTTTCCTGTCTTGCATATATCTTCTCTATTTTAAACATAGCAGTTTGTATCTCTTAATCCCATACCGCTACTTTGCCCCTCCCCCTTCCCTCTCCGCACTGCTAGCCACTAGCTTGCTCTTCTTATCTGTGAGTCTATTTCTGTTTTCCTACATATATTGATTCATTTACCTAGGTTTTTTTAGATTCCACATATAAGTGATACCATATGGTATTTGTCTTTCTCTGACTTATCTCACTAAGCATAATATTCTCTAGGTCCATTCACATTGTTGCAAATGGCAGAATTCCACTCTTTTTTGTGGCTAATATTCCATTATATATCTATACCACATCTTTCTTATCCATTCCTCTCATGCTGGACCTCTAGGTTGCTTCTATATTTTAGCAATTGTAAACAACACTGCTGTGAACATAGGGGTGCATGTATCTTTTCAAATTAGCATTTTCATTTTTTCCATATGTGTGTGTGTGTGTGTGTGTGTGTGTGTGTGTGTGTGTAGCCAGGAGTGAAATTGCTGGATCATAAGGTATTGTGTCTGTTGGCCATCTGTATATCTTCTTTGGAAAATTGTCTATTCAAGTCTTCTGCCCAACTTCTAATCAGGTTTTGTTTTTTTTTTAATGTTGAGTTGTATGAGCTATTTATATACTTTGGATATTAACTCCTTATTAGTCATTTAATTTGAAAATACTTTTTCCCATACTGTAAGTTGTCTTTTCGTCTTGTTGATGGTTTCTTTTGCTGTGCAAAAACTCTTAGTTTAATTAGGTCCCATTTGTTTATTTTTACTTTTATTTCCTTTGCCTTAGGAGAGATATCCAAAAAAACATTGCTATGGTTTATGTCAAAGAGTGCTCTGCCTATGTTTTCTTCTAGGAATTTTACGGTTTGATGCTTTAAATTTAAGTTTGTAATCCATTTGGAGTTTATTTTTGTATGTGATGTGAAAAGGTGTTCTCATCCCATTCCATGTAGCTGTTCAGTTTTGCCAGCACCACTTATTGGATAGACTATATTTTATCCACTATATAGTCTTATCTCCTTTGTCCTATATTAACTGACCACAGGTGGGTGGTTTATTTCTGGGCTTTCTATTCTGCTCCATTGATCTATGTGTCTGTTTTTGTGCCAGCACCATGCTGTTTTAGCTACTATAGCTTTGTAGTATAGCCTGAAGTCAGAGCAGGTGATACCTTCAGTTTTGTTCATTTTTTCTCAGGATTACTTTGGCAATTCAGGGTCTTTTGTTGTCTCCTATAAGTTTCAGGATTATTTTTTCTAGCTCTGTGAAAAATGATAGGGATTGCGTTAAATCCTTGGGTCGCTCTAGGTAGTGTGGTCATTTAAACAACATTAATTATTCCAATCCAAGAGCACAGGCTATCTTTCCATTTCCTTGTATGTTCAATTTCCTTCATCAATGTTTTATGTTTTTCAGAGTATAGGTCTTTTTCATCCAGTATTCAAAATACTTAACCCCTTGAGTTTCTTTGGCCCTTCTACACCCTATTATACTTCCCTCAACTGGAAACATGCAGTTCTGTCAGGAACACACCCATTATCTATGATATAACACCCATCAGCACAACTTTATCTATCCATGCAGAAATAAAGGCTCACAGGACTGCTAACAGTTATCCAGAGCAGATTACACCTATGTATTCATTCTTGTTCTCCTTTTTATTTTTTCCTATCCCCCTCACCAAAAGCCCATAAATATAACAATATTGGAGACAAACTGGGTAATCTGCCTCTTGACAAAGCTGACACAAACTGTGGCAGAATAGCAATGAATTCAGCAACTACCTCGTCAGCAATGCAAAATGGTCCCTGGGTTCAAGGCTATGATACATTAGAATATAATTTGGCTAGATCTTCTCTCTCTATTATGGATAACAAATGCATTTTTGAATAACTTAGAGAAGAGGTTATACTATTACTTATGATGGGGAAACTCAAAGAGGGTCAGAGAGGAGACACAGTTCAGATAAGCCCTTGGAAAGTATATATGCTCTTTCAAATCTAATCCTATTTTTTTTAGCTCTCTCTCTTCACTTTCAGGGCAGGAAACTTGGCTGCCATCTGCGGCTCCATTTTCAGCTTGTTGGGAGATTTTAGACCACTGCTGAATCTCTCAGTGCCCCTCAGTTACTCCATCTATGGAGAATGGAAAATACCACCTACCTGAAGCTAGAGGGGACATTGAAAAGTTGTTGGTGCTGTTATTATTGTGGTGGTTGTTTCTTTCTCAAACCAGAATCTGACCAATTTTCAAGAGCTTTGAGATAGCTGAGGAACATAGCTTTTCTTCCTAAGCATACCATGTCTTTAAAAATATGCCTGTGTACTTAAAACTTTGTCATCTTTTCTGTCTCTTCCCTTGTCTATTTTTATACACAGGTAGATGTCCACAAAAGAATCAATTTAATTTCTTTACTGAGGAGCTCAAGTTCCTAATTCTCACAAGCCATCAGGCAGTATATTTAGTGTAAAGACAAATATGCCTTAGATATTCTTAGCCCAATTCTACCAAGAAAATTGCTTAACAATGTATTCTATTTGCAGTCTTCCTTTTCCTAATTAAACTGGATTAAAGGAAGATCCGGAAAATTGTGTAATTACATGAAAGATCAAGCTCACTTATTCTGATAGGTTTTGAGTACGTTGTTAGAAATCTTAATTAAAAGTCAACTTTTCCCCCTTCGTTTGCCTGTTTTTACACGTGTGCTATATTAATTGAGTAGGCTTCCAAGTCCAGGTCATCGCAATCCTTGTTGATGTTCATTGGTAGAAATGGAGTGGGCTCCTTGAGGACCAGGTTTAGACCATCCTATGTATGAACAGTCTCCTAGTCCTTGGAGCAAGTCTTGGCTGTATATCCTTCAGTCTCTGCACCAGGTTTCTTTCACTTGAGAAAGAGTCACAGTCCATCTGCTGTGCAAATACACACATACAAAACCATCACCCATTTCATTAGGAATTAGTCTCTACCAGGATACAGCAGCCCTTTCACCTTTCAGATGTGGAATGAATGTTGTAATTGTAGATCAAGCTGCAGAAGGGAGGCTTTTCCTGAGCAATGAACGGAGTCAGCCTTGGCTCCAGGAAGCCATGAGGCCAGTGGTGCCGCAGCAAGCTCTGTGCCTGGTGCAAAAACAATATGTGCCAAATCTTAGCCTGGCTTCTCTTACACTTTCTGTTTTTGAGCTTCATGGTGGGCGGGGGTGGGTTGAGAAGCCAGGATTGAAGACTTGAGTGGAGGTGATCCCCAAGTATCTAGCAAATCTGTACCATGGCAACTAATCCTCCTCATAGACAGTATTTTCACAGTTAGTTTGTGGACTATAAATACCCTGAGAGTCAGACTGACTTCACTGAGTCTTGTATTATTCTTAACTTTCTAATGATGATCAGGTATTTGTGGCACTTTCATGGAATTCTCCAGGCCAAAATACTGGAGTGAGTAGCTGTTCCTTTCTCTTCTTCAGGGGATCTTCCCAACCTAGGGATCAAACCAAGTCTCCTGCATTGCAAGAGGATTCTTTACCAGCTGAGCCACAGAGGAAGCCCAGGGGTAAAGAATCCACCTGCCAATGCAGAAGATGTGAGAGATTCCATCTTTGGGTCAGGAGGAGGGCGTGGCAACCCACTCCAGTATTCTGGCCTGGAAATTCCCCATGGACAGAGGAGCCTGGTGGGCTATAGTCCATGGGGTCACAAAAAGTCAGACACGACTGAAGCAAAGCAAACAATCGAGCATTATTTCTGTACCTAGAGGGGGAAAAAAGAGCTAAATCCTTTGACATTTTATATGATTTCTAGACTTGGGCACAACCAAAGAGATTAAAGAAGGGCAAAATTCTAAACTGGGTTTCATGTATATGCATAAATATCTCTGGGAGGGTCTGAAACATCTTGCATTGTTTTTCTGGGCATGGAGAGATGCTGGGTAAGGAATGTCACTGAAATATCACCATAGTGGAAGAGGAAGAGAAGAAGAGAGTACAGAGACTGTGATTTTCAGAGAGACACAGTTTTGTTTTAGATGGAAAACAAAGCATGTCTAATTTCAGACACAGGCAGAACTTTCCTGGTTGTATTTTTTTAAAAAAAAATCAATCTCCACTGAGATGGCTACTGGAAAAGATAAATTCGAAGAGTCAGTATCAAATGTAAATTTTTAAATATCTCATCAACCTATTTTACCTTCTCCCTCCCTAATGTGACTTTTAACAGTTTCGTCTTTCTCTGTTGGATACATCCAAAGAAAAGACACAAGGTCCTCCACTTACAATGTCATTTACCAAATGTGATTTCTTCTTCCTTTCTCTAGTCACGCCTTCTTTAAGTAGGTATTCTCCTGCAAAAATTTCTCTATCCTTTTTAGAGTTCCATTCATTTATCTTTCCTTTCTGCTCTAATAACAATTATTCTATATTCTCTTTATATCTATATATATTCTGACTATATTCTCTTTAACTTCACTTATGGAGGGTTTATTAGCTACTGTCTGGCTTCCCTGGTGGCCAGAAGGTAAAGAATCTGCCTGCAATGCAGGAGACTAGTGTTTGATCCCTGGGTAAGGAAGATCCCCCTGGGGAAGGAAATGGCAACCCACTCCAATATTCTTGCCTGGAGAATTCCATGGACAGAGGAGCCTGACAGGCTACAGTCCATGGGGTTTCAAAGAGTTGGACATGACTGAGCAACTAACATACACACACACGTATGAAACGTGAGGCACCGTCAGAAGCACTTTATGTGCAACATCTCATTTAATCTCTAGAAAAACCTATAAAGTACGATCATTATCTCCATTTCTCCAAATCAGAAAATCAAACAGTAGACATATAAAATGCTTTGCCCCACGTCACACTTCTAACTCAGATCTGCTCACTAACAGCTCACATATTCAGATTGCAGAAGTGTTGTTTTTCTCACACTCCTTAATTGTTTTATTCAAATTTCTTTTTTTTTTCCCAAACTGCTGCTCGCTATCTAATGTTCTCATGCTAGTTACCTCCTCTTCTATTCCTCAGTATTCCATGGTTTACTCCTCCCTACGGTGCCTTCTTTTATTATCTTTGCTCAAATCCAAAATCCAAGTAAAGGATAATTTTCAGGGCTTCCTTTCCTGCCACTCAGAGTCATAGCAAAGGTGCAGTAGCCACAGGAGCAATTACCATGGGCTGTGTCTTTGGAAAGGAAGTGGTTTCCTGCTTATTTACAGCCATGATACCTAAAGATTAAATGCTCAGCCTGTCAGTGCTTGAAAAAGGTGCTTGTTTCCAAAGATGAGTGACTTGTTATCAAGTATCTAAATAAGGCATTGGGAAAAGAGAAATTAGTGTCTAGCTGATAAGTTAGTAGACTATATACTTTTTCCATGATCTATAACTTTCATACTGGAGAGAAACGTGCAAACAAAATCCTATTCTGAACAAATGCATTTATTTTTAGCCACAATATAACAATCTTTGCCAAAATGTTAAGCACAAAACAGCATTTTATTACTGACTTGCTCTTCTTCTATGCACGCCATTAGATTTCTGAGAGCTACTATTACTACCATCATCATCATTACCATCGTTGTTATTATTCCGTAATGGAGGAAGAAAACTCGAAGGAAGACTCTCGAAATTCCAAACAATGAAATTCATCCGGGAAGTTTCGCTCCCACCTTTGCAATTCATCAACTACAGATTAAGAAGACACTAAGTGTTCTAGAACAAGAGTAAGGTTCTAGAACTAAGTGGTACCAGAACAAGAGAAAATGCATGCGCGGTAAAAAATGCACATTCAGAAGGCTGCACTAAACGAAGGAAGATATTTTTGGTCCAAAGATAAACAGGCAAGGGAAAGCAGACGCGCGCAAACCTGCCACCTCTGCGTCAGAAGCCTTGGCCCGGGAGAGAGGCAACGGCGTGACGTCACTAGCTCGCGGCTAATATGTGGTAATGCATTCATTGCATGGATCTATGAACAGAAATTCGTCTCCGCCCCTCCCCCTTCCCACCCCTCTCACCGCAGTCAGCCAAGTTTGTGTAGCACCACTGTGCGGTTCAGCCTGTGTAGCTAATGCATTCATTAAACAGGAGACTGGAGATGGTTTCCTATGTTTCTCATTATTTAAAAGAACAAGTTAATCTCCCCTTTGGGGAGAGGGGCTGGGGAGCAGGGGAGCTGAGAACCACACGATCCTCTTGGAGAGCTCTTTGCCTGACGCTCCCTTGCTGACAGCTTTGCTTTTATAATTTTATCGTCGTGGCTGTGAAGCCAATTTGAGAGAGGCTGAGTTGGTTGATGCCAGGGTGAGGAGAAGAGGTGAGACTGGGCGGAAACGAGCGGGTGAGAGAGAGAAAGGCAGCCTCTTTTAGGCACGTCTTTGATCAGATCTGTCTCCTTCCCTTCTGGAGTGTCTATCATATCACACAAACTGTTCCTGAAGAGCCCTCCATTTACCCTCTCCCCTAATTAAATGTGCACTTCATTAATGTAAATTGGGGGTTTAATGCTCTTGTTGAAATTCTGAAGAAAGTGCTATGGCCTTGCGAAATGCTTAAGCATCATTGCAAATTAGATTAGGGACCAAGAAAGGCAGTAAAATTAGAATGATAATGGCTGATGTGGCTTCCTGACAGGCATGACTATTCAGGGATCAATGGAATGGAGAACAGTTCCCCGAGCCCAAAGTGAAAGGCAGGGACCAACGTCAGCCTACAGATGTGGCTTTTGGAAGCACTTTCAATTAGTTTAATTTGGTAAATGGCGGGGATTTAGAGGCTCTCAGCCAGTCATACAAGACAAGAATACATTGAAATGTTTTTCACTTTTTAACATAAAATAGGATTGGCTTGAGATTTGCATTTCTCGAACAGGAAGATGGAGTGGGGCGGGTTGAAAGGGGGCTGGGGAGAAGGGGGGTTGGTGCAGGGAAAGTTTCCAAAGTGTTTCACCAACTCTGCTTTTGAAAATGGAAATGACTTTTATAGGCTTGGACTGCAACCTTCCAACGAGTGGGAAAGGGGAGATCCGAGGTTCTTTTTTCTGGTTCGCAGGGAGGCCTTAAATCCTGCACACACCAAGAGCCCAATACGTACTGAAATTTGCGGTCAAAAGCCCGGGACGGTGGGGCGGGAGCGCCAAGGAAGCCAGAGACACTCAGCCTCGTTCAACACGTCCCGCTAGAAATAGGTTCCTCATCTGTTAAGGAACCAAACGCTATCTCTCAGTCTCAGGACCTCGTCTGTTCTCTCCCTTCAAAAAAAAAAAAGTCGCACTTCTTGACGGTATCACCAAAGAGGAATATTCATAATCTTGTTGCACAAATATTCACCAAGCACATGCCGCTCCAGGGCTGTGCTGGGGGCGGCAGGGGGCACCTCCCAGACACGCGCTGGGCGGGTGCTTCTTGGGCGCTCGCTCCTGCGGTCAGTGCCAAGCGCGCCTTTTCCTTTGTGTCCCCTCCTGCTCACTCCAACACCCCCCCCCCACACACACACACACACACAACCACGGGTGTCTTCACTGGAAAATAAATTGGCACTCATCTGGCGAGGGGGGACGGTTACAGCAGGACAGCTTCTGTGCACAAAGACCTCCTTCAGCTTTGCAGGGTTTTGACTACAGGTCCCTCCTTGTGTTCCCAGAGTGCTGTCAAGCTCGAGTTGGACCTCCTCCCTGAAGACGTCTGCATCTTTCATGAGTGAAAGGGAAGGAGATGATGCGTCAGAAACGACGGCAAATAGGACCAAATCCCAGGGGACTCCCCACGCCTGTTCCACCTCTGGAACCAGCGCCCGTGACTCGCCTCTCAAATCCATACGCTCCCCTTCGCGGAGTCCCACTACGTTGGCCGAGAAGGGCTGACCTCTCACTCGTGTTAGAAGCGCAAGTAAGCAGCGCCCGTGGCAATAGACAAACCCGCCCAGAAAGGGGAGAGACTCTGAGTCCCAAAAAGAAGAGAGGGATCTCCACGCGCAGTGAAAGTAAACCAGGGCAAGAGAAAGCTCATAAAATATTTTGCACTGTCAATAATTTGGTGGCTAAGACTCTTCAGTTCATCATGAGGATCAGTGATATTACAAGCAAACCCACCATTTATGGGCTTCAGTGAGGCCTCCTTTCAGAATGCCTACTTGTCTCCTATGAAACATCCAGAGGAGAAGTAGAAGAAGTAAGTTATCCCACGAAATTAATACAAATAACAAAAGCAATAAAAATAATATCTAATATTTGTACAGTACTTTGTAGTTTTCCAAGAACACGGGTAAATCTAATAGGTCATTTGATCTGTAGTAAAGTCTTCTGAGGTAAAAAAGAAATGAATAGTTCTTTCTATTTTATAAACGAGGAAAATAAGGCTCAGGGGTAGCCACTTACTTCCCCAAATATACAGAGTAAGTGGCAAAGAGAATTAAAATAAAAATCTAATAACTTTAATGTTGCAAAATTGATAGATGATCACTGAGAAAAAAATTCAAGTAATAGAGAAATATACAAAGAAGAAAGTAAAATGCACACCAATAATTACCAGAAATATTTTATAAACATCTTTTCATAAATCTTTCTTTTTCATAGAGATAGGTTATGTCAATAATGACTATAATAAGATGTAACATATATTAACTTCTTATAATGAACCAGGTACTATCTCTGATATCTTGGATATCTGCATTTACTTCTTAGAATCCTTGAGGTAGATGTAACTTACAAAAGAGGAAAGTGAAGTTTGGAGAGGTTAAATAACTTGACCAAATACACAGAACTGGGACTATAACTTATAAAAATATAATCATACTGATCATAAAAGTAGGCAACTTGCTTTTCACACAATATAGTGTAAGCATCTTTCTATGTATCTACCTCATCATGTTTCATGGTTACATATATTTGATTGTATATACTGAAGTGAAGTCACTCAGTCGTGTCCAACTCTTTGGGACCCCATGGACTGTAGCCTACCAGGCTCCTCAGTCCATGGGCTTTTCCAGGCAAGAGTACTGGAGTGGGTTGCCATTTCCTTCTCCTTTGTATATAAGTATCATAATTTAATTAGTAAATCTGAATGATGGACTTAGGTTGCCTTTGGTTTTTTCTTTTGCGAACTCCTCTGTAATGAAAAATCATAAACTTCCTTTCTTTCATATTTTGCCAGTAATTGCCTTAGGGTTAATTCTTAAACATAAGATTTAGAGCAAACTTTTAGGTTTTCTAATTCCTGATTTCTCCTGCAGCCTCAGTAATGGGTATCATGTAAATTCAATAGCTATAGCATCTGGAGATATTTGTATTTTTCACCGGCAAGTTAGCAAAGTGCATACCCAATTTGCGATCACTGCAAGAGGTAAGCCTGTATCTAGTGTTCTTCTGCCCCTGCAGGCACCTAGAGAGCTGCCTGTAAGTACAGTCCAGGCCCCTGAACGATAATGGTGTGACAGTGCTGTCGTTTCCTTCCTTCCCCTCGTTCCCACAAACACTTGACTGGAGACCAAGGAAACAAGCTCGATAAGATAGAATCTATGCTCTCCAGAAGTATACAGACGTGGAGGAGACAGAGAAAAGTAAAAAGGCTATTATTACAAAAGAATATGGTAAGAGTTATGGTAGAAAGATCCACCTGATTCTCACATGACAATCAATGTGTGCATTCCAACCAGACTGCTGAACTCGGGGAGTGCCTTCAAGCATAGCAGACACCCCGGGAAACCCTGAAGGATGAGCTGGCAGGCATGTACCCAGGCCAGAAAGGACAAGTGAGGTGGAAATTCTTTTTACAGGTGGAAATTCTTTTCAGGAAGCTCTTTCCATACAGCTGTCTTCTCCAGAATTACTCCTCCTGACCCCTTCAGGTCAATGAGTGAGTGATTCCCATTTTCCCCTGCTAACTCCAGGGTACTGGCTTATCCTTTTTTTCATTTTCAGAAACCTTGTCCAGTCCTTTGTAAACAGCCCATTATTATGCTCTCTTCCTTTAAAAAACAAATTCCTATTTATTAGCTTGTTTGTTTGTTTATTGACTGCACCGCATGGTTTGTGGGATCTTAGTTCCCTGAACAACCAGGATTCAAAACCCCTATGTGTCTGCATTGGAAGCATGGAGCTTTAACCACTGGACCACAAGGGAAGTCCTCTGTTGTGCTGTCTCCTAATAGGTGGCACTAGTGGTAAAGAACCCCCCTACCAAAACAGGAGATGTAAGAGACATGGGTTCGATCCCTGGGTCGGGAAGATCCCCTACAGGAGGGCATGGCAACCCACTCCAATGTTCTTGCCTGGAGAATCCCATGGAGGAAGCCTGGCTGGCTACAGTCCATAGGGTTGCAAAGAATGGGACACAACTGAAGCGACTTAACACGCAGTGGTAAAGAACCCACCTGCCAATGCAGGAGACATGAGAGACTCAAGTTTGATCCCTGGGTTGAAGATCCCCTGGAAAAGGAAATGGCAACTCACTCCAGTATTCTTAACTGGGAAATCCTATGGACAGAGGAGCCCAGCGGTCTACAGTCCATAGGGTCGCAAAGAGTCGGACACAACTGAGCAGCTAACACTTTCACTTCTAATTACCCAGTTTGAGTGTGAGAAATGCTTCCTGTCAGGATGCTGACTAATCCAACACATATATACATAAAAGACTGGACACAGAGCTACAGACTTCACTGTCCCCCCGCCCTCACCCTCCTCCCAATCCCATCTGAGGAAGCAAGGATGAAAGTCCTCGCTCTAGGAGAAGAGCACAGCACTCTGGACTGGCCCTGTTGGTCTTGCTGGCATGAAAATCTAGCTGGGACATTTCTCTTCTGGCACCAGTTAGAAATGTTCAATTCCAGTTCACTTTAATTTGCAATAAATGTGCCTAATTTTATTTTTAATTTCCTAAATAGATTGATTTGGCAAAGCCGCTTCGCCAGCTCGAAGGTTAAATTCCTGATTGAAAAATGCTAATACGGAATTCATTTTCTCAGACACTGATTCTCTGATTTGGGGAAATTACTCTTGTCTAGAGAAGCATCAGAAAACTGTAGAGACGTGAAGTTCAGTGGACATGAACCCAAAAGGCCCAGTGAAGTTAAAGGTCTTACCCGACAAGACTATACTGTTCTTAGTCATTCATTCATGTCTGACTCTTTGTGACCCCATGGACTGCAGCCCGCCAGGCTCCTCTGTTCATGAGGATTTTCCTGGCAAGAATACTGGAGTGGGTTGTCATGCCCTCCTCCAGAGGATCTTCACAACCCAGGGATCGAACCCAGGTCTCCCACATTGCAAGTGGATTCTCTACCGTCTGAGCCACCAGGGAAGCCCGCAGCTTGTTAATATCATCCTTTTACTCTTCCAGAACCTGGACTGCCTGATGGAATAACTGTTGTTTGCACTGGAAAGCATTGTCTCCTAAGAACGATTTTTTGTATTTTGTGATACTCTTCCTGCCTTGGTTTTAAAACCACTCTGAGATATATTCTCAATTTTACTTCTCTTGACTTGGAAAGAGGTTTTAAAAAGAAAAGAGGACTTCCCTAGTGGTCCAGTGGGTTGAGATTCCATGCTTCCAATTCAGGGGCCTGGATTTGATCCCTTTTTGGAAAACTGAATCCCACATACCATAACTAGGAGTTCACATGCTGAAACTAAAGATCTCCCATGCTGCAAGTAAGTCCCGGCACAGCCAAATATATAAATAAATATTTTTAAAATAACAGAGAAAGACAAAGAATAGCACAAAAGAAATAGTAACAATTGATTACTGGTCAGGAAATTGAGGACAGGGAGAAGGTAGCAAGTAGGAGCTACTTTTTATGAGTTAACTCGTAATTTGAATTTATTATCCGTTTGAAAAATAAATCAATTTATTTAAAAGACGAGAGAGCAAGCATTATTTGAATTCTCTTCCGCAAAGGGATATTGCCCAAATACTGCATGTTATGGACCATCCGAGGCAATACAAGGAAAATAAAGGGAATTAGGGCAGAGTTCCAGACTTCAGAGTCTGTCGACCTGAGGAAGAGACAGAAAGGTACAGAAGCAACAATAATCCAGCAAGGAATGTGTGAAATCAGAGAACAGAGATGGATGAGGAATCGCTTCCACTTGGTGTATCAAAGTTGCATGTTGTGTGTATGTGTGAATACACTCATGCTCAGTCGTGTCTGATTGTGACCCCATGGCCTGCAGCCTGCCAGGCTCCTCTGTCCATGGGATACTCCAGCAAAAATACTGGAGTGGGTTGCCATTTCCCACTCCAGGGGATCTTCCTGACCCAGGGATCACATCTGCCTATGCTGCATTACAGGCAGATTCTTCACCAACTGAGGCATGAGGGAAGCAGAATGGACCTAGTGGGGGAACTGACCACAAAAGCTTAAGAGAGGAAAAGGAGGAAGATATAGCAGTCTGCTTCTGCTCACACTACAGTGGGTGAGGATGAGCAACAGTCCACAGTCCCTCCCAAAGCTCAGCTTTGAGTGTATCCTACATTTTCCACAAAAGTCCTATTTATAATGATTGGACTTCCCTGGTGGCTCAGATGATAAAGCATCTGCCTACAGTGCGGGAGGCCTGGGTTCATTCCCTGGGTCGGGAAGATCCTCTGGAGAAGGAAATGGCAACCCACTCCAGTACCTTTGCCTGGAAAATCCCATGGATGGAGGAGTGTGGTAGACTACAGTCTATGGGGTCGCAAAGAGTCGGACACGACTGAGTGACTTTCTCTCACTACATTTTCCACAAAAGTTCTATTTATAATGATGATGCCTTACATGTTGTTGTTCATGTCTGACTCCTTGCGATCCCATGAGCTACAGCACACCAGGCTTCCCTCTCCTTCATTATCTCCTGGAGTTTGCTCAAATTCATGTCCATTGAGTTGGTGATGCTATCTAACCATCTCATCCTCCATGGCTCCCTTCTCCTTCTGCCTTCAATCTTTCCCAGCCTCAGGGTCTTTTCCAGGGAGTCAGCTCTTCACATCAGGTGGCCAGAGCATTGGAGCTTCAGCATCAGCATCAGTCCTTCCAGTGAATAATCGGGGTTGACTTCCTTAGGATTGACTGGTTTGATCTCCTTGTAGTCTAAGGGACTCTCAAGAGTCTTATCCAGGACCATAGTTCAAAGGCATCAATTCTTTGGCACTCAGCCTTCTTTATGGTCCAATTCTCACATCCGTAAATGGCTACTGGAAAAACCATAGCTTTGACTATGACATTCTACTTATTTACAGTTTTTCTTGAATAAATCACTTCCTTTCACTTCACAGTAATATATCCTCATCAGACGGTTGAAAAAAAATAGTCAAGAGAGGACAGCAGAGCTGAATGAGATTTTAAAGGGAACTATCATTTTATAGACAGTGAAAGTGAGGCCTAGGGAGGAGGATATGGGACATTTAGTCAGGAACAGAGCCAGAAACTCCTGAAGTTGTTCACTTCATACATTCAGGGGACAAAACAAATCTGTCTTCCGGTCTCATGTTGCCTCCATTCACATGCAATAATTTGAGGTACAGTAGAGTTGTATTTGACTCAAACATACTATTTTTCTGCCTAGATGCAGAATACCAAGTGTTTTTCTTTATTTGAGGAGGGAGAAAAGGCAGTCTTGGGGTCAGAGGGAGGAGGGCTACATGCAGAAATAGTTCAGCCAACCCTTGACTGTCATTTTGAAATTGGTCATTGGTTATCTGACCAGCATCCTCTTGTTGTGGCAGCTTGTATCATGGCTGCAGTCTGGTCTTCAGACTTCTTCCACCTGGTGGAGGTGTCAGTATCTATAAGACAGCTCACAGGACATGGCTCAGAATATTATCTGTAGCCCTTAAGGAGGAACTAAAGGTCCTTGCTTTTGCTTAATGACTACATTATTCTTATTTGGTCTCCTTTGACTGTTTTCCTTTCTTTCTGCATGTTCTCACTTCTCTGATTTAAACTTATTCTTTGGCTAAAGTTTTTCCACAGACAAAAGACAGGCACAGGACGTGGAGGGTGGGGTGTGGGGACCAGTGTCCTGCTCCGTTTCAGCTACACTCTACTTCACCCAGAGAACTCTCTGCTGGGAGAGACTTTCAGTGTGTGGCTGTATTGTTTTGCAAAGAGAAAATTCAAATACATAATACAAGAGAATCGATGATATAAAGTTGCAAAAGCCTGGGCCAGGGGTAGCTGCTAATGCTAGCAAGAAGCATGCGGAACAGACGGAAAGAAAAAAGGGACAGACACGTTTCTTCTTGAGCTTCCTGTGTTTAATAATAAGTCATTTCGTCTCTTACCCCTCACTACCCCCTCATGCAATGCAGGGCCCTCTCCCCTTGGCCAGCCCCCCAGACCGGTACCCTCTGCATCTCTTGCCTTTTTGAGGCGCTCCCCCGCATCCCAGCTGGGCCTGAATGATTAGGTGTGGCCCTATGGCTCACTCTCACTTATTCAGCTGTTAAAGCAGCTTAAACCCTCATAAGAACATTAACATTTGGGTGCCAATAACAGATTGACCTTTATTCATAAAGTGCAAATAGTTGGAAGTTGAACAGATTGGTTGCCAGCGATTGCCTTTTATGTGCAGTTTAAGGCTTTGATTTCTCGCCCCTTTCTTCCTTTAATCTGACATCGCTGGCTTGAATACGGTTTGCACTCTAAGTAAACAGGGCCAGGGAAGGCCTCGGCTTTTGTAGCACAGTTTGCTTGCGAGGAGGAAAGGAGATGGGAGGAGGGTGACTTTAAAAGATTTGCCTTGGGAATTAAACAATTGGAAAATGGATTGGAAAACCCCAAAAATGAATGGAGCTGTTGGAAGCGATCTAAACAGAAAGGCCACAAGAATATTTTGCCCATGGGGACTATTTATCCAAAATCAGCCATCTAGATGCAGAATGAGAATGTCAGGATTTATATTAACTCTCTTGAAAGTTTGCTCCATGCCACACACAAAAGGGAAACTGAAACCCACAGAGCCTATGGATTTGAAATGGGACCACACTGCACTGCTTTGTTACCCGCTTCTAGCCAGCTGGGAGCATTTGATCCTGAAGAGTGTAAAGGGTGGCTGAACCCCTTTAAACAAATTGTGTTTCCTTAAAACATTCCAAGGAAATATCTCTGAAGTATAGGCTCTTTAAGATACTCTCCAACACAGCCTTCGATTCTGGGTTTTTTTTTTTCCTGATTTATCTTGACAATCCTTCACTTTCAACAGCACAGCCCACGCTTTGTGGCAAATGGAGGATCTTTATAGCATTTTCATAGAGAGCTTGTGTAAATGCAAAGCTACTCAGCCATCAGTTGCGCCCATTTAGAAATAATAAAGTCCTTTGTGAGTCAAAGGACTGAACACAGGAAATGGGAGGTACGAAGTTCTCATGAATAAGACTTGCCCAGAAGGATACATCTGGCAATTTCATGTGAGTGCTGGTTCTGCTAGAACTTCTGCATTACCTTGAAAAAATCTTAAACGTATTTAGGAGTAAATACATCCGGACAATTCAGCATTGTATTGTATATTGATGACTTCAGCTTTAGAATTAGGCTGATCTAGGTTTGAGTTTCAGCCCTTGTTAGAAGCTCATTAGCCAACTGACTTTGGAGAAGGAAGTAAAAACCCACTCCAGTATTTTTGCCTGGAGAACCCCATGGACAGAGGAGCCTGGTGGGCTACATAGTCCATGGGGTCGCAAAAGAGTCAGACACGACTGAGCGGCTAAACAACAACAAGCCTTGTGACCTAGACAATGTCTCAAAGCCTTTTTCTCCTCTGAAACTTTTAAGCAACTGCAGCACTAGTCAAGGACAAGCATCCTTGTGAAGCTCAGCTTGGCTCCTCCCTGAAGCTTAGTTACTTTATTCATGCTTAATTTTAGATAGTGTTGCTGTCCTAAGTCTGTATGACAATTTAACCAAATGATATAGAAAGTGCTTAGCAATGGACCTCTCCCACAATTAACCCCAATAAAGAGAAATCACTAGTATTATTGTTATTATAAATGTATACATTCCTGTGCATGAACAGTCCCACTATCTCAAACTGCATCATGGTGTTCTTATGGCAGAAAACAGGTCTTCCATTTCTTTTGCACCCTCTGATGCTCTGAGCACAGTATTAGATGCAAAGTAGAAGGCAATGGCGACCCACTCCAGTACTCTTGGCTGGAAAATCCCATGGACAGAGGAGCCTGGTAGGCTGCAGTCCGTGGGGTAGCTAAGAGTCGGACACGACTAAGCAACTTCACTTTCACTTTTCACTTTCATGCATTGGAGAAGGAAATGGCAACCCACTCCAGTATTCTTGCCTGGAGAATCCCAGGGACAGAGGAGTCTAGTGGGCTGCCATCTATGGGGTTGCACAGAGTTGGACACAACTGAAGTGACTTAGCAGCAGAAGAAGCAGCAGGTACTTAATAAGGCTTCCCTAGTGGCTTAGAGGTAAAGAATCCACCTGCAATGCAAGAGTTGCAAAAGATGAAGTTTCGTTCCCTGGGTCAAGGAGCTCCCCTGGAGGAGGGCATGGCAAACCACCCTGGAGAATCCTATGGACAGAGGAGGCTGGCAGCCTACAGTCCTTAGGGTTGCAAAGAGTTGGACATAACTGAAGTGACTTGCCACCCACACACGGATGCTTAATAAAGGGCTTGTTGGTTAACTATTTCTTCTCTTTTATTGCAAATTACTTGCTCCGAAACATAAATCATAGGCCCTATCTTTCACTCTTTGTCCTTCAATCCCTTCATTTGATCTATTACTGAATGCAGTCACTTCTTGCTTAAGAAAATGAACTCTCCTGTTCTCCACTCATATTGTCACCAGGCTAACCCAGGTGTACCATAGTCTTTAAAGGAAGGACATGCTTGCCCCTCATCTGTCCTTACCACCATGTCCTGCCTGCTGCCAGTCATTCTGCAGACCCACCCTGGGCAAATATTCCCCAATTTCTTTTCTGTCTCTATAAGTCCTTTCATGCTGTGGTTCACCTTGTCTTCCAGACTTTTCCTAAGAATGATATGCAAAGTTGCATGGATGGAAAGAGCTTTAAAAGAAATGGGAACTCAGAATATCAGAAGGAAGGCAAAGCCTTACCACATTATCTAACTGGTTAGCCATCTTGCTTTTGTGTACCTGGCTTCAGTTCATGAGAGGGATAGTCTTACAGATTCAATCCAGTTCAGTTCAGTCACTCAGTCGTGTCTGATTCTTTGCGACCTCATGGACTACTACATGCCAGGCTTCCCTGTCCTTCACCAACTCCCAAAGCTTGCTCAAATTCATGTCCATCGAGTCAGTGATGCCATCCAAGCATTTCATCCTCTGTCATCCCCTTCTCCTGCCTTCAGTCTTTCCCAGCATCAGGGTCTTTTCCAATGAGTCAGTTCTTCACATCAGGTGGCCAAAGTATTGGAGCTTCAGCTTCACCATCAGTCTTTCCAATGAATATTCAGGACTGATTTCCTTTAGGATTGACTGGTTGGATCTCCTTGCAGTCCAAGGGACTCTCAAGAGTCTTCTCCAACACCACAGTTCAAAAGTTTTACAGGTTATGGATGTACAACTCAATAGTAAAAATAAATCATATGATTGAAAATGGGCAGAGGATCTGAAAATAAGTCTTCCCAAAGAAGACGTAGAGATGGCCAACAGGCACACGTAAAGGTGCTGAACGTCACCAATCGCCAGAGAAACGCAAACCAAAAACCACGGTGACATATCACTCCATACCTGTTAAAAGGACTATTAGCGAAAGGACAAGAGGTAACAAATGCTGGTGAGGATGCGGAGCAAAAGAACTCCTTGTGCACTGCTGGTGGAATGGACATTAGTGCTGCCGCTATGGAGAAGAGTATGGAGGCTCCTCAAAAAATTAAAACCAGGACTACCATATGATCCAGAATTCTCATTTCTGGGGATATACCTGAAAGAAATGAAATGAGGAGCTTAAAGAGAGGCCTGCACCCCTTCACGCTAGTTATAGCATTATTCACAAGAGCCAAAGCATGGAAACAGTCCAAGTATCCAACAGCAGATGAATGGATAAATAAGATGTGCTATGTATGTATATTTCTCAAGCAAATAGATACATATATATATTCACAATGGAATATTATTCTACCACAAAACAGAAGGAAATCCTGCCATTTGCAGCAACATAAATGAACCTGGAGAGTATTAGGTTGAGTGAAATAAGCCAGACAGAGGAAGACAAATACTACATGATCTCACTTACATGTGGAACTCATTGAAACAAGTATTATTTACTTGAAATTTAAGAGAGTAAACCTGAAATGTTCTCACCACAAAAAAATAATAATTGTGTGAGATAATGAATGTGTTAACTAACCTTATTGTGTTAACCATTTCACAATATAGACATATATCAAATCAACAGGCTGTACACGTAAAACTTAGACAATGTTCTATGTTAATTATATCTCAATAAAATGGGGTAAAAAGAGGCTGTGGATGGAGCAGAGCTACTACTAGAGGTGAAAGACAAAAACCCTTTAAATCTCAGCTACTACCACAGTGCTATCCATCTATATATAGAGAGAGACAGACACATGGGCTTCCCCGGTTGGTCAGTGGTAAAGATTCTGCCTACAATGCAGGAGACCTGGGTTTGATTCCTGGATCAGAAAGATCCCTAGAGAAGGAAATGGCAACCCACTCCAGTATTCTTGCCTGGAGAATTCCATGGACAGAGGAGCCTGACAAACTACAGTCCATGGGGTCACAAAGAGCTGGACATGACTGACTAACGCTTCCATTTTTCATATGTGTATATATATATATGTATATATATGTCAAATTTACTCCAAACTTTCAGTGGACTACAGATGCCAAACTTTAGATCACAATAACTTCAGGATTTTGCTTTGGAATCCTGAAACAAAGGGCAACAAACAAGAGAAAATTAAAAATGACCCACAAATCTACAAACTCATAAAAACAGTGGCACAGAAGAAAAAAAATTGGAAAAAAATTGGTGTTACATTTCAGATTTCCAGGACAAAATCCTATTTTTCCAAGACCCCAAGAATTACTCCAAAAAGGGACAAGAACAAGAGGTAAGGAGAGACCGTCCTATCTCCCAGGTTTCATGCCCACCCATCCCCTAAATCCAGTCCTCATCCAAAATCAGAGCAAGGTATTTATCCTCAGAGGAAACTCATTTCTACATAGCTGTTTTTCCTCACAGCTTTTCCTTCCATAACCAGAGACTGCAATGCCAACTAGCTCTCAAGCCAAGTCATTTTAATGAGGGAAAGATTCTGAAAAGATTATGGATGAGATTTTAATTGTCTACTGAAATACACACAGAAAAGTCTTCATTGTAAAGGAGGAAACACTTTAAAAAGTATCCTTAAATAAATCCTCCATAACAGAGACTTGGCAAGCCCAGGGCTGCTACCCGGCCATCTCTGGGAGAGTGGGCTTTTTATGGATTCCAATCTGTATGCCTCCTGACAAGAGCCCCTAACCTACAGGATTGTTCAGGACTCATGAGAGCCTCATTAATTAGTAGCTGATGAGGTACAAAAGGAGTGAATTTTGTTTCAGTTTAACGATGACCTTCATTTTAATTCCATTTCCTTGGTGAAAACCTGGAAATTATATGACCATCCCCAAACAGTAGAGTTTTTAAAAGCTCCTCTAATCAGGCACATTGCTTTAATTTCTCATCCCTTCCCTGATTGCAGAGCTATACTGAACCTAATGTACTTCCAGAAAAAAAACTGACAGAAGAAAATTTAAGTTTTTGGATCATTGGGAAAATGTTGGCAGGGGATATACGGGGGGGAAAAGGAAAGGTTTTTTGTGATAAAGAACAAATCACATAAAAAGTCTGCGGATGATAAAAATAAATAAATAAATAAAGTGTTCATATCATCAAAACGAAAAGCACTTAGTGCACCTTAAGTGAAATCGCTCAGTCGTATCCAACTCTTTGCGACCCCGTGGACTGTAGCCTACCAGGCTCCTCAGTCCATGGGATTTTCCAGGCAATAGTACTGGAGTGGATTGCCATTTCCTTCTCTAGCGGATCTTCCCGACCCAGGGATCAAACCCGGGTCTCCCACATTGTTGACAGACGCTTTACCGTCTGAGCCACCCAGGAAGTTCTAGGAGACCTTAAATAACCTGGAGATCAACGCCTGGCACAGAGTGTTTTTTAATAAAAGTTCGTTGAATGAATGAATGAATTATTTTGATGCCACCTGATTCTCAGTCAGTGCTGGTATTTTGAACTGTAATGTTCCTAAAGGCAGTTAAGCAGTGGACTTGATACGCTGCCGGCCCTAATAAACGTTGAACAAATTGTTGAGAAAGCAGTCCTTGGTTACTCAGCAAGAAACAAGCTCTCAGTTGCTCAGGGAGTAAGCCAGAAGGTACCAGGGCAAGTTGAACAGGCAGTTGCTTGCCTCACTGCCGCTGGGACTTCTCAGATTGCAGAGCCCAGCCTCAGGGGTTCCCCTCTAGGCCAGCAAGGGGGCCGGCTCACTGCAGCTGCTTCGAAGAAATGCAGGTCGGGGGCATTACCACGTGCTTTGAGGGCACAGCCAACCATTTTAACAAAGTAAAAACTATAATGGCATTTCCCTTCCTTCTTCCTTCTTTTCTTTCTTTCTCTCTTCCTAACATCAAGTAATCTGTGCAGAAGGCACCTTTCACCCTCACATCATCCTTGATGCCATCTTCCAGGATGCCATGAGGCTTAGAGGTAGATTGAGGATGTCTGCATCACACAATACTTGGAGGGTTTTCAAAACTGAAAGTTAAATCATTTGAAAGCCAAATCAAAGTGTCCTGTTTCCTATAGTAACTCCTTTATCCCCTTGTCCACACATACACACACACACACTCGAGAATTGAATGAATGAATAAGTGAACAGTTGCTGTTAGAAATTACAACTTCAATATGGCATTCACATCACTGGCTATGCTTAGTATTTGCCCAAATCAATGATTTCTAGAGCCACTATGGAAAACAGTACGGAGGTTCCTCAAAAACTTAAAAATAGAATTATCATGTTACTATTGTTATTTGCTAAGTCATGTCCAACTCTTTGCAACTCCATGGACTGTAGCCCACCAGGCTCCTCTGTCCATGGGATTCTTCAGGTAAGAATGCTGGAGTGGGTAGCCATTTCCTTCTCTAGGGGATCTTCCCAATCCAGGGATCAAACTCAGGTGTTCTGCATTGCAGGCAGACTTTTCACTGTCTGAGCCACCAGAGAATCTAATCCAGCAATTCCACTTCTGAGAATTTATACCAAGAAATCAAAAACATTAACTCAAAAAGGTACTTTCACCCCTGTGTTCACTGCAGCATTATTTACAATAGCAATGATATTGAAACAATCTAACTATTTATCAATGGATAAATGGAGAAAGAAAATGTGGTATATATACATACAGTGGAATATTGTCCAGCCATAATAAAGAAAGAAATCTTGGGCTTCCCTGGTGGTCCAGTGGCTAAGACTCCATGCTCCCAGTGCAGGGACTCTGAGCTCAGTCCCTGGTCAAGGATCTAGATCTCTCTTGCTGCAACCAAGATACGACCTGGTGCAAACAAATAAATACAAAAAATAAATCTTGTCATTTGTGACAACATGGATGGAACTTGAGGGCACTGTGCTAAGTGAAATTAGCAGAGAAAGATAGGCACCATATGAACTCACTTACAGGTGGAATTGAAAAAGAAAAATTGAACTCATAGATACAGAAAACAGACTGATAGTTGTTAGAGGTGGGAGGTGGGGGGAGTGGGTGAAATGAATGAAGTCAAATTGTACAAACGTCCAGTTAAAAATACTTAAGTCTTGGAGGATTTATTGTACATCATGATGATACAAAGATACTATACAATTAATAATACTATACACCTGAGGTTGAAAAGAGAGTAATCTTAAAAGTTCTTATCCCTAAAAAAAAATTTGTAACTATGTGTGGTGATGGATGTAACTAGACTTATTGTGATGATCATTTTACAATATATACAAATATTGAATTATGTTGTACACCTGAAGCTAATATCATGCCACATGTTGATTATAGCTCAGTTTTAAAAATTAAACCTCACTGGAAACAGTGAGAGAAATCTATCAGTCATTCACACTCTAGTGCAAATCACTAAAATCCAAGAGCTTTCTCCCTTATGTCTGTTTGAAACTTGTAGGGAAAGTTTCCCATGGAAGAAACTGCTCTCAGTAAACAATCTGTACAGAGACTATGTATACAGTATAGAGCCTGTACACAGTAAGTTTAACAGACTCTACTTACTGGAGCTGCAAGAAACTGGGAATAATAACATAATAATGTATAGTGTTTTTTTTTATTGTAAAGAGGTATTTTTTCCTAATATATAGATTTTACTGAAGCATAATTGACTTACAATGTTTCAGGTGCACACCAAGTTGATTCAGTTTTACATACACACATACGTTATTTTTTAGATTATTTTCTGTTATAGATTATTACAAGATATTGACTATAATTCCCTGTGCTATGCAATAAATCTTTGTTGCATATCTATTTTTTAATTAAAAATCTAGCATTCTATTCCATACAATGCTTTTATAGCTTCTTCTCTTGCATTTTTTCATTTAACCTTCAAACAACACTGCAAAGTAGTATTATCACCACTCCATTTTACAGGTGAAAGAAAGAAATTAAACATCTTGTCTAACAAGAAGAGCTGGACTTTGAAACCAGATGTAGAGAGATTCCAAAGCTTGGTGCCTTTTACAAGGCCAAGGTATCTTTAGGAAAGTTACCCCTGAGATGTCTTTGGGAAAGGCACCCCTGTTGGTTGTTTTAAGGCACTGCTCCCATCACATGACAACATTTGGAAATTAGCAAAGGTATTGACAATGACAGTTCAAATATAAGAATTAAGAACAAAAAAGAATACTTCAAATGTAGGCAGTTTCTCTCACCTTTCTCTCTTTTTTTTTTTTAAGTTTTTTTGATGTGAACCATTTTTAAAGTCTTCATTGAATTTATCACAACATTGCTTCTGTTTTATGGTTTTTTGGCTGCAAGCCCTGTGGGATCTAAGCTTCCGGACTGGGGATTGAACCTGTACCCACTGCATATGAAGTCAAAGGCTTAACCACTGGACCAGCAAGGAAGTCCCTCATCTTTCTCTCTTTAACCCCCATTCAGTCTGCCAGAATAACTGCAGTCTAGCTGCGTACCACTCATCTGGACCATTTTAACAGTTCCTTTGATCCAGGATCAAATTCTGCCTCAAAGCCACCCAGCACTGGCCTGGGTGGAGCAACTTGCCTTCCCTTTATGGCAACACCAGGCTGCTCAGAGCTGGTGGGTCCACCACTGGAACATGTTTTATTCTGTCTTTTGCCCTCTTTATGAGACAGGGTCCACCCTGAGCACATCAAGGGGCACGAGCCCCACATCAAACACGGGGAAAGGTCGTCATAAGAGCCAACAACTCTTAATGTCTCAGGAAGTCCTCTACCACCCCACGGAGTCATCCTTTCTAAGTTTTCTGTAACGAGAAAGTAACTAGAGAAGTGTAAGGCTGAGTAAGTGTAGCGAGATCCACGTGCTAAGATATTTACATAAACAATCTTTTTCTCCATCTCTTCACTGAGTTCCCCTGTCCACTTTGTTCTTAGGCAGATTCTCTCTTATTAGGCAGAAACATCATCAAAAGTTCCAGACTTCCATCATCTTCACAGTTGCTACTCCCTCTGGAAACCCACAGAAATTAGCAGTTAACTCTGCCAGTGGCCATGGGGTGAAGAAATCTGAAAGGACTGTTAGAGGAAGTGATATCTACTTGCATCTTAATGATGTGTGGGTGTTTCCCCAGTGAAGAAGGATGGAATGAGACAGGCTCTCCTATACCCAAGGGACTGTTCCATGCAGCTTGAACATACTGGAACATGTAGAGAGGAAGAGGAGGCAGACAGCTGCCATATCCACCTAAAGCAATTTGTAGAATGGCCAATTCATTGAAAAATCAGCTTGCCAAACATTCAATTGATAATTTACCAAATTTATTGATTTACAAAAAAAAAACCTTTTGATTATTTATATAAAGTTTATAGCAATTTTTATTGGGCCAGTATTCATGATGGAACAGCTTTTTTTGTTTGTTTTTAGAATAGCACTTTCAGGAAATTCAGTTTATTAAGGCTGTGATCAATGGAGGAGACGCAAGAGACAAGGGTTCAATCCCTGGGTTGGAAAGATCTCCTGGAGTAGGAAATGGCAGCCCACTCCAGTATTCTTGCCTGGGAAATTCCATGGACAGTGGAGCCTAGCAGGCTACAGTCAAGGGGGGCCCCCAAAACTCAGACAGTACTGAATGTGCACACACACTACACACACACACACACGATCGTACCGGAGGTATTGTAGTCTCTTAAGGAGCATTTATTAACATTGAGGAAAGTATATTTTAATCAATGACCAAATGTCAGTACTTCATATGGGACTGTTTTTCTGTTTCTACTGATTGGTTTCAACCTTTCTCTTGAATATTTCACTGTCTTGCCAAACCTTGTTGGAGACCTTTCCCTTAGAAGGAAGCTTTCACTTTACAGCTCAGACCTCATAGCCCTCACACTTCAAACATGTGAGAGCCACAAGCCACATGTAGTGATCAAATGCTAAATTAAATTACATTAAGTGAGACTAAAATTAAACTGTCAATTACAACAGCCACATCTAGAGAGATCAACAGCCACATGTGGCTGGTGACGACACTGAGCAGCTCAGACAGAGAATGTTCCTATCAGTGCAGGAAGTTCTTCTGGGCAGCATTTTAAACCTACATCATGAGCTCTGAGCCTACTTTTCCCCTGGGATTCTGTCTCTGATGCCCTCAGCTCTGTTCCCGCAACTCATGAGCCAGACTCCACTACTGCCCCTGGTCTTAACTCCTCGGAGGCCTACTTACCCAGGAAAGGATATTTACAAAGCAAGGTTGAGGTGGACCACTTCCAGTTTGTTCATTTTCTAGCATAGCAGTAGGATGAGTTGTTTTAATATTTCAAAGGTCCTTGTGCAAAATTTTCTATAGAATGATCTGCCTCAATTAAATCCAAATAAATACCATCTTATTCTGCAATGCTCTCCTTCCTCAAACTCCACTGCCCTTCAGAGATGGAGGTGGAATAGGAGGAAAGGAATGAGGGAGGGAGGAGTGGGAGGGAGGCAGGGAGGAAAAGCATATGGGAGGGAGGAAGGGACAGAGAGAGAGATTCTCTTGTCAGCAAACTCCTTACTGAAAATATTAATTCCACTAAAAGCATCAAAAGAGTGCTTTTTTCCCTTAGAATGGAAAAAAAAAAAAATACAGCTGCCTAGCAAAATGGAAGGCTTGAATGAACATTCAAGTCCTACCTGTCACAAGCCATTAGCTGAATTGCTTAAAGAAATCCCTTGACAAGTATAAGTGCTGTTTTTATGTTCGAGAGCTTCATAATGCTGGCCATGAGAAGAAATTTCTCCACAAAAGCTTCTTCTGTTTAATAAAGTGATTTGTTCCAGTAACAGTGATAATAAAATTGCTGAATTGAAACAGGATTGTTCAATGAAGACCTGAATCCAATTTGCTGGACTAGTCTGGTTACACTTTTATCTCTGTGTTTACTCATTTGTAGAATTGCTACCAGTCTTTGATATGCAATTAATAGGATTAATGGTTTTCAGGACCAGAAGGCAGTAAGAGGGAACAGAGCTTGGCTTAGGTAGCCTGGGAGCGTGTGTGGCCTCTTTGAGGCTGTACACCTCGTAGGCTGTGTGTTAAAGAAGGATGGTTAATTGCCTTGCCTTGTCTTTCAAAAGGAGATTTAATTTCTCAATGAACATTATCTTGAATAATTATATCTATGGTAATGTATGTCTAACCCTCTGTGAGTTCCTTGAGCTGCTCATGGGACAGCCTCATGGCCCAGGAGAAACAAGCAGTGATTAGAATAACAGCAATAATTTTGAAAGAAGCTTACTCCTTGGAAGGAAAGTTATGGCCAACTTACACAGCATATTAAAAAGCAGAGACATTACTTTGCCAATAAAGTTCCATCTAGTAAAGGCTATAGTTTTTCCAGTAGTCATGTATGGATGTGAGAGTTGGACTATAAAGAAAGCTGAAAGCCAAAGAATCAATGCTTCTGAACTGTGGTATTGGTGAAGACTCTTGAGAGTCTGTTGGACTGCAAGGAGATCCAACCAGTCCATCCTATAGGAGACCAGCCCTGGGTGTTCATTGGAAGGACTGATGGTGAAGCTGAAACTCCAATACTTTGGCCACCAGATGCGAAGAGCTGATTCATTTGAAAAAACCCTGATGCTGGGAAAGATTGAAGGCAGGAGGAGAAGGGGATGACAGAGGGTGAGATGGTTGGATGGCATCACCTACTCAATGGACATGAGTTTGGGTGGACTCCGGGAGTTGATGGACAGGGAGGCCTGGCGTGCTGTGATTCATGGGGCCGCAAAGAGTCGGACACGACTGAGCGACTGAATTGAACTGAATAATTTTCTGAAATTTAACTTTTAGAGCAACCTATCTTCCTCATCTAATCCCGCACTAAAGTTCTTATTACCACTGTTAGTGGCTTTAATAGCAGGATGAAGAAATTTGAGAAACCATATTGTTCATTGTCTAGGAATTGTTGAAGACTTAACTGTACAAATATTACAGTTATTTTGTGAGTGTTTACATATACTTATCAGTTCAGTTTAGTTCAGTCGCTCAGTCGTGTCTGACTCTTTGCAACCCCATGAATTGCAGAACGCCAGGCCTCCCTGTCCATTACCAACTCCCAGAGTTCACTCAAACTCACGTCCATCGAGTCAGTGATGCCATCCAGCCATCTCACCCTCTGTCGTCCCCTTCTCCTCCTGCCCCCAATCCCTCCCAGCATCAGTCTTTTCCAATGAGTCAACACTTTGCATGAAGTGGCCAAAGTACTGGAGTTTCAGCTTTAGCATCATTCCTCCCAAAGAATGCCCAGGACTGGTTTCCTTTAGAATAGACTGGTTGGATCTCCTTGCAGTCCAAGGGACTCTTAATAGTCTTCTCCAACACTACAGTTCAAAAGCATCAATTCTTCGGTGCTCAGTTTTCTTCACAGCCCAACTCTCACATCCATACATGACCACAGGAAAAACCATAGCCTTGACTAGATGGTCCTTTGTTGGCAAAGTCATGTCTCTGCTTTTGAATATGCTGTCTAGGTTGGTTATAACTTTCCTTCCAAGAAGTAAGTGTCTTTTAATTTCATGGCTGCAGTTACCATCTGCAGTGATTTGGGAGCCCAAAAAAATAAAGTCTGACACTGTTTCCACTGTTTCCCCATCTATTTCCCATGAAGTGATGGGACCAGATGCCATGATCTTCATTTTCTGAATGTTGAGCTTTAAGCCAACTTTTTCACTCTCTTCTTTCACTTTCATCAAGAGGCTTTTTAGTTCCTCTTCACTTTCTGCCATAAGGGTGGTGTCATCTGCATCTCTGAGGTTATTGATATTTCTCCCAGCAATCTTGATTCCAGCTTGTGCTTCTTCCAGCCCAGCATTTCTCATGATGTACTCTGCATAGAAGTTAAATAAGCAGGGTGACAATATACAGCCTTGACGTACTCCTTTTCCTATTTGGAACCAGTCTGTTGTTCCATGTCTAGTTGTGACGGTTGCTTCCTGGCCTGCATACAGATTTCTAAAGAGACAGGTCAGGTGGTCTGGGATTCCCATCTCTCTCAGAATTTTCCGCAGTTGATTGTGATCCACACAGTCAAAGGCTTTGGCATAGTCAATAAAGCAGAAATAGATGTTTTTCTGGAACTCTCTTGCTTTCTCTTTCCTAATCTCCATTGTTTGACATGGGGCCATCATGAACCCTCAAAAGGAAACAGGATAATCACATGACACACAAAGTAAGGTTTATTAGATTCTGACTCCTTTTCTATGGAGAAGTTTGTCTTGATTTGCTGTTGTTAGTTTGGGTTTTAGTTGTATGTGTGCATGCGTGTCTGTGTGTGAGTGAGTGTGTGCTCAATTGAGCATTTGAGCATATAGTACCTTGTTGCTGCTAAGTCGCTTCAGTCGTGTCCAACTCTGTGTGACCCCATAGACGGCAGCCCACCAGACTCCGCCATCCCTGGGATTCTCCAGGCAAGAGCACTGGAGTGGGTTGCCATTTCCTTCTCCAATGCATGAAAGTGAAAATTGAAAGTGAAGTCACTCAGTCGTGTCCAACTCCTAGTGACCCCATGGACTGCAGCCTACCAGGCTCCTCCATCCATGGGATTTTCCAGGCAAGAGTACTGGAGTGGGGTGCCATTGCCTTCTCCATATAGTACCTTAGCCACTGCATTTCTCCATGGGCTCAATGAAAACTGGCTGGAAACCAGAGTTCATCCATAAGGGAGGCTAAAACAATCCCAGAGTGAGAAAATAAAGCTGTGGCCACCAGAGTTTTACAGTCAGAGGAAGAGTGTGAGCTATCAACAGAGTCTGGATGACAAGTGCTGAAAATGGCCAAGGGCTCAGAGAAGATGACAAAGCAGATACAGAATGATGCATAAACTGAGTGTAGGACAACTGGCAAGATAAGTCTGTTTTGAAGAGCTGTTTCCGTAATAAAGAGGGACATGTTCTCTAGGTCTATAACAAATGCGAAAAAAGTGAAAAGTCAAAGTGTTAGTATCTCTGTCGTGTCTGACTATAGCCCACAAGACTCTTCTGTTCATGGGATTCTCTGGATTCTCCGGGCAAGAATATTAGAGTGGGTTTCCATGTCCTTCCCCAGGGGATCTTCCTGACCCAGGAATCAAACCCATGTCTCCAGAACTTGCAGGCAAATTCTTTACCACTGAGCCACTGGGGAAGCACCCTAGTAACAGCAGCTTGTTCATATCAGAAACTTACAAATTGAGAACTGCCTATATTTGCTATCCCTGCTTTCTAAGCTTGGTGAGAGAACCTAGCTAAGCACCACGAGATGAAAGGAATGTGTCACCATGGCCAGTGAAAGTGAAAGTCTCTCTGTCATCTCCAACTCTTCGTTACCCCATGGACTATACAGTCCATGGAATTCTCCAGGCCAGAATACTAGAGTGGGTAGATGTTCCCTTCTCCAGGGGATCTTCCCAACCCAGGGATCGAACCCAGGTCTTCCATATTGCAGGCAGATTCTTTACCAGCTGGGCCACAAGGGAAGCCCAAGAATACTGGAGTGGGTAGCCGATCCCTTCTCAGGGATCTTCCTGACCCAGGGATTGAACCAGGGTCTCTTGCATTGCAGGCGGACTCTTTACCAAATGGGCTATGAGGGAAGCCTATCCTGGCCAAGAAATACCCAAAGGAACAAAAGACAGTGTGTGATTTCTTATGCATGTATGTGCATAGGTGCCCACTAGAAACTATGCTGAAACTCATGGAATACAGTATACGTTTTGGAATCTGACAGAACTGAGTTGAAATTTGATCCTATCTCTCACAAACTCAGTTTCCTCATATGTGAAATCCCATCTCAAAGAACTGTTGCGAGGATTAAGCGAGATAATATAGGTAATATTTTTAGCAGAGTGTCTGGTTCACAATAGGGCCATTAAATGGTGTTAATGGTCATAGAGATGAGGCTAGTGGTCCTGATGGTGTACTGCTGAGTACCTGAGAGAGCAACGAAATACAGAAATTTAAAAAAAAAAAAAAAAACTGGAATGTTGAATTGGAAAAGCTTGAGCTTTCCAGAAGGCTATTACAGTATAATTTTATAATGAACTCATAGAACATTTACTTGGAAAATCTAGAACTTTTAATAGGCTTAAATGCCTCCAATTTAGGGAAAATATGAGCAAATAAGCTTTGATGTGGTTCAATGCCAAGTCATGGTGCCAACAAAGCATTTATGTCTCCATTGTGAGCTTTATCCAACATCCATTTACCAGTTCCTGGTCTGCAAATCCAATTGCTCTAGGATAGGGATTTGAACAACAAAATTGGCAGCGTTGTAAGCTTGATAAATTGGAGCTGCCAGCATGATAGCACAATTGTAGAAAAGAGTTCAGCTTGCACATTTCAAGAGCTTGCTGTAGATTTACTTTTGAGCAAATTGACCCATCTCATTGCTTTAGCATTTGGGAGACTTGAAAGGATGATATCCTAATTAAGACAAGTTCAATTTTCTTAGATTAAATTATAAAAGTGACTAACATTAATCAAACAATTGAATAGTCTTTGACCTTTACTGCTGTGTTTCCTAGACTATGTTCTATGGAGCATCATTGTTCATTGTGATGTAATATGTATTCCTCTTTTAAAAGGGGGGAGTTTTGTTGTCATGATCCTAGGGTTTCACAATGTACAATAGCATCTGAAAGACTTTGAGAATCTCTGGAGTTAAAAAAAAAACTCTTAATCACATTTCCCAACTATATTGACTCTGGAACATTTAAAACAAACAAAATTCTATTGCTTTCTCACAGAATACAATGTTTCATGTAACAGCTTTGAAAAGTTTCACAAAAAGTATAAATCAACTAGGGATTCACAGAATTACATAATTTATACCTTGAGACACTGAAGAGATTTTAATAATATTTCTGTGCTATATCCTTGAACATCCACACATTTTGGAAATAAATTTCAGGTAGCTTTCAGCTACAATTTCCACAATGATCCACAAGTTTACTTATTGATAAAATGCTTTATTCCTGATACAAGTTCTCTCTTCACTCCATTCCATCCCATTGCTCCTCTTCTCCCCAGACCATGCTCTATTCTTCAAGAATCACCTTTCCCTTTGGGGAGAGTTTCTTGCTCAGACATTTAAACAGGTCCTCTAGCTCATCAATAAGAAAACCATTTTCAACTCCTATGATGAGGTTCTAGATGTGTGTTAAGAGGAACACAGAAAATATATAAGTTCAGGTGTGTGGACTCAAGGGCCTTGCAACTTGGCAGAAGTAAAAAAAAAAAAAAAAAACCACCTCACATATGTAAAGCAATTAAAAATAACTCCAGAGGTTTTCAATAGGGAAAAATCAACATGTGCTGAGATTACTGTGGAAGACTGTGGACCTGGCATATGAATAAGATGTAGAAAACTGCAGAGAGAAACAAGAGAAGATTTCAGAGTAAGAGGAAAGCATGGTCAAAATCAAATGGCAGGAAGAAGTACTTAGATTCAGGAAGACAGAGGGAAAAAACAAAAACATCAGGTATAGACATCTTCCTGGATAGAACATTAATGGTGTTTGTGAAAAGAAGTCAGACAGACTAAGTACAGTGGGTGGACTCTACACAGCGGAAGATTCTGACCACCAGATTAAGGAACTGGACTTGTTTTTCTAAGTAAGAGGGAAACGTGGTCATAAGAACAGGGTCTTATATTTGGGCCTGGTCTCAAATAATTAATTGAATGCTCTTGAAAGATTAGCCTTGCAATCAAACCGGGTTCAATTCCTGGTTCGGGAAGATCCCCTGGAGAAGGAAATGGCAACCCACTCCAGTATTCTTGCCTGGAAAATCCCATGGACAGATGGGTGACTCTGAGAACCAAGCCTTGGGGAAAGAAGATGAATATTTAGGCTCCTCTGACCATGGAATTCTCCAGGCAAGAATACTAGAGTGAGCAGTCATTCCCTTCTCCAGGAGATCTTCCCAACCCAGAGACTGAACCCAATCTCCTGCATTTCAGGCAGATTTTTTACCATCTGAGCCACCAGGGAAGCCCTATTTACTAAGTAGGAAACTTAAAATGGCTTCCCTGGTGACTCGGTGATAAAGAATCCAACTGCCAATGCAGGAGATTCGGTTTTCATTTCTGATCCAGGCAGATCCTCTGGAAAGGGAAATGGCAACCCACTTCAGTATTCTTGCCTGTAGAACCCCATGGACAGAGGAGGCTGGAGGGCTACATCCATGGGGTCACAAAGAGTTGGACACGACTTAGCGACCAAAGAACAACAGGAAACTAAAAAGCGTATTTTCATGACTTTCAGTCCAGTCTTTCACAAATTAACCCAAATATACACATCTTACATTATTTTCCACTACCCAGTCTTCAATTCAACAATTAATTCAGTTCAGTTTAGTTCAGTCGCTCAGTGGTGTCCGACTCTTTGCGACCCCATGAATCGCAGCACACCAGGCCTCCCTGTCCATCACCAACTCTTGGAGTTCACTCAAACTCACGTCCATCGAGGCAGTGATGCCATCCAGCCATCTCATCCTCTGTCGTCCCCTTCTCCTCCTGCCCCCAATCCCTCCCAGCATCAGAGTCTTTTCCAATGAGTCAACACTTTGCATGAGGTGGCCAAGTACTGGAGTTTCAGCTTTAGCATCATTCCTTCCAAAGAAATCCCAGGGTTGATCTCCTTCAGAATGGACTGGTTGGATCTCCTTGCAGTCCAAGGGACTCTCAGGAGTCTTCTCCAACAACACAGTTCAAACGCATCAATTCCTCAGCGCTCAGCCTTCTTCACAGTCCAACTCTCACATCCATACATGACCACAGGAAAAACCATAGCCTTGACTAGATGGACCTTAGTCGGCAAAGTAATGTCCCTACTTTTGAATATGCTATCTAGGTTGGTCATAACTTTCCTTCCAAGGAGGAAGCGTCTTTTAATTTCATGGGTGCAGTCACCATCTGCAGTGATTTTGGAGCCCAAAAAAAATAAAGTCTGACACTGTTTCCACTATTTCCCCATCTATTTCCCATGAAGTGATGGGACCAGATGCCATGATCTTCATTTTCTGAATGTTGAGCTTTAAGCCAACTTTTTCACTCTCCTCTTTTACTTTCATCAAGAGGCTTTTTAGCTCCTCTTCACTTTCTGCCATAAGGGTGGTGTCATCTGCATCTCTGAGGTTATTGATATTTCTTCCAGCAATCTTGATTCCAGCTTGTGCTTCTTCCAGTCCAGCGTTTCTCATGATGTACTCTGCATAGAAGTTAAATAAGCAGGGTGACAATGTACTGCCTTGACGTACTCCTTTTCCTATTTGGAACCAGTCTGTTGTTCCATGTCCAGTTCTAACTGTTGCTTCCTGGCCTGCATACAGATTTCTCAAGAGGCAGGTCAGGTGGTCTGGTATTTCCATCTCTTGAAGAATTTTCCACAGTTGATTGTGATCCACACAGTCAAAGGCTTTGGCATAGTCAATAAAGCAGAAATAGATGCTTTTCTAGAACTCTCTTGCTTTTTCCATGATCCAGCAGATGTTGGCAATTTGATCTCTGGTTCCTCTGCCTTTTCTAAAACCGGCTTGAACATCAGGAAGTTCACGGTTCATGTATTGCTGAAGCCTGGCTTGGAGAATTTTGAGCATTACTTTGCTAGCGTGTGAGATGAGTGCAGTTGTGCAGTAGTTTGAGCATTCTTTGGCATTGCCTTTCTTTGGGATTGGAATGAAAACTGACCTTTTCCCAGTCCTGTGGCCACTGCTGAGTTTTCCAAACTTGCTGGCATATTGAGTGCAGCACTTTCACAGCATCATCTTTCAGGATTTGAAATAGCTCCACTGGAATTCCATCACCTCCACTAGCTTTGTTCGTAGTGATGCTTTCTAAGGCCCACTTGACTTCACATTCCAAGATGTCTGGCTCTAGATGAGTGATCACACCATCATGATTATCTGGGTCGTGAAGAATTTTTTTGTACAGTTCTTCTGTGTATTCTTGCCACCTCTTCTTAATATCTTCTGCTTCTGTTAGGTCCATACCATTTCTGTCCTTTATCGAGCCCATCTTTGCATGAAATGTTCCCTTGGTATCTCTGATTTTCTTGAAGAGATCTCTAGTCTTTCCCATTCTGTTGTTTTCCTCTATTTCTTTGCATTGATCACTGAAGAATGCTTTCTTATCTCTTCTTGCTATTCTTTGGAACTCTGCATTCAGATGCTTATATCTTTCCTTTTCTCCTTTGCTTTTCGCCTCTCTTCTTTTCACAGCTATTTGTAAGGCCTCCCCAGACAGCCATTTTGCTTTTTTGTATTTCTTTTCCATGGGGATGTTCTTGATCCCTGTCTCCTATATAATGTCATGAACCTCATTCCATAGTTCATCAGGCACTCTATCTATCAGATCTAGGCCCTTAAATCTATTTCTCACTTCCACTGTATAATCATAAAGGATTTGATTTAGGTCATACCTGAATGGTCTAGTGGTTTTCCCTACTTTCTTCAATTTAAGTCTGAATTTGGCAATAAGGAGTTCATGATCTGAGCCACAGTCAGCTCCTGGTCTTGTTTTTGCTGACTGTATAGAGCTTCTCCATCTTTGGCTGCAAAGAATATAATCAATCTGATTTTGGTGTTGACCATCTGGTGATGTCCATGTGTAGAGTCTTGTCTTGTGTTGTTGGAAGAGGGTGTTTGCTATGACCAGTGCATTTTCTTGGCAAAACGCTATTAGTCTTTGCCCTGCTTCATTCTGCATTCCAAGGCCAAATTTGCCTGTTACTCCAGGTGTTTCTTGACTTCCTACTTTTGCATTCCAGTCCCCTATAATGAAAAAGACATCTTTTTTGGATGTTAGTTCTAAAAGGTCTTGTAGGTCTTCATAGAACCATTCAACTTCAGCTTCTTCAGTGTTACTGGTTGGGGCATAGACTTGGATTACCGTGATATTGAATGGTTTGCCTTGGAAATGAACAGAGATCATTCTGTCGTTTTTGAGATTGCATCCAAGTACTGCATTTCAGACAATTAATTAACAAGTACCTATTATATGCCAAGAAATATTCTAGACACTGGAGGGGAAAAAACATGCGGCATGCAGTTTGAGGCAAAGAGTAAAGATAGTTGATGGTTATATAAATAAATAATTAGGGAATGTGAAATCTCTCAATCTATTCTTTATTTTCAGATTAGAAGAGATAGGTGTTAATATTTATCAAGCTCCTACTATGCACCAGCTGATAAGCTTATCACTTAATCTGTATTAAATCCCATTGATTCTTTTGGGCTTTCCAGGTGGCTCAGTAATAAAGAATCTACCTACCAATGCAGGAGATGACAGTTTGACCCCTGGGTCAGGAAGATCCCCTAGAGAAGGAAATGGCAACCCACTCCAGTATTCTTGCCTGGGAAATCCCATGGACAGAGGAGCCTGGCATGTTACAATTCATGGGGTTGCAAAGAGTGCAACATAACCTGGGGACTAAATAACATGCACCAAGCCTTTTAGATTTATCTGATTTAATTTCTACAGCAACAGAAAGTATATATTGTTATTCCCATTTTCTGGACCAAAATCACCAGAAATACAAGGTTCCCACCATACAGCACCACTGAGAGCATCAACAGTGTGCAAAACCCCTGGAAAATATTGCTTCCTCTCTTGACACAACTACCAGGGCCTCCCAGAAAGATGGCAGAGATCCTTCATTATAAGAAACAAGATTTGTCAAGGCCCTTCAAGTCTTCAAAGATTCTACCCCAGGACTGATACAACTAACCAGATTTCTAGAGTTTTAAGATGCATATATTTTTTCATATTCTAACATCTTAAAATTGAGACAATCAAAGAGGTGTTTTATTCTTCTGGTAAACCAGAACGTCTGTTATATCTACATGTAGAGCAAAAGCAATAGCTTGCTTCATGAGAACTGTTCATATTTTGCCACCATTTTTCCCATCAAGGAGGCTATAATTTGCAACCAAATGAATTGTCTCCTTAATGATTAAAAAAAAAAAAAAGCAACCATAAAATTGCATCAGAGAATTTTGTTTCCAACCTACATTTTATCATCACCTTTAATTCATTAAACACAATCAAGAAAATATTTCTTGGACTTCCCTGATGGTGTGGTGGATAAGAATCCACCTGCCAATGCAGATGGCATGGGTTCAAATCCTGGTCCAGGAAGATCCCACATGACGAAGGGTAACTAAACCCCTGAGCCACAGCTACTGAGCCAGAATACTGAAACTACTGAAGCCCTTGCACCCTAGAGCTCTGCTATGCACCAAGAGAAGCCACCACAATGAGAGGCCCGGGCACTACAACTAAAGAAAGCTTGAGCAAAGCAATGAAGACCCAGTGCAGCCAAATATAAATTATTTTTTTAAGAAAATATTTTATTAATAAGTACAAATCATTCAAGTGTTGAACATCACTTTTAGAGAAGTATGGTAATGACTGTGCCATCAAGGTGTCTTTTTGTTAATTTTAAATTGTTTGCTCAGGGTTTGCTCATAAAATTGGTGATAAGGGAGTCTTCGGTATTTATTCTCTCCATACATCAAGTAAAATTAGGACATTACAGCCAAAACCAACTAAACCCCAGAAGTTTCATCCCAAATAAAGGGAAAAATAAATATTAACAATTCTCCACTCTGGAAAGTGTCAGATTGAGTGAGCCTGAGAGTAGAGGGGCTACTTGACACGTCTACGTTTCACAGCACAGGTAGCCAACTCAGCTTTTTAGGTTTTATTTCACTGCCAGTGCTTTTGCTTGGCACAACTTCAAGGGCCTTATGTGTCCAATCCAAGGCAGCCCCCTTCAGGATACATGAGCCAAGCTAACTGCATGCACACCAGGCTGGGTCTTGGAATTAGTATACATGGGCATGTTGTCAGAGAAAGATGTTTATGTGTGCGAGAGTCTTAAAGGACTGAATAGAAAGATCAGAAGCAAGGTTAAACAGAATGGAGCTGGGAAGAATTCCACATGTCCTTAGAGGACAGGCAGAGGATAAAAGAAGGTACAGTAGGGAGGCAAAAAACAGAAGTGCATTCTTCACAGTCTGGCTGGCAAGCCCCGCAACAGTGCCATTCTTCAAACAAAACCTCCCTTGGCCTCAGATCCTGCACTGGTCATGCCAGCTCTATTGATTTACACAAAACCTTCAAGACTTTGATCAGTTACCAAAATGCAAACATTTTAAGCAATGCCCCAAAGAAGCTTGTTTAAAAAACAGTTGATGTAAGGGTTTAAAACAGTCCATTAACAATCTCATGTAGAAATGTGTATACATATATGCCCACCCTTGCATGCTTCCATGCAAAAGACCATTTTTATAGTCTGTGAACAATGCCATGTGCTTATTACACATATTCACTTCAAGTCCAAGAAAATGTTCTTTATTTGCAAATCTAGAGTTCAAAATATAAAATCAAACTCTTCCTTCACTGAACCTCATGTTCATTCCCACCCAGAAAGAAAAAAAAAGGAAATCATACTCTACCCACCCATCGGACATAAATCAGGTGACTTATGGTTGGATTTATTCAGACCATAAATTTTTTCACAAGGTAGAATTTTAGGGTATGAATTAATCACATCATTTTAGAGCCCTGAAATAGCCAAATGATCATTTCCAACTTTTTACTCCTTATTGAGTGTCCTGATGCTTGTCAATCTGATAGATACCCAGTCCATTATTACAATGAAATGACTGCTAAAAATAATGCCCCATGACACATATAAATGTCAGCTTCTATGGACCCTGAGGTCTTGCTCAACCTGAAGAACAGCCTTAGTGAGCTAGCTGGAGAGAGCAGCTGGCAAGATTTCTTACTACAAAGTAGACAGCCAGGAGGTTTAATGGTGTGGCTCCTGTATTTTAAAGATATTATGAAATAATATTTGTCTGCCTTGAGTCATTTGGACTCTATTTCTGGACCTGGTGAGTGTAAAGAGCTCTATCTTGTTTTAAAAAAAAAAATGCTCTTTACCATTCTAATAGAATAATGGCACTTCAGCTCCAAACTTCCTTTAAAAAAATTGACTCATGAAGTCACTATGAATATGCTGACTTTATGGCAGGATATGATAGTGACTCAGGTTGATCAACTGACTTTCAACTAAGGCTGCCTCCAGTTGGAAAGTCAAACAGCAGCAAATGTAGCAGCCGAGAAGGCAGGGCAAGGGGGCAACTGAATTTCAATTCTTTCATCCTCAAAAGAAAACTGTTCTAACCAAACACTGTTCTATCTCAGTGACTTTACGTTCTAATTGATCCCAAGCCCAGTGTGTTCTTCACTGAAGTTCAGGGCTAAAATGACGCTGAGAATTTTTAAAGACTGTCTCTGGGCTACAAATAACACAGGCCTTTCCCAATTCTTTACTGAATGAACTGTTTTTCGAATCAGCCAAGCCCTCTCTGAAACCCACATGGAAGAGAAGTACCCTCCAGACTAAGAAACACCAACAAAGATTCAACTAGGGTCTCCCCTCTTGTCAGTGTAGGTTCTCCTAGCCTGACTCACCTACACGGCTCCCCATTCACTCTCCCTCCAGCTGAGCAAGCTCCCTCCAAGTCTCCTTCCTTATATTCTGTACCTTCTAATTCCACTACCTATGGTTAGAAAAGCATGAGCATGCACTACCCTGCTCCTTCATTTAGCATATCCAAAGCGTTCCTCCACTAAATTTAAGTGAAGAGTTGTATAACTTAATTTAATCAGTAATCTATGCAAGACCCCTTGCTCCATAGAGGAAGGTTATGACAAATCTAGGCAGCATATTAGAAAGCAGAGACATCACTTTGCCAATAAAGCTCTGCATAGTCAAAGGTATGGTTTTTACAGTAGTCATGTATGTTGGACCATAAACAAGGCTGAGTGCCTAAGAATTGATCCTTTTGAACTGCAGTGTTGAAGAAGACTCTTGAGAGTCCCTTGGACATCAAGGAGATCAAACAAGTCAATCCTAAAGGTAATCAACCCTGAATATTCTTTGGAAGGACTGATGCTGAAGCTGAACCTCCAATACTTTGAATACCTGAATGCAAACAGCCGACTCACTAGAAAAGACCTGGAAGCTGGGAAACATTGAGGGCAGGAGGAGAATAGGATGACAGAGGATAAGAATAGGGTGACAGAAGATGAGATGCTTGGATGGCACCACCAACTCAATGGACATGAATTTGAGCAAACTCTGGGAGATAGTGAAGGATGTGGAGTTAGGCATGCTATAATCCATGGTGTCACAAAGATCTGGACATGACTTAATGACTGAAAAACAACAACAAATGCAAGCCCCCTTAAAAATATAGGGACAGAGAGATCCAGAGTCACCCCTTATTTGATAGAGACAGTACTGGAGAGGGTTAAAATATCGCCTCTGGGTTTATAATCCAGCATTGCTCCTACCAATCAGGTGTCTCTGGAGTGAGTATGCGTCTGGGGTGTGTGTGTGTGTGTGTGTGTGTGTGTGTGTGTGTGTGCGCGCGCGCGCGCACGCGTGCACTTTCAATTGTGTCCGACTCTTAGCAACCCCATGGACTATAGCCCTCCAGGCTCCTCTGTCCTTAGAATTTTCCAGGCAAGATTATTGGAGCAGTTTGCTATTTCCTTTTCCAATCTGGGCTTGCATTTTTTTTATCTACAAAATGTGAAGGAAGTACTGCACAAAATCATGGCAGATTAAGCACTGTGTGTAAAAATGTATATAAAAGTTACTTCCAGACAAAAACCTGCACACTTATAGAAGCTTTATTCACAATTGCCAAAATCTGGAAGCAATCAAGATGACCTTTAGAAGCTGAATGGTAAATAAGCTGTGGTTCATCACAGACCCTTTACCATCTGAGCCACCAGGGATACCTCATCCTGACAACGGAATATCATTCAGCACCATAAAGGAAATGATCTATCAAGCCATGAAAATACGTGAAAGAATTTAAGTGCATATTACTCTGTAAAAGAAACCAATGTGAAGCTTGCACACTATATGTTTACAACTATATGACATTCTGGAGAAGGCAAAACTATGAAGATAGTAAAAAGATGAGTGTTTTCCAGGGGCCAGGACTTCCCTTATAGCTCAGTTGATAAAGAATCCACCTGCAATGCAGGAGACTCTGGTTCAACTCCTGGGTCAGGAAGATCCACTGAAGAAGGGATAGGCTACCCACTCCAGTATTCTGGGCTTCTCTTGTGGCTCAGCTGGTAAAGAATCTGCCTGAGACCTGGGTTCGATCCTTGGGTTGGGAAGATCCCCTGGAGAGGGGAAAGGCTACCCACTCCACTATTCTGGCCTAGATAATTCCATGGACTATACAGACCATGGGGTTGGAAAGAGTCAGACATGACTGGGCAACTTTCACTTTCACTTTTCCAGGGGACAGGGTCAGGAGGAAGAATGAATAGGTGGAGTACAGAGGATTTTTAGTATAATGAAAATACTCTGTATGATACTATAATATATGTCTCATACAACTATCATATATATATAATACATGTAACTGTATGAATGATGGATATATGTCATTATACATTTGTGCAGCCTCATAGCACGATCAAATCACAACTGGACCCTAAAGGTAAACCATGGATTTGGGGTGATTATGATGTGTCAGTGTAGGTTCATCAGTTGTAACAAACATACCATTCTATGGGAGAATGTTCAGAATGGCAAGGCTATGTTTGCATTGGGTCAGCGAGTACATGGGAAATCTCTATACCTTCCTCTCAATTTTGTTGTAAAACTAAAATTGTTCTAAAAAATTAAATCTTTCAAAAACAAGAGTCTAGTATATATTTTCATTTCCATGATTATGAAACAAAGAAACTTTTATGCTCAGCAATCAACTCAAGTAAACAAACATGTCCAAGGTGAGAGGTTATACATGATGTTGTCTAGTTTAGCTGGGTTTCAACCACAGTTCACTTACATTCTATGGGGCTCCTACACCTTGGCTTCTTCATCTCGCTCATCTCTAAAATGGAATTAATAATAGCACTTATCTCCTAAAGCTGTTGAAAGGATGAAATTTTAAAATGCTTGGAAAATGCTTAACTAGGTACTTATGGCATCACTAATGGGTTCAGGTAGGCAGCATGAACTACGAAGGAAAGCATGAACACCAGGCATGCAGACCATTACGGTATTTACAAACTAATAAGAGTGTGTGGGAGAAGAAGAATGAAATTAGGTGGAGTGAGAGAAAGGAGCACCATAGCTTTGGACACCAGGGGTTACACATGTTCGTTAGGGGGCAAGTCCCCTTAGATTAGTAGATCATGTCTGCCCATGCAGAGTGGGTGGTTTAAAAAATATTAATTGACTTATTTGCTTTTTCCCATGGACATTCACTCCTGTCACTTGTTCTTCCCAAGAAATTTTTAAAATAATCTTAAATGAAATCCATGCTCATATTTTATAAAAGTACATCTGCATCCCATATTGGCTATAGCTTGAGGTAGCTGAGGTCTGAACATCACTGGAGCTATTGTAAAGAATCCTGTCCAGCTGATTTGTCAAGTCCTTCTCCAGCACCAGCCTTACACACTGGCATAGCAGGTATAGCCTGAAGCCTGGTTGACTCCTATGCCCAAATCTTGCTGTTTTACAGAACCTTATGGAGAAGGCAATGGCAACCCACTCCAGTACTCTTGCCTGGAAAATCCCATGGACGAAGGAGCCTGGTAGGCTGCAGTCCATGGGGTCGCTAAGAGTAGGGCACAACTGAGTGACTTTACTTTCACTTTTCACTTTAATGCACTGGAGAAGGAAATGGCAACCCACTCCAGTGTTCTTGCCTGGAGAATCCCAGGGACGGGGAAGTCTGGTGGGCTGCCGTCTATGGGGTTGCACAGAGTCGGACACGACTGAAGCGACTTAGCAGCAGCAGCAACAGAACCTTAACCAATAATTTTATTATGTGATGCAAAATGTAAAACTTCCTCAAAAGTGTGCAGAATGAGTTCTATCTAATATCATTTCTCACCTGCATTAAACACTGTAAACTTACTCAAGTCTTTCCACATCTCTGAGCACAATTTTTATCCTACAAAAAAGTGAAGAACAAAGCTCTGAAGTACTGTGATACACAATTCCATCTTCTCAGATCCCATCAGCCAAGAAGGAAAACAGATGTTTCTGGTTTGGTTTTGACCTCCCTAGGTCCTGCTTAGTCTTAGAAAAGTATGGTATATGGGCATGTGGCTTCCAGAGCCAGGCTGCCCAGGTATGACTTTCAAATCTTCCCATTCCCCCTGTCCCACTTGCAGGACCAGCAGCTCCCACAGTCAGACAGAGAGCTGCAGGAGCTAGCGTCTGCAAGTAGCAAGCCTATTTCCGGTGGGAGGTTGAGTGCAGAGAGCACTGGGTAGGACACAGAAGTTGTACTATATATCTCATGGGGTTGGTGTGAGAATTTTAGTACATAAGCTAATATGCAAAAGAGTTTAGAGTCCTGCCTAGGATGGAGGGAGCACTTCTTAAGTTTTAGCTATTATTACTGGTGTATATCAGGGACACTCCATATATGCCCCTGTACTGACATAAACATCAGCTGTGAGCCAGGCACTTGACATATGTTATCTGTTTAATTCTCCCAACAACCCTGAGAAGAAGAAACTGTTATCTCCTTGTTATACAGCAAATGAGAAAACAGGCTTGGGGAGATATCAAAATAGACTCAGAAGGCAAAAGAAATTGATGTTCAACACTTAAATCCATGGAAAATGTTGCTTTTCAGTTGCTCTGTCATGTCCAACTCTTTGCAGCTCCATGAATTGCAGCATACCAGGTTTCCCTGTCTTTCACCATCTCTCAGAGTTTGCTCAAACTCATGTCCATTGAGTCAGTGATGCCATCCAACTATCTCACCCTCTGTTGTCCCCTTATCCTCTCACTTTCAATCTTTCCCAGCATCAGGGACCTTTCCAATGAGTTGGCTCTTCGCATCAGGTGGCAAAAGTATTGGATGTTCAGCTTTAGCAACAGTTCTTCCAATGAATATTCAGGGTTGATTTCCATTAGGATTGACTAGTTTGATCTCCTTGCTGTCCAAGGGACTCTCAAGAGTCTTCTCCAGCACCACAGTTCAAAAGCATCAATTCTTTGGTGCTCAGCCTTTTTTCTCGTCCAGCTCTCACATCCATATATGACTACTGTAAAAACCATAGTTTTGACTATATGAGCCTTTGTCGGCAAAGTGATGTCTCTGCCTTTTAATACTCTGTCTAGGTTGGTCATAGGTTTTCTTCCAAGGAACAAGTGTCTTTTAATTTCATGGCTGCAGTCACCATCTGCAGTGATTTTGGATCCCAAAAAAAATAAAGTCTGTCACTGTTTCCATTGTTTCCCAATTTGCCACAAAGTGATGGGGCTGGATGCCATGCAAAATGCAGTGTTATCTAACAAAATACACATCACATTTTTCTAATAATTATAATACACATTACATCTCATTGCACAACAAGAATTAGAGAGTCAACTATTTTATTTTCACCCTCTAATAGTGGGCACTGCTTCAGGAAACTGTGAATAAAAATATTTATCTATTTTTCTGTGAACTCTAAGTTTCTAATATTATCCTTCTGTCTCTATCTAAGCTAATGTGATCACTTTTATTAAGTCTATATCATCAGAGTCCAATAAACATTATTCTCTTGCAGTCAAAATTCCTTGACTTGTAAAAGAAATGTCAAAAGTGCTTAAGATAAAAAGGGAGATTTATTTATTTAAGAAAACAGAGAGTCAGAGAACCCGAGGTCTCAGGGGATCAGAAACAGGACTTAAAAGCTGGCAGGAAGTCAGCAGTTAATCTCTGAGCTCTTGCCTTTCTGAAGATATCACAGTCTCCTATGTCTGCCCCTCTCTGCTTCATCGTTCCTTGATGGCCATTTTTCTCAGCTTCTCTAAGCCCATCTATAAAGCTCCTTACTCAGAGCAATCAAGCAACTGACCCAGGAAGAGACCAGTATCTCTCAGTCCCAATTCAGAATTCTCAAAAGTAACCAAATAGAACAGGAATCCCAAGATCACACACACACACACACACACACACACACACACACACACACACACAAACACCAGATAAACCTAGGCAGTTATTATGAGTTTCTAGCAAAGTGAACTGCTGCTACCCATCTCTGTGCCCATTGTTTTATGAGAATATTCAGGAAATTCTGAGTGTATTTGAAGGGGAGCCCAGTCAAAGCTATGGCTTTTCCAGTAATCATGTATGGATGTGAGAGCTGGACCATAAAGAAGCTGAGCACCAAAGAATTGATGCTTTTGAACTGTGGTGTTGGAGAAAACTCTTGAGAGTCCCTTGGACAGAAAGGAGATCAAACTAGTCAATCCTAATGGAAATCAACCCTGAATATTCATTGGAATGACTGATGTTGAAGCTGAACCTCCAATACTTTGACCACCTGATGTAAAGAGATAACTCACTGGAAAAGGCCCTGACGCTGGGAAAGATTGAAGGCAAAAGGAGAAGAGGGTGGCAGAGGATGAGATGTTTAGATAGCATCAGTGACTCAACAGACATGAATTTGAGCAAACTCCGGAAGAGAGTGAAGGACCAGGAAGCCTGGTGTGCTTCAGTCCATGGGGTCGCAAAGACTCAGACATGAGTTAGCAACTGAATAACAACAGCCAGTTCCCAGGCATGAACAGTGAAAAGAGAAATGGAAGAAGGAGATTTTGAAATTGGACACTTCTGTGCTCCCAGAAAATTACCTCCAAGGAGCAGCTGAGCAGGGGGGCTGAGAGGAGGCCTTGATGTGCTGCTTAATCAGATGGTGATGAGGGGAGGGGGTGCTGCCAGCTAGCACGCCATCCGGCTGCCAGGAGCCCCAGGAGTAGGCAGCAGTCTGCTGTAGAATTCTCTCACAAAGGCCTGGCAGAAATGGATGGTCCACACAGGGAAGAATCAATTGTAAAAAGTGGAATTAGTCATTCTAAATCATGCAGCTGTGGTCGAAGGGAGCTCTTCTAAAAATCATTAAACAATCATGTATTCCTATTGATTTATTCAAAATACCTTGAGGGAAAGCAGATTAAACACAAGGTAAAAGTAAGCTAATGCAGATTAAATGGATGAAGGATGGGCCGAGAGTTCCCTAGGTAGTTTTTGTACTAATGAGAGGAAAATTATATGTACACTATTACCAGGATAAAAGGGTCTATTAGAGGTCTTTTGCTTGACATATTTATGTATTTCAAATACTAAGTAGCATAGTGAATTAGGTTTACTCTGGGCATTTGTTATTTTTATTGCATCTCCAAAGTGATAAACAGAGTTCTCTGTTGAGACCGGCATGCTGCCTCACTCTGGGAAGCCCTGCCTGAATAGACCCATCTCGATGCCAGTGCAATTCCCTGGATGTCAATTATTAACAAACCCAGTGCAGGACAAGGCCTTTAAAATCTAGGGGCAAAATGCATAACTCGGGGGGTGGCAATGAGCGGCCGCACTCGTGATGTCCATTCCCTGGGCTACCTTTGATATGTCCTTTCTTCCTCAGATTGGATTAATTAAAATACCTAATCACATAAGAAAACCAGAAAGGTGGTGTGTATATGACATGCTATTTTCAAGTACAGTAGACCCAGCCAATGTCATGATTCTCAGAGGAAGAGACTAAGAGACATGGTAAGTCAGGCACCTGCGAACACACCCCAGAGAGAATAAGCATTAAGATCTCAAAGTTCCTCTCAGCTGATGCAGGCCATTGCTGCCGTACTGTGTGTCAGTGAAAACGCATTTGTGGGTCAGTGTTTAACAAAAAGGACTACGACCACTAAATTCCCTGAATGTTTAAGATGAAACTGGTGGTTCTCCTCAGATGGTTCCATCTCTCCTGTTCTTCCCTCCCACTCTCATCCCTATTTCATTCAGCTAGGAAATGTCATCTGCCAATGCAAGAGACGCAAGAGGTGTAGGTTCGATCCCTGGGTCTGGAAGATCCCCTGGAGGAGGAAATGTCAACCCACTCCAGTATTCTTGCCTGGGAAGTTCCATGGATAGAGGAGCCTGGCGGGCTACAGTCCATGGGTCACAACAGTCAGACATGACTGAGCACGCACGTACATACATATAGGAAATGGCATCATTTTCCCACCATCTCTCTGGACCAAAGCAATAAAATTCTAGTGACGTCCTAGCCCCCGTGCTTTCTTCCTTCACGTCCATTCTATTCCCTACTGCCAGCTTTGTCTATCTAAAATACTGCTTTCATCATGCTACCCTCTATTCATAAAATCCAGGGAGGTAGGGTAGGGTAGGCAGGCACCCTTACTTCTCATCTCCTCAGTCTGGAAATGTGTCATGGAAGACTGAGATTCGGGGTGGTTTTAAGAGAGATTACCTTAATGGAAGCATTTCTGATGGATGAAACTTGTGATGACTTCAGTCAGAAGTGGGTGGGTCTGAAGGAATGTCCAGAAGGTTGTTTGGTTAGAGCAGAACCTGAAAGCTCAGGAGATGGGCCAAAAAAAAAAAGATTACCTGGAAGGCCTGCAAGATGAAGAGAACATAAGAGTGAGGACCTAGGTGTTAATGACAAGTGACACAATGTGACTGACATCATTGGCAAGTTCCAACCAGAACCAGCAGAAACAGGCACCTCACATATTCCATGCCAATGACTTTAACCTGTCAATATAGACATGGCATTGGTTCTCAACTGTACAAATGCCCAGGACTTGAAGACCTCTGGATCAATAATCTCCAGGGGAGAAACATACAAGCCTGTGGTTTTAGAAAACTCCACATATTTTGGTGTACAACCAGCTTGAAAGCCTCTAGGTACTGCATTGCGTGTGTGCTAAGTCACTGCAGTCATGTCTGACTCTTTGTGACCCCGTGGACTGTAACCTGCCAGGCTCCTCTGTCTATGAGAATGTCCAGGCAAGAATACTGGAATGGGTTGCCATGCCCTCCTTTAGGGGATCTTCCTGACCCAGGGATCAAACCTGTGTCTCTTATATCTCCTGCATTGGCACACGGGTTCTTTAACGCTAGCACCAACTGGGAGGACCATGTATTATTACATTAGACCCCTTCTATTAGCCATCTGCACTTGAAGAACTGGTCTAGTATTTTACAGTTAAATCATATAGTTGCTTATAAACTCTCTATATATCTCTAAGCAACTCTTCTTATCTATAGTACAGGTATCACAACCATATGCCTGTGTGTAGTCTAGCCAGAAAACCAGAGAAATAAGCTCTTCTTGCCATGAAGTTAAATGTTGTCACATTCTTTCCTGCCTAACTGTGTTCTCTGTATGTTCTAGGTTTTAGAGCTAGAATTGGAAGCAAAATCTGAAGCAAAAATGCAGCTTGCATTTTCATAGCACTTAAATTCCATTCATTTATTAACTCATTTGGTCACTGCTTCAGTCTATGGAAAGGCAAAGATTATTGTTATTATTATTCCAGTTTGCTGACAGGGGAACTGAGATTCAGAGATACTGGTGGACTTGCTCATAGTTACATGAGTCAGCAGCAACAGAACTTAGACTAAAACCCTGTCTTTAGAGTTTAGTACTCTGGTGTTCTTTTCCATGAAAGCATTGTCACATTTTTCACAAGCTGGGTAAAAATTTGTAAAAAAAAAAAAAAAAAATCTATACTATTAATATGATAAATATGTTTTAATATCCACAAGTAGATTTCATCAATAATTTAAACACTAATTAACAGCAATAGGATTTTAGTACATCGAAAAAGTATTTAAAAGCATTAACAAAAGTACAATGTACATATACATATTAAGAACAAATGGTGTTATCATTTCACTCATCTCCAGTTCTATTCTCTGCTTTTTGGATATCAGCAGTGCACGCACACACACCAGAGGCCATTATACCATCTAAAGTTATCTTGAACAAATTTGGTTTGTAGAAGCTCAGATCTATAAAATACCTGTTTTGTTGTAACTGCTTAAATACTAAAGAACTCACAAAGAAAAGAGAAATACTGTCCTGATACACATTGTCATTACTGCAAAACACAAACCATAGTCCACTTTGGTCTAAAACAACATCTTACTTCCCAAATCACCAAATCATAATCTAGGCTGGAATACCTGCCAAAGTATAAGGACTATGGCTTCCTCTCCTTTCTTACAATGGAGAGCTTGCTTTCAAGTGGTCCGACCCAAGAAGAGGCATCAGAGGAAGACTTCTTAGTCCAGGAGGCCTTACCCAGTTGACAGTGTATTTCGTCCTCCTCTTGCGGGGGTACAGTTTCACCATGACCATGGAGGTTTGGGGACAGGAAAGGGCTTTCTGCTTACTGAAAATGAGTTCTATTCACAACTGTGCTTTTTCAGAGTTTGGCCGTCCACATTTTCTTGGATGCTGTTAGAGTTATAAAATAAACACTTCCAAGATTGTTTTCTTAAAAGTCAGTCCAACATAAAATAAAATAAAAAGAACTTTTCTCAGTCTTCAGTTCAACATGGGTGCATTTAACTAGGAACATACCTTTTTCTTCCTTCCTTTGAACTTCTTCAGACTGATCTTTGTTTTTCAAAGTCTCAGCACTGGCTCATTCTACTGGAGGCTTCTGTTTGATGGCTGGCTCCATCCTAAACTCTGGGACAACATTTGGATGTCAGTTATTTATTTAAGATCTGAAATCAGGCAAATACTGAGACAGGTGTTTAGGAACTTGAACAGTGGTTGAATAATTATAGAGCTTAAACCTCAAGGAATAGATGATCTAGCCAGCAGTTTTCAAGCAGAGTACTGTTTGCCCGTTTTAAAATTGGGGAGTCTGGGGTATAGGAGAAGTAGGTTCACTTGTTAATGGATGCACAGTTACTTAGTTAAGGAAGTGGGGAGGAAGGAGGATGAGGGGAAGAACTGGATCCCAGACTGCCTACTTTTTTAAAGTGTACTGTTTCCATGGTGACTGCAGCCATGAAATTAAAAGATGCTTGTTCCTTGGGAGAAAAGCTATGACAAACCCAGACCCTGTATTAAAAAGCAGAGACATCACTTTGCCAGCAAAGGTCTGTATAGTCAAAGCTATGATTTTTCCAGTTGTCAGGTACAGATGTGAGAGTTGGACCATAAAGAAGACTGAGGGCTGAAGAACTGATGGTTTCGAATTGTGATGCTGAAGAAGACTCTTAAGAGTCCCTTGGACAGAAAGGAGATCAAAACAGTCAATCCTAAAGGAAATCAACCCCGAATATTCACTGGAAGAACTGATGCTGAAGCTGAAGCTCCACCTTATACAAAGAGCTAATTCATTGGAAAAGACTCTAATGCTGGGAAAGATTAAAGGCAGGAGGAGAGGAGGTGTCAGAGGATGAGATGATTGGATGGCATCATAGACTCAATGGACATGACTGAGCGAACTCTGGGAGATAGTGAAGGACAGGGAAGCCTGATGTGCTGCAGTCCATGGAGTTGCAAAGAGTCAGACTTAGTGACTGAAGAACAACAACTGTTTCCACTGCACACAGAACAGCTAGTATCTCCCACCCACTACACATTCAATCCTAAGATTACAGCAAAGTAGTTAACAACTGGATTCTCATCTAATCACACGGGCCTTTCTTCCATCCACTGCGTATGAGAATGAGCAAGTTACTTTATCGAGTGAGAAAAATATACGGCAGATATGTCATAGAGATAATGTGAGAATTAAACAGGAAACTACGTATAAAGTTTTTAATCTCAGAGTCTAGCATATGGTATATGCTTAAATACATTAGCTAGCATTACAAATCAACAACTATAATCTGTTTGCCAAGGGTCCTTTTATAGTATGTGCGGAAGCTTTTATAATGATTTTTGGAAGCTTCTGGTAATTCCAAAACAGGAAAAAACTATCTTCAGACAGGTTAAAAAGTAAGTAAAATGAAAACAAAATTTTCATACAAATCATCATGACCTCCCAATAAAATGGGCCTAGATGAGGTACAAGCTGATGATGAAAAATACTTTAATTGATTTAATCATATGACCATGGATGAATTCAATGCAAAGCTCATGAAGTTTATGTGCAGAGTCTCTCAGATTGCATGGGCTCTTTCCAAAGCCATTTCAGAGGCTTTAGCTATACATCCAAAGGACAGTTTGATATTTTCTCTTAAATGATACTACCTGAATTTTACAGGGCTTCTCCAATGGCTCAGCTGGTAAAGAATCCACCTTCCAATGCAGGAGACACAAGAGACTCAGGTTCAATCTCTGGGTCAGGAAGATCCCCTGGAGAAGGAAATATCAACTTATGCCAATACTCTTGCCTGGAAAATCCCACAGATGGAGGAGTCTGCAGGGCTACAGTCTATGGGGGTAGCAAAGAGTTAGACACAACTGAGCATGCACACTCGCAAACTGTTAAGTTTCAGGCCCCCCAAAAACTTGAATTTGCTCCTACAGCGATGTCTCATTTATAACTCTTCAAAACTCAAAGCCAAAGTTGATATGCATGCATGCATGCTCAGTTGCTAAGCCATGTCCGATTCTTCTGTCACCCCATGGATTGAAGCCTGTCAGGCACCTCTGTCCACGGAATTTCCCAGGCAAGAATACCACAGTGGGTTACCATTTCCTTCTGCAGGGTAAAGTTGCTATAACTGTGGGGAAATGTCTTCTTCATTTGGCTTTTCTATTTTTCAAGCACCACAGTACCAGCCTCAGGGGCCAAGAGGAAGAGCTAGATGACCGTTCGACTGCACCAGCTGAATGGTTCCTTTCAGGAATGTCAAAACCAAGGGCTGGGCACAGCTCCAGGAGACCCGTTGGAACTCTGGATCAGGTGGCTCAAACAATAACTCAAAAAAGGCAAATTTCAAAATCCACACAAAGAATTTGAAGATTTGCCATTGGTTCACTTAGTGACTCCTACTGAGGAATTAAAATGGGCCATCATATGGAACGTAGCCAAGAGAGACCCTTCTTCCTGAGCAAAAAGTGGATGCAGACTCAAGAGAAAGCACCATGATGGCATTAAATACCTAAGGTTTGTCTGGGTGAAACTATACCTAAGTTTGTTTCATCCTCATATTCTTCTCATGCCCTACTCTCTGATATCACAGCTTAGTCATCACTTTTCAAGAAGGCACACAGCCAGGAAAAGGGAAAAGCTAAATTTTTACTGAATTTTCACCATTTGAACAAAGCATTATGGCGGCACTGTATATATATCATGTCATTTCATCATCACAACCATCAGAAATACTGCATTTCACAGTTGAATCAACAGGCAAAAAGAAGCAGGGAAAGACAGTGAGGGATGGAGTTAGAATTTTAAGCTCAGAACAAAAAATAAAAATCTAGACATTCGAAGTTAAATTGTTCTCTTAATTTTATTTGAGAGAAATAAATACTTATGGTACATCCTCGATTATCACAAGCAGCAACATTGAAAAGGAGTTAAGAAAAGGGAAACTAGGAAGGGAATGAATGATTTCTTCCCTCACTGTCTTTGACAATCTGGAGCCTAGTTCTTAAAATGAACTACCCCATTGGAGCAGAGAAGGGCAAGAAGGAAGAAAAAAGGGGAAGGAGTTGGAAGCAAGGAGGAAGAAAGGGGAAAGAAGGGGAAATGAGGTGATGGAATTTAAAGAAAGTTTTGGGCTTCCCTGGTGACTTAGATGGTAAAGAATCCTCTTACAATGCAAGAGACCCAGGTTCAAGTACTGGGTCAGGAAGATCCCCTGGATAAGGGAAAGGCAACCCACTCCAGAATTCTTGCCTGGAGAATCCCATAGACAGAAGAGCCTGAAAAGCTAAAGTCTATGGGGTTGCAAAGAGTCGGACACAACTGAGCGGCTAACACTTCACACTTTGCACCTCACCAAAGTATTGGAATCCTCAAGTCTAGAACTAATCTTAGTAAACAATAAATGGCACTCAAACAGTATAGTGGATTATCTAAACTCTGTAGACCTAAGTTCAAATTTTGGTTCCAGCTGCAAGTTACTTTTCCTCTCTAAGCTTTAATTTCCTCATATGAAAATTGTAACTAAAATCATGCCTGCTACATAGGATTGTTAGAGGATTAAATGTGTTTATACATGTCAAGCACCTTTAAAAGTGCCTTGAGCCTAGTAAATACTCAATAATGTTACAAATTATAATGTCATGGAGGAATTCACAACTTGGCCATCATTCTCTTTTTCAGTGAAACTGCACGTGGAAACTTATATAATGCAAATGCAAGCATTGATTCAGTGATCCTACAAATTTAAATGTTTATACCCTGGGAGATGAGAATATAGCACAAAAAAAGACATAGTCCTTGCCTTCTTGGAACTCACAATCTAAAGCAGTCTTTATTCCACCTAAAATGCAGAAGGAAAATGGACTAATTCAGGGCTTTTTTCAGTATCACTCCAAATGAACTTCTTTATTATAATTCCTTTAGTTGGTGGTACTAATTGCTTACAAAGTACCCAGTAGACCTCTATCCACTTTAAAATAGTCTTTGATAATGGTGTATAAGACAGCTTCAAAAAAAAAAAAATCTTAGCAGAGTGCAACCAGCATGCAATAATTTCTTAGTTAATCCCTTGAGAGATAAGCCTAGTACTTAAGTGTCAGGAAGGACTGTTTAATAGTGGGGAGTAAAAGCCTGGATTTGTATTAGTTTGTGTGCTTTCTATTGCCTGGTGAGACTCCGCTCTTCATTTTCAGGAAGCTGTCATTGAAGCGACATCTTTTTGTCATCTAACATGTGTTTAGTGATTACTTTATCTGTAAGTGGTGAAGATCATACTAAACGATTGCTTCCTCTGTCTAGTTAAAGCTGACAGGGTTGTCACTACTTCAGTGATGGATTCAACACCCCAGCCTCCTTTCACGGGTACGTCTTATTCTATATCAGAGAAATATGGACATTTTGAGAATAGACTTAGCCAGCAATAGACAACGGATTCAATATAATATTCTTAGAGTCAATATCAGAAAGCAAAGATTTATTTAAAGTTTGTCTTTCCTCTGTCTCACAGTCCAGAGCTTGTTCTCTGCTTTCAACATCAAAATAATTAATTTTGTCAGCCTTTTAATGCTATTTTTTTGAAAGCATGTTCATGGAAGATGGTCGTACCTCTTTTTTCCTCAATTCCTCTATGCTTTCCAGGTGACAGATATGAATTCCAGCAATGGCCTCTAGGGTAAATATTCCTACCCTAATGGGCTTCCCAGGTGGCTCTAGTGGTAAAGAACCCACCTGCCAATGCAGGAGACATAAAGAGATGTGGGTTTGATCCCTGGGTTAGGAAGATGCCTTGGAGAAGGGAATGACAACACAAGTCAACATTCTTGCCTGGAGGATCCCCTGAGTTGTGGGTTACCATCTCTGGGGTTGCAAAGAGTTGGACTCCACTGAAGCGACTTTGCACATAATGGGCAAGAATGACACCAGTGGCAGCAACTTGTAGTCAGGATATCCTGGAAATACAGCCACTTAGAAAAGTATTGGGGTAATTAGAGCCTTAAAGATTTCCTTAAATAACAAGGAGACAGCCAGAGTTACTGCTAGTAACAGGCAAGGAGATGCTTGAAAATTACTTGAAAGGGAAATTTTTATTATACATATCACCTTCTGGTTTAGAATTAACTGGAATCTGAGTATAATTCCTCAAAGTCATTTTCATTACCCCTAGGAAAAAGATGGTATAGATGGTCTGATTTGCGAAACAAAATAGAGACACAGATGTTGAGAACAAACATACAGATGCCAAGGAGGAAGGGGGTGGTGGTGAGAGGAATTGGGAGATTGAGATTGACATTTATACACTATTGATAACTATGTATAAAATAGGTATGTATAAAATGGGCTGGATGGCATCGCTGAAGCAAAGGACATGAACTTGGGCAAACTTCGGGAGACGTTGAGAGACAGGGAAGCCTGGCACGCTGCAGTCTATGGGGTCAGAAAGAGTCAGACATGACTGGGCCACTGAACAACATAAAATAAGTAACTAAAGAGAATATACTGCATAGCATAAGAAACTCTACTTAATGCACTGTGGTGACCTGAATGGGATGGAAGTCCAAAAGGGAGGGGTGGTATCTGTATTTATGTTATATATGTGTGTGGCTAACTCATTTAGCTATACAGTAGAAACTAACACAACATTGTAAAGCAAGTATACTCCAATACAAATTAATTTAAGAAGAAAAAAGTCTACCTTATTTGAGTTGTTAAGGACAATGCCCAGCTTCTTTTACAAGCTCGCCTATCACATAGCTCCTTTTAGATTGATGAAAGAGTAAGTCTCGATACAAACATTCGCTGATTTTGATTTTTCTGCCAAGCTTTAATTCCCTCATTTAGTTTTCACCTTGAAAAAATGGGCTGGCATAAGATAAACAAAATCTTGGTAAGAAAATATACGGGAAAAGGTCAGGGCCTCTGTAGAATTTTGTACCTGGTGCTAAGGAGGGAAAGAGACAAGAAGGTTGCTGAAGTGGTTGGAATGGGGAATAGGGATGGTCAGTCAACCAATCGGCAATGAACAATGAAAAGGTCAGGCTACTTTGGAGCATTACCACGTCCTTCACAGGCTAAAGTGAGCATTAAAATTCTGAAGCCTTCCTTGCTTCCCAAAGTTTAGCTAGAACAGAAAATGGCATCACACCAAGATGGTGATGATACTTAGAAATGATCTGAACATCTGGGGGGTAAATATGAGGTCACCCTTGGAGCACTGCCATCCATGCATCAGCCTCATCACTGCTCCCCACCCCACCCCCCAATCCTGCCCCTCTCCCTCCATGCGTATCTGTGGGGCAGCTGCCTGATAAATCAGACAGAATTCTTCAAAAGGCCCCTGAGGGGCTGATAATCACAATAAATATTACAAGTTTGTCCTCACGTAGACCTTTCTTCAGAAGGCCTTCTAGGCTAGCCAGTTTAATTGTTATGACTGCTCCTTTTTCCTCTCATATGGAATTGATGGAGCCCAGTGGCTTCCCAGAGGTCACCCAGCAGGACAAGTCCCCTACCATCCAGCCTAGAGAATCAATGATGTTGCAGAACAGAGCTCCCTAGGAGCCAACAAAAATATGTCAGTGGGTTTTACAAAGGGCTTTTTAATAAAACAGCAAAATCCATCTCTGTACCCAGTCATTTTAGTGGGCTGTGCTGTGTTATTTCAGCAGGCTCTCCTAACACCAAAATCAACCAAACAGGGAACTAAATTTTGTAGTGTTTATAGGATGGATAGCCCTAAGTGATGATTACCTACATTTTAAAAACAGAGAATTTTTATAGCAAGATCTGCTTTATCAGTAACATTGATGTTAAGTCGCTTGCTCAGTCGTGTCTGACTCTTTGTGACCCCACCAGGCTCCTCCGTCCATGGGGTTCTCCAGGCAAGAATACTGGAGTGAGTTGCCATTTCCTTCTCCAGGGGATCTTCCCAACCCAGGGATCAAACCCCAGGTCTTCAGCACTGCAGGCAGACACTTTAACCTCTGAGCCACCAGGGAATGGTGTTATGGGCTAAATCAGTAACATTGAGCCCGTAACAGTAGATGTGCATTCTCCTAATGCAGTGATTCTCAACCAGGGACAGTTCTGCCCAGCAGGGGGCATTTGGCAAAGTCTAGAAAATGTGTTGATTATCACAACTGTGGGAGTGGGCCAGGGCTGCTGCTAAACATCCTACAATGCCCAGGATTCTCTTATTAAGACATCAGCAGTGTGAAGACTGAGATGGCTTGAAAACAGATGAGAATCGAGAAAAAAAAAAAAAGAAACTGGTTTGTAGAGTGTTAACACTCGGGGTTTCTGTCCCCAAATTTGGACAGCAGGCAACTCCTCCACTCCCGTTGACACCTGTGCACCAAACTCTCCAACTTCTAACACACCTATCTGTATTTCTAGAGCTTAGGTACAAAATGCGGTGGCTTTGTTGGTTTTGTCTTAATGATTTAAAGGATATCATGCTGTATCTAATGTTTGGAGATATTTTTTTTTTACTCCAAACTATGTTGCTGAGATTCATCTGTGTGTGTGGTCAGCTTCACTCCCTTCCTTTTTGATTGCTATATACTATTCCATTTATAAATAGACTACAATTTATTTTGATGAATATTCAGGCTGTTTGCACGTATTTGTTATTATGAGCAGCAGTCCTGCAAACATCTTATATATAGCTCACACTGTGCCTATATGTTTTATAAGTACATACAGGTAGATAGATAAAGAGGTATGCAGTTATATACACCCAGATATTAACAGTGATTATCTCTATTGTTGTAGAATTATTCATGACTTTATTACCAGCATAATAAATATTTTCTTTTCTTATTTATATTTTCCATTTCTTTCTACAATCAATTTTTTGTAATATGAAGTGTTTTCTAAGAAATAGACTCAAAGACATAAAAAACTAACATATGGTTACCAAAGGGGAAGGGGGAGAAGGGATAAACTGAGAGTCTTGGATTGACAAAATATACACTACTGTATTTAAAATGGATAATCAACAAGGACCTACTGCATAGCACAAGGAAATTTGCTCAATATTCTGTAATAACCTAAGTAAAAAAGGAATTTGAAAAAGAACATATGTGTATAATTGAATAACTTTGCTGTACACCTGAAATTAACACAACATTGTTAATCAACTATACTCCAAAATAAAATAAAAAACTAAAAATATTTCTTTAAAAAATTGACAGCTGAAAATCAGACAACGTATTTACAATAGACAAATGCAGATTTCAGTTCCAGAGATTTCCAGAGAATACTGCACATTGTTTAAGAGTTCTTAGCATAAGGTTAATAGTATAGACACTGAGTGCAGACACCTCTGTGTTTAAATCCCTATTCTATTTCCTACCATTTTTGCCTGTGTGACTTTCAACAAGGCATTTGCTCTACTTAAGCTTTATTTGAGGGGGAAGGTAAAAATTGGGGCAATTCTTATATAAGCTCTATTTTTTAATTAGGTGAATTTTAATACCTGAGGAATTTCTTAATAATTAATATAGATAAATAGTAGATAGAATACCTAGTAGACCACTTAACCTTTAATAAACAATAATAAATCATAGTTATTTCTATTATTAGCTACTTCAAGGACTTCCATAGAATATCCATTTCTCTATGAGTTGCTACTCCCTACTTGTCTAACTAAACTAAGCAGATGATGATCAATTTTAAAATGCTTACATTAGCATAGTTTGGTTCTCATAGTTGCAGATTTCCCTGCAGGAATAATGCATTCTTTGTTATGATGCTGCCTAGAATAAATATTCGAATGATTCAACAAAGACATTAAATGTTTTTATTGGGAAAAAAGCTAGAGTAATGAAGTCTATATGGTTTGATAAAAACATGGACATATGCATCCACTGAACAAAAGAGAAAATTGGCTAATAGATCCACATATATGCAGGCAATTGATTTTCAACAAAGTTGCTAAGGAAACTTAATGGAGAAAAGATAATCTTTTTGAAAAGCAACCTTGCAACAATTGAGCTTCAATTCTTATCTTTGAAATATGTAATTAAACACTCAAAATAGATAACTAACCAAATAGGAGAGCTAAAAATACAAACCTTCTAGACAAAGTTCAGAGAACGCCTTAGTGACTTTGGGTTTGTAAACTGGTTCTTAAAGCTTAAAAAACATAAAGCATAAAATAAAATATTAACAACTTGGAAAAAGATAATGGCCACATCTAAATTAGCCCAAATTCCAAAGTTGCCCATATGATATATAAAGTCAAAAGTAGACAAATTAAACACAAACTAAATCTAACAAATTTAATGGTAAGATAGGCATCAAAAAAAGCCAAAGATCAACACTCTCTGCTTGTCAAGGTCCTTATACATGATTAAAAAGTCAGCTCTACCCCATTAAAACTCCAGTTTCCTAGGAAGAAAAAAGGCTGCTTAGACTTGTTGCAAAAAAATAAAATGTAGGTAACTGATATAATGTGAAAGTATCAGGGGTCCCCAATCTCCAGAATCTAATGCCTAAAGATCCAAGGTGGAGTTGATGTAATAATAATAGAAAAAAGGTGTACAATACACTTGAATCATCCTGAAAGCACCCCACCTCACCCCACCCTGGTCCATGGAAAAATTATCTTCCACGAAACTGGTCCCTGATGCCAAACAGGTTCGGAACTGCTGCTTTATATGATCAAAGAAATAAAAGACTGCTACTAACAATTAAAAATTAATTTTTTTATTCTATCTACTCCAAAAAAACACACTGTAAACACTGTATCATCCTCAAGTTTGTAGTCTGACCATTCGAGATTAAACCTGCTGATTATAAACCATAACCTATTTCTAGCCTACATGACCAGGTGATGGCTGAGGGGCAACACAGGCATCTCTATGTAGTTACAATGCAGATAAGAGTCACTTGTTCCGCTGGCCTACAGCTTCCCAGGCACAGAGAGCTGAAATGGAGGCTATGTCCTGCAATATTGACCAAGGGAAAAAATACAGAATTGGTTCCATTTAACCAAGTCCCTCTCCTTACTGAGCATGTGTTAGTCACTTAGTTGTATCTGACTTTTTGTGACCCCATGTACTGTAGCCTGCCAGACTCCTCTGTCCATGGAATTCTCCAGTCAAGAATACTGAAGTGGGAAGCCATTCCCTTCTCCAACGGATCTTCATGACCCGGGATCAAACCGTGTCTCCCTCATTGCAGGCAGATTCTTTACTGCCTGAGCCACCAAGGAAGCCTCTCCTTCCTCCCCTAAAAAGCAACAGCACTCTTTTCCAAGTCTGTCAGAAAAAAAAAAAAAAAAAAACCACAGATGAAGTGTGTTGAATTGAATTAACTCCATCCTTATTCTTCAATTTTCCATTTCATTTTTCCAGAGTGGGGAAAATCTCAGTGCTTACCTCGGTGACAAAGAATTGTTTTTTCCCTTTCTATAGCCCAGAGCCAACGTCCTCTGCCATGTGCAGTGGTAGGAATTGTGATCTGAACTCGTACCAGCAATGTCATATCAAAACAAAGGGTGAAAGAATCCAGAAAAGAAAAGAGGGGAACAGCAGTTTGACTAACAATAGCAACGATTCATCTCTAAAGCCCCCGAAGTTCTTCCTTCAAAGGAAATGCCAGTCCTGCTAGAAACCAGAAACTATAAAGAGTGTATGCTCCTGTCAGATACGCTTCTTTTGTCAATGGCAAGAAAAACAGGCGGCAGGGTTCCAGCTCACGCTTCTGCATGAAGTGACCCGACCATGCATATAGACACTTGCAGAAAGACAGATCTGCAGGCTGGAGCGATACTAGATGTAGAGAAGCTCGCGGTGTTTGCTAGAGGTCTTAAGGGGATCTTCTGTTTCATTCCGTAGTAATGCCCTTTTTGTTGACAAAAGTAAATTGATGATAGTCAAGAGGGAAGCATTTGGTGGAAAAAATTCTGTTGACCCTTCTCAGATTGAATTTGACCACAGCATAGGATACCAGCAGTTGCAGAAATGATAGATTATTGTAATGACTGCCAGAATGGCCTTTTGGCATGTTTAAATGGCAATAAATTTCACCAGGAAGAAGGCAATTTTACTACTTTAGAGCAGTAAGGAAACACGGTGTTCAAGGTGTAAATAAATTGTGGGTCATTAACAGCCGGCATATTCTGTCCGTGGCGCAGGTCTCAATCAGTGGCTATTCATATTTAATTTAATTACATGGATTTACTCAGCCAATTATGCTTTCTGGTTCCAGGTCACAGACTTCACAGGCTGACAATTTTGCTCTTTTCCTGCCTCCCTTATGTCCATAAACACAGCCCTGGTTTCTCCCTTGTTTTTACTTCCATGGATACATAAATACGATCTGGGTAGCTCAATAATGCTAGCTCACTGAATAGCCTACTGAGATGATTAAATTAGAGACTGATCGGCTTTGTGGTCTTTTCCTTGGCTCCAAAATCCTCTCCATCCCTCGCTCATTAATCTGGCTCAGTCCTTCACTGAACTCTGCCATTGCAGGAGGAGGCGGGAGAGAGATGTGCGATGGAGTTTGACATTTCCTCAAAAATGATTGTATTAAAACCCACTTACATTTATAGTTCCATCTCATTTGAGAATGTTAATAAGTGGCAATTTCATCAAGAGAAAGGTATTGGGATCTAATCAAGTCAAAGGCTTGCTCACCTTGGTATAGATTGTGCTTCTCAAGCATCACTTTAATAGTCATTTTTAAACACAGTTTTAGCTGATAATTAACAAAGTTTGTTAATAACAATCTGCTTATAGGCTGTTTAAAACATTTGGGCTCCATCTACAGTATCAACTTCAGGCCACGCTCAGCTCACTTCACGCTCCTTTCAGCTCTGATCTGAGGAGCAAACTCCCAGAGACACACTCCAGATCAGGCAGGTCAATACCATACTGGACAGAACCAAATTAGGGTTGAGCTTGGGTTGGCCAGGGTTTCCCTGGTGACTCAGATGGTGAAGAATCCGCCTGCAATGCAGGAGGCACGGGTTTGATCCCCAGGTCGGGAAGATCCCCTGGAGGAGGGAATGGCTTCCCACTTCAGTATTCTTGCCTGAAGAATTCCATGGACAGAAGAGCCTGGCGAGATACAGTCCACGGGGTTGCAAAGAGTGTGACGTGCCTGAGCAACTAAGGCACACTTTGGGTTGGCTGAACCAACATTATCCCTCCAAAAGCCTGACTCTCATCTTATATTGAGTACAATGTGATTGTTCCTTCCCAATATGACTGAAACGAAAGTACAGGTGATTAGTCCCAAGCCTCACTCTTATATCTAAAACCAGGCACCGAGGTTTCCTTCTGCTGAGTTTGTGCTTTCTGGAATTTTACTGAGACCGCTTTGGAAAGCTTTTCTGTTCCTATAATTTTATAAACTACAGGGAACATACCAGAAGCCCCAAGTAACTTGAGACCAAGAGCATCATCTTGTTTATCTCAGATCATCCCTGGAAACTTCTGAAACTCTGGACGGCTCACGTGTGCCATGGAGGGTATAGCGGGGCTCACCACAACAAATGACCCACCAACGCAGGGATAATGTGATTGCCATCCCAGGTGGAGAGGGAGGACAAAAGACAAGAGGTTAAATAAAGCAAACCACCAACTGAAGCTTAAGCAGGCAAAATCTGAAGCAGGCGGCTGAAGAGCTATGAAGTTCATAGCCAGAGGAAAGAATCATGACTTGTAGAAGTTGAAAGAATTGAAAAATTGATTTATTGTCTTATTTTACCCATGAGGAAGTGGAGACGCCAAAATCTGAGTGGTGTGCTAAAGGCCAACAATTTGGTAACAAATTAGGACTTTAACAAGGACTTCTGGATTCCTAATTCCACGTCTTCAGCGAAAAGGAAGAGAAACCCACCAGAACTGCTCAGGGATCTGCTGACTTCAGAAGCAGCTGCAACCTGGGGCAGCAGGAGCCTGAGAAAGCCTGCAGGTGTCCTCAGCTCACCCTTGAGCATGAGGTTCTGTGCTCACAATTCCTGAAAACAAAGGTCCAGTGTGTTTGGGCAGCAGGGGTGGGAATGCACAGTTTTGCAAATCCAAACATCGTTTCCAAGGCCAGGGCTCATTTCTGTCATTATTGCTAGAGAGATAAAGAAGATGCTGGGGCAGCCAGGGTATTTTTAGCCCAAGGGGCAGGGTTATCTGGCTCTAGCTGAGATAAATGTGAACGGTCAGCACCTTGCCAGTTTTCACTGCAGTAGGTCAAGTTGACCCCATGCAAGGAAGATGGAATTTTTATAGAAGCTGTAGACATTTAAAAGCACATAGTCACGTGGAGTGATAAGTCAAGCCTCCTGTGTTTTTAATGGACTTGCCTCCCAGCCCCACTGCCCCAGATGATGATAGCCTTATCTGTTAGTGCTCAGCTAGGTCCATCCCCAGGCAGGCAGGCCAAGGGGAAGTCAGACTGTGCTTCCTTTGTTTACCATCTCTGGCTAAACTAATTGTAGGTTAGTGAAACATGGGGGTAATCATGACCATGGGGAAGGTAATGGTGCTGCTGGAGATGATAATGTTGCTGATGTCAGCATCTGTGTGGTGGAAGCAGACAGCCTTCTCTACTAACTGATGGGTGCTAAACTATTAAAGCAAATAGCCTGAGATAAGATGTAAATGAAAGAACTTGAGTCAATAAATGACTGTTTGCTTCACCTCGTGAATAAATATGGTGGCCTCAGGACCAAAAAAAAGTTCATTTTCTTTCTGTTTGACTTCTACCTGGTTGGCTTTATGATTTGCTTATCCTTCAGGTTGATCAGCTACAATTAACATGTCTTTCTAACAAAGATTAATAACTCTTCAAGTCAACAAAGGGCAATTAGATGTAGGGTATATTGTACCACTACAGTAGGAAAGAGATTTATTTATTTGATCTTGCGCTGTTTGTCATATGTATGGTGTCACAGACTCCCCATCTATGCCACCGCAATGAAGGGGAAAAACCAGTTCATTGGAGTGTAGGTAAGAGACCTTTTCGTTTAAAGCTAATTGCCCTTATAAAACGCTTCCGAAAAAGGGTTGTTTTGAATTAACTCTGTGAAGATAACATCTACTAAGTAATTAGCACATGCAGAAGGCTGTGCCATGTATTTTATGTGCATTTTATACAATTTTTACATTAAGCTTGTAAGAGGCATGGAAAAACTGCTTTTTGCTCAGTCAATGTCCATTGTCCCTTTGTTCTCAGCAATAGAACCCTAAGTTTATTCATGATGATAATAGGGCCAACTAAAAAGATATTTTTCAGCTTCCTTTATAAATAGGAAGGCTATGAGAATAATTTCTAACCAATAAGATTTATGTAGAAACATCATTAGGTATTTCAAAGATAGTTTCTTTAAAAAGTCATCACTGGGGACTTTCTGGCAGTTCAGTGGCTATGAACCCACTTTCTAATGTAGAGGACATGGGTTCAATCCCTGGTTGGGAAATTAAGATCCCACATGCCTTGGAGCAGTGAGCCCGTGTGCAACAGTTACTGAGCCCATGAGCTCTGAAGATCACACACCCCACTGAAGGGCCCATATGCCTCAACTAAGACCTCACATAGCCAAAAATAAATAAATACATGAGTTTTTTTTAAGTCATCACCACTTTTGTCCTTTCCATATTTCCACCTGCTATCTGTCTGAAAAACAGATATGATGGCTGCAGCTCCAGAAGTGATTTTTTTAAATTTATTTTTAATTGGATGATAACTGCTTTACAATGTGGTGTTGGTTTCTGCCATACCATAAAAAGGAACAAATTTGAGTCAGTTGAACTGAGGTAGATAAACTTAGAGCTTGTTATACTGAGTGAAGTAAGTCAGAGAGAGAAGAACAAATATTGTATATTAAGGCATATATGTAGAATCTAAAACAGTGGTACTGCTGAACCTGTTTGCAGTCCAGCAGCCACTGTGAACCATGCATCAGGAAAGTCAAAAGAAGACAGAAGGGGGCCAGGTCATTCTGTTGACGTCTCTTACACAGAGAGAAACAAAGTGCCATCTTTCTTAAGCTACAGATCTTTTGGATTTTCTATTACATGTAGCTCAACCTGACCCTAGTATGGCCTGGCCTATGTGCTCGGTCGTGTCCGACTCTTTGTGACCCCATGGATTCTAAACTGGTAAGCTCTTCTGTCCATGGAATTCTCCAGACAAGAATATTAAAGTGGGTTGCCGTTTCCTACTCCAGGGGATCTTCCCAACCCAGGAATTGATGTCCTTTTCATTATAGGGGACTGGAATGCAAAAGTAGGAAGTCAAGAAACACCTGGAGTAACAGGCAAATTTGGCCTTGGAATGCAGAATGAAGCAGGGCAAAGACTAATAGCGTTTTGCCAAGAAAATGCACTGGTCATAGCAAACACCCTCTTCCAACAACACAAGACAAGACTCTACACATGGACATCACCAGATGGTCAACACCGAAATCAGACTGATTATATTCTTTGCAGCCAAAGATGGAGAAGCTCTATACAGTCAACAAAAACAAGACTGGGAGTTGACTGTGGTTAAGATCATGAACTCCTTATTGCCAAATTCAGACTCAAATTGAAAAACTAGGGAAAACCACTTGACCATTCAGGTATGACCTAAATCAAATCCTTTATGATTATACAGTGGAAGTGAGAAATAGATTTAAGGGACTAGATCTGATAGATAGAGTGCCTGATGAACTATGGAATGAGGTTCGTGACATTGTACAGGAGACAGGGATCAAGACCATCCCCATGGAAAAGAAATGCAAAAAAGCAGAATGGCTGTCTGGGGAGCCCTTACAAATAGCTGTGAAAAGAAGAAAGGCAAAAAGCAAAGGAGAAAGGAAAGATATAAGCATCTGAATGCAGAGTTCCAAAGAATAGCAAGAAGAGATAAGAAAGCCTTCTTCAACGATCAATGCAAAGAAATAGAGGAAAAGAACAGAATGGGAAAGACTGGAGATCTCTTCAAGAAAATTAGAGACACCAAGGGAACATTTCATGCAAAGATGGGCTCGATAAAGGACAGAAATGGTATGGACCTAACAGAAGCAGAAGATATTATGAAGAGGTGGCAAGAATACACAGAAGAACTGTACAAAAAAGATCTTCACAACCCAGATAATCATGATGATGTGATCACTAATCTAGAGTCAGACATCATGTAATGTGAAATCAAGTGGGCCTTGGAAAGCATTGCTATGAACAAAGATAGTGGAGGTGATGGAATTCTAGTGGAGCTATTTCAAATCCTGAAAGATGATGCTGTGAAAGTGCTGCACTCAATATGCCAGCAAATTTGGAAAACTCAACAGTGGCCACAGGACTGGAAAAGGTCAGTTTTCATTCCAATCCCAAAGAAAGGCAATGCCAAAGAATGCTCAAACTACTGCACAATTGTGCTCATCTCACATGCTAGTAAAGTAATGCTCAAAATTCTCCAAGCCAGGCTTCAGCAACACATGAACTGTGAACTTCCTGATGTTCAAGCTGGTTTTAGAAAAGGCAGAGGAACCAGAGATCAAATTGCCAACATCTGCTGGATCATGGAAAAAGCAAGAGAGTTCCAGAAAAACATCTATTTCTGCTTTCTTGACTATGCCAAAGCCTTTGACCGTGTGGACCATAATAAACTGTGGAAAATTCTTCAAGAGATGGGAATACCAGACCACCTAACCTGCCTCTTGAGAAATCTGTATGCAGGTCAGGAAGCAACAGTTAGAACTGGACATGGAACAACAGACTGGTTCCAAATAGGAAAAGGAGTACGTCAAGGCTGTATACTGTCACCCTGCTTATTTAACTTCTATGCAGGGTACATCATGAGAAAGGCTGGGCTGGATGAAGCACAAGCTGGAATCAAGATTGCCGGGAGAAATATCAATAACCTCAGATATGCAGATGACACCACCCTTATGGCAGAAAGTGAAGAGGAACTAAAAAGCCTCTTGATGAAAGTGAAAATGGAGAGTGAAAAAGTTGGCCTAAAGCTCAACATTCAGAAAACTAAGATCATGGCATCTGGTCCCATCACTTCATGGGAAATGGTTGGGGAAACAGTGGAAACAGTGTCAGACTTTATTTGGGGGGGGGGGGCGCTCCAAAATCACTGCAGATGGTGACTGCATCCATGAAATTAAAAGATGCTTACTCCTTGGAAGAAAAGTTATGACCAACCTAGATAGTAAATTGAAAAGTAGAGACATTACTTTGCCGACTAAGGTCCGTCTAGTCAAGGCTATGGTTTTTCCTGTGGTCATGTATGGATGTGAGAGTTGGACTGTGAAGAAAGCTGAGCACTGAAGAATTGATGCCTTTGAAGTGTGGTGTTGGAGAAGATTCCTGAGAGTCCCTTGGACTGCAAGGAGATCCAACCAGTCCATTCTGAAGGAGATCAGCCCTGGGATTTCTTTGGAAGGAATGATGCTGAAGCTGAAACTCCAGTACTTTGGCCACCTCATGTGAAGAGTTGACTCATTGGAAAAGACTCTGATGCTGGGAGGGATTGGGGGCAGGAGGAGAAGGGGACGACAGAGGATGAGATGACTGGATGGCATCATGGACTTGATGGACATGAGTCTGAGTGAACTCCGGGAGTTGGTGATGGACAGGGAGGCCTGGCATGCTGCGATTCATGGGGTCGCAGAGTCGGACACGACTGAGCTACTGAACTGAACTGAACTGAACTGAACTGAACTGAACTTCCTAATCCTAGCATAATATAGAAGTATTATTACCATCCCTAGGAATGTAGACTATACATGAACTGGTATATCACTTGAAGGTGGACTGTGATACGTTGAGTATCTATGCTAGAAATGCTAGAGCAACCATTAAAATAACAAACCATTATACCTAATAAACCAACAAAGGGGATAAAACAATCTTTAAAAGTGCTTAAGAAAAGAAAGAAAGTGAAGTCGCTCAGTCATGTCCAACTCTTTTGTGACCCCATGGACTGTAGCCTACCAGGTTCCACCATCCATGGGATTTTCCAGGCAAGAATACTGGAGTGGGTTGCCATAAGCCAAGTTAATTCAGAAAAAGAAGAAAAAAGGGAACAGCCCAGGAGAAACAAAACACATAGCAAAATGGTGGACTTTAAATGAATCAATCAATAATCACACAAAATATAAACAGTCCAAATACTGCAGAGATTATCAACTTGGATTAGAAAAGACCTCTCCCTGAGGTCTTTTTTTAAGTATTAGTATCAGCAACATCACTATCGTCTTAATCATTATTGCTATGTTGTATCAATTAGTCTTCACAACCTTCCCATGGGCTTGGGACTCTAGTTATTCCCATTTCACGGATAAGAAAAATGGAACCCAAGTATAAATTTTGTCCAAAAACACAAGACAAGACAGTGGTCGGGGCAGGATTTGAATCAGGCACTGTAACCTGTGTACCTGTATTCAGAGCACCTTGTCTATCAATCATTCATACATGAAATAAATATTTACTGTCTTCCATGTGCCAGACTCCATTGAGGAGCACTAGGCGGGAGGCAGAATGCACCCGGAAAAGCAGGAGAAAGCAGAGAGATGGGTAAGAATGTGGAGATAGAGAGATGGAGGGACAGAGTGATCTCAGGTTCACTGATGGGAAAACTTGGAATTCCCCACAGGATTCGGCTTCTGCTGTTGCCATGGGTACTGCCCCTTCCGGTGTAGCCTCTGGAGTCTGACTGACCAGCTTGAGGCTGGCTCCATCGCTTATAACCTGGGGCAAAGGGATCTGTTCATCTGATCAGAGTTTCCCTCCTAAAATGTCAACTCTTACAGCCTGCCTTGTGGAATTAAGCAGCTGGGAGAATTAACAAGTTGAGTCCATGCAGGAAGAGCACTAAAACTCTTTTCCTCCCAAACAACTTTTGGAAATTTTGGTTCCTAGAGCCCAGCTGGTTAATGATCTGGAAGGCTTCTTTGAATCAGGCTAATCCGAAGACTGAAGAAAAGAATTTCCTCCTGCGGCTTTCTCCTGGAGAAAAAGGGAATAATGTGCAGCTCCCCAAAGACTTCTTAAAAGACAGATCAAAACTGTTTGAGCAGGGGATGATCCTTTTAAAATGGAAACCTCAGGTCGCCCTGGTCTAAACCCATCCTCAGGCCAAATACTTTCCCCCAGGCAGCTATTTAGAATTACTGTAATAGTTATGTTTGGTTGACTGACCTGAGGAGCCAGGAGCTATGAGCACATTCATTTAAAATTAAAAGGAAAAAAAAGTCCAGAAATCCTTGCTGAACTACTGGTACCAAAAGACTTAAACTCAAAATCGAGCTCAATTAAATTTCATACCGAGTTCCATTCCATCTCAGCCTTAAACTTATGTTTTATTCATTTATTATTTATATCAATAATTATTTTTATATTCACTACTTTTATTTCTATTTATTGTTTATTTATAGCTTACTCATCATGCAATATTAACCAGGCTCTAACACAGGCCCTGATGGAAAGGTGGACTCTTTTTTCATTTACCTTTATAAATATTTCAAATCAGTAGCCAAAATGCACAATTCTTCCATTTTTATATAAACTCCATGATAGGAGCTCCTTGATAGCTCCGTGCTAGGTTATGAAGTACTACAAATTCTTTGCTATAGGCCCCCAAAGAAGTGCTTATTATAACTGCCCCCAAACATCTTTGTATTTAAGAAGATGCTTATCCATAGAAATGATGTCATTGACTATACGGCAACTGAGAGCAGCCTCCCCAAGCAAGCTAGAGGACGTATGGCTGATGTGTTAGAATAAACCACTGAGTCACAGACCAAGCAGAGGAAGCTACTGTCCTGCTAATTTAGCAAGTTTGATCTTTATTTATCTCTGTGATGACCTTAAATCTGATTTAACAATATACATAATCATGGTAATCACAAGCACTGTACAGATGGCAAGTTCCAGCCACTACAAGAACAGATGATTACGAACAGTATATTACATTGCATTTCATAATTTTACAAAAATGATCTGTGCCCTTGCCTCTGCTTCTAGAACATGAATTTCTTCATGCCTACCTATTTCAGAATATGCATAGTTGTTCTTTGCATGAATGAGTCTTGTTAACTAATCAAAGATTCAGTAACTGACAATAGAGTTAAATGTGTAAAAACATATCTTGGGGGTGGATTAAAACCATACAAAGGTTTGTTCTACTCAAAACTACCTAAAAAGAACTAATCCATCCTTCAGTTAATAGCAAATACCCTAAAACTCTGTACTTGATCATTCTCTAGTAACAGCATCAGAGCCCACAGTATATATGGGCTTTCCTGATAGTTTAGTTGGTAAAGAATCCGCCTGCAATGCAGGAGACTCTGATTCAATTCCTGGGTTGGGAAGCTCCCTGGAGAAGGGATAGGCTACCCACTCCAGTATTCTTGGGCTTCCCTGAGGCTCAACTGGTAAAGAATCTTTCTGCAATGCGGGAGACCTGGGCTTGATCCAAGGGTTGGAAGAGCCCCTGGAGAAGGGAAAGACTACCCACTCCAGTATTCTGGCCTGGAGAATTCTATACAGTCCATGGGTCGCAAAAAATTGGATGCAACTGAGTGACTTTCACTTTCACCACGTGTGTGGCCTATTGCCGGGTGCACTGCATTTCCATAAATATTGCTGTCTACACTTAACAGTATCCCTAAGAAGGAGATTTTTCCCCCCGTTTTCACAAAAGAAAACTGCATTTTCCTTTACAAGTTTCACCCTTTTTTACTAAGGTGTTTGTTGTGCTTGATAAATAAGCAATAGCAATGACAACTCAAAGTTTCCAACAGTCCACGTTAGTTGTGTATTCCCTTGTTCCTTGGAGAAATTACAGAATATGCTGTCATTTCAGAGGCAGGATCTGTTTGAGGAGTGTATTAATAATTCCACGCTGCACTATGATTTTGGCCCGTGAATGGGGAAATTATTTCGTTCTTACTACTAGCACTGCCCCTCCTTACTAGGTCTGTTGTTTAAGCTTCTCTGTCCTCTGACTTTTCACGTAAGGAACAGACATGTTCCCTTAAGGAACAGAAACATAAATGGGAAAAAGTCAAAACGCGCATCCATCCTTTTCCATTATTTTTCACTGGTTTCACATTAGTCTCACAACTTTGTTGAACTGTTTGGAACACACCTGGTTCATATAAAAAAAAATTCATCCTAACTGGTATATTCAATCATTACAATTGTCTAGTGTGCTATTCTCAAAATAGTTCTGTTTAAAATTGCTTCGTGGAATTTAACCAGGAGTTTAGGAAGGTAGCTTTACAAACAACTATGATCTGATGATTATTCTGGATAACCGTTACCGAGTACAGTATCTGCCACAGGCAAACACTTAGTACATATATTTTGAATGAAGGAATATTCTATGAGTGGTGATTCTAAATATTCCCTGCCAAGGCTGTCTTCCCGATTATCACTAATCAGGACAAATTCCAATCACAGTCCTATTACATGGCCCTTAAATTGGCACACAACTAGAGAAAATGTCATTGCTTGAAAGGCTAAGAGGGGCCTGGCCAGCCAGACACACCACGTGAGTGTGCCCAGGATCACAGACGGCTCACCCTTTGGGATGAGAATAAGAAAAGAGGTTAGGAAATGTATTCCCCATTTCATGGATGGTGACCCAGGACTTTTTTTTAATCACAAATCCCTGAGGACAAGCATTAATTAAAAAGATCATTGCAGAAAAGCTTTGAGGAGAAAACGTTGAAACTAGCTACAGGGAATAACATCACCAACTCTTTCATATTGTTTGACCCAAAGTGATTTTTCCCTCTTATGTAACAATTGTCTATAAACTGATAAAGAAACCAAGGATGGTGTTAAGGACAAGACAGCGTGTAAAATTTTATTCTATATTTATCCTTTTTTTTGCAACCTTGCAAAATGGGTATTTTTTAGGTAATTTTTATTGGAGTGCATTTGCTTTACAATGTTGTGTTAGTTTTTACTATACAGCAAAGTGAATCAGCTATACACATACATATAGCCTCTCTTTTTTTGGATTTCCTCTCCATTTAGGTCACCACGGAACAGAATAGAGTTCCTGGTGCTCTACAGTATGTTTTCACTGGTTATCTATATTACACATAGTACCAATATGTGTATGTGTCAATCCCAATCTTCCAGTTCATCTCACCCCCTCCCTTGGCATTCATCCTTAACACACACAGTCTCTTAGAATTAATACTTCAAATCATTGGTATTTACATAAACTGTGGCGTGATGTGTTTCCTTCAAGCTGTCAACCTCTTAATAACTGGCCTCGCCTATTGACAGACAAATATGGAGGAGAACAGGAGGCATTATTTTATCTGCAAAGCATCCACTCCCTGTCATATGCTCCATCCCAAATAATATACTTCCAAGAGTTGATTCCATTTCTAAGTTGTACTCATGTAGACCTATAAACACTGATTTATTCTCTTCTCTCTAATGACAAAAGCTAAATTAGTCTAAAAATTATGAGAATTGCATTTGTAGCGTACTCCTGTGTTATAACTATCCCATCTCTTTAATCAATTTGCCATTCCAAAGTGGAAAGTGATTTAGGAAAAGCTGTCAAACAGGAGAGAAAGAAAATCTACTCTGGATAAGTTATTAAGAAAACTGCTTCTTTGAGTCTTTAACATTTAAACTGTCTGCAGAGATTTAGAAATAAAGGTGATGGGAGGGCAGCAGGGTTGGGGCAAGAAGGGAGGGTGGGGGCTGGAAAGGGGGATGACATGGTACCAGGGGCATTGTCCAACCCTGGGACAAATGGAAAAGAAGAAGAACAAGCAACAGAGACAGGTGGCAAAAAGAACAAGTATGAGACACAGACATGAATCCGGGAAGAGACAAAGGGAAACATGAAAGGCAGAGGAAGAGGAAAAGAGAAGCCAGAGGGGTCATGGAAAGAGAGATGGAGAGCAGGGCGGGCCCGTGGGGAAGAATGGGAAGAAGAGAAACTGAGGGACGAGAACAGCTCCTCCATCATCGGCGCTGCCTTCTTCATCTTCTTCTTTTTTTTTTTTTTTCAGATGGCACACTGACAGAAGATTAATTCAAGTCAGCTGCTGAAAATAATTATTGCATTATGGGAGCAGTAATCATTATTTAGAACATGATTAAATATGTCTGCACCTATTGACTCTGCCTATGATTTATGTATTTGTTTAGTCAATAGTCTAATGTAAATGATGTAATTAATTATAGATGGTGGTGTCAGGTCATTGGTGAAAACAATCTGAGGAGAACAAGGGCTCTGTTTTTTTCATGACAGATGCAGAGAAGGGGGGGGTGGGCTGAGTTGAGGGAATTCCAGGGGAACTTTTTCACGTGTGAATGGTGGCTGGGAGCTCGATTTGCATGTTGTCTTTCTCTTGTTCAGCCTTCGTTTAGAAATTGAAATAACTTGTTAAGCAAAGGGGAAGGAAGCACATGATTGCCAAGAGGACACCTGGGATTTGGGCGGGTGAGGAGGTGAAGAACCAGCTGCTCCCTAACACAGGGGAGCGTGGCACCATCATTTACCGCTTCATAAAATTAAATGTTTTCCAAATTAAATCAGTAGGCAGCATGCAGGAGGCCTACTATCTCTAATAACAATTTTTCAATCAATATGAGGGGCCTTGCCCGTAGGAGATCTGAAATGGAGGAAGCAAGCGTGGGTTGGGGCAAGGGTGCTGGGGGAGGGCCCAGGAGAGGAGGAAAGAAGGTTTGAGCTCTGAAGCTTTCCATCACACCCGAGGTTTAAAAAAATATATAGATATATATGCATGGGGGATTCGCCATCACTGTGAGTCTATTCCCCGTAGATTTTTCTCTTAACTGATAATTCGGTCAGTCACATTCCTCAGAGGGAGGTCATAGGTCACCCCAGCCCCTGTCAGGCCTCAGAGAAACCATTTCCATTTTAATGCCACAGCTATAATCTATCAAAGATGTGATGTACAAGATACAATGAATTTAAGTGGTCTTCATATATCACTGAGCTTTCATGCTTCCACCTGGGTAATAGTCTGAATTACTCTCCCTACCTCACAATCTGTCACCCCCAGTAAAATAACTGCCATGCTGGTGTTAATGACAGATTTGTCCAAATTGGGGCCACAGTAGCCAAAGTCATTCTCCATCATAAACTTTAGCATTCAGTGCTTAGCCTGGAAAGGGCCCGGAGCTTAAAATTCTTCTGTAAATAATTCTGTAGAGAGGCTCTGCTCATGTTTTTATTTATAAGGGCTAAAATAAATCTAGCTGGGGCTGCACACAGCCTGCCTGCTCCATTTTTCTGTATCTAGTCCTCCAGCCCTCTCTCTCTCTCCAGCCCATCTAATCTGACCTGTCACTTGTCCCAGAAAGGTATCTAATAGACACAGGTCTCTTCCTTAGACAATAAACACAGCAGAGTTCAGAAGACTCAGCTCATAGTTAGTGACCTTCTCCTCAACTCAACTGTTAACCCTTGTTATTTTATCACTAGGGAGTAAGAGTAGACAAAGTTGCTGACATATATAGCTGCCACCTAAACAATCCCTGCCTGTGAGCCCTGCAAAACCCTCCAGAGATGGAGGTCTCAAATGCCCCCCTTATTCAAGCAGGTTCATGCCTTCCTCTCTGTTTCTATTCTTTCCACCAGTTCCATGATCTATCATGACCAATATCCCATCTACTATTTTATTTACAACCTTTTAGATCAAGGGGTAGAGAGCTGGGTTTGTACCCACTGTCTGAGTTATGGCAATAGTTGTTATTCAGTTGCTCAGGTGTGTCTGACTCTTTGCAGCCCCATGGACTGCAGCATGCCAGGCTTCCCTGTCCTTCCCCATCTCCTGGAATTTGCTCAGACTCATGTCCGTTGATTTGGTGATGCAATCCAACTATCTCATCCTCTGTCTCCCCCTTCTCCTCTTTCCCTCAATCTTTGCCATCATCAGGGTCTTTTCCAATGAGTTGGCTCTTTGCATCAGGAGGCTAAAGCATTGACGCTTCAGCTTCAGCATCCATCCGTCCAATGAACATTCAGAATTGATTTCCTTTAGGATTGACTGGTTTGATCTCCTTGCTGACAAAGGGACTCTCAAGAGTCTTTTCCAGCACCATAATTTGAAAACATCAATTCTTTGGCTCTCAGTCTTCTTTACAGTCCAACTCTCACATCCATACATGACTACTAGAAAAATAAATGGATGATATCTTTCCTAACCTGGAAAGTATATATGCCCTCCCATCAATGGACCCTTGTGACGTAAAAGATCATATAATGGTTGATTATTTAGGTACTAAAGCCCCTTAGATCAGACCAAGAAAGACAGGTTAAATCACCTGGCTACAAGCATTCATATCAGCAAACTCTTGCATAAATATCTTTTAATAGTATATCTCTTATGTTTGAGAAACTCAAAGAACTTAGGCAATACTGAGAGGGTACCCTGGGTTCTGCACATGAATCTAACATGATAAGAATATAGACTATACATAAACTCTCCTCAGTTCAATTCAGTTCATTTCAGTCACTCAGCCATGTCCGACTCATTGCGACCCCATGAATTGCAGCACGCCAGGCCTCCTTGTCCATCACCAACTCCCTGAGTTTACTCAAACCCATGTCCATCGAGTCAGTGATGCCATCCAGCCATCTCATCCCCTGTCATCCCCTTCTCCTCCTGCCCCCAATCCTTCCCAGCATCAGGGTCTTTTCCAGTGAGTCAACTCTTCTCATCAGGTGGCCAAAGTATTGGAGTTTCAGCTTCAACTCCAAACTTCAACATCAAACTCTCTTAACATACTACAACTCTTTAAGGAAAGAGACAGTTTTACTTGATTCATAAATCACCTAATACTGGAGCCAACCAATGCTTGTAATTAATAATCACAGATAAATGTATTAAGGCTGCTAGTGTTTTAGAGGCTTTTCTGCCTCTGTGTCATTTATGGCCTTTCTATACCTCATTCTCCATATATGAAAAGGGGGCCCTTAGGGCTTCTAGACCTTTTACTTCTCAAGGCTATGGTAAGGATAAATGAAGTCAGATTTATAAGATGTCTTGAGTCATTCACTCTTTCCATGAGCTATGGATTTCTAGAAATGGGAGCAAAATTGTCTAGAAAGCTGAAAGCTTTGTTAAAAGGCAAAAAAAAAAAAAAGTCAGTAGAATTGAAATTATTTAGGAAAGTTTCAGACAGAACATGGAGCAGCAATTATTCCTTCAGGTTGCAGACTGCTTGCATGTAGCAATAACAAGCAATGGTTGTTTCTAGTAATCCTTTCGTTAAACAGTATATTACTCAATCTGAGAATTTCTCCAGCAGACTCTGTTTGCTTCCCCTTTATTGGGGCTTTTTTGCAGTGAATTGTAAACTCAGGAGATGTAAATTAGAAATATGGTCCCAGTCAGTCAAAATCAGTGAAAGTCCTTACCATAAGCTAGAAAGAAATTGTAGTAAAATAGGGTCAGAAGAAGAAATGTTCTATCAATATTCTTGAACCTGCCATTGATTAGACTTTACTGGACTCTCCAGTCTGCTCATGAAGAATTTTTTTTTAATTTAAAATTCTTAACAGATGTGCTTTGTTCACAAAATGTGAAAAAAATAAAACAAATACAAACACACATTTTCAGGTAAGCTACCTCCCACCAGTTGGCAACTACCATATAAACCACTCAATCTACTCATAATCCTGAAGAATCCAAGCAAATGATCATTTGTTTTTGAAACATCCGATTATTTTGGAGAATACTGATGTAAATGTAACAGGAGGCCTCTTAACTTCATTACATCCAAAGGAAATCATTCTCAAGAGTCCCCAGACAGTATTAGAAGGTTCTATGAACTTCTCTTGTCATTACATATATAATCTGGCCCCAAGCCACATGACTGCTTATCTTTTAACATTTTTATATGTTGAATTGCCTTCATATACTGTGCATGAGGTTCTCACAGCAAGAACACTGGAGTGGTTTACCATTCCCTCCTCCAGCGGCAACAGAAAGTGAGATGGTTGGATGGCATCACTGCCTCAATGGACATGACTTTGAGCAAACTCCAGGAGATGGTGAGGGACAGGGAGGCCTGGTGTGTTGCAGTTCATGGGGTTGCAAAGAGTCAGACATGATAACAAAGCTGAATTGGCTTTGGTGGATACTAATTCATACTAGTTTAAATCCTGCACCAAACTAATTCTGAAGAAGATGAATTAACAGTAACAAAAGAGATTCATAAATCCAAACAAATTTATACTAACTGAGAGAATAGGTTTTTATAAAGAGATTTTTCTTTATAAATTACTACTTTAAATATATCATGCACACTTTGGTACATAAGCAGAATCAAACATGGATGATCAAATCAGAATCAAATTATACAAACGTGGATAGGGTAAGCAAGGCTTCACTCCTGCAGTCACCTCTCAGTAGGTCTGTGAAGAGAGAATGCCTGGAGCACAGATGTTCCAGGGAATCACTTTTCTCAAAGTTCTTCACACCTTTCAGGCCTGAAAGATTGGATTATTACAGATAAATTTAAAAACAACAAAAAAAGATAACCAAAGAAACCATCGAACCCAAGTCTCCTCTAAAAGAGACTAGAACTTACACAAAGAATTCCAAAAAGCTTTCCTCACAAAGAAACAGCCTGGTTTTACCCAGGAGTAACTTCATCTCCCTAAAATGGTTAGAGCTGAGCAGGAGTTAACAAACTGTTCGGCCTTATAGTTAGAAAATTATCACAGATTCCCAGAAAATGTTGTAAAATATCTATAAAGAAGCACCTGTCCGTCCTCCCTCCTCCTTCCCCCAAGAGAACAAGCGTTAAAAAGATAAAGAGCTGTGTGCTGATAACATTCAGATCTTCTAAAGTTGTTGCTTTTCCTGTGGGAAAATCTGGTAAGATAGGATGGAGGCAAGGCTTTGCTGACCCCATGTTTGCACACCTTGTGTATGTGTGTGTGTGTTAGTTGTTCAGTCGTGTCTGACTTTGCAATCCAATGGACTGTAGCTCACCAGGTTCCTCTGTCCGTGGGATTCTCCAGGCAATAATATTGGAGAGCCGGTGACCATTCCCTTCTCCAGGGGATCTTCCCTACCCAGGGATCAAACCCGGGTCTCCCACATTGCAGGCAGATTCTTTACCATCTGAGCCACCAGGGAAGCCTGTTTGCACACTTTAGTAGTTTACAAAGCTCTTTGTAGGCATTTAGAGTCAGACCAGCACAAATCTCTCCACCCTTCATCTCCCAAAAGGCTTTCAGCTAAAGGCTAGAGCTTGGTGCTGGTTCTGAACATTTGAATTCACCCCTTAAATCAGTGCTTCTCAAACTTTAATGTGTGTCACTAGGATTGCCAGATGCACAGTCTGATTTGAATTTCAGATCAAAATTAAGAGTTTTTTAGTACAAATATGCTCCTGAAATTACATGGGATACTTAGTCCTAAAAAATGTTGTCTGAATTCAAATTTAGCTGCGTGTTCTGGGTTTTTTCCTTTGTGTGCTTGCTGTGCATTTTGTTTTGTTTGCTAAATCTAGCAAGTCTACTAGGAATTACCCGGAAATTTTATTTACAGTGCAGATTCTCAGTATCCAAACACCAGACATTTAGGGTTTTTTCTTTTTCTTCAATTCAGATATAATTGACATATATCACTGCATAAGTTTAAGGTGTACAGCGTAAGGATTTGACTTATATACATCGTGAAATGATTACCACAGTAAGTTTAATAACATCCGTCATCTCATGCAGACACAAAACTGAAGAAATAAAGAAAAATTTTCCCATCATGAGAACTCAGAATTACTCTTAACTTTCATATATAAAATACAGCAATGTTAATTGTATTAATTAACATACATAACTAGTTGTTGAACACTACATGACTAGTATTTATTTTAAAAGCTGCCTTAAAGCTCAGCTTTCAAAAAACTAAGATTATGGCATCCAGTCCCATCAGCTCAGTTCAGTCGCTCAGTCGTGTCCAACACTTTGTGACCCATGAATCGCAGCACGCCAGGCCTCCCTGACCATCACCTACTCCCGGAGTTCACTCAGACTCACGTCCATCGAGTCCGTGATGCCATCCAGCCATCTCATCCTCTGTCGTCCCCTTCTCCTCCTGCCCCCAATCCCTCCCAGCATCAGAGTCTTTTCCAATGAGTCAACTCTTCACATGAGGTGGCCAAAGTACTGGAGTTTCAGCTTCAGCATCATTCCCTCCAAAGAAATCCCAGGGCTGATCTCCTTCAGAATGGACTGGATGGATCTCTTTGCAGTCCAAGGGACTCTCAGGAGTCTTCTCCAGCACCACAGTTCAAAAGCATCAATTCTTCGCTCTCAGCTTTCTTCACAGTCCAACTCTCACATCCATACATGACCACAGGAAAAACCATACCCTTGACTAGACAGACCTTTGCTGGCAAAGTAATGTCTCTGCTTTTCAATATACTATCTAGGTTGGTCAGAACTTTTCTTCCAAGGAGTAAGCGTCTCTTAATTTCATGGCTGCAGTCACCATCTGCGGTGATTTTGGAGCCCCCAAAAAATAAAGTCTGACACTGTTTCCACTGTTTCCCCATCTATTTCCCATGAAGTGATGGGATGGGATGCCATGATCTTCGTTTTCTGAATGTGAAGCTTTAAGCCAACTTTTTCACTCTCCTCTTTTACTTTCATCAAGAGGCTTTTTAGCTCCTCTTCACTTTCTGCCATAAGGGTGGTGTCATCTGCATATCTGAGGTTACTGATATTTCTCCTGGCAATCTTGATTCCAGCTTTTGCTTCTTCCAGCCCAGCGTTTCTCATGATGTACTCTGCATAGAAGTTAAATAAGCAGGGTGACAATGTACAGCCTTGACGTACTCCTTTTCCTATTTGGAACCAGTCTGTTGTTCCAGTTCTAACTGTTGCTTCCTGACCTGCATATAGGTTTCTCAAGAGGCAGGTCAGGTGGTCTGCTATTTCCATCTCTCTCAGAATTTTCCACAGTTTATTGTGATCCACATAGTCAAAGGCTTTGGCATAGTCAATAAAGCAGAAATAGATGTTTTTCTGGAACTCTCTTGCTTTTTCCATGATCCAGTAGATGTTGGCAATTTGATCTCTGGTTCCTCTGCCTTTTCTAAAACCAGCTTGAACATCTGGGAGTTCGCAGTTCATGTATTGCTGAAGCCTGGCTTGGAGAATTTTGAGCATTAGTTTACCAGCATGTGAGATGAGTGCAATTGTGCAGTAGTTTGAGCATTCTTTGGCATTGCCTTTCTTTGGGATTGGAATGAAAACTGACCTTTTCCAGTCTTGTGGCCACTGCTGAGTTTTCCAAATTTGCTGGCATATTGAGTGCAGCACTTTCACAGCATCAGCTTCCAGGATTTGAAATAGCTCAACTGAAATTCCATCACCTCCACTAGCTTTGTTTGTAGTGATGCTTTCTAAGGCCCACTTGACTTCACATTCCAGGATGTCTGTCTCTAGGTTAAGTCCCATCACTTCATGGCAAATAGATGGGGAAAGAATGGAAACAGTGATAGACTTTCTTTTCTTGGGCTCCAAAATCACTGCAGATGGTGACTGCAGCCATGAAATTAAAAGACACTTGCTCCTGGAAGAAAAGCTATGAACAACCTAGACAGCATATTAAAAAGCAGAGACATTATTTTGCAAACAAAGGTCCATCTAATCAAAGCTATAGTTTTTCCAGTAGTCATGTATGGATGTGAGAGATAGGCCATAAAGAAGGCCGAGCACCAAAGAATTGATGCCTTTAAACTGTGGTGTTGGAGAAGACTCTTGAGAGTCTCTTGAACTGCAAGGAGGCCCAACCAGTCCATCCTAAAGGAAATCAATCCTGACTATGCATTGGAAGGGCTGATGTTGAAGCTGAAACTCCAGTACCTTAGCCACCTGGTTCGAAGAACTGACTCACTGAAGACCCTGATGCTGGGATTGAAGGCAGATAGACAAACGGATGACAGAGGATGAGATGGCTGGATGGCATCACTGACAGGTTGGACACGAGTTTGAGCAAGCTCAGGGAGCTGGTGAGGAACAGGGAAGCCTGGCGTGCTGCAGTCCATGGGGTCGCAAAGAGTCAGACACGACTGAGCAACTGAACTGAACTGAATCTTATAACTGGAATTTGTACTTTTCGGCCACCTTCATCCAGTTTCTGCTCCCCAGCTCCATAGATGTGGATTTGATAGTTCTATCTGGGGTCAGGAAATCTTATTTTTTAATTAAGCACTATGAATGATTCCAGTGTAGGCAGACCACTCTTCAAAAACTTTCCTTCGGTGGAATGTTCCCTGAGGTACCTTCATATATCAGCAGCAAGATGTTTTGAATTTAAAGGTGCTGGTTATTATAACTTTGAAATAGAAAGTTTAATATGTTTGTCCACCCTTCTAAAACCCCAAAGATAGATAGAGTCCTTGATCCTCCAGAAGGAATAAGCACAAACCATATGGATTTGTGTCAAGGGATAAATGGAGCCTATTACCTCTTCTTGGTAATTTTCCTTTTTCACATATAGAACAACCTGATTTCTATTGCTGTATTTCTTTTGCAACTTGGGTATTATTTACAATAAATTGAATCCTTTCTGTGCTTGACATATTACACTGATCTATGACTTTGCTTTCATTTTGTCCTCTTAACTAGAAACCCACTTCATCATGAAATATGTTCCTCACACTTTCCTCCATAGTGAGTAAAAACATTGATAAAGCATCATAAATTGTAGGTCATTTCTCAAATGCTTCCTTTTACAGTGAGGATTGGGAGAAAGAAAAGTAAGTACTGATCAATGGTCACTTGATGAAATTTATGCTGAACGTATGGACAGAAAAGCAATGGATGTATTAGAAGCCGCATTATAAGATGCTTGTCTCACATTCAGACTTCATTCTTTACTCCATAATAGCAAAGGGAATTCAGCCTTTCTCTCTAGCAAACCAATCCTGCCTCCAAAATAAATTAACACAAACTTCTAAGAGCGGTTTTTGCCTAAGTTACCCAGACACTTGAAAAGGAAGGAATCTACAGAAGCTATCAGGACAGTTATCAAGTCCTCCTCTTTATTCTGTGTGAAGTGTTGTGGCTGAAGCCTAATTTGGGCCAAAGATGTGAAAGTAACACTGATCCCAAACACACAGTACTACTAATATAATGAGATGTGCTGACTCACTGTGGACCAATAAATTTACCAGGCATTTTACCAGCGTTCTCTCAGGCAGTGCTTTACAGCAAGATTGTAGAAATGAGGAGTTAATGTTAGGCTCAGACCACAAGTTAACAGATGGAGAAAGAGGTGAGGGGTGAGAGGTAGGGGGAGGCAGGGGAAGAAGGAAAGGTTAAAAAAAAAGAGGGGGGGTGAGAAAAGGATGGATGATGGCCTTTAACACTGATAAACTGATTTCAGCTAAACTATTTTCAAGTACTCCTTCTCTAAAACAAGCCATTGTGTGCTTAGTTGCTCAGTCATGTTTCACTCTTTGAGACCCCATGGACTTTAGCCCACCAGGCTCCTCTGTCCATGGGATTCTCCAGGCAAGAATAATAGAGTGAGTAGCCAACCCCTTCTCCAGGGGATCTTCCTTACCCATAGATCAAACTTGGGTCTCCTGCATTGCAGGTGGATTCTTTATCACCTGAGCCACCAGAGAAGCCCAAAACACCCCCAAATATGGAACAAATATCTGAGATCCTTGAATATTCCAAAGAGTTGCTGCCTTTGATTGCCACAGACAGTATCTAAATACCTTATCAACCTTTCCTTCCCTTGGAAGTTGTTCCTTAGTAAAATTAAAGTGTTCTTTGAAAGTAAATTCAGCTATGAATACAAGCACTTGCCCTGGTGGCTCAGAGGTTAAAGCGTCTGCCGGGAATGCAGGAGACCCGGGTTCAATCCCTGGGTTGGAAAGATCCCCTGGAGAAGGAAATGGCAACCCACTCCAGTACTCTTGCCTGGAGAATCCCATGGAGGGAGAAGCCTGGTGGGCTACAGTCCATGGGGTCGCAAACAGTCAGACACGACTGAGCGAATTCACTTCACTTCACTTCACAAGCACTTGCCAACACGCCCTGGAAACACAATGGTTGAGAGTATTCAGCCTAACCGCTGCAAGGTTTAAGATCCCAGATGCCTTAACACAAGAAGCTAACTACTCCTCTGCCAAGTCTTTTCATTCATGTATTGAGGAAAATGAACCTGCCTCTCAGGATTGGTATGAAGAATAGCTTATAAAAATGAGTGCGAAACCCTTTGCAAATACCACATGCTGTGTGAATGTTAAGTAATAATAAAGATCTGTATGAATGCAGCGAAACAGTCCACCTTCCAGGTGCTTTTTCAAACTGGACACCAACCATTTAAGATTCATCCATCATTCACCTTCAGGCATCCCTTTCCTTATGAAAAAATAAAATGGGCTCTCTGCATGGCAAGGAAATGGAAAAATTGAATTTCAAAGCATATAAGCCCCCATATGTTGACTGTTCAAAGTAATGGATCATGTTATTTAGTTAATGAAGATAATGCTCAGGAAGTAATGAAAATACAAAATTATCATTTACCATTTTGACTTTGTTTTCAGCTCAGGAGGCACAAGATTCCAAGCTGCAAGCAGATTTTGGAGTCATCATTTTGGTATGTGCAAAACAGTGCAGCCAGTACCACAGGGTATATAGAGTCATTACACCTGTTCTTATCTCCTTCAAGAAGTCACTGGTGAGTAATCCCCAAGCATTGTCTGTCAGAAGACAGGACAGGGGGAGAAATACGTTGTCATAAATGACATGACAATGATGACTGTCACCCTGTAGCCCCACGGTGCAAGGATGGGAAAGAAAGGAAGAAAGGGAGGGAGGGAGAAAGAGAGAGAGTGGAAGGAAAGAAGGAAGAAAAGGAAAGAAGAAATAAAGAGAGAAAGCAAGCTATTTCTTCTCCAGCAAACCAGTTCCTCCAAAGACATGATTCACTAACATTTGATTTGACAAGTTGTAGGCACTCCTAACATTATTTTTTTCCCCTTTGCTGTTCATTTGGGGAACAAAGATTTATTGCCTCTCCTGCAAAGGACAAGGGATGCACTAGAAATAAGAATTAATAGGGGTTTTTTTCCCCCTGTTGCTTATCTTTATAGAAAAGAAGTACTCCTTGACTAGGTTCTTAATTCTTTTTGGTTCCAAAAATCTTTGTCCATAACATTAAATAAAATTTGGAAACAGAAGCAAATGTTCATGTTGTGGGGCAAGGGGAGGGATCCATTTGAAGGTCAGATCCCTCCCCACGTGAAGTCTCCTTTCCACACTTAGTCAACAGCCCGTGTCACTGGACTGCCCTCCTATGCTTGATCACTCAGTCCTGTCTGACTCTTTGCACCCTTATGGACTGTGGCCTGCCAGGGACCTCTGTCCATGGGGATTCTCCAGGCCAGAATACTGGAGTGGGTTGCCATGGAGATCCTCCAGGGTATCTTCCCAACCCAAGGATCGAACCCAGGTCTCCAGCATTGCAGGCAGATTCTTTACCATCTGAGCCACCAGAGAAGCCCTCCTCTTTAACGGTGACCGTAAATCTGCCAGACATAAAAGACATATTGTATATCGACTTGCACTGAATGTGCCCTAAAAAAAAAAATGGAAGATTTCACTCACAAGATATCAAGCAATTACTGTTTGATGAAATAAAGGGGAAAAAAGAGGCTAGGTTCCAGTCTGCACAGATATTGTTAGGTATCAGACGAATTTCTCTACGAAACAAGAATAAACCAGGAGAACCAGGCATTTGACTGCACCAAGCTTACTCCTGGGTGCAAAGAGTGTAGTTTTTGTTACCCTCCTTGTTGGTAGGTAAGTGAATCTAAAAAGAAAGGCAAAGGGGAACAGGTATAGCTTATTCAACACACAGTATATGAAACTAATTTTTATGAAATGTTTTATCACGGGTAAGATAGCTACCTCCTGATATATGCATATTATGTGCATATACATCCTTTTTAAAACAATCTTAGCTCTAGCAGCTAAAATAACAGATAGCCTCTCAGCATTTCCAATATAAAACTTGATTTTCAGGGATTTATAACTAAACTGAAAATTTCCTTCAGAGTGAAGCAAGAAACACCAGGTCTCAGCTCAGAGCACAGTTTTGCTTTCAGTTTTCTGGGAAGTTTGGTTTGGTCATTATCAAGTTATGGAAATGCAAAAATAAATAAGTCAAAGCTTATGAGGATCTGGCTTTTTCCCCCTTTTTGAAAAATCCTAGTGGAGCTTTCAAATAGCTTGGTTATCTGAAATGACATTTAGTCCAAAATATGGATTTCTTTCTTAAAATGGCTGCAACTTTGACATTTAAAGATTGGTTATTACACATGCATAGAAGCTGCTTCTTCAAAAGATACTTGGCAGTACTGTGCAATACTGTATGTATCACGAATACTTAATGCTCTCTTTCCAAATGACCCTCTCCTATTGCTGGGCAGAAGAAAGAGCTTTTAACAGTAATGATAAATATATTACCAATTCAATTATTGCTTTTATTATATTGCACTTATTAAAGATTGCTTGAAGAGTAGCATAGATTGTTCAAAAATTACTTCATTTCATGCATCATTTTAAAGGTAATTATTTACCTCCAAATTAATATTGGCTGAAAGATCTTAAATATATTGCCACTGAAGGCTTCTGGAAAATTAGAATGGTGTTTTTTCTTTTTAAGTGTCCAGAAGCATGAAAGAAAATAATTAAGGTCAGGATAATGCTTCATGAGCATTCACAGAAGATACCACTAGTTTCACCCAAGAGGCAGTAATATTCCACATGCTCCCCAATGAATATCAAAACACACAGATTTCAGTCAAGTCTAAATAAGTTCATTTTAAAACAAATTTTTTTTAATTCATACTGACTTTCACCTGCATGGATTCCTTTCCCTTAATGAAAATACTTAAGTAACACACTTATAATAATATATGTTTTCAAGATGGATTTACAAAGTGTAGCACCTTTATAAAAAGTTTTTGCATAGTCATTTGAATATCATCCGTATGACAGACACAAATTCTTTGCAGAGTACTTTCTCTTTCTATTGACCGGATCATACCCCTTGAGGGGTCTTAACTCCCTGACCAGGGATTGAACCCAGGCCCCAGCAGTGAAAGCGCCAGCTCCTAACTGCTGGACCACAGGGAATTCCCAGGAGCAAGTCTCTTGAAACAAAGACACTACTAGCCAAGACTTGTAAATAAGGCCAGCATGAGTTTTGATTTGGTCTAAGGTTAATGAGACTGGTTTGGTTTATTTGTTTCCTATGACTTGTAAGCCTAAGCTAAAAGCAACCTTAAAGGAGAGTATGGGAAAAAGTTTTGTGCAATGGAAGCATTACTGAAAGATGTGAGTTTTCAATTTATGAATCAAACATGCATTATATGCCTCCTGCAGGCCGATACTGTGCTAGGGTGTTGGGGTCCTAAAGACGCCAGTCATGTTCTCAAAGTTCTTTAAGGTCTTACTGTTTAGTTGCTAAGTCATGGCCAACTCTTTGCAACCCAATGAATTGTACCCTGTCAGGTTCCTCTGTCCATGGGATTTCCCAGTCAAAAATGTTAATGTGGGTTGCCATTTCCTTCTCCAGGAGATCTTCCCGACTCAGGGATTGAACCCGAGTCTCCTGCAATGCAGGTGGACTCTTTACTGCTGTGCCACCAGGGAAGTCCTCTTTAAGGTCTACAGTCAAATAAATTTTGACTTTTTTTCAGGGTGGTATTCAAACTTAATCATAGGTACTTCCAGCTTATTGACATGTACTCATGAAACCATAGCCGTCAGGCGAAAGATCTTTTTCTTGTTCAGCAAGTAAATGAGTGAGTCTTTAGGAGGATGGGACAAAGGCAGAGAGGCATCTATAACACCAATCAACAATCTGTCAAGAGACCATTTCTTCTGGACACAACTGATGTGACTTAGCATGCACACAGGCACCTGAACCCCTTAGAAAAAATAAGGCTTCATACGAATCTATTAACTGCTTGACCACAACTTAATGGATAAAAATGATATGTAATTCTAAAGAATTTTCTAATTAGATTCATTTCATATACTTTTCTCTTTTTGATCCTCACATGCAGTCTGAGAAAAGGGAGGGCATGCTGCTATCTTTATTTTCTAGGTAAATAAACTGAAATTTAGAGAGGGTAACCACACAGAAGGGGCAATTCTGGAACTAGTCAGGAGTATAGAAACAGTAAGAAATAAAATCAATAGCGACTACATGCAAATTTTCCTGAGGTTTAGATTGTCAGTAAATATTTTAAAAATTCCAACAAAGTTTTATTTTTATTTCTTCCATTCAGTAGCTGTCTATTATTTACCTTCCACAACTAAGTCAGCCAAAACATACTGCTGTCAGTGTTTCTGCTGAGCCTAGATACTAGTTGGACAGTAATCAGCTTAACTTCAGTAAGCAAGACTTCTTGAACATAACAAAACAAAATATACTACTCAACTTTTTCTGCCATCGAAGTAAATTTGCTGTTGAAGTAAAGAGGGTGTTTAAGTTCTTGAAATCATCCAGAGAGTCTATCTATATAGGGGTTAAAAATAAAAATAAAAAGCCAGGATTTGGGGGGTTGTTTTGGTTGCACCACACGGCTTGTGGGTTCTTAGTTCCCCAACCAGGGATTGAACCCACAACCTAAGCAGTGAAAGCACAGAATCTTAACCACTGGACCACCAGGGAATTCCCCAAAATACTATTGATTGTATGTCAAATCTGCATTTCAAATACGCTGCTGTGAACATCATCACTGAATTGTACAACAAGATGCAGTTGTTGTATTGTACAACATGATGAGTAAGTGCAGTAAATTAAAATAAGGAGAATAATTCTTCTACCTCTGACTTTTCTTGATTTTGCTCTTTAATCTGTCAAAATAAAGGCAGATCACTTCTTTCTCCAAATTTAACAAACAGAAATACCATGAACACAGATATACAAAGTGTGGTTTCTAGTATAGACTGTAGAACATTGCAAAGAACATGAAGCTTGCAGTCAAATCCTGGACTCTAGACCATCCTTCCACCAACTGCTGTGTGACCTTGATCAAATCCTCTCTCAGGCTTAGTTTCCCTAAAGGGAAAAATCAAATGTGAATAATAACAGCATCCCGCTAACTCACGGGCATAAGAAAGTGAAAGCACTTTGTAAAAGGATGCAAAAACGACTGTACACATGAGGTATCAATTTTAAGGTACTATTAGTATTTTCATGATCATGGTAGATTTTTCCTTAAATGTAGGTTTTTAAATGCCTGAGAAAATGGGGCAGTCACAGAACCATGACTTTAAACAAACTTTATTTGGGCGCATGACTGACTGGCAATTGTGTGCAATCATTTTAGCTGTCACAGGCCCAGAGAAATGTGGGGGAGCTCTTCCATGAAATGTTTATATTTCATAAACAAAATGATGTGCTTAACAGTCAGAGCGATGGGAGGGTTCCGGCTAATGCATTTTCCAATGTGTGAGGCAGATTATTAATGCGCTCCAGTAGCTGTTAATTTCAGTTTGCCGGAATGATTTATGGGGAGGTAAAGGAGAGAGACATAATCTAATTGAGATCAGAATCACTGTTCTAGCAGCAAAGCAGCAGCATGGGCCTGAGGCACGGCAGAATGATTAATATCTAATAAGCAAATAATCCGTTAAATTATTATAAACATTACGTTTGACAACTCTTTTGTTGGCAAATGAAAGAGAAAAAAAGAGAGAGAGAGAGAAAAGAAACAAAAGATAGAAAAATTACCGTGCTCCCTAAGAATAGTAAAAAGGCAGATTTTGTCGGAGCAAGGGTGATGGATATTGTGATAGGATTGAGTATTATGGTCAATTTTACATAGACTGAGGAAGTATTTTTACCATAATATGGATGATAATTGATAATCTACCATAATATGGACCATCTTGCCTGGAGCAAGATTGCTCTGCAAAAACAAAAATAAACACCACCAGTTCTCAAAGTGTGGCTCTTCTTACAACACCCTATCCTGGGTCCTCTAGTAAGTATGCCAGTCCTTTGTCAACACAAAGTTCATCAGATGCGTCTGAGAAGGTTAAAGAGGCCCTCTCCCAAAAGCTCCTTTTAGTTTGTTCTTTTTTAACCTTAACTTTAAAAAAATTTTTAATGCACTTAATGTAAAATGTACCTCTTCAACCATTTTTATATGACATTTTCATATAGTTTTTTTAATATAAATTTATTTATTTTAATTGGAGGCTAATTACTTTGCAATATTGTATTGGTTTTGCCATACACTGACATGAATCCACCACGGGTGTACACGTGTTTCCCATCCTGAACCCACCTTCCACCTCCCTCCCTATACCATCCCTCTGGGTCATCCCAGTGCACCAGCCCCAAGCACCCTGTCTCATGCATCAAACCTGGACTGGTGATTCGTTTCACATATGATAATATACATGTTTCAATGCCATTCTCCCAACTCATCCCACCCTCTCCCTCTCCCACAGAGTCCAAAAGACTGTTCTATACATCTGTGTCTCTTTTGCTGTCTCGCATACAGGTTTATCGTTACCATCTTTCTAAATTCCATATATATGTATTAGTATACTGTATTGGTGTTTTTCTTTCTGGCTTACTTCACTCTGTATAATAGGCTCCAGTTTCATCCACCTCATTAGAACTGATTCAAATGTATTCTTTTTAATGGCTGAGTAATACTCCATTGTGTATATGTACCACAGCTCTTTTATCCATTCGTCTGCTGATGGACATCTAGGTTGCTTCCATGTCCTGGCTATTATAAACAGTGCTGCGATGAACATTGGGGTACACGTGTCTCTTTCAATTCTGGTTTCTTCAGTGTGCATGCCCAGCAGTGGGAATGCTGGGTCATAAGGCAATTCTATTTCCAGTTTTTTAAGGAATCTCCACACTGTTCTCCATAGTGGCTGTACTAGTTTGCATTCCCACCAACAGAGTAAGAGGGTTCCCTTTTCTCCACACCCTCTCCAGCATTTATTGCTTGTAGACTTTTGGATAGCAGCCATTCTGACTGGCATGAAATGGTACCTCATTGTGCCACTTATTAGATATCAATCATTCTGCCGTGCCTCGGTTGCATTAAGTACATTCACTTCGTTGTGCAACCATCACCACCATCCACGTGCAGAGCTTTTTCATCTTCCCAGACTGCAGCTGTATCCACTGAACAAGTCCCCACTCCCTGCTCCTCTCAGCTCCTAGAAATCACCGTTGTACTTTCCATCTCTATGAATGGGAGTCCTCTAGAGAACTCATGTAAGTGGAATCATACAGTATTTTTCCTTTTTACTTAGCATAATGTCCTCAAGGTTCATCCATGTTGTAATATGTACCAGAATTTCCTTCCTTTTTGAGGCTGAATAATATTCCTCTGTGTGTATGAATCACATCTTGTTTACTCATTCGTCTGTCCATGGACAGTTGGGTTCCTCCATATTTTGGCTATTATGAGTGATGCTGCCATGAAGATTTGCATATATAAATATCGATTCAAATCCCCAGGCTTCCCAGGTGGCTCAGAGATAAAGAATCCACCTCCAATGCAGGAGACACAGGTTGGATCCCTGGGTCAGGAAGATCCCCTGGAGAAGAAAATGGCAACCCACTTCAGTATTCTTGCCTGGAAAATCCCATGGATGGAGAAGCCTGGTAGGCTACAGCCCATAGGGTGGCAAAGAGTCAGACTCAACTTAAAGACCAAGCAACAACAACAAATTCAAATCCCTGCTTTTAATTTCTTTTTCCGGCTCTAATTAGGGCGTAATTGACCAAATCGTAAGATATTTAAAGCACACAACCTGATGATTTGATATACAAATACTTGTGAAAGGATTCCCCTCATGAAATTAATTAACACACCCAACATCTCATGATATTCCATTTTTCTTTTCGGTGAGAACAACTAAGTTCTACTATCTTTGCATATTTTAATTACCCACTACAGTACTATCAGCTGTAGTCGCTATGTAATACACTAAATCTTCAGTCATTATTCATATTATAACTGAAAGCTTATACCCTTTTACTAACATACTGACTATTGTGAACAATACTGCATTGAACATGGGTATACAAATATCTCTTCAAGATAATGATTTCATTTCTTTTGTATATATACCAAGAAGCCGTATTGTGGATCATATGGTCATTCTATTTTTAATTTCCTCAGGAAACTTCATACACTTCCCTAGTGACTGTATCGGTTTACATTCCCACCAAGAGTATACAAGGGCTCTCTCTTCTCCATATCCTTGCCAGCACTTGTTATCACTTGTATACTGCTAACAGTCTTCCTAACAGATATCAGGTGATATCTCATGGTGGTTTTGATTTGGAATTCCCTATTGATTAGTGACGTCAACACCCTTTCATGTACTTGTTAGCCGTGTGTATTTTTCTTTGAAACAATGTCTGCTCACCTCTTTTGCTCATTTTTAATGGATTGTTTGTTTTTTGCTATTGATTTGCATGAGTTCCTTGTATATTTGGGGTGTTAATTCCCTATTGGATATGTGGTTTTAAAACACTTTTTTCCATTCCATACATTGCTTTTTCATTTTTTTTGACTGTTTCCTTTGCTGTGCAGAAACTTTTTAGTTTGATGTAGTCCCACGTGTTTTTTTTTTTAATTTTTGCTTTTGATGTCGAATGCAAAAAAATAATTTCCAAGATCAATGTCAAAGAGCTTACCCCCTATGTTTTCTTCTAGAAGTTTTATGGTTTCAGGTCTTATACTCAGTCTTTAATCTATTTTGAATTAATTTGTGGGGTGCTTCTCTGGTAGCTCAGATGGTAAAGCATCTGCCTGCAATGCAGAAGACCCGAGTTTGATCCCTGGTTCAGGAAGACACCCTGGAGAAGGAAATGGCAATGCACTCCAGTATTCTTAGCTGGGGAATTTCATAGACAGAGGAGCCTGGCAGGCCACAGTCCACAGGGTCACAAAGAGTCGGACACGATTAAGAGACTAACACACACATGATATAAGTTAGTGATCCAATTTCATTCCTTTGTATGTGGCTGTCCAGTCTTCCCAGCACTATTTATTGAAGAGACTATTCTTTCTTCATTGTATATTCTTGGCTCCTCCGTTGTAAACCAATATATGCATGGGTTTATTCCCAGGATCTTTCTTTTGTTCCATTGAGTTGTATGTCTGTACTTATGCCAGTACCATATAGGATTGACTACTATGGCTTTATAATATAGTTTGAAATTAGGAAGTGTGATGCCACCAGCTTTGTTCTTTCCCAGGATTTCTTTGGCTATACCGGGGCCTTTGTAGTTCCTACAAATTTTAGAAATTTTTTTTTCTATTTCTATGAAAAATGCCATTGGAGTTTTGATAAGGATTTTATTAAATTTGTAGGTCACTTTAGGTAGTGTGGTGTTGGAGAAGACTCTTCAGAGTCCCTTGGACTGCAAGGAGATACAACCAATCCATTCTAAAGGAGATCAGTCCTGGGTGTTCTTTGGAAAGAATGATGCTAAAGCTGAAACCAATACTTTGGCCATCTCATGCGAAGAGTTGACTCATTGGAAAAGACCCTGATGCTGGGAGGGATTGGGGGCAGGAGGAGAAGGGGATGACAGAGGATGAGATGGCTGGATGGCATCACCGACTCTAGGACAAGAGTGTGGGTGAACTCCGGGAGTTGGTGATGGACAAGGGAGGCCTGGCGTGCTGCAATTCATGGGGTCACAAAGAGTCAGGCATGACTGGGTGACTGAACTTAGGTAGTAGGGATATTTTTAACTATATTAATTCTGCCAGTCTGTGAGCATGGAATATCTTTCCATTTATTTACTTCTTCTTCATTTAACTCATCAATATCTTATAGCTTTCAAAGTACAGATCTTTTATCTCCTTAGTTAAATTCCATGTTTTCAAATTCTTTGAGTATATAATCAGTGGAATGGCTAGATCATATGACCATTACATTTTTAATTTTTTCAGGAATTGCCATATAGTTTTCCATAACATCTGTATCATTTACGTTCTTACCAGCAATGCACAAGGGTTCCAATTTCTCCACCTCATCAACACTTATGTTCTAGTTTTTTAATAACAGCCATGCTAATGAGTGTGAAGGAGATTCTTCTTAAACAGACAGAGTTGTCTAATCTGGCTTTGAATCTCCAAAGGATGAAATACAGGTTATTTTAGTATTGGGCCTACTCGGGGACTTTAATTTGGTGTGTTATTCAACATATATTTGGCATCTACATTATGACAACCACAGGTTCCATTGGGTATGTATCACCCAGTTGAGGAAGCAAAAACATACTGAAATGAATAATGACAGGAAAAGAGGCCATTGGAAGGCTCAGCAGAGAGTGTGTGCAGTTGAGCAGGTAATGCACACAGAGCTTCTTTCACCACAACCCAGAAATCCCAACGCTATTATCTGAGAATTCTCATGCACCCCTCAAGCCTTTCTTCATCTTCTCCTACATCCTATTTAACAATTGCCTCTGCACCTCCACGTCTCCAAGACGAATCATGGCTGTTTGAAGCACCATATCATTGCCTACTCCATCTGCTCCATCACATGCTCTTGACCACAAATCTAAATCAATTAATTCCCCATTGCATGAGTGTGAAATATCTAAAATCTGATAACAGCAACTTAACCACTCAGGGCCCTGGTGGCTCTAACTTTTTTGAGAGACAAAAAAAAAAAACAAAATAGGGTAATGTCACTCTATTACTGACATTTTCTAGGGCTTGGATTAAGTTATATCCCTTCTCTTTACCTTAATTTCTTCTTTCACAAAGTCTGAGCAATAGAATTAAGTCATTGACTGGGTTAGTATCTAATCTGGAGACCGCACGCTGCTTTGAGGCTTTCAGATGCCTTCAGTTAACATTTTGGGCTTCCCTGGTGACTCAGTAGTAAAGGACCTGCCTGCCAGTGCGGGAGATGCAAGACACGTGGATTCTGCTGTGGGTCAGGAAGATCTCCTCAAAAAGAAAATGGCAACCCACTCCAATATTCTTGCCTAAGAAATCCCATGGACAGAGGAACCTGGCTGGCTACGGTCCATGGTATCGCAAAGAATCAAGCAACTGAGCCTGTCCTGCAATTAACATTATGATTAACATTAAAGAGAAAAAGAAGTCGCTCAGTTGCGTCTGCCTCTTTGTGACCCTACGGACTCCAGCTTACCAGGCTCCTCTGTCCATGGGATTTTCCAGGCAAGAATACTGCAGTGGGTTGTCATTTCCTTCTCCAGGGGATCTTCCCAACCCAGGGATCGAACCCAGGTCTCCTGCATTGCAGGCAGACGATTTACTGTCTGAGCCACCAGGGAAGCCTAGTTTAATTAACATTAAAGCTAATTGTTAATGATTTAAGAAGTTATTAGCCCAGAGGAAACATTAGTTGATATAGAATAATGAAAGATCTAGCGAAGAATGGGCAACTAAATACTTGGGACCTGGTTTTATATGTAATGTACCAATCCCTTCTCAATTACCATGAAGTCACCATAGAATATCTAGCTAAGCAATACTGCTGTAAGAGCTGTATGAAATTACTCGATTTGTTTTCAAAGAGTTTATTATATCTAAACTCAAATGGTAGAGAAATAATATCTACATTTCTGATGAGAGAACAGAATTGGCAACGCAAGAACTCCTAAAACCTTACTCTGATACACACGTTAGAGACATCCAGAATATTGTGCTAGCATATTTCAATTTTTTTTTCTGGAATTCATAATTTAAGATGTCCCTTGATCATAAATGCCAGAAGGGGTTGTGTCTCTCTTCTTTGCACTCAAATTCCACATTACATGAACAAAAATGGTTTTAATTCTTCTAAAAAGTAGTTCTCTTAAGAAATTTGTTCAAAACCCTCCAGATGTACACTAAGGAAGCCAGCCCAAAAGATAACCAGATTTGAAGGTAATCTTTCCATTCCCACTTAACATAAGTAACTCCCCTTCCTAGCATCCTTTAATGATCTAGAGAGATATTTCTTTCTCACAGTCACTAAAGGATTGAAGTTAGAAACAATATCTAGTTCAGTAGAGAATGGATTGGAAGGGACTGAGTGTAGAATCAAGTAGACAAGGCTATAGAGATGCTTGGGTGAGAAATAATGACGTTCTGACTGTCGTGATGGCAACCCAGTAAAAAGAAGTAGATGGATTCCAGATGTGTTTTGGAAGCAGAACTGATATGAGCTGGTGATCTATAATATAACGTGAGTGTGAGAAATAGACTAAGTGTGATTCTTGGTTGCTGTCATGAGATACTGATGATGCTGTCTACCAAGGTGAAGAACATTGCTGTCACTTTGCTAAGTCACCTCATGGTGAAGACCTCAGGAATGTATTGCTTTGTAAAGCCAGGGCGTAACTATTAGATATTGGAAACATCTGTGATACCTCCAAGAGAAACACTTAAGGAGGTTCATTCAACTCTCCATTTGCTAAACATGATCTTCCATCAATACTAAAAAGAATGGAGGGACATGTCCCTGCATTAATTATAGAACATTGATGGTAATCATCTCACTTTGACAACTCCACACTCCTCCACTCCAGAGCTCCCCAAATGCCTGCCAATGGACTTCCCTGGTGGTCCAGTGGCTAAAACTCCTCATTCCCAGTGTAGGGACCCAGAGGACTAGCTCCCACATATTTCAACTAAGATTTCACATGCTACAACTAAGACTTGGCATAGCCAAATAAATAAATAAATATTTTTAAATTCCTGCTAAATAGTGATTCACTTGCTAAGATCTTCAGGGAGCCTACAATCAGGTTTAGGTGCACTAGAAAGAATAAATGGAAGGAAGAAGTCTAGACAGGTTATATATTTTGAACATCATCATGTAACATACTATCAACCTTTTAACACTCTGAATAAAATATCCATACTTTCCTATTTCACAGTTGTATACTAACTAAAAATTTGCTCTTTTCCTTTGCTGCTGCTGCTGCTGCTGCTGCTAAGTCACTTCAGTCGTGTCCGACTCTGCAGTCCCATAGACAGCAACCCACCAGGCTCCCCTGTCCCTGGGATTCTCCAGGCAAGAACACTGGAGTGGGTTGCCATTTCCTTCTCCAATGCATGAAAGTGAAAAGTGAAAGGGAAGTCACTCTTTTCCTCTGCATAATCCAAATATGCCTAAGCTTCAATAAGTGTTTTATGGTACTTCTGAGAGCAAAACCTATATACATTTCAATAAAAAAACCATATTTGGTGTTTGCTCAGCACCATATGCTTTAGAAAGCACTTTTACATACATGAGTATAAACCATCTGGCAACATTGGTTAAGTCAACAGGACAGATATTATTATCCTTTGTTTTCAGCTGAAGGAATTATGGATAAAAACTCCTAATTCACTTTAAAATATGTGTCCCCTTTGATCTAGTAACTCCATAATCAACCATAAAGAAATAACTAGAAATGGCAGAGATGTCATCATATTACTACTTCACCTTATTACTCAGGGCTGAGGTGTTACCAGAAAGTGTCTATGGTGATGCAGAGGAAATGACCCACAATCCTTTCAAAGAAAATATGTTCCTCCAGTTTGTCAGCTGGGTCAAGAGCCCTTCATGTATTGTCCCATTTGTGGGTAACCCACCAAGACTTATAGGTTTCCCATGTGGCCCTAATGGTAAAGAACCCTGCTATCAATGCAGGAGACATAGGAGACACAGGTTCGATCCCTGGGTCAGGAAGATCCCTGTGAAAGGGAGTGGCCACTCACTCCAGTATTCCTGCCTGGAGAATCCCATAGACAGAGGAGCCTGGTGGACTATAGTCCACAGGGTAGCAGAGTCTACCCTGAAGACACGACTGAAGCAACTTAGCACACACTCAGGAACACCAAGACCTATATACCTAGATCAAAGGGTATAGATATTTTGCCAGATGGTTTCTAACCTAGAAACAGAACAAATAAACATCTTCTTGCCCAGTTTGACCCATAGCATACAGCTGATCTTGGTCATCCAGAGGCAACATTACGAGAAGGTAGGTAAGCAAAAAAGCACCACCCCTTCTTCCAAAGGTCTAGTGTGGAGGATACCTGAGCGTCTCCTCATTATTTTCTTCTCCTTGAGCCCCAGCCTGGTCAAGCTCAGCCTTCCAAAAGTGGAAGCATCTGCCAAGTGGAAGATACCTAGAAGCTCTATCTTAACCCACAAGTTTCATGGGGCTCAGAGAGAAGAGAATGTAAAGAAAGGTCCAAAGAAAGTGCACAGTCTACATTTAATTTTATCCGTAATACTTTTATCCTTCCTACTAAAAACTGCATTTAATTGTGTTTCTTTTGACCTGTGTGTGTGTGTGTGTGTGTGTGTGTGTGTGTGTGTGTGTGTGAAATGTTGGAAATATGGAGCTCCTCCTAGTGGTTAGAGTACATGGCCATCAGGTATGAAGTTCTAACTGTTGTTTTCACTTGCTCATTTAGAAACACTAGAAAGGCAACCAAACTGAGGGTCTAAGAAAGTGATATCGCAAACAAAGGGAGACAATGACTAAGGAGGCAATGGTTGTTCTATATTTTTGTAGGAAGAACTGGGAATATCAATTAGGTCAATAGAAACGTTGAATGATAGGTAGATACTTTTGTACAGCTAAAAAATATTTCTTTTCGTATTATAAAATATGGTGATCCTAGCAGTGAATCAAAATTATATCTATGTTTTGTCCGAGGAATTGATAAAAATACGAACATTTATAGGCATTCAATAAATACACTGCATCTTGAATTTGTTGAATAATGAGCCTAGAGAGCCAAATCTTCCTTAAGAATTAGATCTGATTCATACAATCTTCATTTTCTAGTGTATTAAGAGTTTTCTAGTTTTAATGACTATTGGAACTTATCCATGGATAAAATTCCTATGGAGACAATACCTGAGTTTTGCACTACTAAAAAAAAACAATAGCTTTAGACACAAAAATTTGTTGTTCAGTTGCTAAGTTGTCTCCAGCTCAGCCACCCCATGGGCTACAGCATGCCAGGCTTCCCTGTCTTTCACCAACTCCCGGAGTTTGCTCAAACTCATGTCCATAGAGTCGATGATGCCATCTAACCATCTCATCTTCTGTCACTCCCTTCTCCTCTTGCCCTCAATTTTCCCCAGCATCAGGGTTTTTCCAGTGAGTTGGCTGTGCACATCAGATGCCAAAGTATTGGAGGTTCAACTTCAGTGTCAGTCCTTCCAATGAATATTCAGGGTTGATTTCCCAAGGGACTCTCAAGAGTCTCCTCCAGCACCACAATTTGAAAATATTAGTTATTCGGCATTCAGCCTTCTTTATGGTCCAACTCCCACTTCTGTACGTGATTACTGGAAAAACCATAGCTTTGACTGTTCAGACCTTTGTTGGCAAAGTGATGTCTCTGCTTTTTAATATGCTCTCTAGGTTTATCATAGCTTTCCTTGATGCGACGTGAAATACAGGAAAAACATGACAGTCTTGTAAAATCCTATAGTCCAGTAGAAAAGGGAAGAAATATTCACAAATGACCCCAATACAGTGAAGAAAATGTATGGGCTACAAAGAAAGATTAAAAACAGTGCTACTACATGGCCAATTGTTTCTCTCTAAATGAACATGATCACAAATCTCTATCTCTTCTGTTCAAAACTCCAAAGTTCTATCCTAGGCTGAGAAAAAGAATTGGGGTGAAACACAGACAAAATTATTTGTTTGCTTATTTGTTATAAAAGATTTTGGTAGAAGAGCTCTAAATATTAGGCTAAAACGACTTTTAGATTTAAATTATCTATTTCTTTCAGCCATATAAATTCTATTCCTTGTCACCACAATTAACTGGCTTGTGTCTTTTACGAGAAATAAGTGCTATAGCTATATGAAAGTGAGAAGTAGAAAGCAATGCTATTTACAAGTAATGATAAGTACGAATACTAACAAAATATAAGATACATCAATACGAGAGATCAATGAAACAGATCTAGTATTGCCTACTAATTACCATTGGGCTTCCTAGGTGGAATTAGCTGTAAAGAACCCATCTGCCAGTGCAGGAGATACAAGGGACATGTGTACTATCCCTGAGTCCCTGAGTCCCTGGGTCAGGAAGATCCCCTGGAGGAGGGCATGGCAACCCACTCCAGTATTCTTGCCTGGAGAATCCCATGGATATAGGATCCTGGTGGTCTAAAGTCCATAGGGTCACAAAGAGTCAGACATGGCTGAGGTGACTTAGGACGCATGCACTAATTACTATTACTGTTTACTGTACTAACAATAAACAGCTGGTAAAAATATAATGGACAAAAGTTAACATACTGTTGATGGAGGTCATTGAGAGGATGTGACCTTCAGCTGACCCAAGAACTAAACCCAGTGCAATCAGAGGCTCCTCTCCTCCTTCCCTACCCTTGGAATGCATGTTATACGTGCTGTTTACAGAGTTGGAGCCATTTTCAAGGGTACAGCCTTGAGAGAGTAACTTTTTGTTTAGAACCCCATTAAGGCCCCTATATAAGACTTAAAGATTCTGTCGAGTAGGTGTGGCTTCTGTCTTGTGGCTTTTAGAAACAAGCCTTCTAAGTAGGTTCCATTGGTTCCTAAACCAGCCATACCTTCCAATCTCTTTCGTCCATCTCTCCTTTCCCTATGCATATGGACGCCAGCTGTCAAATCAACACATACACAGTAACCTGAAGTATGAAATATTTAGAAATCACACTAATAAAATATGCTGGATCTCTTGTTTTTAAAATGATGTATTTTTCTGAGACAATATTCAGAAAGTAACAAGCTAGTTTTGCTGTTGGCAATTCTGTTCCAATTCAACTGGAACCAAAAGACCTTGTCCAAATGAGATGCTTGACACATGCTGAGACATGATAAAGCCAAAGGAAGTGCATGCAACAGGCTACTTCACACAGGCAGTGGTTTAGTCACTGAGTCATGTCTGACTCTTGGGACCCCATGGACTGTAGCCTGCCAGGCTCTCTGTCCATGGTGTTTTGCCAGGCAAGAATACTGCAGTGGGTTGCCATTTCCTTCTCCAAGGGATCTTCCAGACCCAGGGATCAAACCCTGGTCTCCTGCAATGCAGGCAAATTCTTTACTGACTGAGTAACATACAGAGATATCTGCTATTTGTGATTCTGCTGCAGTTTATGTCTGCGCAACATAGAAATTCTGAGAGTATTATTTTTTACCATTCCCATCAAAAGAGAAAAATATATGTGTCATGATTTTATAATTGTAAACACTGTCCTACTGACTATATTTCCAACCAGAAGAACTTACACTTTGATGGGAACCAAATTCCCCATTTAGAATTTTTACATGATTGACAACTGGAGGAATTTTCCATAGACTGGCTTCTGACTTTCACATTTTAATCCTTCTTTGTCCTCCATGAACCGCGTATTTGCAGAAACAGGGGCTGTGGGATGTGTTCATACTGAGATGTGACCTCTGGCCTTGTACCTTCCCATGACAAGGGAAATTCATGCCATAGGCTCTAAGAACATCTCTGGAAGACTTTCCTACCCAGGGACTGCCAGGAATACCATAACTATATCCAAGTTACACTGAGCCTCACCATGTAGTGAACTCATTTCAGTTCAGTCGCTCAGTCGTGTCCAACTCTTTGTGACCCCATGGACTGCAGCATACCAGGCTTCCCTGTTTATCACCAACTCCTAGAGCTTGCTCAAACTCATGTCCATCAAGTCAGTAATGCCATCCAACCATCTCATCCTTTGTTGTCCCCTTTTCCTCCAGCCTTCAATCTTTCCCAGCATCAGGGTCTTTTCAAATGAGTCAGTTCTTCCCATCAGATGACCAAAGTATTGGAGTTTCAGCTTCAGCATCAGTCCTTTCAATGAATATTCAGGACTGATTTCCTTTAGGATGGACTGGTTGGATCTCCTTGCAGTCCAAGGGACTCTCACAGGTCTTCAACGCCACAGTTCAAAAGCATCAATTCCTAGGCACTCAGTTTTCTTTACAGTCCAACTCTCACACCCATACATGACTACTGTAAATACCATAGCCTTGACTAGATGGACCTTTGTTGGCAAAGTAATGTCTCCACTTTTTAATATGCTGTCTAGGTTGCTCATAGCTGCTCTTCCAAGGAGTAAGTGTCTTTTAATTTCATGGCTGCAGACACCATCTGCAGTGATTTTGGAGCCCCCAAAAATAAAGTTTCTCACTGTTTCTATCGTTTCCCCATCTATTTACCATGAAGTGATGAGACTGGATGCCATGATCTTAGTTTTCTGAATGCTGAGTTTTAAGCCAACTGCTTCATTCTCCTCTTTCACTTTCATCAAGAGGCTCTTTAGTTCTTCGCTTTCTGCCATAATGGTGGTGTCATCTGCATATTTGATGTTATTGATATTTCTCCTAGAAATCTTGATTCCAGCTTGTGCTTCATCCAGCTCAGCATTTTGCGTGATGTACTCTGCATATAAGTTAAACAAGCAAGGTGACAATATACAGCCTTGACGTACTCCTTTCCTGATTTGGAACCAGTCTATTGTTCCGTGTCTCCTGACCTGCATACAGATTTCTCAGGAGTCAAGTCAGGTGGTCTGGTATTCCCATCTCTTTCAGAATTTTCCACAGTTTGTTGTGATCCACACAGCCAAAGGTTTTGGCATTGTCAATAAAGCAGAAGTAGATTTTTTTTGGAACTCTCTTCATTTTTCAATGATCCAATGGATGTTGGCAATTTGATCTCTGGTTCTTCTGCCTTTTTAAAACCAGCTTGAACATCTGGAAGTTCACAGTTCACATACTGTTGAAGCCTGGCTTGGGGAATTTTAAGCATTACTTTACTAGCGTGTGAGATGAGCGCAATTGTACGGTAGTTTGAGCATTCTTTGGCATTGCCTTTCTTTGGGATTGGAATGAAAACTGAGCTCTTCCAGTCCTGTGGCCACTGCTGAGTTTTCCAAATTTGCTGGCATATTGAGTGCAGCACTTTCACAGCATAATCGTTTAGGATTTGAAACAGCTCAACTGGAATTCCATCACCTCCACTAGCTTTGATTGTAGTGATGCTTCCTAAGGCCCACTTGACTTCACATTCCAAGATATCTGGCTCTAGGTAAGTGATCACACCATCATAATTATCTGGATCATGAAGATTTTTTCTGTATAGTTGTTCTGTGTATTCTTGCCACCTCTTCTTAATAGCTTCTGCTTCTGTTAGGTCCATACCATTTCTGTCCTTTATTGTGCCCATCTTCACATGAAATGTTCCCTTTGTATCTCTAATTTTAATTAATTCAACTTGCCCTTTTGGGGTAAGGGATAATTAGGGAGCTTGGAATGAGCATATACACACTGCTATATTTAAAATGAATAACCAGCAAGGACTTACTGTACAGCACATGGAACTCTGCTCAATGTTACATGGCAGCCTGGATGGGAGAGGGGTTCGGAGGGAAATGGATACATGTATGTATGTATGGCTGAGTTCCTTGGCTGTTCACCTGAAACCATCCAACACTGTTTGTTAGTCGGCTCTACCCCAATACAGAACAAAATTCCTGAAGGGAAGTGTAGTGGAAAGGAGGCCAATGTAGAACAAAGAAAGGGACTTGGAATTTCAAACTGATGGAAGCTAAAACACCTTCCTTTTGCCTGGTATTAAAACTACTTCTAGATGAGTAAAAACAGAATTCTCCTTTTTGCATAATATCTCCTTCTTGCCTCAACTCTTCCCAGAGCTGGAAAAAAAAAAAAAAAAAACGGTAAAGAAATGATGGTATTTGTATTGGCCCCATTCTGTTCTTGCTGAGCCAGGCTGTTGTTATGTTCTTCGTTACAGCTCCATTTTCTCCTGTGATTTTTCCACCCACTCAGTAAAAACAGCTTGCTTTTTCTAAAATGTGGTAAAATTTTTAAAGCTCTGATCTTTTCTTACCTGATCTTGGCACCCTTCAATATGAAAACAAGAAGCAGAATATCATTCCAGATGTCTTCACAATAACTACTTATGCTACCTAAAACTAAAATGAGAGCAGACACACATCTCGAGTTTGGGAGGCTGGACCTGAAGTCCCACAACCTGTTTCTTTTGTGAATAATCCCCAAGGCCTAATAGGGAGCAAAGGAACAATATGAAACACAGACTGTATCTAGTTGGCCACCCTCTGCGGCAATGAAATCCCCAGTTTTATTTTCTTTACATACACAATCTTGCTCTCTGAAAAGTCTCATCCATTTCCATGGTTTCAAGCACTGCCTATATTCCAGTGAAACCAAATTCTGTTCAAACATTTTCCTAAGCATGATCCAGTGACCCAGTTCCCATGGAACACTATAACTTAAGCACATGTCCAAAATATAACTTACTATTATTCCTTTCAAATTTGCTTCTCAAAAAGAGCATCACCCTCTCAGTAAATGGCATTATATCCACTCATTTGTTCAAACCAGAAACCCAAATACTATCACAGATTTCTCCATGCCAGTGGAGGAGCTGCAGCCAGTTCCCACCCACTTGTAACAGGCACTTGTGCAAACCTCTCTCCAACTCCTCATTATGTGATGCCACGCTGGTAGCTTGAAAGTGGCCCTGGTGGCTATCATCAAAAACACAAGAGATAACAAGTGTTGGCAAGCATATGGAGAAAAGAGGACCCTTGTGCACTACTTGTACACAATGGAATATTATTCAGCCATGATAAAGAAGGAACTCCTGCCATTGTCAACAACTTGGGCAATATGCTAAGTGAAATAAGTCTGACAGAGAAAGGCAAAATATAGCATTGTATCACAAATATGTGGCATCTAAAAAGGCCAGACTTGGAGAAACAGTAAATTGGTAGTTACCAGGAGCTGGCAGGGATTGGGGTAGAGGGGGGAAGAATAGGAAGATATTGGTTAAAGGGTATAAATTTCCAGTTATAATACTGATGAGTTCTTGGAAGCTAATGAATAGCATGTGGTTTTGCTAAACATGCTGTATCATATACTTGAAAATAGCTGAAAGAGTAGATCTTAAATGTTCTCATCACAAAAAAAGGCAATCTTATGACAAAATGGAAGTGTTAACTAATGCCATCATGATATTCATTTTGCAATATATAAGTAGGCCAAAACAACACATTGTATACCTTAAACATATAATGTTACATACTAATTTTATGTCAATAAATCTGGAAAAGATTAAAATTTGAAATTAAAAAAAAAAGAATTGACCATGATGGGAGTATTTGCACCATGGAAACTGACAAATGATAAAACTGAGGATTTTTTCTTCTGAAGAATCATCTGTGAAGTATTCACCAGGATACCGCTGCCATAATCCTCACAATACAATCAGTAACCAGTCAATTACTAAATCACTGTGTCACTTACTCTACTCCAAAATATTTCCAGGGTGCATCAAGTTCTCTTTAACTTCACTGCCACTAGTCATATTCAGGCTATCATTGTCTCCTCTGTAGATTACAAGCTCCCTGCTTGAGGCCCTGCATGTCTACAATCCGTGTATCATGCAACAGCAAAAGTGACCCCTCTAAAATGTAGGACTGAATACATCACTCCCCTGTTCAAAGTGCCCAAATAGCTCTCTACTGTCCTTAGAATAAATCCAAATTACTGAGCACAATATCCTAGCATCTCCACTTACTTATTCATTCATCCATTCTGTAAGTATTTATCAAGTAGCTACTATGGACCAGACACTATTCTAGGTGTAAGGATGCAGCAGAGAACAAAGGAAACCAAGTCCTAGATACTTATATTCCAAAGGACCAGTACAAGCATCAAAGAAGTAAATATATGCATGCGTATATCGCAGATAAACATCTTCAGGAAATAGACTAGAAAATGGAGAGGATGTTGTGGGTAATCATCTCTGAAAAGTAAACCTGTGTAATCAGAAGGAATTCATGCAGACCAAGGTCTGGGAGAGGAGCAGTCTAAGCAGAGGCAGCAGCAAGCATATAGGTTCTGGGGCGGAACTGAGCTTCATGACCTGGGCTGTACCAAGGTCTCCAGCACTATTCACACCTTGCTGCTCCCCTTCTTCCTCCTCCCATCTCTAACCAGAATTGGGTGCATCTCCTGTGGTTTCTGCTCTGTGTGTGAACTTCCTTCATAGCACTTATCACCCTCTTAGGCCGAAGAATTGATGCTTTTGAACTGTGGTGTTGGAGAAGACTCTTGAGAGTCCCTTGGACTGCAAGGAGATCTAACCAGTCCATTCTGAAGGAGATCAACCCTGGGATTTCTTTGGAAGGAATGATGCTGAAGCTGAAGCTCCAGTACTTTGGCCACCTCATGCGAAGAATTGACTCATTGGAAAAGACTCTGATGCTGGGAGAGATTGGGGGCAGGAGGAGAAGGGGATGACCAAGGATGAGATGGCTGGATGGCATCACCAACTCGATGGATGTGAGTCTGAGTGAACTCTGGGAGATGGTGATGGACAGGGAGGCCTGGCGTGCTGCGATTCATGGGGTTGCAAAGAGTCGGACACAACTGAGCGACTGAACTGAACTGAACTGAGGGACTTCTTCCCTGATGACTCAGACAGTAAAGAATCCACCTGCAATGCAGAAGACCCAGGTTCCATCCCTAGGTCAGGAAGATCCCCTGGAGAAGGGAACCCACTCCAGTATTCTTGCCTGGAGAACCCATGGACAGAGGAGCCTGGCAAGCTACAGTCAATGGGATCGCAAAGAGTCAGACACAGCTAAGCAACTAACACTTTCACTTTCCCTTCATCACCCTCTAATCACTGACTTAGTTGTCTGTTCACTATTATGTCTCCACACAGTGTTTGGCACCTATCAATAATAAAATGCCCAATGAATATTTTTGAGTGAATGGATGAAATTAAAAAGCCCTTTCTAACAGGAGTTATAGGTTTCCTTCCTTAAATTGAGACATTTGTGCCTCGGGAAGGGAAATGTGCTTATTCAAATTTTACAAAAATATAATGCAACTTATTCAAAGAATTAAGTTTCACATCTTAGATACCTCATTTGTGTTCCTTAAAAATATTTTGGGAGCTCTGTAAAAACTTAGAAGGGTGGGATTGGGAGGGAATTGGGAGGAAGGTTCAAGAGGGAGGAGACATAGATATACCTATATGACTGATTCATGCTGATGTTTGGCAGAAACCAACACCATATTGTAGAGCAATTATCCTTCAATTAAAAATAAATAAATGAGTATTTGGGGAAGATTGAAAGGGAGACACTTTCAGAAGAATACTGATCTTAGAATAAGGTCTCGCTGTAGAAACATCTTCTTAATGATAAAGACCATAAACTTCTCAATGAAGACAGCTGCTCTCAGAAAATCTTTGACCTCAAGAGATATCGAGATGGACTTCCGTGGTGACAAAGCGGATGAGAATCTGCCTGCCAGTGCTGGAGACTCAGGAGATGCAGCTTTGATCCCTTGGTTGGGAAGATGCTCTGGAGGAGGAAATGACAAATCTCTCCAATATTCTAGTCTGGGAAATCCCACGGACAGAGAAGCCTGGTAGGCTACAGTCCATGGGATCGCCTATGCTGTGATTTTAGATTTCTAAAGGGTAGAGAGAAACTATATTTGGTAAAGAACCAAATGCGCATTTCATTAGATTTCTTGGCATTTAGATCAATCTAGTGTAGGAGGATGTGAGAGTTGGACTGCAAAGAAGACTGAGCGCCGAAGAACTGATGCTTTTGAACTGTGGTGTTGGAGAAGACTCTTGAAAGTCCCTTGGACTGCAAGAAGATCCAACCAGTCCATTCTGAAGGAGATCAACCCTGGGATTTCTTTGGAAGGAATGATGCTAAAGCTGAAACTCCAGTACTTTGGCCACCTCATGAGAAGAGTTGATTCATTGGAAAAGACTCTGATGCTGAGAGGGATTGTGGGCAGGAGGAGAAGGGGATGACAGAGGATGAGATGGTTGGATGGCATCACTGACTCGATGGACATGAGTCTGAGTGAACTCCAAGAGTTGGTGATGGACAGAGAGGCCTGGCGTGCTGTGATTCATGGGGTTGCAAAGAGTCGGACACGACTGAGCAACTGAACTGAACTGAACTGAGTGTAGGAGGAACACTTTTAAGAACTTAGTTTCCTCCCAGGAATTTTTCTCTTTTTTTTGCCACTCTGTACAACTTGTAAAATCTTAGTTCTACAACTAGAGATAGAACTGGGGCCCCAGCATTGGAAGTCAAACTCCTTAAACACTGGACTGCCAGGAAATTCCTCCAAGGAATATCCTTATACCAAAAGTTATCCCTGGGTTTTAAAAAGGTCACTAGTCTACTTTTCAGAGAAGGCAATGACACCCCACTCCAGTACTCTTGCCTGGAAAATCCCATGGACGGAGGAGCCTGGTCGGCTATAGTCCATGGGGTTGCGAAGAGTTGGACACGATTGAGCGACTTCACTTTCACTTTTCACTTTCATGCATTGGAGAAGGAAATGGCAACCCACTCCAGTGTTCTTGCCTGGAGAATCCCAGGGACGGGGGAGTCTGGTGGGCTGCCGTCTATGGGGTCGCACAGAGTTGGACACGACTGAAGTGACTTAGCAGCAGCAGCAGTGTAGGACTTGAGAGCACAGGTTCTAGAGTGAGGCTGCCTAGATTATGATTCATGCTCTTCCAATCATGAGTGAGTGGTATGACTGACTTTGCCTTCGGGCTTCAGTTTCTTCCCATTTGAAAGAGAGGTGGTAATGAGAATACGTCACAGAACTATTTTGGGAATCGAAAGGGAGCTGCAGGTAGAGTGCTCAGCACGGCTACTTGGCACAAAGCAGGTAATAATAAACATTTTTTTAAAATACTAATATGTTTGTAGAAAAACCTCTGCTTATGATTTTTAACTGAAACCACATCTGTGCTATGATCATCTCTGTGATGTAACCTTGAGTATTTCTTCCAAGAAGGGAAAAAAATATTTATTGCTGCCAAGTAACTTCTATCTTCTGAGTTCAAACTCACTGAAACTCTGAAAGCTTCTCCAAGAGTATCTTCAGATATTTTGCACCCAGTCCAAATCTGGATTTCATTAGCCATTAAATTCTAAGGCAACTTTAAATCAAAGAATAAAAGAGACCTTTCCTAAGCTTAGCCTCATATTAGCATGTAAGAGATTCCGCATCAGCAAAATCCTTTTTTTAATCAACCTAAACCTCTGACTAAATTATTAAGAGTTGAGTTTGACCTTTAAAATGCTAAAAAATACAGTTCCCAGTATAATTCTTGCTCATCCCTGGACCAAACCATCCTCATAGTAAATTATGGCACTAACAGCTGGCTGCCAATGAAGTCAACTATTAATTGTATGTTCACTGCACTGCCTGGTATAAATCAATATGAGTAATGAGCAATTGTCCTCAGTCTATAGATACACAGATCCTACATTGCAAAATAATTTAAGGTTGGCTGTCAGCTTTCTCAGACTAGATGTCATTTGGTCTTTTCTGAAGATATGGCAAAAATGAACACACATTGAAAACTGCCTGATCTACTATCTCTGCAGTAAACTTCTGGTTGTTTCTAGGACTAGGGATGATTTTTGACTATATACTCCACATAAACAACTTCTACATTTTTAAAAGTCCCAACAGAATCGGACGAATGTGTTCAGAGTGTCACTACCTTATTATCTCACGCTCTCAAAATTCCCTCTTTTCACCACCTTCTCTCCTTCCCACTCCCTCCTTTCTACCAAACTTGCTCTCCATCTTCAGAAAAGCCACCAGCCTCCTGGCTTTCCTGGTTCCCGTTACTCTCTAGTCTCTTTCACCTTTCTACTCTGTTTAAATCACTAAGCGCTAGTGACATTCATTTTACAGTCAACAACTCAAACTTCAGATCTTGGTCACCCTGGGCCACTCTAGTGTTCCGCATCTCTGACACCTAGATGGCAGAGCATTGCTAAGAGATACAAGGAAACGACACCGACAGAACCTATTGTAAACTCACCTTGTCTCACTCTGCAAAGTCCTCTCTACAACTCAACAACATTTAAATGCAGATTTTGCAAAGAGGCACTCTCAGAATATGTTGATAAGTATTTGGTATGGGTAGAGGATTCCATGCTAAGGGTAGCTAAGCTTGGAAACCACTGGTTTAAATGAAGTTAAACAAGTGTTTCTGCAGAAACTAATAAAGCCGGGGGTGTGGTACGAATTTTCAGATAGGGATTACATATGCATCATTTCACAGATTTTTGCCAAAGGAACCACTTTTTCACAGTACAACCACAAATTTAGTATTCTGTGAAACAAGCTGGGGGTATATTAACTCATCTCTTATGAACTTCTAACATCATTTTGAACCATGTTAAATAGATTCTAACTGGTTCCAAATAGGAAAAGGAGTACGTCAAGGCTGTATATTTTCACCCTGCTTATTTAACTTCTATGCAGAGTACATCATGAGAAACGCTGGACAGGAAGAAACACAAGCTGGAATCAAGATTGCCGGGAGAAATATCAATAACCTCAGATATTCAGATGACACCACCCTTATGGCAGAAAGTGAAGAGGAGCTAAAAAGCCTCTTGATGAAAGTGAAAAAGGAGAGTGAAAAAGTTGGCTTAAAGCTCAACATTCAGAAAATGAAGATCATGGCATCCAGTCCCATCATTTCATGGGAAATAGATGGGGAAACAGTGGGAACAGTGTCAGACTTTATTTTGCAGATGGTGACTGCAGCCATGAAATTAAGAGACGCTTACTCCTTGGAAGAAAAGTTATGACCAATCTAGATAACATATTCAAAAGCAGAGACATGACTTTGCCAACAAAGGTCCGTCTAGTCGAGGCTATGGTTTTTCCTGTGATCATGTATGGATATGAGAGTTGGACTGTGAAGAAGGCTGAGTGCCAAAGCATTGATGCGTTTGAACTGTGGTGTTGGAGAAGACTCTTGAGAGTCCCTTGGACTGCAAGGAGATCCAACCAGTCCATTCTGAAGGAGATCAACCCTGGGATTTCTTTGGAAGGAATGATGCTAAAGCTGAAACTCCAGTACTTTGGCCACCTCAAGAGAAGAGTTGACTCATTGGAAAAGACTCTGATGCTGGGAGGGATTGGGGGCAGGAGGAGAAGGGGACGACAGAGGATGAGATGGCTGGATGGCATCACTGACTCGATGGATGTGAGTCTGAGTGAACTCCGGGAGTTGGTGATGGACAGGGAGGCCTGGCATGCTGTGATTCATGGGGTCGCAAAGAGTCGGACACGACTGAGTGACTGAACTGAACTGAACACCAATTTCAATGCAGTTGAGGAGAAGGTTTCCCCACACCAATAGCAATTCTCAGAGCCAGCTAGGTGACCTACAATTCAACTCATCATCTATCCAGAGACAGCATCAGATTCCACAGGTTAAGTGTTCAGTCCTACAAGGTTTCCCCCTCCCCCTTTACTGATTTTCTGTCTACTCCTTCTATCAACTATAATTATGGATATGTTGTTTCTCTTCTTAGTTTTGCAGTCAGACACACATTTGCTGTCTTCTTGAACTGACTCTATCATTATGAAATGTCCTTCATTATCTCAAGTAATATCCCTTGTCCTGATGTCTTCTTATTCTGACATTAATATAGTCACCTCAGTCTTCTTATAGCTAGTGTTTGATTGTATCTTTTTACTTTTTGCTATCTTTGTCTTCATATTTAATAAAGTGTGTTTCCATATAACTGGGTCTTGTTTTTTTCATCTTGATAATCTTTGCCTTTTATTTGGAGCATTTAAGCTACTTACATTTAAGTTAATTATCATATGGTTGGATTTAACTCAACCCTCTTGCCATTTTTATTCTACTTGTTCCATCTCCTCTTGTTCATTCTTTACTCTTTTCTCGTTTTATTTTAGACGAAATTAGTATTTTTCAGGATTTCATCTTACCTCCACCATTTGCTTATTAGCGATACCTGTTTATCATGTTAGTTGTTGCTATATGACTTTCAACATACCTTTTTAATTTACCATAGTCCCCTTTCGAATAATGTTATATGTTACTTATAAAGAAAGAATCTTACAATCTTGATTCTATAGTTGAGATTTTAATTTAATGTTATAAATTCCATGGTATATAATTACAATTTTTGCTTTAGATAAGCGGTTATCAATGATATCTTCTTCTGATATTGAAGAGAAGCTAATATCAGAACAGCCACTATCAGAACAGCCCTCTATAAACAACACCTATAAATTATGGAAAAATATTTTCAAAAAGAAACTTTCTGAAGGCAATGAAGAGTGAACAAAAACAGACAGAAACAGAAAAAGACTCAATTATCAGAAAGGACTGATACGCATTTCCTATTTTTATTGTTTTTACTTGAGAGTAAACCGAGTCTGCATGAAACAGAAGTACCAAAGCTTTGATGGGAAACCCTGAGTCATGCTGGCTTGAAGAAGCATGGATTTGCATACTTCGAGTTAATCCCATTTAGTGTTGATATATATTTGTTGTTGTGGTTGTTTTTATCTTTTTTCACTGTACAGAATGTAACCTTTTTATCTAGTTGCTCTTAAAATTTGCTTTTTGATATTGGTTTTCAGCATTTTAATTACAACATGCCTCAGTATGTTTTGTTCATGTTTATTTTGCTTGCCATGTTTGACTACCATATAGCTGTGGGTTTATATATATTATCAGACTTGGAAAGTTCTTTATCATTGTTTCTCCATAAGTTCTTCTACCCCATTATCTTCTTCTTGAACTCCAATTACATGCACATTTAAATTTCTTAACATTGTGCCATAGCTCACTGAAACTCTGTTCATTATCTTTTTCCGTTTTTCAGCTTGAATATTTTCTATTCCAAGTTTTCAAGGTCACTTGCTTTTCACCTGTAAGTATATAGGCTATTAAAGCTATTCAGTGAATTTTTCATTTTAGAACTGTATTTTTAAGGTCTAAAAGTTCTTTTTTTGTTGTTCTTTTCTTATGCCTTCCATTTCTCTCCTCATTATGTTCATTTTTTCTGTTAAATCCTTTAAGATATTCATAGTAGCAGTTTTAAAGTCCTCATGTGTTATTTCCATTAACTCTGTCATTTTTGGCTCTGCTTCCACTGGACTGATTTTCCAGCTATTTTTATGGGCATACGTGTTTTTTCACATATCTAGTAATGATGCTGGACATTATAGATGTTATACTGTTGAGTGCTGGATAGTTTTGATTTTGTAATTTAACTTAATAATCAGATAACTTTTAGCTCAATCATTGTTAAGACTTTTTGAAAACTTTGTTAGGGCAAGTTAAATAGGAATTTTACTTTTAGACTAATTGGCTATGGTTTTTCCAGTGGTCATGTATGGATGTGAGAGTTGGACTGCGAAGAAGGCTGAGCACCAAAGAACTGATGCTTTTGAACTGTGGTGTTGGAGAAGACTCTTGAGAGTCCCTTGGACTGCAAGGAGATCCAACCAGTCCATTCTGAAGGAGATCAGCCCTGGGATTTCTTTGGAAGGAATGATGCTAAAGCTGAAACTCCAGTACTTTGGCCACCTCATGCGGAGTTGACTCATTGGAAAAGACTCTGATGCTGGGAGGGATTTGGGGGCAGGAGGAGAAGGGGACAACGGAAGATGAGATGGCTGGATGGCATCACTGACTCAATGGACGTGAGTCTGAGTGAACTCCAGGAGTTGGTGATGGACAGGGAGGCCTGGCATGCTGCAATTCATGGGGTTGCAAAGAGTCAGACACGACTGAGCGACTGAACTGAACTGAACCCTGTTATTGAGGCATGACAAGGCATGACCTTTTGAGGTACCTACTAATTGCCCCAAGTATCCCAGGAGGTCTCTCTAGTTTGGCTAGATGGAATTTGGTTATCTCTCTGTCCTGTGTGAGTTAATGGAATTGTTTACCTTATAGATCTCTTATAACACATGAATACCTATCCATGAGCAAATGCATGGATAGGTATTCATTCAAAGACTTTAAGGGTGCTTACTCTTTGGAAGAAAAGTTATGACCAACCTAGATAGCATATTCAAAAGCAGAGACATTACTTTGCCGACTAAGGTCCGTCTAGTCAAGGCTACGGTTTTTCCAGTAGTCATGTATGGATATGAGAGCTGGACTGTGAAGAAAGCTGGGTGCCAAAGAATTGATGCTTTTGAACCGTGGTGTTGGAGAAGACTCTTGAGAGTCCCTTGGACTGCAAGGAGATCCAACCAGTCCATTCTGAAGGAGATCAGCCCTGGGATTTCTTTGGAAGGAATGATACTAAAGCTGAAGCTCCAGTACTTTGGCCACCTCATGCAAAGAGTTGACTCATTGGAAAAGACTGATGCTGGGAGGGATTGGGGGCAGGAGGAGAAGAGGACAACAGAGGATGAGATGGGTGGATGGCATTACTGACTCAATGGACGTGAGTCTGAGTGAACTCCGGGAGTTGGTGATGGACAGGGAGGCCTGGCGAGCTGCGATTCACGGGGTCGCAAAGAGTTGGACACGACTGAGCAACTGAACTGAACTGAACTGATGTACGTTCATGAAACTCATTCAATCTCCACACAGCTTTTTCTGCACTGACACTGTTTTAAAATTCAAGTTACCTCAGCCCCTCAGTTTCTATCTCCTCAAGCCAATGAGTGTGATGTGGTATGCTTAGGTTCCCGCCTACTCCACCATTGTTTGAAAATTGCCTCTAGAGACTGGAGTATTCATAGGGCTCATATTTTTCTGTTCTTTGAGGGATCATAGCCCTGGCTTGCTTGTTGTCCCAATTCTGTGTTTCTAAAAAGATTGTCTTATTTTGTCCATTTCTTTAGTTGTTTTTTATTCGTTTGAGTTTTTGTTTGTTTGTTTGTTTTGGCTGCTCTGCTTGGCTTGCAAGATCTTACTTCGCTGACGAGGGACTGAACCCAGGCCCTTAGCTGTTAAAGTGCAGAGTCCTAACCACTGGACGGCCAGGGAATTGCCAACTTTTAGTTGTTTATGGTCAGAAAACAAGTTCTACACCTTGGTAAGCTCTGTCATGGCCAGGACACATGTATAAAGGTTTGGGGGCTATTATCTTTGGTTTACAAAAAAATCAAATAGGCCCTCTGGTTGGTTAGCATAACTTTTCCAAAAATTTTAATATTTAATTTTTAATATTTAGATTTCCAGCATAGGAAATATAATAGACAAATAGTTACATAATTGGAAGGAGCCTTTGAAGACAAAGATCTGCTTAAGCTCTTTACAATGGATCTAATATGGTTTGCCCATCTAAACCATGAGTGCAAAAAGCAAAGCAATTTTTTAATACTTTCCTCTCTCCACTGCAAAGGACCTTCTTAGTGGAAGAACTGAAAACTCTGAACTCTAATGGCTTTTCTCAGTTACTGATTACATTTCTATGTCCATTTTATTGGATAACAGGGACTGAGGGAACTAAAATTGATATTTAAAAGCATATATACATAGGGAGATGAGATTTTCAGAATTATATAATCTGGACTTAAGCCTCTAATATTTGCTTCTACCTGGGTAAAACAGGTAATCTAAAAGGGTGAAGGGACAAGGTGGGAACTGAGGCAAGCTGCATAACATGGTCCATCTAGAGAATTCCAACAGAAAACAAAAAAACCTAATTCAAAAAGACATATGCACTCTAATGTTCATGACAGCATTATTTACAGTAGCCAAGATATGGAAGGAATGTAAGTGTCTATCAACAGATGCATGGATAAAGAAGATGTGGAAGATATATATAGATATCATTGCCTTCTCATATATATATGAAAATATTACTCATTGGAATATTACTCAGTCATTGAAAAAAAGAATGAAATTTTGCCATTTGCAACAGCATGGTTTGACCTGGAGGGTATTATACTTAATGAAGTAAATCAGACAAAGAAAGGCAAATACTGTATGTTTTCACTTACATGTGGAATCTAAAAAATAAAACAAACAAATGAATATAACAAAATAGAAACAGACTCACAGACATAAAGAACTAGTGGTTACCAATGGGGAGAGAGAAGGGGGGAGGGGCAAGATAGAGGAAAGGGATTAAGAGATATAAACTGCTAGTATAAAACCAGTGAGATACAAGGATATAGGAACTTTAAATGGAGTATAATCTATAAAAATATCATATCACTATTTGTATACCTGAAACCAATATAATAAATCAACTATACTTCAGTAAAAACATAATAAAATTAAATAATTTTTAAGAGTTCCAAAGAACTATTGGCATGTGGGATGCAAACCAAATATTTTCAACTCTTCTAATTATTCAAGAGAAGACAGAAATCTTAGCAATATAAATATTTTGTATGAAATCCCCTAACATGTGAATTTTGGAAATTAATTCAAAATTTTAAAATAGTCCAACAGTGGAATTTAACCTACTGGCCACCACTACACTTAACTGCTCTTCTTCCATTCCTGAAATCAAATATTTCAGACAACATTAAAAATCAGGAACAAAGCCAATGCATTATAGAGAAGTTTTGATAGAGGTTAAAATCACCTTGTAAATGACACAAGCTATACATAACAAGAAGTTAATACATTTTGTAAGCTCATAAAAGTTATCTTGACATTGAATTTCCAAAAGACCTTTATACTATTCCTTTGGAAATTGTTACTAAAATTGAGTCACTGTGAGATTAATAGGGAAGAATAAGAAACTAATTTCAAAGAAGTAGGAAAGATTGGGTGGGGATAATGGGGTCTGTCTTTAGTGGAATAGTTAGAGAAATCTTAATGAGAGAGAGTTCCTAGGCTATGAAATCTCCAAGTTGTTGTAGGTGCTAAGCACTTTAAATAGTAAAATAAATAACTGTAGAAAGTGTTGAAACTCTAGAATGATATCATCAGTACGTGAATCAAAAATGTGAGAGTGGAAGAAAAGCTAAATTATGTCAAAACATTTGCTATCAGCACTTCACATGTTTAGGTGTGGTAACCCAGAACGCTTATTTTCCCTGAATACTGTTTGCACTTAGAGTAAACCTAATCTTGAAAAGAAACAGTACTTTTATGCATGAAGGCCAAACTTTCAGTTATCTAGGTAACCAGAGAAACATGATCACATTTTTCATCTTTTAACTATAAAAGTAACTGTTTATCAAAATATTAATAAAACATGGTTAAGGAGTATTTTAAAGCTATATATAATACCAAAATTTTAGGAGGTGAGAAATTGTATTTTCTAAATGAGCCTCCCAGGTGGCTCAGTGGTAACAAATCCTCCTGCCAATGCAGGAGATGTGGGTTCAATCCCTGGGTCATCCCTGGAGGAGGATGTAGCAACCCACTCCAGTATTCTTGCCTGGAGAATCCCATGGACAGACAAGCCAGGTGGGCTTCAGTTCAGAGGATCACAAAAAGTCAGACATGACTTGGGCTCCAAAATCACTGCAGATGGTGACTGCGGTCATGAAATTAAAAGACACTTGCTCCTTGGAAGAAAAGACCAACCTAGACAGCATATTAAAAAGCAGAGACATTACTTTGCAAACAAAGGTCCGTCTAGTGAAAGCTATGGTTTTTCCAGTCATCACGTATGGATGTGAGAGTTGGACTATAAAGAAAGCTGAGCACCAAAGAATTGATACTTTCGAACTGTGGTGTTGGAGAAGACTCTTCAGAGTCCCTTGGACTACAAGGAGATCCAACCAGTCAATCCTAAAGGAGATCAGTCCTGAATATTCATTGGTAGGACTGATGTTGAAGCTGAAACTCCAATAGTCTGGCCACCTGATGCCAAGAGCTGACTCATTTGAAAGACCCTGATGCTGGGAAAGATTGAAAGCAGGAGGAGGAGGAGATGACAGAGGATGAAATGGTTGGATGGCATCATGGACTCAATGGACATGAGTGTGAGTAAACTCCAGGAGTTGGTGATGGACAGGGAGGCCTGGTGTGCTGCAGTCCATGGGGTCGCAAAGGGTCGAACACGACTGAGCAAATGAACTGAACTGAACTGAAACAATGGAATAACCGAAATTTTAAAAAATTACATATCTAAATACAATTTAGCACATAACATATGAACTCTTATGTGTAGTCAACTACCTGCTTTTATGTATGAATTGAAAGGATGCTCCTTTCTAATCCCAGGCCATTATCTGGGAATCACACTGCTTCCAGGACCAGTCCATGGGCTCCAAGACCTCAATCCACACTGACAACAAATGTTTGTGACTTCTCCTTTGATTCCCGTTGCTTTTAATCTATCACCAAAAAAATGGAGGACTATCTATCACTAATCTATCACAAAAAAATACAGGTGACTTTTAAAGATAATTACAACTATGGTTCTTCAGCTCTTGTTTTTGAACTGAAAATAAACAAAAACCAAAAAAGTCATAACAGTATAATATGTCTTGTATTTAACTCAACTGTCTCTTCTTTCATTCAATATATTTGTTTTAAGTTTCTTTACCTTATTCTTACTGCTCAAGTAGCTGTCCTACCTAGGTCCTGTCATTTGCCTTTTCTAGGCTTCAGTTTCCTCTATTAAGGAAGGAATTTGAATAATATTATCTCTAAGAGCTTATCACCCAGTTAAGTTGTATAAAATAGCAACCTAACAGAAAAATATCACCTTTTATACTAGAAATTGTTCTCTAAAAAGGCTGTTACCTCTTCTTTAAAAAAGCAGTTTCAGGGCTTCTCTGCGAGCTCAGTGGTAAAGAATCTACCTGCCAATGCAGGAGACACAGGTTCAATCCCTGATCTGGGAAGATCCCACATGCTGCAGAGCAACGAAGCCCATGTGCCACAACTACTGATCCTGTGTCCAGAATCCAGGAGCCACAGCAGCTAAGCCCGTGCGCTGCAACTACTGTAGCCCACGCTCCTAGAGCTTGTGCTCCACAAGAGAAGCCACCACAGTGAAAAGCCCTCCCACTGCAACTAGAAAGAAGACCCCACTGGTCACAAATGCAGAAAAGCCCACACAGCCATGAAGACCCAGCATAGCCAAAAATAATTTTTTAGAAAACTTCAAAAAAAATTACTTTCTAATAACATTTAAATATATGTATAGAGTCAGATCATAAAGATGGACCATAAAGAAAACTGAGTGCCGAAGAATTGATGCTTTTGAACTGTCGTGTTGGAGAAGACTCTTGAGAGTCCCTTGGACTTTAAGGAGATCCAACCAGTCAACACTAAAGGAAATCAGTCCTGAATATTCATTGGAAGGACTGATGCTAAAGCTCCGATACTTTGGCCACACGATGAGGAGTCGACTCATTGGAAAAGACCCTGATGATGGGAAAGATTGAAGGCAGGAAGCAGAGGGGATGACGACAGAGGATGAGATGGTTGGATGGCATCATCCACTCAATGGATGTGAGTTGGGGCAAACTGTGGGAGTTGATGTTGGACAGGGAGGCCTGGCGTGCTGCAGGCCATGGGGTCACAAAGAATTGGACACGACTGAGCAATTGAACTGAACTGATAGAGTCAGACACCACTGAGCATGCATACAATGCTTATATATATATATGTATATATAATTTAATGTGGCTTTTCATCAGATATAAAATATTACCACAGTAGTATGTTAAGGAAACTTCCAAACACACGCAGAAGGAAATGAACTTACTATGAGCCTTGACCAGGGTCCTGCTGCACCGAAGTGTATAAAATTATTAAACATCAACCCCAGAGGCAGGGTAAATAAAATTAAAAAGCAGTATCTTATTTTTATACCAAATTATAAATTAGATACACAATTCTGGTCCCCACAGTAAAAAAAAGAGAGCTTTGGAGAAAGACTATTTGAGTAATAATAAACGGGGTGGCTGAGGCTGTAGTCTTTGAGGTCAAACTTTTTTAAAGTAAGACTATTTAGCTTTAGTGACAGAGGGTGAAGGGGACACAATCAAAGTTATTATGGCTTTAAATGGAATGGACAGCATAAACATGAACTCATTAATCAAACCCTAGAACACCAGAGTACCAATTGAAATTGGGAAGAAGTTTTTATAACCCAAAGGAAGGAAGATCACTAACACGGAAATTCCTACTTTCAAGAAAGGGTGGGGCAGGGGCCTCAGCCCAGTGAGGAAGGAGTAATTTCAATACAGTTGAAAGTTGAGATTTAATTTAATGAGGATGTATCCCATTTTACCTGGAATACCCGTACTCTAGATAGAAGAGAAATGTTTAAAAACTTGGACCTTCTCTGTAAGATTTTTGATCTGCCTGAGAGAAGTGAGGTTCATGGATTAACAAGTCAGAGTAAACTAAGAGAAGAGAATTATGCTGGTGGCAGAAATCAAACCTTCTAAACACTTTTGTGGCAATGTTAGAGATATATGTTTAATAAGTAGAGGATGCTTGGCCCCAGGATAGTGTTGCTTGTGTTACCATGTTCTCTAATGTATACTGTAAAGAATATAAATTAGTTTTCTGTTTACCAATGGCTCCACATTTCATGAGTTAAAAAAGTAAGTTACATGAATAAGCAAGAAACATCAGCAAGAATGCAGCTTAAAATCATAAAAACTGAGGACATATATATGCAGTGGCTCAGATGGTAAGGAATCTGCCCGAAACGTGGGAGACCCGGTTTCAATCCCTGGGTCAGGAAGCTCCCCTGGAGAAGGAAGTGGCAACCCACTCCAGTATTCTTGCCTTAAGAATCTCATGAACAGAGGAGCCTGATCAGCTACAGTCCATGGGGTTGCAAAGAGCTGGATATGACAGAGCGACGAACACACATAGAACTTGCAGCAGAGCATAAACATGCTCTTCCGGCCAGTCCTTCTGGAAGGCCAGCACAGTGCTGTTGGCTTGGGGAGGCAGTTAGCTTTGGATGAAGAAGATGAATCTTGAAGTCAGGCTGCCAGGGTCTGGATCTTGGCCTCAGCATGGAAAATTGTCAAACCTTGATCACGGTCAAGTTCCTCATCTATAAAATGAGGACAAATATAGTATCAACCTTATAGAATGGCTGTGAAGATTAAATCAGATAATTCAGGTAAAGCACTCAATGTCAGGTACATTATAAACACTCCTTAAAATACTAACTACTCTTAAGAACCGAGCTTCCCAGGTGGCTCAGAGGGTAGAGAATCTGCCTGCAATGCAGGAGACCTGGGTTCAATTCTTAGATCAGGAAGATCCCCTGGAGAAAGGAATGGTTACCCACTGCAGTATTCTTGCTTGGAGAATTACAAGGACAGAGGAGCCTGGTGGGCTACAATACATGGGGTTGCAAAGAGTCAGACACAGCTGAGTGACTAACACACAACAGAAAAGGCTAAGAACACATCCCTAGAGCTATTAGTAGCTGAGTGAGCTTGTGCAGTCTCTTCATCTCTAGGGCAGGCACACTGGCGTGCGTATCTATAAAAAAGAGAATAATATGTGCCTCATAGTGAAAACTTCAGTGGGAAAAAGAATAAGAACATGTATGAAAAAAAATGCTTCGTAATATACAAAGTGTTAAACACACGTGCATCATTGTAACAGCATTTCCCTCCCACCTCTTAAAGAGATTGACTATATTTCTGTCTGCTTTGCTCCCAGCACTTAGAACCATGACTTAGTAAGGGTCCAAAAATATTGTTGAGTGAGTAAATAAGTATCACATCTCAATAATTCTGAGGTTCATTTTCTTTGACCTTTTACCTCCCTGAATTCAGATGAGAAATCTGAAGCATCAAGGAGTCACCTAGATTGTGTTAATTTTCTATTGCTGTGTGACAAGTTACCACAAACTAGTAGCTTAACACAACCCGATCTATGAAGTCATGGTTCTGTGGGGCAGAAGGGGGGCAGGGCATAGCTGCGTCCTCTGCTCTGGGGCTCACAAGTTTGAAATCCAGGTGTCAGCCAGGCTGCCTTCTCTCCTCTGGAGGCTCAGATAGGGAAGAATCCACTTCTAGATACCTTCATATTGCTGGCAAAGTTTAGTTCTTCACGATCACAGAATAAAGTTCCCAAGTCCTGGCTTACTGCTCTCCACTACTGGAGGCTGTCTACGTGCCTTCTCACCTGGCTTCTTCTTAAGCAGCCACTCTCTAAAGAAAAACCCAGAGAGTCCTCCTTTTGCTCTATACTGTAACATAATCAAGGGAGTGATATCTCATCCTATTTGGAGATTTACCCACATTTAAAGGGCAGGCATCTGTGCAAGGGTAAAGGTTATTAGAAGTCATTCTTTCTATTTTGCCTTCCATATACACTATGCTGTATGAACAAAGCTATATAATATATTGGTGGATTTTCTTAAAAGCTGGGCATAGAATAGGTGTCTAGGATGAGACTTTTTTTTTAATTAATGTGCTTAAAGCAAAAAGAGAGTCAGGCTGTATATTAAGCAGTTCACAGTGGTTATCACTGGAGCGTGAGACTAAGTTTCTCACGATAAGCGCACACTATCCATAAAATTAAAAATAATAAAAAAAGAAAAAAGAAATTGACCTCTTTGCTTATGTTATGCATCTTTTTTAAACGCAAAATCTAAACACTTGCTTCTCCTCCACTTTAATTCAGCTCACCAATAATACAACAGGATCAAGTGAAATAATTTCTCCCGGGACTTCCCTGCTGGCTCAGTGGTAATGAATCCGCCTGCCAATGCAGGAAACTTGGATTCCATACCTGGTCCAGGAAGATCCCACATGCCGTGGGACAACTAATCCCATGTACCACAACTACTGAGCCAGTGTTCCAGAACCCAGGAGCTGCGACAACTGAAGTCCGTGCCTAGAGCCTGTGCTCCTCCACAAGAGAAGCTACCACAATGAGAGGCCTAGGTACTGCACCTAAAAGTAATCCCCACTTGTCACAATTAGAGAAGAGCCCACACAGCAACGAAGACCCAGCACAGCCAAACAATAATTAAATAAAATTATTTTTAAAAAATCATCTCCCCTTTAAGGTATCTTCCTCTAACAGTTTTACAGGTATTTCCTTATTAGTCATCCCCAAGTTCTTGGAAAAGACCCTGATGCTGGGAAAGGCAGGAAGAGAAGGGAACAACAGAGTATGAGATGGATGGCATCATCGACGCAATGGACATGAGTTTGAGCAAGCTCCAGGAGTTGGTGATGGACAGGGAAGCCTGGCGTGCTGCAGTCCATGGGGTGGCAAAGAGTCAGACATGATTTAGCAACCAAACAGCAAGTTCTTGCACCATACTTCCTTAGACTCTCCCCTTCAGGTTCAGTTCAGAAAGTACTGTGTTGCTGGTCTCAAAGGAACAGGAGCTCCTCAGCTCTGCAAACCCCACTCCTCCACTCTATGGACTCAACACCATCATTTTTATCGAGTAAGATAGGTCTCGTCCACTTCTATCTGCCCAGGGAAGGAAAAAAAAAACCTCAGAAAACCCTCCAGTTTAAAGAAAACCATCGTGCCGCATCCAAGCATAACTGCACAAACATGTTTGCAGCAGTAGATTAGATTAGCTGTATATTGTACAGTAAATGAGCTAGAAATCCAAGCAGTAGGTGCGCTGATATTTTATTGTGAAATTCATGTGTCAAGAAGTCTTTGACAAGCAGAATTTCCATACTTAAATTGAGCAATGGATTGGCACTTGAAAAAAAAGTAAAAGAGAATGTATTCTGCAGTTGTCTCTTAAATCGTGTTACCCACGTGGGAAAGTTTTTTCCCACAGAGAAAGCAATCCCTTCAGTACAGAGAAATTGAATGCCAAGAAAACAGGCTCTAATTAAATCAGCTGTGTTGCATTGTATCATGCGAACAGTGTGTGTCCACAGCAGTCTTTCCATGGAAAAATTAAACATATTTATAATTCAGAGGTATACAAACATGGGCTACCTTATACATTGCCTGTCATCTGCTCAAAAAAGCTCTAAACTCTTTCTTGGTTGTAGTGAGAGATATTGAAGACATTTTATAACATATTTAAACTTCGTTCAGATTTTTACACAGCTTCTCATTTAAGCTAGAAAAAGGCCAGAATTTGTGATCTTTCGTGCATCAGTGTCAATTTTGACCCTAGTTATCTACTCCTGTGGTTTCAATAATAATTTTCTTATTTCTTTGGTATTGGTGGTGGTGGTTTAGTCATTAAGTCATGTCTAACTCTTGTGACCCCATGGACTGTAGCCTACCAGGCTCCTCCATTCATGGGATTCTCCAGGCAAGAATACTGGACTGGGTTGCCATTTCCTTCCCCATGCCTTCATATTAGTCACCTTTAACTGCCCACACAAAGCCTCAGTCAGTTCAGTTCAGTCACTCAGTCATGTCCAACTAGGCAACCCCGTGGACTGTAGCACGCCAGGCTTCCCTATCCATCACCGACTCCCAGAGCTTGCTCAAACTCATGTCCATTGCATTGGCGATGCCATCCAACCTTCTCATCTTTTGTCGTCCCCTTCTCCTCCTGCCTTCAATGACTTTATAAAGTCACACAAAGCCTAATGACTTCATTTTTTAAAAAAGTATCATAGCAATATAACATATAAATCAAAATCAGCATTGACAAAAGAAGAGCTGGTCACCTTGAGTAACTTTCTCTAGCTGCCTACGAAAGTTAGGAGTAAAATACATTTTTCAGTGTGTTAACAATGTGTGATTTTAGGGTTGCTGTTGTTGTTACTGTAACACAGATTTCTCATTTAAAATTGCACGTTTCATCTTCAGAAAAACCTTTGTACCTTTGTAATGAGCAAAGGTACATTACACTGTACATGACTTACATGGAAGTGTTTTGAAAAGCCAAAAATGTTGCATAGCTTTAAAAATTATCACTAGTTTCAATGTTTAACTTCTGAAATATGCTGGGTGCTGAGTAAAGTTTACTTTTCCAGTTTTCTAGTTAACTAATAGGTGAGCTTCACTTGTCTATCTAGAGCTTGAATATATTCACAGATATTTCCCTCAATACTTACTTTACTATGTGGGATGGAAGAACTGGTTTGGTTAACTGTATACTGTTCCATCAGGGCATGTAATTAGCAAAAATCAGGTCACAAAGAATCTAGAAGACATAATCGCAGCAAGAAAACACAGCAAATAGCAAAAATGAACCAGATATTTAAGACTCAGAGTTCTATTGTAAAAATAAAAATTTAAATAACAGCATCTGAGCTTCTTTCCTTTTCTCCTTTGCCTTTCGCTTCTCTTCTTTTCTCAGCCATTTGTAAGGCCTCCTCAGACAACCATTTTGCCTTTTTTGCATTTCTTTTTCTTGGAGATGGTCTTGATCACTGACTCCTGTACAATATCACGAACTTCCGTCCATAGTTCATCAGGCACTCTGTCTATCAGATCTAGGCCCTTAAATCTATTTCTCACTTTCACTGTATAATCATAAGGGATTTGATTTAGGTCATACCTGAATGGTCAAGCGGTTTTCCCTACTTTCTTCAATTTAAGTCTGAATTTGGCAATAAGGAGTTCATGATCTGAGCCACAGTCAGCTCCGGGTCTTGTTTTTGCTGACTGTATAGAGCTTCTCCATCTTTGGCTGCAAAGAATATAATCAGTCTGATTTCGGTGTTGACCATTTGCTGATGTCCATGTGCAGAGTCTTCTTTTGTGTCGTTGGAAGAGGGTGTTTGCTATGACCAGTGAATTCTCTTGGCAAAACTCTGTTAGCCTTTAACCTGCTTCACTCTGTACTTCAAGGCCAAACTTGCCTGTTACTTCAGGTATCTCTTGACTTCCTACTTTTGCATTCCAGTCCCCTATAGTGAAAAGGACATCTTTTTTGGGTATTAGTTCTAGAAGGTCTTGTAGGTATTCATAGAACAGTTCAACTTCAGCTTCTTCAGTATTACTGATTGGGGCATAGACTTGGATTACTCTGATATTGAATGGTTTGCCTTGGAAATGAACAGAGATCATTCTGTCATTTTTGAGATTGCAGCCAAGTACTGCATTTCAGACTCCTTTGCTGACTATGATGGCTATTGTTTCTTCTAAAGGATTCTTGCTCACAGTAGTAGATATAATGGTCACCTGAGTTAAATTCACCCATCCCAGTCCGTTTTAGTTCATTGATTTCTAAAATGACAATGTTCACTCTTACCATCTCTTGTTTGACCACTTCCAATTTGCCTTGATTCATGGACCTAACATTCCAGGTTCTTATGCAATATTGCTCTTTATAGCATCGGATTTTACTCCATCACCAATCACATCTACCAAAGTAGAAAATGAAACATATACCCATTTGAATGCAGAGTTCCAAAGAATAGCAAGGAGAGATAAGAAAGCTTTCCTCAGTGATCAATGCAAAGAAATAGAGGAAAACAATAGAATGGGAAAGACTAGAGACCTATTCAAGAAAATTATGAGCACAATAAAGGACAGAAATAGTATGGACCTAACAGAAGCAGAAGACATTAAGATATTAAGAAGAGGTGGCAAGAATATACAGAAGAACTATACAAAAAAGATTTTCATGACCCAGATAACTATGATGGTGTGATCACTCATCTAGAGCCAGACATCCTGGAATGAAAAGTCAAATGGGCCTTAGGAAGCATCACTACGAACAAAGCTAGTGGAGGTGATGGAATTCCAGTGGAGCTATTTCAAATCTTAAAAGACGATGCTGTGAAAGTACTGCACTCAGTATGCCAGCAAATTTGGAAAACTCAGCAGTGGCCACAGGACTGGAAAAGCTCAGTTTTCATTCCAATCCCAAAGAAGGGAAATGCCAAAGAATGTTCAAACTACTGCACAAATACACTCATCTCACACTCTAGCTAAGTAATTAATGCTCAAGAGTCTCCAAGCCAGGCTCTAACAATATGTGAACGATGAACTTCCGGATGTTCAAGCTGGATTTAGAAAAGGCAGAGGAAACAGAGATCAAATTGCCAACATCCATTGGATCATTGAAAAACCAAGAGAGTCCCAGAAAAACATCTACTTCTGCTTTATTGACTATACCAAAGGCTTTGACTGTGTGGATCACAACAAACTGTGCAAAATTCTTCAGAAAATGGGAATACCAGACCACCTGACCTACTTCCTGAGAAATCTGTATGCATGTCAAGAAGCAACAGTTAGAACTGGACATGGAACAACAGACTGGTTCCAAATTGGGAAAGGAGTACATCAGGGCTGTATATTGTCACCCTGCTTATTTAACTGATGTGAAGAGTACATCATGCAAAATGCCAGGCTGGACGAAGCACAGACTGGAGTCAAGATTGCTGGGAGAAATATCAGTAACCTCAAATATGCAAATGACACCACCCTTACTGCAGAAATAAAGAAGAACTAAAAAGCCTCTTGATGAAAGTGAAAGAGGAGAGTGAAAAAGTTGGCTTAACACTCAACATTCAGAAAACAAAGATCATGGCATGTGGTCACATCACCTCACGGCAAATAGATGGGGAAAAATGGAAACAGTGGCAGACTTTATTTTGGGGGGCTCCAAAATCACTGCAGATGGTGACTGCAGCCATGAAATTAACAGACGCTTGCTCCTTGGAAGAAAAGCTATAAGCAATCTAGACAGCATATTAAAAAGCAGAAACATTACTTTGCTGACAAAGATCCATATAGTCAAAGCTATGGTTTTTCCAGTGGTCATGTAAGGATGTGAGAGTTGGACTATAAAGAAAGCTGAGTGCTAAAGAATTGATGCTTTTGAACTGTGGTGTTAGAGATGGCTGTTGAGAGTCCCTTGGACTGCAAGGAGATCCAACCAGTCCATCCTAAAGGAAATCAGTCCTGAATATTCATTGGAAGGACCAATGCTGAAACTGAAAGTCCAATACTTTGGTCACCTGATGCGAAGAATTAACTCATTTGAAAAGACTCTGATTCTGGAAAAGATTGAAGGTTGGAGGAAGAGGGGACAACAGAGGATGAGATGGTTGGATGGTATTACCGACTCGCTGGACATGAGTTTGAGTAACCCCTGGGAGTTGGTGATGAACAGGGAAGCCTGGCACACTGCAGTCCACGGGGTCGCAAAGAGTTGGACACGACTGAGCTACTGAATTGAACTAAACTGAATGCTAAGTGTTTTAACAGGTAAAGTCTGAAATCTCAGTGGGTTATCACGAGGGACATTTATTTCTCACTTAAGGTTCAGGGAGGAGTGGAGAACAAGAATTCCATAGAGTCATTCAGAGACCCAGGCTGATGCAGGTTCTGTCCTCTTCAACTATCAGCTGTCAGAGTTACCCTAAGAGTAAATACCTGTCCAGCAGATGGAGCAAGAAGGAGGGTAGAACATAACAGAGATGGTGCTTCAGGTCAGACCTTGAAGGGGAAGGGATGTGTATACCTTCCACCTGCATTCCACTGGCTTGAAACCAGTACTCTGTTTTCATCTAAATGCAAGGAAGGCTGGAAAAATGTAGTCTAGCTGTGTGGGGGGCTTCCCTGATAGGTCAGTTGGTAAAGAAGTGAAGTTGCTTCAGTCGTGTCTGACTCTTTGCAACCCCATGAACTGTAGCCTTCCAGGCTCCTCTGTTCATGGGATTTTCCAGGCAAAAACAGTGGAGTGGGTTGCTGTTTCCTTCTCCAGGAGATCTTCCCAACCCAAGGATCAAACCTGGTTCTCCCACATTGTAGGCAGACTCTTTACCATCTGAGCCACCAGGGAATTATCCACCTGCAACGCAGGAGACACTTGTTTAATTCCTGTGTCAGGAAGATCTGCTGGAGAAGGGATAGGCTACCCACGCCAGTATTCTTGGGCTTCCCTTGTGGCTCAGCTGGTAAAGAATCTGCCTGCAATGCAGGAGACCTGGGTTTGATCCCTAGGTTGCAAAGATCCCCTGGATAAGGGAATAGCCACCCACTCCAGTATTCTGGCCTAGCGAATTCCATGGACTGTATAGTCCATGGGGTCTCAAAGAGTCACTTTCACTTTCACTTCATTTTCAACTGTGTGCCAAGGAGGGAAGAAATCTGGCTTAGTAAACACAGAGCCAATTGCAGTCAAACTACAAATGCCCTCTTAATCCCCATTCAAAAGAAAGACACAAAGAGGATAAATATCAAGAATGACCAAAAAACAAATGTTCTCCCCTATCTGGACAGTTTACTCTGACTTGTCCAGAACCTCCATTTTTCCAAGCCATTCCAGCTCTCTTCCTCTCTCTTTTTTTTTTTTTTTTGACATTTCCGTTTGTTAGATTTAATAGAATTTTTTACTGTTCGATAGATAGTATTATTAAACAAATCACAGATTTGTAAATTTAAGGTTTTAAATCCTTAAAATCCACACAAGGAAGTTATAGATCTATCTCATATTTTTTTAAATTGGAGGATAATTGCTTTACAATGTTGTGTTGGTTTCTGCTGTATCACAACATGAATCAGCTATAAGTATATATATATATCCTTCCCCTCTTGAGCCTCCCCACCCACTATCTCACCCCTCTAGGTCATCACAGAGCACCAAACTGAGCTCCTTGTTCAAATTCCAGTTCTTGTTCTTCTATTGGACGGTATGTCCATTCACATGGCATTCAATAATGGCAGAATCGTAAAATACGGAAATAAGGACAGAGCAGAAAACTTATGCAACTCACTGCTCAGAACTTCGTGGGCCCACTTGACTTGCTAATCCACAGTCTGTGCTTCTGGACAGAAGATGAAGGGGGAGTTCACAATCCACAGACCAATTTGTGTTGTTTCTGCAACACTGCAAGAGTGCGACTCATGAATATGCTAATGAAATTGCAATGAGAGTTTTGGCACTATTTCATCACCTCAACTAGATTAGAGAGTAATAACACTATGAGTTTACATGTCTTCAGAAACTGCTGTCGTAGTTAAAAAAAAAAAAAAAAAGAATTGGACCTGCTCTATTTATAATACCACAAAAATTACAATCATGCTACAGCAAAATAATGATAATTATTTTATATGCAAGAGTGTGCAATGAGCACACAACACACACACACACTAGTTTACTGTTAAGGTCATTAACTGCTTTCCCTGTTTCCGTATTCTGGCATTCATGTGAATCTGTATTTGTGAATGAGTTCTCACCTCTGCCTACTTCTCAAGATAGGGGAGAGATAAAAAATGGAAATAGTGGGGGGAACATTTTCATTGTCAAGGCAGGAATCTTCTTTAAAGCATTTCACACTTTTATCATTAGTTTGGGTTCTAAGGACAGAAGGACTCAGAAACCTCTGTTCTTACCTTTAAATTCCTTTTTTTATTATTTATTTTAATTGGAGGTTAATTACTTTACAATATTGTGGTGGGTTTTGCCATACATTCACATGAATCAGCGAAGGGTGTATGTTTAAATTTCAATTCCTAACATAATAGTCAAGTTATATCCTAGTACTCTGGAACTTTTCCACAAATCCAAGCCTTCTTAAGAGTTCATGAATGCATTATTTTAAAGTAGTGACCTATTCAACAGGTAAGGAACCCTATAGAGGTGAAAAGATTAAAGATTAATTGAAAACTCTTCAATAGCTTCATTAAAAGCAGCCCAAACCACAAACAGGTGTTTGAGCACTTTTTCCCAGTGGTATCCAGAATGCGTAATTTGAGCATTCCATCCCTCTGAAGTATCAGGAATTATGCTAGGACTCCAAGTTCCCAGATGATATTCTCATCAGGAATTATAAGAAATAGAAAAAGATATGGGGAGCTGATTCACATTGTTGTACTGCAGAAACTTACACAACATTGTAAAGCGATTATCCTCCAATTAAAAATTAATTAACTAAATGCAAAAAAAAAGAAAGAAAGAAGATACTTTGACCACCTGATGCAAAGTGCCAACTCATTGGAAAAGACCCTGAATCTGGGAAAGATTGAGGGCAGGAGGAGGAGGGGACGACAGAGGATAAGATGGTTGGATGGCATCACTGACTCAATGGACGTGGGTTTGACCAAAATCAGGGAGATGGTGCAGGACAGGGGAGGCCTGGAATGCTATAGTTTATGGGGTCTCAAAGAGTCAGACCCGACTGAGCCACTGAACAATAATGGTGAATAAAGATCCCCAGGCTAAAGGATTTGGAATTCCCTCTGATCCCTAGGAATGAGGATGCTGCTGGTTCCATAAATTAAGAGGGTGCTGCTGGTCTTCTCACTGTGTTTTACAGGCACACTATAGGAAAACAAACTAGGGTTTCTTTTACATTTGTTTAATCAAGAGAAAAGAAATGTTTTTCCAGATTAGTGAGTAAATGGCCTTATGTATGTTAAGAGATACATAGCCACTAAATACTTTCTGGTGGCTCGGACAGTAAAGAATCTGCCTGCAATGTGGGAGACCCAGGTTCAGTCCCTGGGTTGGGAAGATCCACTGGAGAAGCAAATGGCAAAACACTCCAGTATTCTTGCCTGGAGAATCCCATGGACAGAGGAGCCTGGCGGGTTACAGTCCATGGTGTTGCAAAGAGACGGACATGACTGAATGGCTAAACAACAATCCTACTTTAGAGTTACTTTTCCTGGAGACTAGGAGGACTTGTTAATCTGGTTCCAAACCTCAGCACTGTATTGTTTTCTGTTTGTTTCATCTGGTTATTAACCTGCTTTCTAAGTAGGTTAGATTAAATATTTTAAATTAAATACAATCCATGGGGACATGACTGAGCAACTAACACTTTCACTCTTCAAATACTTTTGTACACATAATCTCAAGTATGTCATCCATCCATCAGTACGAGGCTAGATATCTACTTATTTGTGAGATTACATATCCCAAAATGATGAAATTGTAAGGCTGTTTATATAGATCCTTCCATATGTCCACTCAGTTTACAATTTTCAAAACAACAACTGAAGTAATGTGACCAGTGACACTTTCAGAGTATCCTTGGCCGAAAATGCTTCCCCTTTGAAAGAAATTACTGCTAAGTCACTTCAGTCGTGTCCAACTCTGTGTGACCCCATAGATGGCAGCCCACCAGGCTCCCCTGTCCCTGGGATTCTCCAAGCAAGAACACTGGAGTGGGCTGTCATTTCCTTCTCCAGTGTATGAAAGTGAAAAGTGAAATTGAAGTCACTCAGTCATGTCCGACTCTTAGCGACCCCATGGACTGCAGCCTACCAGGCTCCTCTGTCCATGGGATTTTCCAGGCAAGAGTACTGGTGTGGGGTGCCATTACCTTCTCCATTGAGAGAAATTAGGTCCTGTTAAATAGAGAAGATTATTTGGTTTCCAAAGAAGCTTGAGGGGATCCGAGAAAAGGAAATAATCCATTTGTATTTGTATAACTAGCACTTCACATGTTTGTGCTGCTACGTACTTATATTTGTATGTACATGTATATGTGTGTGTGTGTGTGTACATGGAAATATACACACATACAATCAAAGGAGAAAAAAGAACCAGCCAAATTATCCTTGAGTTGGTATACCTTTAGCATTCAGTGTTTACTTTAATCCCAAACACACCTGCTTGCCTTTGGCGATACAGTGTCACAAATAAGCTCTAGTTTGGGTTTTAGAAGACAAGTTCTAGGTTAAAGTTTGTTTGTTTAACGTGGTAAACGATGACTCCGTAGGGACCTCCCTGGTAACCCAGTGGCTAAGATGCCACACTCCCAGTGCAGGGGGCTCAGGTTTGATTCCTGGTCAGGGATTCCCTGTGGCTCAGACGGTAAAGCGTCTACCTGCAATGTGGGAGACCCAGGTTCAATCCCTGGGTAGGGAAGGTCCCCTGGAGAAGGAAATGGCAACACACTCCAGTACTCTTGCCTAGAAAATTCCATGGATGGAGGAGTCTGGTGGGCCTACAGTCCATGGGGTCACAAAGAGTTGGACACGACTGAGTGATTTCACGTAGTGATTTCACAGGGAACTAGATCCCACATGCCAAAATTAAGACCCAGTGCAGCTGGGTACATGAATAAATTTAAATAACTTTTTTAAAGAAAGAGGAAGAATTGACTCAGTTATGTCAAAAATCTCTTCCAGCTCTAAAATTCTGACTCTCTGCCTTTGCTTTGCTTATGGAGACCCAGCCTCTGTGGCCATAAACACATCACACTTCCTTGGATCTCATTTGACCTAACTGTTTGACAGTAAAACTGTCTCACATACTCTATCTAACCAGATAATCTGGGGACAAAAGTGTTCCTGCTGTATTTGTCAGTCTGAAATACCTGAATAATTATTAGATTAATTCAGGAAGTTGATAAGCTAGATTAAAAGACACTTGGAAGAAAAAAATAACGCCAGAAAGGATTGTTTATACACAGACTCATATTCCTTTGTCCTTCCTTAGCTTATGTTCAGACTCATTTTCTTTGACCAAAGCCTTGGTGGCTTGGTATCAAAATGAATTCAAAAAAATAAGATTGAAAGTTAAAACTAAAAAAACCACTGAGGGTGACAAGAGTAGTCTAGGGTAGAAAGTATTACAGAAAAAATGCAAATATATGAAAGAATAGAATTTTTTCATTTATCTATTTACAAGGGAAACAAAAATTTCATTAAAAAATCAGGAACTTTTAGTTCTACTTAGATAATAAATAAGTGGCAGATTTTTATTCTAATTAAGTAACACTTCCTGAAAAGCAGAGTGTAAATGTGATTTGATTTAATATGACCATCTAGAATATTTATACTATGGTTCTTACATTCTTTTGGTGGTAAGCCCCTTTGAGAATATAATGAAAGCTTTGGACCCTCTCTCTAGAAAAATACACACGCATGCAATTTTGCATATAAATTCAGGACCCTACTGGGCCATGGACCACAGGTTAATAACTTCTGATTTACAATGTTACAGCCCTGTTTATAAAGTACCAGGGCTCTTGGATCAGAAGAGTCTGAATTTGTAGGGCTATTTACATACATTTGCATACTCTATTCAATCTGCTCTACCTCTATGTTTATAAGATAAATTATTTAGTCTAACCTACTAGGATAGTATTCAAATTCAATATCAGTGACATGGTACACGTAAAATCCTTTAGAAGATTCTTAAGCCAATCAGTTTAATAACATCTCACAACCAAGGCATAGCCAGGAACACCCTGGCCAAAATGAACATTGTTGTCCCATGGGTTTTCATGCAGCATAGCCAGGCACACCCTGTCTTGATCTTACCACAAATATATCACAGCCCCTTCCTGATGCCGCCTGTACCCCATGTTGCCCTAGAACGTGATGAAACTGCCCTTGGTAGTTTATTTACTAACCATCAAAGCTATTCTTTCATTACCTTCAGAATGTAATGGTTATTTTATGAAGACTCATTAAATTTAATGAGATACAGCCGTGTTTATTGCTGTCCTATAAAAGGAGATGGGGAGCGAACCCATCCACTGACTCTTGCTTCTGTGAAGTTCCAAAAATAAAATGTCAGCCATTGAGTTGTATGTACAGCAAGTGCTTCAGAATTCAGCAGGCATTCCCAAGGGTCAAACTGTCCAGCATCATTAGGACCATCGTTGTTCTTATTACAACCTGGACTTGTTAACCATAATAGCAAATACATACAACTCAATAGCAGAAATACAAATAATCTGATTTTAAAATGGAGAGAAGATGTGAACAGATATTTTTCCAAAGAAGACATACAAACCACCAACAGGCATATGAGAAGGCACTCAGCAACACTGGTCATTAGGGAAATACTAATCAAAATCACAGTGAGATATCACCTCACACCTGGAGAAGGCTATTATCAAAAAGACAAGAGAGAAGCATTGGTGAGAAATGTGTAGAAAAAGGGACTTGTGTACTGTCAGAGAGAGTGTAAACTGATACAGCTGCTGGGAAAACAGTATGAATATTTTTCAAAAAATTAAAAATCGAACTATAATACCATATGATTCAGCAATCTGCTTCTGGATAACCATATCTAAAGGAAGTGAAATCAAGATACCAAAGACACATCTGTGCCCCTGTGTTTGTTGCAGCATTCTCCACAATAGACAAGACATGGAAACAAACTAATTGTTCACCAATGAATGAATGCATAAAGAAAATATAGACAGATAACATTATTCAGTCATAAAAAAGAAAGAAATCCTGCCATTTGCAAAAGCAAAATTTGGTACGTATATATCTATCTGTATACAGACAGACATAGACAGTGTGTATATATATATATATGTTATCTGTCTATCTTATCCAAGATACATACATATATTTATATCTTGGAGAAGGAAATGCAACCCACTCCAGTATTCTTGCCTGGAGAATCCTCATGGACAGAGGAGCATAGCGTCGCAAAGAGTCAGACAGGGCTGAAGCGACTTAAAACACACACACATATATATCATATATATATATATATACACACTATATAGTGTGTATACAGTGTGTGTATATATATATATATATTTACACAGTATATATACACACTGTCTATATCCATCTACATAGAGATATATAGTGGAATATTCTTCAGCCAGGAGAAAGAAGAAAATCTTGCCATTTGCAACAGCATGGATTGACCCTGAGGGCCTTATGCTAAGCGAAAGAAGTCAGAGAAAGAAAGACAAACCCTACGATTTCATTTGTATGTGGAATGTTAAAAAGTGGAACTCGTAGAAACAAAGAGTAGATTGGAGGTTGTAACGTGTTAGATGGTGGGGGAAATGGGAAGATACTGAAAAAAAAAGTACAAACTTCTGGTTATAATATGAGTAAGTTGTCAGGATCTAAGCTATAGCACAGTGACTATAGTTGACAATACTGCATTGTATATTTAAAAGTTGGTAAGAGAGTAAAACTTAAATGTTCTCACCAAAAGACCAACAAAAAATGTTAATTATGAGAGGTGACTCCTGAGAAATCTGTAGCAGGTCAAGAAGCAACAGCTAGAACCAGTCATGGAACACGGACTTGTTCCAAATTGGGAAAGGAGCATGATAAGGCTGTATATTGTTAAATAAGCAAGGTGACAATATACAGCCTTATCGTGCTCCTTTCCCAATTTGGAACAAGTCTGTTGTTCCATGACTGGTTCTAGCTGTTGCTTCTTGACCTGGTACAGATTTCTCAGGACTCACCTCTCATAATTACCATTTTTGGTTTGTCTTTTGGTGAGAACATTTAAGTTTTACTCTCTTATCAACTTTTAAATATACAATGCAGTATTGTCAACTATAGTCACTGTGCTATACCTTAGATCCTGACAACTTACTCATATTTGGTCCCATCACTTCATGGGAAATAGATGGGGAAACAGTGGAAACAGTGTCACACTTTATTTTGGGGGCTCCAAAATAACTGCAGATGGTGACTGCAGCCATGAAATTAAGAGATGCTTACTCCTTGGAAGAAAAGCCATGACTAACCTTTCTTTTTTTAAGTCACTTCAGTCATGTCGGACTCTGTGCGACCCCACAGATGGCAGCCCATTGGGCTCCCCCGTCCCTGGGATTCTCCAGGCAAAAACACTGGAGTGGGTTGCCATTTCCTTCTCCAATGCATGAAAGTGAAAAGTGAAAGTGAAGTCTCTCAGTCGTGTCCGACTCTTAGTGACCCCATGGACTGCAGCCTACCAGGCGCCTCCATCCATGGGATTTTCCATGCAAGAGTACTGGAGTGGGGTGCCATTGTACCTAGATAGCATATTCAAAAGTAGAGACATTACTTTGCCAACTAAGGTCCATCTAGTCAAGGCTATGGTTTTTCCAGTAGTCATGTATGGATGTGAAAGTTGGACTGTAAAGAAGGCTGAGCACCAAAGAATTGATGCTTTCAAACTGTGGTGTTGGAGAAGACTCTTGAGAGTCTCTTGGACTGCAAGGAGATCCAACCAGTCCATTCTGAAGGAGATCAGCCCTGGGATTTCTTTGGAAGGAATGATGCTAAAGCTGAAGCTCCAGTACTTTGGCCACCTCATACGAAGAGTTGACTCATTGGAAAAGACTCTGATGCTGGGAGGGATTGGGGGCAGGAAGAGAAGGGGACAACAGAGGATGAGATGGCTGGATGGCATCACTGACTCAATGGACGTGAATCTGAGTGAACTCTGGGATTTGGTGATGGACAGGGAGGCCTGGCGTGCTGCGATTCATAGGGTCGCAAAGAGACGGACACAACTGAGCGAATGAACTGAACTGAACTGATAATTTATATACATCATGCAAAATGCTGGGCTAGATGAAGCACAAACTGGAATCAAGATTGCCAGAAGAAATATCAGTAACCTCAGATATGCAGATGACACCAACTTTATGGCAGAAAGTGAAGAACTAAAGAGCCTCTTGATGAAAGTGAAAGAGGAAACTGAAAAATCTGACTTGAAACTCAACATTCAAAAAACAAAGATCATGGCATCCAGTCCCATCACTTCATGGAAAGTAGATGGGGAAACCATGAAAACAGTGAGATATTTGATTTTCTAGGCCTCCAAAATCACTGCAGATGGTGACTGCAGCCATGAAATTAAAAGACACTTGCTCCTTGAAAGAAAAGGTATGACCAACCTAGATAGCATATTGAAAAGCAGAGACACTACTTTGCCAACAAAGGTCTGTCTAGTCAAGGCTATGTATGGGTGTGGGAGTTGGACCATAAAGAAAGCTGAGCACCAAAGAATTGATGCTTTTGAACTGTGGTGTTGGAGAAGACTCTTGAGAGTCCCTTGGACTGCAAGGAGATCCAACCAGTCAGTCATAAGGGAGATTAATCCTGAATATCCATTGGAAGGACTGATGCTGAAGTTGAAGCTCCCTTATCTGGCCACCTGATGCTAAGAACTGACCCACTGGAAAAGACCCTGATGCTGCGAGGGATTGGGGGCAGGAGGAGAAGGGGACGACAGAGGATGAAATGGTTGGATAGCATCACTGACTCAATGGACATGAGTTTGAGCAAACTCTGGGAGTTGGCGATGGACAGGGAAGCCTGGCGTACTGCAGTCCATGGGGTCGCAAGGAGTCAGACACACTGTGTGACTGAACTGAACTGACTGATGTGAGGTGAAAGACGTGTCAACTAATCTTACTTTGGTAATCATTTCACAACATATACATGTATGAAGTCAGCACATTGTACGTCTTAAACTTACACTATGTTCAGTTCAGTTCAGTCTCTCAGTAGTGTCTGACTCTTTGTGACCCCATGAATCACAGCATGCCAGGCCTCTCTGTCCATCACCAACTCCCGGAGTTCACTCACACTCATGTCCATAGAGTCGGTGATGCCATCCAGCCGTCTCATCCTCTGTCGTCCCCTTCTCCTCCTGCCCCCAATCTCTCCCAGCATCAGGGTCTTTTCCAATGAGTCAACTCTTCACATGAGGTGGCCAAAGTATTGGAGTTTCAGCTTCAGCATCAGTCCTTCCAGTGAACACCCAGGGCTGATCTTTAGGATGGACTGGTTGGATCTCCTTGCAGTCCAAGGGACTCTCAAGAGTCTTCTCCAATACCACAGTTCAAAAGCATCAATTCTTCGGTGCTCAGCCTTCTTCACAGTCCAACTCTCACATCCATACATGACCACTGGAAAAACCATAGCCTTGACTAGACAGACCTTTGTTGGCAAAGTAATATCTCTGCTTTTCAATATACTATGTCGGTTGGTCATAACTGTCCTTCCAAGTAGTAAGCGTCTTTTAATTTCATGGCTGCAATCACCATCTGCAGTGATTTTGGAGCCCCCCGAAATAAAGTCTGACACTGTTTCCACTGTTTCCCCATCTATTTATGTGCCAAAAAACTCTTTCTTCTTAGAGCTTCCCTAGTGGCTCTGAAGATAAAGCGTCTGCCTGCGATGCAGGAGATCTGGGTTTGATCTCTGGGTTGGGAAGATCCCCAGGAGAAGGAAACAGCAACCCACTCCTCTACTCCTGCCTGGAAAATTCCATGGACAGAGGAGCCTGGTAGGCTACAGTCCATGGTGTCACAAAGAGTTGGACACTTTGAGTGACTTCACTTTTTCTTTCTTTCTTTTCAAAGCTGGGGATAAAACAGTAATAGCAATAGTCATAGTAATAGCAACATTAATCATAACAACAGCTACCAATTATTATATCCATTACTTCATGCAAAGCATTCTTGTACCCACATAGTATATTATCTCACTTAACGTTCATGCCATTGGTCATAAACCCAGAAGATACTACACTTTCATGTGCAGCCTGGAGATTCAGAATAGTCTACAGATTGTAAGATGGGACATAATGTCTCAAAAAAGCCCCATAGGCAACGCAAAAGAATAGGCCCAGATCCCAAAGAAAAACCAGGGAAAAAACTAAGAAGGATTTTCCAGATCTGTTCTTAGGAGCAAGTTCTGCCATGTGATTTTATGGCCAGGTCTCACAGCTGGAACACCTTGTCTTGGAGCTCACCTAAATCATTTACACATGTGATTTACTGAGTGCTTACTGTTCAGTCTACCAGTAGTGATCAAAAGCTGAACAGTCCTGACCAAGAACCACTTAAATAGAGTCTGAATACATGGAATTTGGAAATAGGACCTGCTGCTTCTGTGGCACATCATGGACCTGACACTCCAAGTTCGTATCAATATTGCTCTTTACAGCATCGGACCTTGCTTCTATCACCAGTCACATCCACAGCTGGGCACTGGTTTTGCTTTGACTCCATCCCTTCATTCTTTCTGGAGTTATTTCTCCACTGATTTCCAGTAGCATATTGGGCACCTACTGACCTGGGGAGTTCCTCTTTCAATATCCTATCATTTTGCCTTTTCATCCTGTTCATGGGGTTCTCAAGGCAAGAATACTGAAGTGGTTTGCCATTCCCTTCTCCAGTGGACCACATTCTGTCTGACATCTCCACCATGACCTGCCCATCTTGGGTGGCCCCACACAGTGTGGCTTAGTTTCATTGAGTTAGACAAGGCTGTGGTCCGTGTGATCAGATTGGCTAGTTTTCTGTGATTATGATTTCAGTGTGTCTTCCCTCTGATGCCCTCTCGCAACACCTACCATCTTACTTGGGTTTCTCTTACCTTAGACATGGGGTATCTCTTCACAGCTGCTCCAGCAAAGTGCAGCCTCTGCTCCTTACCATGGACGAGGAGTATCTCCTCAGGGCCACCCCTCCCAACCTTGAACGTGGAGTAACTCTTCTCAGCCCTCCTGCCCCCGCGCAGCCACTGCTCCTTGGATGTGGGGTTGCTCCTCTCAGCTGCCGCCCCTGACCTCGAGTGTGGATTGCTCCTCTATATGCAGGTCAGGAAGCAAGAGTTAGAACTGGACATGGAAAACAGACTGGTTCCAAATAGGAAAAGGAGTATGTCAAGGCTGTATATTGTCACCCTGCTTATTTAACTTATATGCGAGCACATCATGAGAAACGCTGGGCTGGAAGAAGCATAAGCTGGAATCAAGATGGCCAGGAGAAATATCAATAACCTCAGATATGCAGATAACACCACCCTTATGGCAGAAAGTGAAGAGGAGCTAAAAAGCCTTTTAATGAAAGTGAAAGAAGAGAGTGAAAAAGTTGGCTTAAAGCTCAATGTTCAGAAAACGAAGATCATGGCATCTGGTCCCATCACTTCATGGGAAATAGATGGGGAAACAGTGGAAACAGAGTCAGACTTTATTTTTAGGGGCTGCAAAATCACTGCAGATGGTGACTGCAGCCATAAAATTAAAAGACGCTTACTCCTTGGAAGGAAAGTTATGACCAACCTAGATAGTATATTGAAAAGCAGAAATATTACTTTGCCAACAAAGGTCCATCTAGTCAAGGCTATGGTTTTTCCAGTAGTCATGTATGGATGTGAGAGTTGGACTGTGAAGAAAGCTGAGCACCAAAGAATTGATGCTTTTGAACTATGGTGTTGGAGAAGACTCTTGAGTCCCTTGGACTGCAGGAGATCCAACTAGTCCATTCTGAAGGAGATCAGTCCTGGGTGTTCATTGGAAGGACTGATGCTGAAGCTGAAACTCCAATACTTTGGCCACCTGATAAGAAGAGCTGACTCACTCGAAAAGACCCCGATGCTGGGAGGGATGCAGGAGGAGAAAGAGATGACAGAGGATGAGATGGCTGGATGGCATCACCGACTCTATGGACATGAGTTTGAGTGAACTCTGGGAGTTGGTGATGGACAGAGAGGCCTGGTGTGCTGCGATTCATGGGGTCACAAAGAGTCGGACATGACTGAGCAACTGAACTGAACTGAACTGATGGCACATCCGGTTGGAGCTGGAAGCTTTCATTCTTAGCAGTGATTGGGAGATAATACAAATTATATGTGGCAGCCATTAGAGCAGACTTGAGGTGTTAACATATTTAGTTTATGAGAATTAAATATGTAGCATCTTCTGGCTTTATGACCAATGCCATATGATAATTAATTTCTATGTTAGAGAAACTATGGTAATTTCAGAATCTGAGTGATGGGTATGGTCATGTGTGTGTGTATTAGTTACTCAGTCCTGTCCAAGTCTTTGCGACCCCATAGACTGTAACCTGCCAGGCTCCTCTGTCTATGGAATTCTCCAGGCAAGATGACTGGCGTGGGTAGTGATGCCCTTCTCCAGGGGACCTTCCCAGCCCAGGAATCAAACTCAGGCCTTCTGCATTGGCAATCAGATCCTTTACTGTCTGAGCCACCAGGGAAGCCCTGGGTAAGTTCATTACATTATTTTAATCTTGTCTTTCATTAAGGAAAAAAGAAATTCCATGTGGGCCCTGACATGAAGTTATTTGTCTGGCTTACCTTGCTTGTGTCCTTTTAGGTATTCTTTCTTTTTCGATATTCTTTCTGTCCTTTTTAGGTATTCTTCCTCTAGAGATGCCTAGAGGATCCCTAGACAGACAGGCTACAGTCCATGGGGTTGAAAGGAGTTGGATGCAACTGAGCCACTAACACTTCACTTTTCATTTTCACTGTCAAACATGCTATGGGGCAGCTTTAATTAAACAATACCGATTTACCATCATACTTAATACTTGCCTATTAAAATGTTGTGTGAGAAAATCACAAAAGTTCATTGTTCTTAGAAGCAATATACATTTCTTAGGCTTGCTTCTCCTATCAGGGCTTCCCTTGTGCCTCAGCTGGTAAAGGATCGGTCGGGAGACCTGGGTTTGACCCCTGGGTTGGGAAGATCCCCTGTAGATGGGAAAGGCTACCCACTCCAGTATGCTGGCCTGGAGAATTCCACGGACTGTATAGTCCACAGGGTTGCAAAGTCTCGGACATGACTGGGCAAGTTTCACTTCACTTCACTTCTTCTTCCATCATGTTCAACTATATGAAAGATATGGTTTCCAAATGATGTATAATATGCTTAAGGAAAGCAATAGTTAAGTTTAGAGCCTGAATTTGAATCTAGATTAATACCTGCTAATATCATCAAGTAAGTAATCTTGCTGAGCCTCAGTATACTCATCTGTAAAATGGGGATAAAATAATACCTGCTTCATAGGGCTACTGGGAGGATTACATGAGATGATGTAAAGTACGTGAAGATGTGTAAAGTATGCTAGATAGTGCCTGCTATATAGTAAACACCCAATAAATGACAAACATAACTAAAATTTGGAAAGGAAATTTTAGGAATTATATTTATAAAGAGTCATTTTTTAGAATAAAAAATGAGCTAGAATCTTCAAAAAAAACTTAAAAGGTAAAGTATGCTTGTCTATACTTATTTAGATGAAGTTGAATAAAAGTCTATTCCTGTTTTAATGCAGTGATCTAATTAACCTTTTGCCAGTATTAAAACGACCTTGAGTTGGTCCTGTGACCTCAACTGCTTCATGTTGTTGACTTTAAACAGGCTTTTTGGGATGGTCAGAAGTAGCATCTGGTGAGACAAGCAAAAGGTCAAATTCATTTACTTTGTAATAAATAGCAAATATATTTTACATTAGCTGCTTACAAACAGAAAGAGATGCATAAAAGTCTTTGTCAGAACAAGAAGGTAAGATATTATACAAGGAATTTAAAATAAATCAAAAATTCCAAAAAGGAGCCAACATTGATTTTTGGTCACACGCCACTTATTTTATACCAGAAAGTAATTAAATTATTCATTTTTATAAACTAAAGAAATACATTTCCAGCTAACATTAAAATGAAGTAAAGATGAATCTAATTAAACAACACTGATTTATCATCATAAACATTCCTGTCTCAAGCAGAGAAATCACTGAGCTCTATCTAGTGAAAGGGAAAAGATAAATGTAGCTTGTGAAAATGTCAGAACTGAAGAACTGTATGATTTCTAAAACTCTTCCTTGTTTTACAAATGTTTATGCTTCAAAAATCAAAAGTTTGGTGGCATCTTTCACGTTACCCACAAACTCGAGGGTGCGTGACTCAAAAATAGCCTATTTTATCAATGATGATGTTGGGGAAACTAGTTTCAAAAGAGAATCCAAATCATCAATTATATTAACTTGTTTAATCAAAACCAATCCACACAACCACATCTGATTTTTGTACCTCTTGAAATCTTGGTGGAGTTTTTTTTTCCCCAAGACTATTTTTAGAGCACGTTTCTTTCTATTTATATAACTCTAAGCTGAGTTTCATTGGTATGTAATCATCATCATGACTTGATACAGCAAAAGTAGCCATATCTTTTTATTTACAAATTTCATTTATCAACTTCATGTCCATTTCTGTTTCAAAAGAACATCAAAAGGAGAGCATGAAAGCATTCAAATATACTGCTAGTATGTGTGGAGTCTTTCTTGAAACGAAACAAGTTCAAGCGCCTGTCTGTCCAGCATTGTTAAGAAAGATTTGTAAAGTATCTTCTTATTGGAAATACATCCAGCTTCTCTCTCTTCTCTGTAATAATAGTAAACTGGTTAGTGGACATTTGGCTTCTGTACATAGTTACACATTATACAAAAGCACACTTTATGCCTCAAGTGATCTTGTAGGGCCATCATTCACCTTATGTTCCTCTAAGCGCAAATGTTTACCTCTCTAGCAGGCTCATTCAGTTATCATTTATATCAGTTATCAGTTACAAACTGATCATTCCTATCCCTCCATTATTAATTTGTTACTGCCCTTCAGATCATGCCCCATTTTTCAAGTGATGTTTCAGATCCTAAATCGTTTCTCCTTGCAAAAAAAAAAAAAAATTCAACCATAAATGCCGACTATTTCTGGTGCATTATCATTTGTAATGTCCTAATTATTTTACATAATCAATAACATCAAGTCCCTTTTCTTGGGGACTTTCTGTTTATTTACATTTTATTCTACACACGTCAGTTTCCATCAAGAGTAAAACCGATTTTCTGGTCCTGCCTCTGCTCTCAAGACAACCTTAATTCACCCTAAATCTATTTGCGTTCACTGCATAGTTAGACCCAGTTGGTTATGTTGATATAATTCTGGGGCCCAACATATCATACTCTGCAAAATGTGTAACTTGAAATGCAATCCTGATCATGAGCAGGCGACTAGAGGGGGCGTTTTATTTCATTGTTGTTATTTTTGCAGAGGTCTCTGTTTATGATGTGATGCATTTGGGCCTAAGCACATTAGCTGCATTATTCATTGGGTTCATTTGTCAGAACATGCATGTGTATAAAGAACTAATGATCCATATTAAATTAATGGCGCTATAAAAAAGAAAAATACTCCATACAAGCAGCTATGTCAGAAACTACAGACTTTGATAAACCATAGAAAGGACCTAATCAGATGAAGCATTGGACTGTTCTGTCTTCCGAAATTACATTTCTAGAAATGTACTTGTACACAATGTTGGTTTTATTAAAACAAATTAATTCAGTCATTAAGGAATCATAAGGCAAGTGTCTCATAAGTCAGGACCTCCAGTGTAACAAATTGATTAAATGACTGTGTAATAGTCTCTTTAAACAAATCTAGTGTAACAAGTTAATAGATCTGCTCAATTACCATGCTGGGGTGATGAGGATGTGGGCGCCTCTCTCATTAAATCCAGGAGATTGTTCTTAAGAGTATTTTTCCCCTTTTCTCTCCATTTTTCTGAGAGCCCTGGGTTGTGTTTTGGATTTGAGGTTTATTTTTAGGCCTCTGGAAATTGACTACTCTAACAGAATTAAAAATAAAAAACTGAATTTGATGCTGCTGGCTACGCTGGTGGATTTGTCAGCTGCTGTTTCATATCGGTGTTCCTTTCTCTCTCTTTCTCTCTCTTTCTCTGTCTGTGTGTCTCCCTCCCTCCACACCACCTCAAACCTGAGCATCGGGCGTTGGTTGAAGGGATCCAGGGCTCCCCAGACCGTTCTCCGTATTCGGTACCATAAATAGAGAAGGCGCTCGAGGATCAGGTTAGACTGCCCTGGTTTAGCAAAATTGACAGCAAAGCGTTCTATCCGGGAAAACGGGAGGACGACCTGCGAGGAGGGAAGCGGAGTGAGTGGCGTGGGCAGCGGTCACCTGCATTTCTTCTGAGTCGGGAGTTGAACGGTGTCCGGACTATTGAGCCTCGCTCGGGTGGATTTCATGGAAAGTTTTTCCTCCAAGTTTCTACACGGGAGAGGGAGATATTTGCCACCAAGTCCCCCAGCCTTCCTGGGCCTTGTTCATTTCTTCTTAATTTTCCTGAAGGAAGCAGGGAGGGGAGACCATCTCAGAAAGTCCTCGAGGTGGGGGTGGGGCTCCCGGTCCCCAAGTACAGAGAAAGGGCCTGGAATGAGGGGCGGAGCGGGAAGATGGGAGGGAGGCAGGGGTGCGGGAGCTGGAAGGAAGAGATGGTTTCAACCAAACATCCTATAATGACTTCTCTCTCTAGAGTGTGCTGAAATCCTCGAATCGAAAGAGAGAGACCAGACACCAGCACCCCTATATACTTTTCCTATCAACTCCGAGGATGCTCATCGCGGGCTGTTTCTGGGGTTGGAACGGGGCAGAGTAACTTCGAGCCTCCTACCTTTTCCGATGCCCATGACACCCTCTCGCAAAGGCCCTGGAAGAAAAATCTATTACCCCACTGCCATTTTGTTAAGTGTTTGCTCCTGCGATGTGACCCTGCCACTTTATCTGTTGGTTTTTATTTTCTGAGTGCATGTTGCCCATATGTTACTCTAATAGTTGCTATAATTCTTGAGCAATGGGGCTCGTATTTTACGGGGCTGAATTAAAAAGAATGCACTTTAATAAAAACCTGAGCAATACACTAATGGCCTGACATTGATGTATTTGCATAGAGATGAATTATACGGGCCGGCTTGACACGACTTTTAATAAATGATTGAGGAGGTTATTATAAGGATGCACTTTGGTGTGTGTTAACAGGTTATTTTAGTGCTTTCGTAGCCAAAACTGGGAGCAACACAGTCCTGCTGCACATAGTCGGAGGGTACTTTTTGTCTTACATCTCCTGACATTTATTGGGACCGCTCCGTCCCCATATTACCGTCGCAAACTGCATTTTATTAACCATTAGTGCGTTCACTGTGAATGGAATCGGGGAAATGAAAAAGAAAAATGAAGCCGCCCCTCCCCCCATTAGCCATCAAAATAGTCAATAACGAGCGCTTGACGCCAGTCGCCCTTCTTCGGAAGTCACAGAGGGCTGGCCAAGCTCAACTAGAACCCGCAGGACAAGCAGCGGCTCTCCCGGGAACCGCACAGCGAAATGCCGCTGAGCAGGGGAGACGAGAAAACACTGAGACAAATTGTGGACGACTCAGGAAGCTTCCGCCGCCGAGACTGTGGGCACGTGGACCAAGAGGGTCTCTGCACCCAAATTATCCAACAGCTCAGACACTCCCTAGAGGAGGCACCCAAGAGGATACATCCAAATACCTGCTTGCAGGCGCATCCTTTTGTCCTGCTTGAATTTCTTTTCACCACGTGGGCGAACTACTTAGTAAACCAGAAATAAACTACTTTAAAATATTTTTGCAATTGTAGGAGATCCTGCCGTCCCTTCTGATCTTTGGAGAAACGGCTCCAACGAGCTCTAGGGAGGGATTTCCGAGAAGGAGATGCGAGCAGCGTCCCCATCTCTGCGCCCACGCGCTCGGGGACTGGGTCGCACGCCCAACCTTCCCTAGAGCCACAACGGAGGAAGGAGGGAACGTCCCTATCCCGAGCGTAGAGGGAGCGGGGAGAGAACAAAGGTCGGAGGTGGGTGGAGCAGGGCGTGAGAGACATGAAACGCCCTCGCGCCCTCTTCTGCGACGGGTACCTGAATCTCCAAAATTCACGGCGAGGGGCAGAGATTCTCCCGCCGCGCCGGGGTGGGGTGAGTCCTCGCCGCGCGACACCCGCCGCTGCGCCTCCCAGTCTCCCCCCAAACAGATGTTTTCGTCCCTCGCGGAGATCTGCAACTGATGTTCCGGGCAGCTGGTGGACGGCGCTAGCAACCTGCGTGGGTTCTAGAACATACCTGGTGGGAACTGCCAGGGAGAGGGGAGAGGCAGTCTGAAGGGGGAAGGAGAAGGGCAGAGGAAGAATCGGGAGTGTGTGTATCAAAGACAAGAGAGAGAAATTTGTGTACACACGTGCGCGCACACTTCTCTACGTGTATCATTTAAGAGCGGTTTTTGTATTGCGGTGACCTTTCCGGCATCTTTGTGATCACCAAGTAAGGAGAGAAGATGGGAAACTACTAAGCTAGTAGAGAGAAGATGCAAGCTAGCCTAGTAGTATGCCTGGATGGTCCGTGCGGAGGAGCCCGGGGAAGAGAGCCTGTCCTCGTCTAGGAACTGCGAACGTGGTGTCTACAGCCCAGGCCTTGCAAACTCCGAGACCCCGAGAGGCCCGGGAGAGGCTTCTTTCTCTGAGCCGGTGGTGGCGGCGAAGGCGCGGTGCGCACGTTAGCCTTGGACCGCAGGGATCTGGGTGACAAAGCTCCGGGCGCCACCCTCGGTATGGAGGGCGCGGGGGTTCTCACTTGGCCTGCAGGGGGCGCGCTCGGCCTCCCCGGGGCCCAGCCTGGGGTCAGGATCCCCGGCGCCCGAGTCGCCCGCCCCTCCTGCAGGGGGCGCGCTGAGCCTCCGAGTTTCAGCCTTCGGCCTCCAGTTCAGTTCAGTTCAGTTCAGTTCAGTTCAGTTGCTTAGTCATGTCCGACTCTTTGCAACCCCACGGCCTTCAGCACGCAGGCCTCCCTGTCCATCAAATTCACGTCCATTGAGTCGGTGATGCAGTCCAACCATCTCATCCTCTGTCGTCCCCTTCTCCTCACGCCTTCAATCTTTCCCAGAATCTCGGCCTCCAAGCTCTGCTTTAAAAAAAAAAAAAAAAAAAACCTCGTGGAGAAGCAGAAAGAGCACGGTGTGTTTGACTCTGGACGGGGTATCCTGTCAGTTCTGGGCTCGGCGGTGCCAAGGGAAGATAGTACCGGCGATGCCTCCCGCGGGGCTTCTGAGTCCTCTCCTTGCAGCGGGAAGCTGTCCTGCGGGAAGGAGCCCGACGGGCCGCGCACACGTGGCGATGGCACATGTCGCTCCGGAAGGCTACTCTCTAAGGCCTTTGCCTAGCCGTTAGGGACCGAGGCCGCGGGGTCCTCTGTGGGCCCAGGGTCCGGGAAGGGCATCCTGAATCCCAAACACACTTCTCTGGGCTTAGCCAAAAAAAAAAAAAAAAAAAAGGCAGAGCTAAAACGAGAGCGGGAAACGGTCCCGGCCACTCCCGAACTCTTGTCGAATTTCCCGGCCTCGTCACCCCTGAGAACAGAGACCTGGTGACGAGAGACTGATTGACGGGTGGAGGTGAGTTCCCTGCTGTCCGATGACTGGATTGGAGCTCAGTCCTCACCATGGGAAGATCACGGAGGAGGCAGCACGAAAAGAGGGGTTCTGAAACGGACAGCTGGACGACCCCTTCCGGCTCTAGGGGAATGTGGAAGGATCTGAGCACCTGTGCCTCTGAGGGTACCAGTGCGCCTCCTGGGAGGATGGGGTGTGTGGTGCAGAGTCCCCAGAGGCACCGCCCTCTGGGCTTAAAGTGGTCAATAAGAGAAGTGAGCAAACCCATCCAGTGGACTCTCCTTGCCTCCATTCCCACATCATCCTGGCAGCCAGTACCACCATGAAACCCTCCTAACAGACGTGCTCTTGCTCGCTTGTCCCCCTTTGCAGACATGAATTCCAGGGCCGGGAGTGTGCAGGTTAGAGGAGCGGGAGAGGACAGATCTCGAGCCTGTACACAAGATTTCCCTGCGGGGAGCCTCTTCCAGATCAAATAGAATGCGGCTGGCAAATACCTTTTTAAAAATCCGTCTACACATTTAATCAGGGCGAATTCCGATTTGGCTCCTTCAAACCTTTGTGATTCAAAGGGAACCTCAGCACCCCGGCCCCAAACTCCGCATCTTTTTCTTCCAGGTCCTTTTGAACCGGAAGGAGTTTTCAGAGCTCCCCTGACCTTCAAACTCTGTGCGGTGTTCCCTCTCTCCTGACCTGAACAGAAAGTTCTAGGAGGCCCAGGCCAGGCACAGCCTCTCAGGCTTTGGGGAGATTATTTCAGCGCCTGCCTGTTGTAGGTGGGACACAGAGATTATTCCAGACTTTTCCCTTAAGAACACTTGTCCAGTCTGGCACTGGACTAAGCCAGCACTCTTCCCCTTTTCCCCTGGGGAAGCTGAGTTCCCTCACTCTCTGCTCTTATACACTCCCTGATCTTTAAAGAGAACCTCTTGGGTGCCAATTCAGGGAAGAGATTAAAAGAAAAGGGAGTTTTTCTGCCCAGCAAAATAGGATCCAGTAAAAGGGAGAGGCCAGACTTAAGTTGTGGACTGAGACCCTGAGACCAGACACCGTTTCCTGGGTGAGGGTCTCCCTGATTTCCAGGGAGTAAAGGTAGCGCACAAAAGACTTTTCTAGGTGTCCCTGGCAGCCAGGGGACAGTGTGCGGATGTTGCAGCAGCAGTTTACTGCGTAAACCAGCAGTATGTTGGGTCGGCCATTCAATAAGTGCCTTCTGCTTTTGTGAGATGTAACAGAAAAATCCAAATGAATTTTTCAGCCAGCCTAATAGAAAAGGTACTGGAGAAAAGTTGTTGAATGATGAAGCCATCACAAGTGGAAGAATTCATATCCCTTTGGAAGGGTGAGGACAGGGAACTGTGTGGGAAGTGGGGGGGAAGATATTGCTAGTTTCATAATTTCATTTAAGAGACCTGAGGTCTGGACTTATTCTTCCTCCTCCTTGGATCCTAGATCCTCCAGAGCAAAATTTTAAAAACTTGCCTTGGAAATAGAAGTGGTCACTGGCTGTTGCCTTTCAATACAGAGGTTAATGGTGGAGGGGATGGGACAGGGAGACCAGGAGCCCCTAAATTCCCTGTTCTAGGGGAAAGAAAGGGAGTGGACGAAAGAAAGCAGCTTAATTGCAACACTGACCAACAGGTCAAGAAGAAGTTGACTCCAAACCCACCACCACCAGCTACTTGTAACAAGATCTCCTGCAGGCTTCTCAGAGCTCTCACAGTCTCTGAGGATCAGCTCACCACGCAGAGGTCTCTGAAGATGCAAAGGTGTCCACAGTGCATCCAGCCTTTCCAGGTACAGAGAACACCACGAGACAGACATGGAGGGTGGCCAAAGGAAACACTTCGTAGTCTTAGTGAGAAACAGAGAATCCTCTAATAGCAGGAAACCCCAGGTAAAATGTACAGGAGTTAGATGTATTCATTTATATCTTATATCTCCCCAAGTTTTTGTCCCTAAGAAAATATTGCTGGAAATCTACGTTTGAATATTGCAGACTACTGGATGGCATCAGTGACTGAGACACGCGTCTCAGTTGCACCAAGCTAAGTGGCTTCAGTCGTATCCGACTCTGTGCGACCTTATGGACTGTAGCCAGCCCTGCTCCTCTGTCCATGGAATTTTCCAGGCAAGGATGCTGGAGTGCGTTGCCATTTCCTCCTCCAAGAGTATTTTAAATGGCCAGTAAAGTGAAAGTATTAGTCACTCAGTTGTGTCCAACTCTTTGCAGCCCATGGACTGTAGCCCACCAGGCTTCTCTCTCCATGGAATTCTCCAGGCAAGAATACCAGAGTGGGTAACCATTCCCCTCTCCAGGGGATCTTCCTAGGGATCGAACCTGAGTCTCCTGCATTCCAGGTGGATTCTTTATCATCTGAGCCAGCAGGGAGTCTCAAAAAGTCCTCCTTTGTTTGTTTTATGCATAATTATAACCCATGTGCCTTGAAGAATGACATACATCACTACGAATGACGATTATGCTGAAGATTTTATTTTAAAGTTATTTACAAGTAACTATGTGAGCTGATAAATGAATTTATTATCTCCCATTTTGTAAGAAAAAAAAAAACTTTACATTGAACTCACCCATTTGCTATTTAAGCCATTCATGCCTAATTGTACAGCAATTTGTCAGATGTTTACGTAAGTAAGACTCTTCCTAGCTTGGAAATCAGTTCTTTGCCTCCAGGCTGGGAGATGAGAAAGGGTTGCCATAAAGGTCTGTCATTTTCTTTAGGACCTTCAAGAAAATGCAAAGTTCCTTGTGACTTCAGCTTCATTGGTGTGTGTGTGTGTGTGCATTCAAAAATTACTCCTTGAATACCTCCTGTGGACCAGGCACTGTGTAGTGTCCTAGGAATCCAACAGTAAACATGGGCCAAGTGTGCCCATGCCCTGGAAGTTTGTTCTGCATCTTAGTTTTCCAAAAGGTGGTACAATTGCAGCTCTGTCCAAACTGTTACCCAGTCTGGCCTATGAGGCAAAGTCTTGTTAGTTCACATGCTTGGTGAAATAACACAGCCCTATTCTATAAAGAGAGCTTCCCTGGTGGCTCGGTGGTAAAGATTCTGCCTGCCAGTGTAGGAGCCTCAGGTTCGATCCCTGGGTCAGGAAGATCCCCTGGAGGAGGAAGTGGCAACCTGCTCCAGTATTCTCACCTAGGAAATCCTATAGACAGAGGAGCCTCGTGGGCTATAGTCAATGGGGTTGCAAAAGAGTCAGACATGACTGAGCTGAGCGACTGAACAACAACATACTATAAAGATGGAGAAGAAGAGAAGAAGGAGGAGGGGAAGAAGAGGGAGGGAGAAAGAGGGAGAGAGACACGCAGGCAGGCAGACTGTTCACTAGAAACCATCATGACCCTTTTATGCAAACTGTGGGTCCCTGGCTGCCAGTCACCTTGAAAGTGAAAGTGAAGTAGCTCAGTTGTGTCGTCTCTTTGAGACCCCATGGATTATAGTTTGCTAGGCTCCTCTGTCCATGGAGTTCTCCAGGCAAGAATACTGGAGTGTGTTGCCATTTCCTTCTCCAGGGGATCTTCCCGACCTAGGGACTGAACCCGGGTCTCCCTCATTGCAGGCAGACGCTTTAGCGTCTGAGCCACCAGGGAAGCCAGTCACCTTACGTGTGCAGAAAGCAAGGTCTCTTGAAGTCATCCATTTCTGCCTTACTCTCTGTGTCAGGAAGGTTAATGACAACACACGGATTTCATATATGCCTTCACAGTCCCTTGTCTCTTTGTAACAGCCTTTATCAGAATACCTCAGCTGGCACTGGGGTGGCTTCTTACACCAAAGGCCATGAAGGCCAACTCTTCAACTGTATTTGCAGTTTGCACAGTTACCCTGCATGGACTTTTCTGCTTCCGCAGTGATGCAAAGGATGTGCAAGTGTAAAGTAGTAAGGCAGAGAAGGGGAACCATCTGCCCATCAACACTGATTGGCAGTCATTGCCCAGGCTCACTCTGGAAGAAGCACCGTCTACAGGAGCGTTCCTCTCAATCAAGAGCCAGTTCTCCTGGCTTTGGGGACCTGCCTTTATTTTTCTAGGAGCTTGCTGTCTCCCTTTGTCCTTCATCCCAAGGAGCCAATGGCAGTTTCAGTGCCTGTCCCTTACTGCCTCTCTCTCTCCTGCTTTCTTGCCACTTTCACTCTCCTGGAAACAAGTTGTGTCCCCAGTTCTCAAAGGAAAGACAAGGGGGACAGTCCTAAACCCTCAATCCTAACTCAAAACTCAGAGTCCCTTCTCTTCTTTGTACTTTTTTTCATTTCCCTGAGCTTTTCTCCCCCTAGAGTTAAGCTTTTCCTGCCTTTAACCAGCCAGAGTAAAGATGGCAGTGTGTCTGTAGCCAAGTCCTATAGTTAAGCAAATAAAACTGCCTATGAAGCCAGATCCTAGTTCTTTCCAAGTCTTAGACTCCTTCATGAGAAACAACAGTGTGACCGAGTTAGCCAAACTATATACATCCACATTATGAGATACAGTCATCACCTCTTACATTTATTCATGTGCACTTTATATTTTTAAGCTTCCCTGGTGGCTCAGATGGTAAAGAGTCTGCCTGCAGTGCGGGAGACCTCGGTTCGATCCCTGGGTCAGGAAGATCCCCTGGGGAAGGAAATGGCAACCCACTCCAGTATTCTTGCCTGGAAAACCCCATAGATGGAGGAGCCTGGCGGGCTACAGTACATGGGGTTGCAGAATCAGACACGACTGAGCGACTTCACTTTATATTTTTAAAGCCCTTTTACTTTTGAGTTTCAGAACAACTTTGTAAGGCAGTAATTTTTGTTGTGGTAGTTTAGTCACTAAGTCGTGTCTGACTCTTTTGCAACCCCAGGGGTTGTAGCCCGCCAGGTTTTTCTGTCTATGGAATTTTCCAGGCAAGAATACTGAGTGGGTTGCAATTTCCTTCTCTGGTAATTATTATTAAGAAAACTTTATAGATGAGGAAACAGAAAGAAATGAAAACCAGAACTAGGGTTCAAGTCTTTTGATGCTAATGAAGTTACCCAGTGATTCTTTCACATCACAAGGGGTCATTTTCTAATGAGTTCAAGTAGTCATAAGAGATGCCTTCCTCCAGAGTCTTTACCTTCACAACACTGTTCTTTATCTAGAGAACAGAAATAGGTCTGTTATATACTACATTAGTTATTTGTGCTTGGACTTCCCAGGTGGGGCTAGTGGTAAAGAACTCTCCTGCCAATGCAGGAGAGCTAAGAGACTTGGGTTCCATCCCTTGGTTGGAAAGATCCCCTGGAGGAGGGCATGGCAACACACTCCAGTATTCTTCCCTGGAGAATCTCCATGGACAGAGGAGCCTGATGGGCTACAGTCCACGGGGTCACAAAAGAGTCGGACACAACTGAAGCAACTTAGCAGGCTTGCACATGTAACAAATTACCCCCAGATGTAATAACTTCATAAACCTTGGTTACCTCATACCGTTGTTGTAGCTCAGAAATCGTGGAGCGCTTAGAAGGGTGACTCTGCCTCAATGCACTTCATGAGGTCGCAGTCACATGTTGGCCAGGGCTGCAGTCACATGAAGGCTTGAGTGCAGGTAGGGGACCTGATTCCAGAGTTCACTTAGCATTCCTTGAAAATTAGGACTCATGATTGACAGAGGCCTCAGCTACTCACCAGAAGGCCCACCCCATGAGGCTGCTTGAGCATCCTCATAGCATGGCAGCTGAGTGATCAAGAGGAAAAACAAGGGGGATGCTACAGAGCCTTTTATGACCCAACCACGCAACATCACTTCTGCCTCACTGTGTTCATCAGAGTCTCTCCGTATAGCTGCTCTCAGGGAGAGAAGCATGATGCTCCATGCTTTTTTAAAAAAGTAATTGCATTTAGTTAGTTCATTTGGCTGTGCTGAGTCTTCACTGCCACATGGCTTTTCTCTAGTTGCAGTGAGCAGGGGCTACTCTCTAGTTATGGTGAGCAGGCTTCTCACTGAAGCGGCTTCTCGTGCCGCAGAGCATGGGCCCCAGGGCACACAGGCTTCAGTGGCTGCAGCCCCAGGGCTCAGCAGCTGTGGCTCCCGGGCTCTCAAGCACAGGCTCAATAGTTGTGGCACATGGACTTAGTTGCTCCTTGGCATTGTGGGATCTTCCCAAACCAGGGATCAGACCTGTGTCTCCTGCATTGGCAGGCAGATTCTTATCCATTGGACCACCAGGGAAGTCCTAGGCTCCCTCTTTTAAAGGAAAGAATATCAAGGAATTTGGAGAAATATTTGAAAACCTCTTTAGGTTCTTTCCAGTGTTACAGAAAATATCCCTTGTTCCCACTTCTACTTTAACTTTTCATACCCTTTCCTCCATTGAAGAGTTATCCTGTGCAAGACAGTAGGGGCTTCCCAGGTGGCACTAGTGGTTCTACCCAGTGGCAACGCGGGAGACGAAAGAGACCCGGGTTCGATCCCTGGGTTGGGAAGAACCCCTGGAGAAGGAAATGGCAACCCACTCCAGTCTTCTGGCCTGGAGAATCCCAGGGATAGAGGAGCCTGGTGGGCTACAGTCCATGGGGTCACAAAGAATCGGAAAAGACTGAAGCAACTTAGCACAAGAGAGCAGGGCCTGAGCTAGAAGTGACTTGAGACTGGGCCTTTCAAGACCCTCCAGAGCTTACTCGGCCAGGCACTGTTCTAAGAACTTCACATAGGTTAACTCACTTAATTCTCCCAGTAACACTACGAAATAAGCACAATTATCATCTCCATTTCAGAGATGAGAAGACTGAATTTTCAGCACCCTTACTTTTCTCTGGTCTATGTAAGCAAATTGGTCCCAAACAACATACTGACCGTTGACAGATTTTTCAGAAGGCATGCACCTTCAGAATTTTCTTTAGAAATAAAATTGTATTATAGAAGTATGCTGATTTTTTTTTCTCAACTGAATATCTCTGCTCTCTTGTAATAACTGAGTATATAAGATAATTATATCGCAATATTTCCTTTAGCTTCACCAAGGTAGACATAGGCAGCAACATTAGGAAGGTCGTAGAGCCCCTCTACAAAAATAATACACATTCATTAAACTCTTTCTTTCTCTATAATGAGGAAGGAATTCACCTTTAAATAGATCTTCACCCAAACTAGCCCTTATTATTCAAAGCAGACTAAAATAGAAACCCTAGATGAGGCTTCTACTTCAGAATTCCTGCCAGGCAACAAAGAAACATTATGCTCCACTTTTTTCCAAGTGTGATATTCAATGGAAATATCTGGTCTGGGCCAGAAAATAAATGATGCATATCTAGATATTCATCTTTGAGGTGAATAATCTGTTGGATCAAAGAAGACGACTAGAGAGTGAACTGAAGCTTTCAGATGAACCTTCCAGTTTATGGAGCCACCCCCAAGCCAATCTCTGGAATGCTCTGCTGTGCTCAGTCGTGTCTCTTTGCGACCCCATGGGCTGTAGCCAGCCAGGCTCCTCTGTCCATGGAATTGCCCAGGCAAGCATACTGGAGTGGGTTGCCATGTTAATGCTAAAGACTGAACTTTAGGAAAACAGCCCAGCCGTTTTATCATCCCACTCACACCATCACCCTACTCTCCAGTCAAGCTTTTCATCAGTAGATGTGGGGCATATATTATTGTGATTTCCGCAGACCTTGAAAAAGGCTACATTAGAGAGACTGTTTCTCTGTGAAGCTGGAGTCTAAATGCTGCAGAACAAAATGTACACTTTCTTGTCAAAAAACGGAAGGGTAGAGAGGAACTGACTTTTTTTTAAGTTACACTGGGGAAGGCAGAAGAATATTTTTTGCATTTGTGTATGTGTGTGTGTGTGTGTGTGTGTGTGTGTGGTGGAAAGGAGAAAATTTAGAGAAATCTGCTCAGATTAACCTAAAATAGAGTTTATAGATGAAATCTGCTGTTTCCTCTGTTGTTATTATGTGAGTCTATTGTCAGGGATTGACAAAAAAGTCAGTCTCTTTTCAGCTATTCAGTGCTAGGAGTTCCCAAGCAGAATTTCACCTCTCCTGTGTGTGTGTGTGTGTGTGTGTGTGTGTGTGTGTGTGAAGGTGAGTGTGTGTGCTGATGACCAGCTTAATGGACAAGACAGTGGAGATCTACCCTAGCTGGGCTAATAACGCACTCATGTTCAAGACATCAGGCTCTAAAAGTTTTCAAAGGCACTCTCAGGCTCTGTTGCCTAATACCGTTTTTCTAAGAAGAGCCAGCCTCCAGGCCAGATTGCTTGCACACTGAGCGGTGAGAGGCACACATCTTTCCAGGGAAGAATGAACCAGTTTTGGCTCCTCCCAAGTAGAGAAAGGAAAAGTGGATTACGGTACTCAAGTGCTTGGGAAGCTGCTCAATAAACCACAGCTTCTGGGAAAGAAGGTGTAGAGCTTTACAGAATCCTCTGAATGTGAGCCAAAGAAAGGTAAAATCAATTAGAACTGACACTGGAATTTGGGGACTGAGAAAGTAACCGAGTAGGAGCTTCAAATTATGAACGCAGCTGGGACATCTGAGAGGCAGGAACAAGGCCCCTTGCTTCCAGGCTGAGTGCCCTCACCCAACCTCACTGGGTTTCCCTTTATAGGAAAAGACATTCATGTATAAAACAAAAATGAAAAAGCAGTTTTACCTTCCTCTAACCACACACACACAGAGCCTTCATTTTTCTCATTTTGTTTTCCATGTTGACACTTTGTTACCTATAAGCATTTTTAAAAGCAGAGGTGGAGTGGAGGATAGGGGAGATGGGTGAAGGTGATCAAAAGGTAGGAAGCATCTGGGCATGTAATGTAGAGCCCATTGAGCATGGTTAACGATACTGTAGCATATACGTGAAAGTCACTAAGAGAGTAGATCTTAAAAGTTTTCATCATAAGGAAAAAAAGTGTGCGGTGATGGATATTAACTAGATGTATCATGGTGATCATTTTATAATATATACATATGTCAAAACTTTATACACCTTAGACTTACACAACGTTGTCAATTTTATCTTAATAAACCTAAGGAAAAATTTTTTTAATAAAAGCAGAGGTGTATTGGGCCACTTGCTGTTACTTTTTGTTTTTAAATCATGACCCCTTTAGCTCTCATGACTGATTGGCAGGCTTAATCAGATGCTTATGGCTGGTTAAGGTCCTAAAATTTTTGAGCATGATGAAAAATAATTCTTACCCTCCCTTGCTTGAGCTGTGGAGTGTTTCCTCAGCTTTCGTACCATGCTAACTCTTAGGAAAAACATTCCTGTTGTGCATACATGGAACTAAACCAAACCAACCATGATAAAGGAGGCCTAAGTAAGGTACCCCCCACCCTCTCCTCCCTCACTCCCAGTTTTATGGTGCCAGTTGCAACTGGTGGCCAGCTGGAATCCTGGGTGGAAGTAAATTAACTGGAAACTCCAGTCACTGGTGCAGTCCCCTGGGATAAAGGGACGAATGCCAGTGCAACATGGCCCCAGAGCGTACCTCTGGCTGCTGCCTGCACAACTCAGGGCTCATCAGTGCTCAGAGTGGCAGGAACAGCACTCTGTCTGCCCTCTGTATATCTGCCTGTAGGATGGGGGCCAGGCCACTAGCTTTGACACTTCTCAGACTCTTTAAACACAAAGAGCTCAGAGAGAATGCTTCCTGAAGGAACTGGAAGAGGTATCTCTCCACCTATCTAAGTGGGGATAAATGCTATAGACCTAGCTGCTTCCCTCGTGGCTCAGACGGGAAAGAATCCACCTGCAATGCAGGAGACCTGGGTTCAATCCCTGGGTTGGTAAGGTCCCCTGGAGAAGGGCATGGCAACCCAGTATACTCCAGTATTCTTGCCTGGAGAATTCCATGGACAGAGGAGCCTGGTGGGCTGCAGTCTGTGGGGTAGCAAAGAGTCATTCACGACTAATCATAGCACATTTACTTCTTGGGAAATGCTTCAGTCTTGGTTTCAAGTTTTCTATAAGTGATACTACTCTATTACTACTACTACTACTGGCATAATAGTTTTTATTATTATATTTCAGAAAGAGCATTTCTAATTATCTGGTGGATTGTTCCTTTCTTAGGAAGCAGGAATAAATAAAAAGTTGCTTGGCTTTCCAAGACAGAAGAGGGATGGAAGAAGGTAAAAGTAAGTAAATAAAGTAGATAAGAGACTTCATTTGGTGCAAAATAACAAATCATAAAGTGGTGCTTTAGGATAACAGACTTGCTCCACCGCTAGATTCTTTCAGAAAGAGAAAGATGAGAGACAGAGGGAAGGAAAGAAGGAAGCGAGGAAGGGAAAAGATCGATCTTATTGTTTACATCTAGGATTTAAATTCAAAACCTCTTTTGAAATAGCTACCTCTCTGTAGGACACACACCTTAGTCTTGCAAAAGTGAAAGTGAAAGTCACTCAGTCCCGTCCGACTCTCTGCCACCTCATGGACTATACAGTCCATTGAATTCTCCAGGCCAGAATACTGGAATGGCTAGCTTTTCCCTTCTCCAGGGGATCTTTCCAACCCAGAGATCAAACCCGGGTCTCTCACATTGCAGGCAGATTCTTTACCAGCTGAGCCACAAGAGAAGTCTCTCAAAGAGAACAGAAATTTAGAAGTTTAAAACTTATTGGGAACTTCATGGACCAATTAGAGAAAAGAAATAGGGCAGATTTGTATCCTTCCTTTGTATTAAACAATGCCTTGCGGAATGTAGCCTGCAATAAGTTACTTCGAGCAATTTCATTCCCAGTTTTTACTGTTTTTTTTTAATTTTTATGTCATGTGGGTCCGAACAAAACAGACCTACATTTTTGTTACCTAACACGCGCCTGAAGAATCTACTGAATTCTATTGATTTTTCTCCCTTTGAACACAAGCTCATTAACCTGAAACACTAAGGGGATAACTATATTTCACTGAGCCGATAACTGAGTGTCTGAAAACAGAAAGATCCCAAGACAGTAATACAGCTCTCTCCTCGGGATTCCCAATTTTTATTTTTCCACAATTTCAGCTGCAGAAGCTGTGATATTGCTTCCTTAATCCTAGAGAATCCTAGAGAAGAAGATTTCTTGAAATATAGCCTTCTCTATTGTAATGTTTAGCAAAATCAGGGGTCCCAGTTTTCCACCAACTTCTGTATTCTTACAACCTACTGGGGAGAAAATGTTAGCATCAAACAGTAGCATTGCCCCAACAGCCAGCTCCACTGCCTCCTCTCAGCGAAGAAAGCTAAGGCTGAATTGAGAAGCTATCTTGGGTATATGGAAATGAGGTCTCCCCAAAACCTCCAGGGACTTTCTCGCAAAGGAAAAAGCGATCAGGAAAAAATCAGACAGCACAGACAAGACAGCAGAGGCAGCCTGTTGGACAAGTCTCTCCAAGAAGCCCACTGAATGGGGCTGCATTTATCTTTCCAATCTAGGAGAATGAGAGATGTGACCTCCCCCCTTCCAAAATAATAATAATAATAATGTAACAATTATTTTACCCAAGAAACCAATATAAAATGCTTGTGGTCTTGACTTTTATTTGAGATCTCAGATGAGATCAAATGGTCTATATAAACCCTTTGATTCAAGGCAACAGACTTCTTCAAACTGTTTTTTAATTTGATTTATCCTTTGAAACAGAAAGTGCATTACATTTAACTGGTCTTGCAAAGGGGGTTTTCTTCTCTTTACAAACCGAATTCCTTATATAAATTAATAAAAGTTAAAGATGCTAATATATCACCGTTATTAGCTTTAAAAAAGAAAACAATTTACATAGTCTATAGTATTCTTATGATACAAAACACTTCAAATTCAATTACAGCAACTAAATGGAGTTTTCTGTTTCTGACCCAGAGCGGTTGTAACAATTCCCACCATCTACTTTAACACGCACTTTTATCCGAAAGGAGTTAAATTAAATACAAGCTATGGTAGCCCCATCCCTCCCCAACACTTTCTTTAAATCACTAATAAATAGCAACAAACGACTGTGCAATTTCAGAGGGGGACAGAGAGGCTGGTTGGGGGCCTTCCCTGGTTCCACGTCTTCTATTTCAAGTCCTGGACGGGGGAAACCGGCTCGGGGCCAGGGGTCGTCGGGGAAGAGCCAGAGAAAATGTAGGGGGAAAAGAGACTGAACAAATCCAGACCCGAGAGGGGCTCGAGAGGGGAGGGAGAGTGAGAACATTCGTGTCTACGCTTCTCCAATTAATTTAAAAATAAAAGGGGAACCATGTGGTTTGAATTGCTCTTAAAAGCGGGAGGGGAGCCGGGAGAAGGAGGTCCATCTTTTTATACTAAATTCCGAAAAGAAAGCATCTTACATTTTAAATATTCACAATAAAGTAACTTCTAGTCAGTGTGACTCACGATTTATTTACAAAGAGCCTTCAACAGGTTACTTTAGCCGGCACAGCAGTTTGCGGGGGAGACTTGTCCCTCTTCCCATCGGTGGCTCCGATGTCCCCCGCGCGGTGGGTGTTGGAGGGTCCAGACCGGGTCTCCGCGCTCCCCGACCCGGCCCGTCTCCAGGCAAAACTGGGGTGGGGTGCGGTGGGGTGGGGAGGAGTGGGGAGGGGGGCGGGGGCGGCGTGAGGAGGGGGAGGGGGGAACACAGAGACGGAGACGCGGCTGGGACACCAGGCGGGGGCCGGAGGGTGGCCCCGCTGCAGCATCAGTTCGGTGCAATTCGTGGTCTTGTCTGCCACGTCTCGTCATCCTCCGAAGTCTCTGTCCCCTGCCCTGCTCCACTCGTAAGTTACAAAAATAGATATGTACATCTTAGAAAAGAGCGCGGGGCCCCGGCGGGCGGGAGACGCGAGGCCGGCGGGCGCGCGGGCGGCGGGCGCTCAGGACGAGCCCTCGGCCTCGGACGCGTGCAGCAGGAGCCCGCCGCCGCCGCCGCCACTGCCGGTCGACTTGTGCTTCTTCAGCAGCTGCGTGATTTTCTCGTCGTCCGAGTTGGGGTCCAGGGGCTTGTTGTAGTCGTCGTCCTCCTCCTCGTTCTCCGAGGCCCCTTTCAGCCGCTCGGTCTCCGAGTCCTGCTTCTTCTTGGCCGTGGCCATCTCGGCTGCGTGCTTCTTCCTCCACTTGGTCCGGCGGTTCTGGAACCAGACCTGGGAGACCGAGAAAGCGGAGAAGAGGGGAGATTCGAGGGGAGGCGGGGTGGTGGAAGGAATTTCCGCGGAGCAGAGGCGCCAGGCCGTGGCCCCCTGCTCCTGCGGGCCGCCTCCCCTCCCCCCAAAGACGAGGCTCGCTCCCCCGCGGCCCTCCCGCGTCCGGGCCGTCAAAGTCGGTCTCCATCGCCCAGGTCTCGTCCGCGGATCCGGCACCAACAAACTGCCTGCCGTTGCCATAGTGATAGCAACACAAGAGTATTGAGGTTGTCACTGAGCGATTTCTCAGAAGAGGGAAAAAAAAAAAAACAAAACCCTTGGAAACTTAAACTGAGTTTCCCTAAAAGACTTCGCTTGCCTACTTTCTAGTTGGAAGTAGAAAACTTTTCCCCTCTGTAAAACTGCCTCCTAATGATTGCAATTCTATTCGTTTTTTTACTTTCTCAGATTCAGGTATTTCAAACAATCTGAAGCGTACTTGCTTTTTACTGAGATTTGTGGGGAAAGACACAGCATTTACTCTAATAACCTCTGTTTTTTTCACTTTTGGATATTTGTTTGTTTCACTTATTTCCGGTCTGAAGACACACAAAAATGGTGGGTAAACACTCCCCTACCCACATATACTTGTATGATGTAATGTCAAATTAAAAAATTGATAAAACACAAACCTCAAGTCAATGATAATAACCAACATAAATGCATGAAAATATTTAATAGCTTAGTTGAAATCATCATAGTAGTTTGTGTGTCTCTGTCTCTCTGGTTTAATGTTTTTCATAAAACCAAAGACCAAGACGAGAATCTTTATGAGTTTTTTTTTTTTAAGTGAAATTTTGCCAATTACATTATTTCCCACTATTAGCATGCCTGGTCTTTCAAATATTATTTTAATATTGATCCTTCCTAAGACATTCATTTTTATACAACTATTTTAAGCCTATTCATGATTTTTGACATTGTGTTTGATACACATATTTTAAACCTAAAGCACCAGCCATAAGTAACCAATTTCCCAAACATATTGAAGCATCCTCTCTTTATGTTTCTCATCCATTTTCTCATCTGTTATGTATTTATCTAGAGAATCAGAATTGTTAAGAAAGTGATTTTTAGTTTCTTTATGCAGCTATAATAATTCACTTCTAGCCACGTAGACATATTTATGGTGACAAATGAAGACCTCCAGACTATTGTGGTAAACTTTGTACCAACCACTGCAAAAAATAATCTTAACAGTGATGGTACTCTAATGGTCACATACAAAATCACTCCTGAAATGCACTAATATAGATATCAATATATCTATATGTGTATATATATATATATATATATATACATAGAGAGCACGACATAGCAAAGTGAAGAACAAAAGGGACTACTGGAAATACAGGAAACCACTAGATTTACAGTACACAGCTGTTTCCATCCCTTTATTTTTCAGGGAAAGAGATCGCCAATTTGATTCCCTGGAAATATACTGTACAACTCAATTATAAGCTAAGTGACATTTTAATTATAAATTGTCATAAACAGTAAAACCTTACATCTATTGATAAACTTCTGTTTCATAATACAGCCATAATCTTGTTAATTCACTTGGAAAATTACTACTCCAAAGTGACTGCCTTCAGACTCAGTTAAAAGCAGGTGCATCCACGTTAAGGGGTCAAATCTTGTGGATTTATTGGTTTTTGTTAACCTGTAAGTTAATACAGTAGCACTATAATGCTGATCTACATTAGGAAATTCTGTTAACTAGTGGAGCCTGAATTGACAAGCAAAAGCTTGAATATGCTTACAAATAGAACAAATAGAAGCTATCTAACTGGCCTCATCTATTCTCAGGGCTGATATTTCAGTAATGCTTTTATTCTCTAATAATGGAGAGTTCCCCCAGCACATGCTGCTATCTAGATTAACCTAATTTCAAAGGCGGGGGCTTGATTCCTTTTGTTCATCAGCAGTTTGCCCGCCTGTGAGACCCAGAGCCTTTGTAACTTACTCCCCCCACCCACCAACCTCCTTCGCTGATCTCAGCTCTCCCCAGGCTCCGCAGACACGCACCCCTGGGTGGGTGGCTATTTGTTAGTTTGGTGTGTGTGTGTGTGTGTGTGTGTGTGTGTGTGTGTGTGTAGGTACACATGCATGGCGTACACAGGGGCGCTATTCCTCGAGGTTTGCAAGGTCCACTCACCTTGACCTGACTCTCTGTCATCCCCAAAGAATAGGCCAAGCGAGCTCTCTCCGGCCCCGCCAAGTATTTCGTTTGTTCGAAAGTCTTCTCCAGGGCAAAGATCTGCTGGCCCGAGAACGTGGGTCTCGTGTGTTTCCTCTTCCCGTCTTTGTCCAACAAGATGGATCCTTGATCTAGGAGAACGAATGTTTTAAAAGGGAAGGGAAGAAGCAGTCAGTTATGCGCGGCTCCACTGAGAAGAAACGAACTCCAGAAATCACGTTGCAGTGGGAACCGAGAGCATGCTCCTCTGCAGCACTGAGAAATGCTGGGGGCACTTACGGCCCCACGGCTCTTCCCCCCTTGGCTTTTTTTACACCCACCTGTTTCTTGTTGTTTTTTGTCTTTTAAGCGGGTGTGTTTGGAACTGCATTAAATAATCTTTGGCCCAACAACGACGTCCAACTGAGAGCTCATCGCTCAAGTTTGCCGAGGCTGAATCGCTAGGGCCCTGGAAACGGAGTGCGGGGCTGGGGGCTGGTGGGCAAGTCCCCTTCCTCGCCCGCCTAGTCTAGTTGGAGGCGCTTGGTCTCTGGGCCTTTGCGTGGGGACGACTAATTTTGTTCCTTGAACGCTTTCCTAACCTGTGCCCGCGCCACAAAGGGCGCCTTGTTTTAGAAACACAAGAGAGCTAAGTTGTCCCCCAACCCTAACGCCGCTGCGGCCGAGCGGGAGGGGGCGTCGCCTTTGTTGGAGGTCCCTACGTGGCCGTCCGAACACATACAAAAGCATCTCCCCGACACCTTCACCCGCCCCCGCCCCTGCCAGCCACCCCAGTCTCGAGGCTCCCCAAGGGAGCCTCCACTTGGCTCCCCCAACTTCCCTCAGTTACTGCCGCTCCAGCCACAGAGCTGAGAAGTGAGATCCGGAGATGTGAGAAACTTCGGGGACTCGGTCAAAAGCAAAGAACTGAGCGAGAAAAGGACCGGGCACTGGGCCCTCAATGCCACCCGGGAGGATGGGAGCTGCGTCGGCGAGCTGGCCAACTACCTAGAAGATTAGAGTGATCCTGGGCTAACTCAGTTGGTTTCCAGCAAGATCTTTGAGGGATGTTGCCTCCCCCCCCCACCCCCCATCCTTGTCCCGCCGCCTGGTTCATCCTCCGGTTCTTTCTCCTATTAGGATATTGAGAGCCACGACGCCCCTCAATATGGCCAGGCCCAAGACGTCCCGGCCCTTGGGGCCGAGGCAGGTGGAAAAAACCAGGGCCCAGCGGTGAGGAGCGGCCCGAAGTGGCGCTCGCCCTCGTGCACCGACCGCGGACCTGTCTTCAGTGGGCTCCCTGGGCTGCGTGCACTCGCAGGAGGAAGGGGGGGCGGGGAAGACGACCAGGTGAAGTGGGGACACCCTGGACCAAGTCGCACATGCAAACACAGGCGTTCGGCTCAGGGATGTGAAGGGCTCGTCGATGCCGTTCCCCCACCAGGAGGCCAGTGAGGCTGCGAAGATTGAATGGGACTTTGGCCTGAGACACGGGAAAGCTGGAGTGCGGGAGGGGACGCAGTAGCCCCTCTTGCCCTCCGCACCTCTTTAACCCAGGAGGGGCCTACGGTTCCGGGCCGGGCTGTTCCGGGAGCAGCCGGGGCCTCGCGTGAGACACACGTCCCGCACACCGCGGTGTGTTTCACGGAGACGCATGCACACGCGCTCTGCTCCGCGTGCCCGGGACTTGGGAAGAGGGGCCGCCTGGACACACCATGGAGCTCAGGAAAGCGAGAATCCCTCCCCGAACGCCCTGGCCCATCCTAAATCGTGTGATTCTGGCGCTGCCAAACTGCTCGGCCGGCAAGAGGGTGGACCCGGCCGCTTGCACACCAGAGGCCGTGACCTGAGAGCCGGCAGAACCAGCACAAGTGGGCGCAGCAGGCGACTGTACTCACGAGGGGTGCAGGCCAGGCGGGCGTCCCTCCAGGGTGGGCTCTGCATCACTCCCGGCCAGAAGATAGGCGTCCGTCCGGGCAGCTCGGCGAGCGGCTTCGGGTACCGACCCACGGCGGCCACCGCCGCGGCGCTGGGGCTGAAGTAGAGCCCGGGCGGCGGCGGCGGCGGGCTCAGGCTGCTGAAACGGGGCAGACCGGCCAGGAGCCCCGCGGGCGACGAGGCGGCGGCGGCCGCCGCTGCGGCTGCCGCCGCAGCAGCCGAAGCGGAGGTGGACGAGGAAGAGGAGGATGAAGAGGACCCGGAGGGCGAGGCGGAGGGCAGGGCGGCCCCTGAGGCCACCGGCATGGAGGGCCGACTCAGGATGTCGTTGATACCGTGCGGGGTGGCGGCCGAGAGCTGCTGCGGGGGGCTGCCCAGGGCCGAGAGCCCCCCCGCGGCTGGGGGCTTCAGGCTGCCCGGGTTGTGGGCGCCCAAAGGCGGGGAGGGCGACGACGAGGAGGACGAGGAGGACGAGGAGGAGGGGGGGCCGGCGGGCAGCGGGGGGTAGGCGGCGGGGTACAGTGGGGTCTTCATTTCTGCCATGCTGTGCAGGGCGGCCAGGGGCGGGCTGCTGAGCAGGAACGCGCTCTGCCGGGGGCCCTCCATCGCCCCCACCGCTAACATCCCACGACCAGGCCGGAGCCTGCGGCCACGCAGCTAGGGCGCCGGCCCCTGCCCCTTGGCGGGGCTCCGGAGAGCGAGAAGCGCCGCGGGCGTGAGCAAGGAGGCGCTCGGCGGCGCACCCAGGGGCGACGTGCCAACGGGGCCAGGAATGCCGCCGCCGAGAATTGCTCTCGGAACTGCGCAGCAGAAATGTCCAAACACACCAGTGGAGAGGCGGTGGCTGGCCGAGACCAGCGAGCAGCGTCCGGGTGGTTTGGGCTGTCCTTTCCCTGCTAGAGTCCTGGATTCAATCTCGGGCTCCTCGTTTCTTCCTCACTTTTTCCTCGCCGCTCAAAGAGCGCAACCTCTCATCTTCTCCTTCTTGGAAATAAGCAAAACCAAACTCCGTCCGGCCCCAGAGAGCTCGTAACAAAGTTAAGAATCACCGAATCTTTGATGTGGGGAGAGTTGGGGGTGGGGGGCCGGCTCGCTTTCTTCGGGGAGGTTCAAAGGATGCCAGGTTCCGCTCGACGAGCTCCAGTCTTACTTGGATGCCCTGCTCTTTCGGCCACGAGGTTGATTCGCACTCGGCGCGCTGCGCAGGGAGAGAGCTCATCCAACCCACGGGAGCTTTGGCCTCTGGGCGGGCTTCCTCCGCCTGCTCTGCCCGAGGCTTCGGCGCCAGAAAGGGCAGTGCCACCGATCTCCGCGGCTCCCAGACTCGGCGCGCCGACCCGTCTTCCCCTGTACGCCACGGGGTACTAGAGTTGCAATATTGAAAAGAAAAAGAAAAAGTGGGGAGGAAACACACAGAAAAGCAAAGACTAAGTGAAAAGTCTGACGCCTTCAGTTATGGCTCCACTCGTCTGTCCACTTCTGCAAAAGGGCCTGGCGACCCCAGCCCCACCCCGCCCCCAGCGCCCTCTCTTCCTCTCACTCTCCGCCTTTGCCTCTTCTGTCTCGCATTTTCTTAGCGACTCCACAGGGTTCGCTTTTCCAAGTCCTGTCCTCCGGCCAAGCTGACCCCCTCTCCGAGGCTGTTCCACTACCTCTCCTCTCCTTGCTCCCTCCGGGCCTGACAGTTCAGATGAAGCTCTCAAAGGTAATAAAACATTTGCATCACTCCCTACCCCTCTTTAGCTGGGGGACGAGAGGGAGGGGGAGATGGGGGGTCCAAAATGAGAACTTTGAAGGACGTCACTCCGAGGCAGCCGGGAAGGGCGGGCCCGAGGAGCGGGGAGGGTGGGGTGCAAGCCGGGGGCGTAACCACCGTCTCCAATAGCGCTCTGCCTGGGGCCTCGCGTCGCCTCCGGGTCACGCCCACTCGGAAGCGCCAGGCCTTCCGATTGGCTGAAGGGGGCGAGCCGTAAGACCGGGCCCGCCTGGTTCCCGCCCCCTCCCACTTCTATCCGGCCGGTGGGCGGGGCCAGGGGCGGGGCCTGGCGAGTGGTGCGGTTCGGCCGCTGGGCCACTGGACGCCTCAATTAATTGTGTTAAATAAAATGGGAAAGGGGAGGGGGGGAGCAGAGACGAAGAGGGTATTACTTTTTAAAGAGAAGAATAATGAAAACCCAGCCCTTTTATGGAAGAGCAGTTCATATTCTTCCCTCGCCTCCCCCTCGCCTGCTCTCGTCACCCTAGCCCCCCCTTCCCCCACGAGCTCACGACGCCTCACCTCGAACAGAGTCTGGTCTCTTGTAAAATGGAGCTAATGGAGCAGGCAGCCGGCGCAGCCCTGGCCTAGCTCCTTCTTTTGAAGGGATTAATTAAAGGCCATCTGGGCTCTCCCAGGATTGTGTAAATTAATTTGTTGCTCCTTAAGCCTTGGAGATGTCCTTAATCCCCTTGTAGGCCGAAGGATCGCCCTATTCCATCTTTGCCACCTCCTCGCTTTCCTTCTCTGTTTATTCTCTTTCACTTTTCTTTTTATTCCTGGGTCTCCCCCCACCTCCACACACACAAGATGTTATCATTTATAGGTTTACTCCATTCTCAGGAAACGGAATCCGCTTATTGGGAGCATTTGTTTCTCATGTGATGTTTCAACCTGAGGGCAGTGAACTTTTTAAACTTTTCTCCCCTGTGATCATTATTTGTTTTGAGTTTTACGGGGTCAGAATCATCAAAATTGAGGTGGAGTCTTTAGATACAAAAGAACCTGGTATACATACACACACCCCTTCACAACCATCTTGAAAACTCTTACCCCTCTCTCAACCCCAGAGTGTTTCCGGGAGATGGAGACTTCCCAGCTTCTGCGCTGTGATGATAGGATGTCAGGGTTTAGGTGTTGGACTGCGGTTTCTCTTATTCCCTCTCAATTTCTTCCATAGCTGGAGATCTTTAAATTTCCAGGAGCGTTGAGCTGTGTACACAGGGAAGGAAGACCCTTGCACAATTTTGAGATTTCAGGGTATTAAAGTAGTACACCATTGAGGGATAAGCACTACAGTAGTTTGGACAAGATCATTAAGTCCAAACTTAATCAGCAGAAAATTGAAATAAATAAGGAATACAATTCGAGCAACACCACCCATGGACCGAGTCTGGCTGTGAGAGCCAAAAGCTCGTATTTGCATCCCAGCACGGAAAGCCAGAGGGCTTATTCCACTTAGATAACCTAGGGTTTCCGCTGCACTGATCTTTTAAAGGTAGCAACTTGAGCTTGAGTTTGAGAGGTTTTTGTTTATCTTTTGCCACTTTTGTTATTCACTTCTGATATAAAAATAACGTTCCCTCTCGATTATTTTTCATTAATTTCGAGACTGGGCTAAACCCATCACTACACAGACTGTAGACTCTGATTAAGGGGAGGGTAAGGTCCTTCTTCGATGTGAATTATGCTGAGTAGAGCAAGAAGACAGATGATGAGGCGCCGTCTGTATTTCCCCGTGAGGATGTTTGCTGGGCTGTGGGTATAAACTCCACCGCCCTGTCCTTGGGCCACTAGGGGAACTCCAGTAGGAGGAAGGCGCGTGTAGCCCAACCCTGGCCCGAGAGTTGGGGTCCTCTGCTTCTCGATTCGTTAAAAACGAAATTTTATCTCACCTCGGGAGTCTCCAGGACGGCGGTGACACACAACCCTTTGCCTGAACCCCGCGCCTGGGCCCGGAGCAACCTCCTCACCTCCCCCGCACACTTCACACCACATTCTCAAGGACTAGGTAGGAATGGAGAGGGAAGGAAGCCAGTGATCCCCAAATACTCCAATTTCAAAAAGCGACTTCGCTTTATTTAATGTAAATAGCCTGACCTGGGAAAGCATTGAACATTTTCCTACTGTAAATCTAGTATATGATTTGGGGTGGGTGAGGAAGAAATAGAACAAAATCAGAAAGACCGACCAACCTGGCGAACCACTGATTCAACTCCACCCAATTCTGGGTTAATTGCCATCGGTAAATAATTGCAAAGCTTGGGTGCCGATTGGAAGTCTCAGTCGTTAGCTTTTATTTATCATTCACATTGCGGAATTAAAACAGCAGTGTTGTTCTTAATTGTGACAATAAAAATATCTGGGGTCTATGTACCTAGATCCCGGGGAGTGAGCCCTGGGTGCCCGAATCCCGCGTGGGACAATGAAATTCAGAGGCTCCCGGCGAGGCGCGGCCGAAGGAAGGCCGGTCGGTGTCTCCTGCCTGGTGCTGTTATCATGATCAATCTACTCCGTCTTTCTCTAGCTGGGAGCCTGGAGAGCGAGGGGCGTCCTCGAAGGGGGTGGGCTGTTGGGAGAGATGACCCTGTCCCTGCAGAGCGAAAACCACCTTCCGGACGGCGTCCTGGAGGAGCAGATCCCGACTCAGATGCGGGAGGCGGGTTTTTGGTTAGGGCCATCTTACACGCCGCATACACACGCCCTAAAGAATCAGGACTTCTCTCCCTCGGGGAACCGCCCTCCCCCTAAGACCCGCGCGCTGTTCTGCCCACGACCTAAGAGAGCCCGGCATTTCTAAGCAACCCTTGGGAATGGAACGTGTCACACGTGCTCACGATCCCCTTTGCCACCCGCGTCTCTGCACTATATATATATATATATATATGTATATATGTATATATATGTATGTATATTTAGGGGGAGGACTGTGTTGGAAAGCGATTGATTTGCATTTTAACTGAAAAATAAATGAAAGTGGTTTGGCAAATTCGGAGGTTGTAGAAAGAGCTAAAGGGTAGGGGTGGAGAAGGCGACACCCCCCTTCCCAGCCCCTGGACTTCCTTTAAGCCTGCAGACCAGGGCCTCCGTTTTCAAGTTACTGTTTTCAGTCGGTTCCTACTATTATGCAGCCTGCGCCACGCACTTGAGCATCCCACCCTCTGTCTTAACCCTGGACTCGGACGCCTAGCCAGTTGTGCTACTTCTGTTTTAAATGGAAGGGGCAGAGCCTAAATTCAAAGTAATTCACAGAGGAATGCAAATGAAATCTCAGCTAAGTGTACTTAAATTCAGCAGTCTGTCGGGGATGAATGATAACTATTCTTCCCCAAATATATTAACGTCAAACAAAGGTCGGTATACTCAAGTGTAGCCACAGGAAGCCAATTTTAAATTCGGAGAAGAAGGGAGGAGGGGGAGGAAGGGAATTTTGTGTGTTTCAGGCCAAAACCCACTCCAAAGGGTGTTTGCCTGAATTGTCCCGATGACTTCTTTAGTAACTCCACTTGTGCCGACGAATGGGGTTCATTTGGGCTGAACCCAGAGGCCGGTTGGGTTTACAGTTCCTGTTAAAAAGAGGGGTCGAGTGGAGCCGGCGGCTAAGTAGAAACTCAAGGGAGAAAGAAGGAAGTCCACGGTCTTGGAATCACCCAGTCTCCGAGAAGGAGAGCTCGGCTGTGTACATCTCTTTGCATGCCCTAAAGGCGGTTTTACGGAAACTGGATCCTTGGCCGCTTCTGCTGACCAGGAATTAAGGAGATTACTTGGGAAGTGTCGGGGTATAGACAGGCCTACAAATGCGGGGTGGGGAAGAGCCCTGGGGGAATCCTGCTGTCGGCCTTGCTCTCTCCGCCGAGACCAACACAAAATGAGAGAGGGAACCGATCGCTGTAGACAGCGTAGTGGGATCTACTACCAAAAAGTTTTGGAATTTCGTGCCAGCCTCCATCGTGCCAGCCTCCACCTCCCCGTTCCCATCGGGGATCTTCAATGAGACAACACAGCACCCCTGCGCACACCTACAGAAGCTCTCCTGGGGGACATGTGCACTCGGAAGGGAGGGTTGTGCAAAGTCCCTGAAGATGGAGAATTCTAAGCCTAAACGTCTGCAATATCAAAACTGGATTCAGGAGTGAGAGGAAATGCAAGAAAACACCAATGACCTGCTGGAGAGAAAACTAGTCTTGAACTCCAGCAAAGCGCACATAACTTTAGCAAACATATCTGCATGTATATCACCCAAGCCCGGCATGCCCCTGAGTATTTTCTACAAAGACCCATTCGCTTCCAGGGAAGGTACCTGCTTTGACGTACATTCTGGAAACCAAGATCCAGTGTGGATTCCTCCATGTGCTTGAAGGAATGTCTGTGAATGTCTACAATTTCCTTAAAAAATAAAATGCTGGTTCAGTTTCAACACCAGGTTAAACAGTATCTATTGTGGACGGCCGGTAAAAAAAATTTACACTGTATAATTGACGTCCATGGAGCATAACGTAAATAATTTTAAAGGAGCCCGTGAACTAGTTCCTCTTTCAGTCCCCCTAAAAGGTGTTGCTTCTGACTTGGATGTGCTTGCGTGTGACAGCATTGGTCCTTTCAGCCGACTCACCGTGTGCGCCTCCTTCTTCTTCCATGAAAAAAAGTTGTCTTATTTGCGTCATTGCCTCGCTTACAGTGCCTGGGTCCTTCAGGCCTTTTTAAAGAAACCCTGAGCAGTTGCCGCCCTCTTGTGGAAGAAACGTAGCAGTTCATTCCGTCTAGAAAAGACAAGCTTGCCTGGTTGTGTTAAAAGTAGAAATTTAATTTCTCAAACAGGTTTGCCTTTGTATAGATCCTTGATTAATATGTGCTTAATTTTTATCTGAAATGCCAAATGCATAAAATTAAGTGTAGGCCTGGCGATTCTTGCTTTAATTCAGATAGCAAAAGCCTTCTATAATGAACATTTCCATTTTAATCTTTCTTTCTCTCCTTCCCTTCATTGCATTCTGTCATTTGACTCAGTCTGGACAAAACAAATTTCAATTTTTATTGGAATTATCTTTTTTACTTTTCTTCCCTAATTATCAAAATAATACTATGCTTAATTCAGAATATTTGGAAAGTAGAAAGAATTATAAAAACAAAGAGCCACCCATAATCGGATCTTCAGGGGACAAGCACTTCTGATATTTTGACATATTTGCTTGCTGTCTTTTTTCCAATCTTAATCCTATGTTTTGCTTTAATAGTCGAGGTCTCATTGAGTATATACTAGTGTATCCTGAAATTTATTTTATAACCTGCTTCATCCACTTATTGAATCGGGTACAGATCAGCACCGAAATCTCCCAGACTTAGTCTTCTATGAAGTGAGAAGAGCCCTGCACACTGTCAGGGACCTGGGTCCAGCTTACTCCCACAAACCATGATCCTGCGGGGAGGCCAAGTGCTCAATGCCAAGATCCCTGCCCTGATTTTTCCATGAATCCCTTCAGGTTCTCAGACACTTTACCACTAGTTCTCAGAATGTTCTGACATATAATATTAATAATAGCTAACACTGAATGTTTACTGTTCTGAGTACTTCACAGTAGTAATTCAACAACAATTCTGCATCTCTGAATTAATACGATAGCTATCTCTATTATAAGAATGATAAAATTAAAGCACAGAGAAGTTAGGTGACTTGCTTAAGATTATACAGTTAGTAACTGGGGAAGCTGGAATTTAAACCCCAGGTGGTCGGCTCCATAGTCCATACTTTAATTAAATAAAACTGCTCCTCTGAAAACTGGGGGAAGGTATAAGAAAGCAATCTGAATGTTATAAATTTTTATGATATCTTTATGCATTTGTTTATTTATTTGGCTGCATTGGGTCTTAGTTTCAGTACAAGGGATCTTCAGTGTTTCGTGTGAGATCTTTCATTGCTCCACATGAATTCTCTGCAATTCTTCACTTGTAGCACGTGAGCTCGGTAGCTGGTCACGAGGGCTCTCTAGTTGTGGTACACGGCTTAGTTGCTCCACAGCGTGAGGGATCTTAGTTCCCTGAACAGGGATCAAACCTGAGTTCCCTGCATTGCAAGGTGGATTTTGACCCACTGGACCACCAAGGAAGTCCCTGAATATTATAAATTGGTAAAAAGAATAGCAAGAAGAGATAAGAAAGCCTTCCTCAGTGATCAATGCAAAGAAATAGAGGAAAACAACAGAATGGGAAAGACTAGAGATCTCTTCAAGAAAATTAGAGATACCAAGGGAACATTTCATGCAATGATGGGCTCAATAAAGGACAGAAATGGTATGGACTTAACAGAAGCAGAAGATATTATGAAGAGATGGCAAGAATACACAGAAGAACTGTACAAAAAAGAGCTTCACGACCCAGATAATCACGATGGTGTGATCACTCATCTAGAGCCAGACATCCTGGAATGTGAAGTCAGTGGGCCTTAGAAAGTGTCACTCCAAACAAAGCTAGTGGAGGTGATGGAATTCCAGTGGAGCTATTTCAAATCCTGAAAGATGATGCTGTGAAAGTGCTGCACTCAATATGCCAGTAAATTTGGAAAACTCAGCAGTGGCCACAGGACTGGAAAAGGTCAGTTTTCATTCCAATCCCAAAGAAAGGCAATGCCAAAGAATGCTCAAACTACTGCACAACTGCACTCATCTCACACACTAGTAAAGTAATGCCCAAAATTCTCCAAGCCAGGCTTCAGCAATACGTGAACCGTGAACTTCCTGATGTTCAAGCTGGTTTTAGAAAAGGCAGGGGAACCAGAGATCAAATTGCCAACATCCGCTGGATCATGGAAAAAGTAAGAGAGTTCCAGAAAAACATCTATTTCTGCTTTATTGACTATGCCAAAGCCTTTGACTATGTGGATCACAATAAACTGTGGAAAATTCTTCAAGAGATGGGAATACCAGACCACCTAACCTGCCTCTTGAGAAACCTACATGCAGGTCAGGAAGCAACAGTTAGAACTGGACGTGGAACAACAGACTGGTTCCAAATAGGAAAAGGAGTACATCAAGGCTGTATATTGTTACCCTGCTTATTTAACTTCTATACGGAGCACATCATGAGAAATGCTGGGCTGGAAGAAGCACAAGCTGGAATCAAGATTGCCGGGAGAAATATCAATAACCTCAGATATGCAGATGACACCACCCTTATGGCAGAAAGTGAAGAGGAACTAAAAAGCCTCTTGATAAAAGTGAAAGAGGAGAGTGAAAAAGTTGGCTTAAAGCTCAACATTCAGAAAACTAAGATCATGGCATCTGGTCCCATCACTTTATGGCAAATAGATGGGGAAACAGTGGAAACAATGAGAGACTTTTATTTTTGGAGGCTCCAAAATCACTGCAGATGGTGATTGCTGCCGTGAAATTAAAAGACGCTTACTCCTTGGAAGGAAAGTTATGACCAACCTAGATAGCCTATTGAAAAGCAGAGATGTTACCTTGCCAACAAAGGTCCATCTGGTCGAGGCTATGGTTTTTCCAGTGGTCATGTATGAATGTGAGAGTTGGACTGTGAAGAAAGCTGAGTGCCGAAGAATTGATGCTTTTGAAGTGTGGTGTTGGAGAAGACTCTTGAGGGTCCCTTGGACTGCAAGGAGATCCAACCAGTCCATCCTAAAGATCAGTCCTGGTTGTTCATTGGAAGGACTGATGCTGAAGCTGAAACTCCAGTACTTTAGCCACCTGATGTGAAGAGCTGACTCATTGGAAAAGACCCTGATGCTGAGACGGATTGGGGGCAGGAGGAGAAGGGGACAACAGAGGATGAAATGTCTGGATGGCAACACAGACTCGATGGACATGAGTGTGAGTGAACTCCGGGAGTTGGTGATGGACAGGGAGGCCTGGCGTGCTGCGATTCATGGGGTCTCAAAGAGTCGGAAAAGACTGAGCAACTGAACTGAACTGAACTGAAGTAAATATTAGGTGAATCTTTGCATATCCCATTACAGAAAAAAATCTCACAATTCAAAATCTCTTAGATAGGAAAAATATTGAAAAGAATAATGGAGCTTATTGAATTCTTTGATAAGTTATTCAAATAAAAATTTAATTCCTGAAAATAATATTAGGCCTTGGTTTATGTGCAAGACACATATTTAAGTTCAAATATACTTTTAATTTTGGTTACTTTTTAAAAATGATTGACCTTATTTTTAGGACAACTTTTAGGCATCTTAATTACTTTTAAATTAAAATTTAATATTAACAAATACATAACTTAGCTTCACATTTTTACCCTAATCCAGGGTAGTGGTTAATCATAGATTCGCTTCACAGATGGTCTACATGATAGCTCTAAATGGCTACTCACAGGCCAGATAGCCTTCTAAACAAACCTGTCAACCTGGCCATTTTACCTGCAAAAATGCCAAGGATGTGGGTTATCCTGTTGGCCGTCGAGAACGTCTCCAGTTACTTGGTATAATGATGGAATAACAGCGGTACTCAAGCCCAGCTGGTGCTCGTGGTAAAGAACATGCCTGATAATAAAGAAGACATAAGAGATGCAGTTTCGATCCGTGGGTGGGAAAGATCTGCTGGAGAAGGAAATGGCAACCCACTCTAGTATTCTTGCCTGGACAATCCCATGGACAGAAGAGCCGGGCAGGCTACAGTCCATGGGGTCACAAAGAGTTGGTCAAGACTGAAACGACTTAGCAAGCACACAAGCTGTTTTACAATCCGCAGGGGTAGTTATCAACCCACCAGAAGTGATGCCCTGTCTATTAGAACAAACTCGCTGTTTATCAGCCTGGACTTTGGTAACCCTATGTGATTCATGCTCTATTTCCTCTACCTGTGATCTTGGGTAGGTTAATTACTCCTTATTTAGAACGAACACTTTGTCATGCTAACAAATGACTCTCTAGACTTGTGTGTTTTGCCTTTCATAGGTTGGCTGGTAGAGGCAATCTTGCAGTGTTGATAGGTCTCTATGTATACAGGGGTAAAGTTTACTTAAATGAAGTAGGCCTTCTTCATCTTAATCATCAGTGAAAGAGCAGGTCCTTGGGAAGGAGAGACATACTTGAAGGCAGGCCTTGAGTAATTAGAAAAGAGATGTTCACCTCACTCAGACTGTCCTTTGTTTGGGTTTGGGTTTGAATTTTGAGCTGTCCAAGGTGCTTTTAAGATAGAGGTTAAATATAAGCACTATCACATGGAAGCAAAACTTGATTTAGGAACAGGACTCCCCGGTGGTCCAGTGGCTAAGACTCGAAGCTCCCAGAGCAGGGTTTGATCCCCGTTCGGGGAGCTAGATCCCACGTGCCACGACTAAGAGTTCACATGTCACAACTAAAGATCCCGCTCGCCACAACTAAGACCTTTCACAGCCAAATGAATAAATAAAAATAAATATAAGACAAAAACCTTGATCTAGGAAAAAGAAAATCCTGCAGGGAACCCCAAATTGATGATGGATATTTTGTATAATGGCTTCCCTGATGACTCAGCCATAAAAAATAGACCTGCCAATGCAGGAGACTCGGGTTCAAGCCCTGAGTCAGGAAGATCCCCTGGAGGAGGAAATGGCAACCCACTCCAGTATTCTTGCCTGGGAAACCCCATGGGCAGAGGATCCTGGAGGGCTACAGTCCATGGGGTCACAAAGAGCTGGACACGACTTAACAACAGGTTAGTATAAACTAGTTTGCCTAGTTTCATGATACTTATTTTTTTCACTTTACTTTTCCCTGTGCTTTGTTTAAATGTTCTATCGTGGCTTAGGAATTGCTGCTACAAAGTATGAATTCACTGTCCATATTTGGACAAAATATTTTTTAATTAATTTATTTTTTATATGTATGGCCGTTCTGGATCTTCATTGCTACACGTGGGCCTTCTCCAGTTGTGTCAAGCGGGGGTTACGCACTAGTTGGGCACACTGGCTCAGCACTTGTGTTGTGCAGGCTCAGTTGCTCTGTGGCATGCGGGATCTTCCAGGACCATGGATTGAACCTGTGACCCCTGCATCGGCAGGTGGATTCTTTATCACTGAGCCACCAGAGAAGCCCTGGACAAAATATTAAAGGAAGATCTATGAGCCTCCTAGGCTGGGTAGGTTGGCTATCTAGCTATTTCTCCCTTCCTCCACAGAAGTATTGCCTTCCTTGGAAAGGAGAGCACTAGTGTACTGTCAGATGTAACGATTTGTGTTTTTCATGCAAATAGAAAGTTCTCTGATAGGGTTAAGGGACTACAGCAAACAGGGATAACAAGTGCCACATTGGTTTAAAACAGTGGTTCTCAACCCTGTTAGAATTAGTGCTCCCTTTTTAGAACAAATACTTGATAATGGCTCTTTTACTACCCTGAAATGATATTCATATCTAGCTACACATATAATTTCCCAAAAAATCAATATACAGCCTGAACTATAACATAAAGGAAAAATAAATGGAAAATAATTTATAATATTGTAATATGCAATTCAATATGTATATGAGTGGAGACCACACTGAAGACAAGAAATAATGAGACATAAATATGTATTTATAAACATCTAATCACAGTAAAGTCAGTCTCTACTGCAAATACAAGCTGAGGAAGGCATTTCAAATATTATTGGAGACATTAGCATTTGTGTGTTGATTTTCAGAAATGGTAAATAACTCTTAAATGAGATAAAGATTTTTCCTTTAGTTTACATTGACATTACTTTCCTAGATAATTCAGTGTTTATTGAAATCATATAAAAATGCTTTGTGTTTATATAAAAGGAGAGAAAAGTGAAGTCAGTCAGTCAGTTGTGTCTGACTCTTTGTGACTCCATGGACTCTAGCCCACCAGGCTCCTCCATCCATGGGATTTTCCAAGCAAGAATACTGGAGTGGGTTGCCATTGCCTTCTCCAGCAGATTTCCCGATGCAGGGATCAAACCTGAGTCTCCCACATTGCAAGCAGATACTTTACTGTCAAGAGTTGACTCTGTGCTCAATAATAAGAATTTTCATCTACATAAGTGTCCATTGGGAGATCCAAATTTTTATTTTTTACACAAATGCATTATAGGAGATCTACCCTCCTATATAAGTTATTTAACTTATAAGTTATTTAACTTATATGCAGAGTACATCATGAGAAACGCTGGGCTGGAAGAAGCAAAAGCTGGAATCAAGATTGCCGGGAGAAATATCAATAACTTCAGATATGCAGAGGACACCACCCTTATGGCAGAAAGTGAAGAAGAACTAAAGAGCTTCTTGATGAAAGAGGAGAGTGAAAAAGTTGGCTTAAAGCTCAACATTCAGAAAACTAAGATCATGGCATCCGGTCCCGTCACTTCATGGCAAATAGATGGGGAAACAGTGGCTGACTTTATTTTGGGGGGCTCCAGAATCACTGCAGATGGTTATTGCAGCCATGACATTAAAAGACACTCCTTGGGAGGAAAGTTATGACCAACCTAGACAGCATATTAAAAAGCAGAGACATTACTTTGCCAACTAAGGTCCGTCTAGTCAAGGCTATGGTTTTTCCAGTAGTCATGTATGGATGTGAGAGTTGGACTGTAAAGAAAGCTGAGCGCTGAAGAATTCGTGCTTTTGAACTGTGGTGTTGGAGAAGACTCTTGAAAGTCCCTTGGACAGCAGGGAGATCCAACCAGTCCATCCTGAAGATCAGTCCTGGGTGTTCATTGGAAAGACTGATGCTGAAGCTGAAACTCCAATACTTTGGCCACCTGATGTGAAGAGCTGACTCATTTGAAAAGACCCTGATGGTGGGAAAGATTGAGGCAGGAGGAGAAGGGGGCGACAGAGGATGAGATGGCTGGATGGCATCACTGACTCAATGGACATGAGTTTTGGTAAACTCTGGGAGTGGGTGATGGACAGGGAGGCCTGGCATGCTGTGGTTCATGGGGTCGCAAAGAGTTGGACATGATTGTGCGACTGAACTGAACTAAATTGAGCCTCTCTGGGCTCTGCCTGTTTGACAGTATTGTCCATAAATCAATCTGACAAGGCAAAAGGTACCCACAGATTTGCCAAATGTCCCCATTGAGAACCACTATTTTATAACTTTAGACAGTTTAGAAAATGTTTTCATGTATATTAAGTTTGCAAAGCATTTTTACATATAGTATCTCATTAATCCTCCTCAAAGCCCTTGAGAAAGACATTATCACTGTCATTTTAACAATGAAGTAACTGAGGTACCTAAAGGAGATGTGAAAGGCCGAGGCCATTCCCCACAGCACATCCTTATCATCTCCATGACTCATCAGTCTGGAGCACATAGAGAGATGGAACAAATGATATACTTCTGTATTTAACCCAGAAAACTCCATCGCATATAGCCTGTTTATCTAGACCTGAGCTATGCAATCTAATGACTGTGGGCCACATGTGGCTATTTAAATTAATTTAAAAATAAAGCTAAAATTAAAATATAGTTCCTTAGTCATACAGCCACATTTCAAATGTTCAAAGGTCATGCCTGGCTAGTGGTTACCATATTGGACAGCACGGGTATAGAGGTTTCTCACCATTACTGAAAGTAAGATTAGGCAACACTGAGAGGTCATTTCAATTGTGTGTGTGTGTGTGTGTGTGTGTGCTCATTCTGGAAGTAACACATATCTTTGGCAACCTGGTCACAAAGTGTTGTGTGCTTTGTCCAGACATGTTCCTTGAAACTGTAGTTTCCATATAACTGTATTGGCTAATTTGACCTCTAGTACACTGCATGGCCTATTTAGCATCTCCAGTGAATATACTCAGTCTTTCAGTTTCCCAAATTCAAAATCCTAACAAAAATTCCTATATCCTATTTTTTCCTATATGGGTCTTCCAGCATTATCCAAAGTAGTAACAGCTAACTTCTGACTCAGAGACTTAAACAGAGAAGCACCTAGGGCAGTGCTTACTGAACAGGTGGTGGTACTTAGTTGCCCAGTAGTGTCCAACTCTTGTGACCCCGTGGACTGTAGCCTGCCAGGCTTCTCTGTCCGTGGGATTCCCCAGACAAGAATACTGGAATGAGTTGCTGCTTCCTTCTCCAGGGGATCTTCCCGACCCAGGAATCGAAGCTGGGTCTCCTATATTGCAGGCAGATTCTCTACTGACTGAGCTTATTATTTCAATTTATTCCTAAACCTTCCATTGCCTTCGTGTGGCCCATTCTTTCCTCTAAGCTGCTAAAAGTCTTAAACATGACATACGCACACATATGTACACATACGCACAATGCTCAGCTTTCTGTACCTTGGTTTATGCCATTCTCTGCCTAGAATATTCTACTTCATGATTGAACTTACTTGCTTACATCTTGAGAACAGGACCAATGTATCTTTGCATTCCCAGTATCCAGCATAGTACCTGGCATGTAATCAGTACCTAATACCTCCCAATCCACACTACTTTGTATGCATTTTCTTTTGGGTCGCTATCTTATAGAATGACTGATGAAAATATGTGTGCTCCCACATAAAAATGCAGTAACCACAATTAGATTGACTAGTTTTCTGTGAGTATGGTTTCAGTGTGTCTGCCCTCTCTGATGCCCTCTTGCAACACTTACCATCTTCCTTGGGTTTCTCTTACCTTGGCGTGGGGTATCTCTTCACGGCTGCTCCAGCTAAGCACAGCCGCTGTTCCTTACCTTGGACGAGAGGTAGCTCCTTACCGCCGCCGTTCCTGACCTTCAACGTGGGATACCTCTCTAGGCCCTCCTGCGCCTGCGCAGCCACCACTCCTCGGGTGGCTCCTCCCGGCCGCCGGCCCTGGCCTCGGGCATGGGTGGCTCCTCCCAGCTGCCACCCCTGGCCTCGGGCTCGGGGTGGCTCCTCAGGGTCACCGCCTCTGGCCTCGGGCGCGAGGTGGCTTCTCCTGGCCGCCCCTGACCTCGGACGCGGGGTGTCTCCTCCCGGCCGCCACTGGCCTCACACGCGGGGTAGCTCCACTCGGCCACCGCCCCTGAACTCGGACACAGGGTAGCTCCTCTCGGCAGTTCCTGCGCCGTCGCAGCCGGGCACTCTAGGCCGCTGCCCCTGACCTCGGACGTGAGGTAGCTCCTCTCGGCCACGCTTAGTGAGCCGGCTCCAGTTTTCATTCCAATTCCAAAGAAAGGCAATGCCAATGAATGCTCAAACTACCGCACAATTGCACTCATCTCACATGCTAGTAAAGTAATGCTCAAAATTCTCCAAACCAGGCTTCAGCAATACGTGAACCGAGAACTCTCTGATGTTCAAGCTGGTTTTAGAAAAGGCAGAGGAACCAGAGATCAAATTGCCAACATCCGCTGGATCATGGAAAAGCAAGAGAGTTCCAGAAAAACATCGATTTCTGTTTTATTGGCTATGCCAAAGCCTTTGACTGTGTGGATCACAATAAACTGTGGAAAATTCTGAAAGAGATGGAAATACCAGACCACCTAACCTGTCTCTTGAGAAATCTGTATGCAGGTCAGGAAGCAACAGTTAGAACTGGACATGGAACAACAGACTGGTTCCAAATAGGAAAAGGAGTACATCAAGGCTGTATATTGTCACCCTGCTTATTTAACTTCTATGCAGAGTACATCATGAGAAACCCTGGACTGGAAGAAACACAAGCTGGAATCAAGATTGCCGGGAGAAATATTAATAAGCTCAGATATGCAGATGACACCACCCTTATGGCAGAAAGTGAAGAGGAGCTAAAAAGCCTCTTGATGAAAGTGAAAGAGGAGAGTGAAAAAGTTGCCTTAAAGCTCAACATTCAGAAAACGAAGATCATGGCATCTGGTGCCATCACTTCATGGGAAATAGATGGGGAAACAGTGGAAACAGTGTCAGATTTTATTTTTCTGGGCTCCAAAATCACTGCAGATGGTGACTGCAGCCATGAAATTAAAAGACGCTTACTACTTGGAAGAAAAGTTATAACCAACCTACATAGTATATTCAAAAGCAGAGACATTACTTTGCTGACTAAGGTCCGCCTAGTCAAGGCTATGGTTTTTCCAGTGGTCATGTATGGATGTGAGAGTTGGACTGTGAAGAAGGCTGAGTGCTGAAGAATTGATGTGTTTGAACTGTGGTGTTGGAGAAGACTCTTGAGGGTCCCTTGGACTGCAAGGAGATCCAACCAGTCCATTCTGAAGGAGATCAACCCTGGGATTTCTTTGCAAGGAATGATGCTAAAGCTGAAACTCCAGTACTTTGGCCACCTCATGCGAAGAGTTGACTCATTGGAAAAGACTCTGATGCTGGGAGGGATTGGGGGCAGGAGGAGAAGGGGACGACCCAGGATGAAATGGCTGGATGGCATCACTGACTCGATGGACGTGAGTCTGAGTGAACTCCGGGAGATGGTGATGGACAGGGAGGCCTGGCGTGCTGTGATTCATGGGGTCGCAAAGAGTCGGACACGACTGAGCGACTGAACTGAACTGAACCACAATTAATCTTGAACTTCAGATTATAAATGAGGAAAATGAAAGTATTTGGCATCTACAAACTCCTGTTTTTGTGCCAGTTATATCGTGGAAGTTTTGTGGATACAGAAGGCACAGCTCTTGCCCATGGGAGTTTCTTCGTCCTTGGAGAATGAAGTTCAATATATGATATGTCTAGAGATAATTAGGCAGTGTTCAGTAGAGCTTGTGATTGGAAACCATAAACTAAATGTTGCAGGAGTTCAGGATTGTGCAGTGTTACTGAACAGGGTGCTTGGAAAAAAAAGCTTTGTGACAGAAAGTGAATCACTTATTTTTGTTGTTGTTCAGTCGCTAAGTTGTATCCGACTCTTTATGACCCCATGGACTGCAGCACGAAAGTCTTCCCTGTGTTCACTCTCTCCTGGAGTTTGCTTAAATTGATGTCCTTTGAGTTGGTGATGCCATCCAACCATCTCATCCTCTACCGCCCCCTTCTCTTCCTGCCCTCTGTCTTTCTGAGCATTAAGAGTCTTTTCCAATGAGTTGGTTCTTCACATCAAGTGGCCAAAGTGTTGGAGCCTCCCCCACACCAGTATTCTTGCCTAGAGAATTCTATGGACAGAAGAACCTCGTGGTCTACAGTCCATGGGGTTGCAAAGAGTCAGACACGACTGAGTGACTAAAACACACAGGTCACTTACAGTGTGTCTTAAATGAAAGCAAGATTTGCATAAAGAAAATGAGAGAGCATTCTGGTTCTAGAGAAGAGCATTATAAGCAGAAGGAGAGCGTATAGTCAGGGAATCAAGGCAGAAGTGAATGTGATGTTGGCAAAGGAGGAGATGACATGAAAGTACATTTTAGCATTTACCAAGCGCTTTTTCTGTCTCTTGACGTAGCTAGAGAGGGGAGGAAAGGGTGTTGCTTCCCAGAGGTGGGAACTATGGGTTCTGCCCTAAAATATGAACTTTCCTCAAGTTTCCCTGTAATTGTGCCAAATATTTGGATTCTTTCTATCACAGTTTACCTACTATTCCCTGAATCCACTTTTGCAGTACTTGACTGCCCACTCCTCAATCAGATGGGGAAAACCCAAAAACTAGAGTGGAGGCCACCTGCTGTGAAGAGCCAACTCATTGGAAAAGACCCTGATGCTGGGAAAGATTAAGGGCAGGAGAAGGGGGGTACAGAAGATGAGATGGTTGGATGCCATCACTGACTCAATGGACTTGAGTTCGGGCAAACTCCGGAAGATGGTGAAGGACAGGGAAGGCTGGCGTACTGCAGTTCATGAGGTTACAAAGAGTCAGCCACAACTGAGCAACTGAGCAAGACAAGAATGGAGGCAAATAACAATAGGCTCAGGCCAAGGATGGAACGAAAACACCTCACCCAGCCCCATGGAAGAGTTAACACACATGGAGAAAATGCGCTGAAATTGCCAATGTAGGACAATAAACCCCTCAAAGGTAAGAACAGAGAGATTCAGAGTTTCCCAAGCCACATTCGAGAATCCCACCTCCAGATTCTAAGCCAAGATAAATGGAATTGTTCACAGCTAAGGAACAAGCATCATGTCTTATAATGATCACTGTTCTCATGTTTGGGACCCTCTCCTGGAGTAGGGTTAGCCTGGATTCAAATTAGGAGATCCGGAATAGTATGGCTTTAGGTCATCAGGTTATTTAACCCTGTTGTTGCTGTTCAGTTGCTCAGCTGTATCCAACTTTGTGACCTCATGAACGGCAGCACAGCAGCACACAGGCTTCCCGTGCCCTTCACTGGCTCCCTGAGTTTGCTCAGGTTCATGTCCATTTAATCCTGGCAGACCTAATTTTTCTCATCTTTAACATATTGGTGGGTGAAGGAGAGCACTAATTTAGGTCATTTCTATGGTGCTTTTTGATGCTCATATCCTGTGAGCCTAAGAGTTGACCAACAGCAAGGTGTATGCAAAAGGCCGACCTAGAGGCAGACACAAACCAGACTCTGTGGGAAGAACTAAGAAACTACCAAGGAAGCCCAGCACCCTGAAGGAAGGTACAAATGAAAACATTGTTCACCAGCTGCCATGGTTAAATTTCCAGAGGACTGACTTTCCAGGAGGTTGCTACCTCCTGACTGTACACAGTTTCTGTACTGGGAGACTGTGGCGTGCTTTTGACCACAGCTCATTTAGGCACTCAATTTTAATTTGACATAGTTTACATTAGGTTGATTTATTACAGCCAGGTCGTTCTGCACAGCACTCATTTCCTTAGCATTCTAAGGCTCATAACAAGGGGTGGTTCATTCCATAAGTACGCTCAACAGAATTCCTTCACAATTACTTATTATTTAAAAAGATCATGTTACAGGCAACATATTCCAAAGACTTACTATTATTAGAAGGAGAGCATCTCTGCCTATCTGCAGTTTGGATTATGAGGAGATATACAGGCGGATGCCAAGGTCTTTAAAATATTTTGAGAAAAAATTAAAAACATGTTCCTACATTTTGAATGCAAATCAAGTTTAGAAATAGAAGCAATGTGTGATGCCAGAGTTTTAAAAATAACTTGTATTTCTAAAATTTCTGGAATACAATGATTAGGAAAAGGGCTTTATTATAAGGAATCAGAAGCCTAAGTTCTAACACTCTGAGTCTTATCCTTAAAAAAATAAGATAGACTGAAGCATATAGCTATTCAAATGTTTTTATGCTAACATTCATAGCAGCATAATTTATAGCAACCAAAAAGTGGAAGAAACCCAAATATTCAACAATTAACGAATGAATACATAAAACAGAATATATTAGTATCTATATGTGTGTGCATGTGCAGTCACTCTCAGTCATGTCTCTCTCTTTGTGACCCCATGGACTGTGGCCCACCAGACTCCTCTGTCCATGGGGTTCTCCAGCTAGAATAATGGAGTGGGTTGCCATACCCATCTCCAGGAGATCTTCCCAACCCAGGGATCGAACTCGTGTCTCCTGCTACTGCTACTGCTAAGTCGCTTCAGTCGTGTCCGACTCTGTGCGACCCCATAGACGGCAGCCCACCTGGCTCCACCATCCCTGGGATTCTCCAGGCAAGAACACTGGAGTGGGTTGCCATTTCCATCTCCAATGCATGAAAGTGAAACATGAAAGTCAATTCGCTCAGTTGTGTCCGACTCTTAGCGACCCCATGGATTGCAGCCTAGCAGGCTCCTTCATCCATGGGATTTTCCAGGCAAGAGTACTGGAGTGGGTGCCATTGCCTTCTCAGATGTCTCATGCATTGGCAGGCAGATTCTTTAATGCTGTGACCTAGGAAAACCAAATATTCATCAATTAATGAATGGACACATAAAACATAATATATCTAAATAATGGAATATTATTTAACAATAAAAAGGAATGAAATACTGCTTCATGCTGCAATATGGATGAACCTTGAAAACATTTTGCTGAGCAAAGAGATTAGTCACAAAAGACTTCACATACTGTTTGATTTATCAAAATAGGTAAATCCGTGGAGACAGAAGATAGATTAGACGCCCCTTGGGGCTGGGATGGCGGTGAGGAAAACAGAAACAGGAATGGCTATTAATGGTTACCAGAGGTTCTTTGGGGGATATTGAAATGTTCTAAAATTATTATTGTGGTTATGGTTGCACAACTCTGTGAATATACTAAAAAAAAAATAAGACTGAGCTGACAGTGTTTCATAATTTTATTTATTTATTTTTGGCTGTGCTGGGTCTTCGCTGCTCCTTGCACCACTCTCGCTCCAGTGTGCAGGCTTCTCACTGTGGAGGCTTCTCTTGTTGCAGAGCACAGGCTTTAGGGCATGCTGACTTCAGTAGCTGCAGGTTGTGGGCTCTAGAGCACGGCCCCAATATTTGGTGAAAGGGCTTCATTGATCCTAGGTATGTGGGATCTTCCTGGATCAGGGATCAAACCCCTGTCTCCTGCATTGGCAGGCAGATTCTGTACTGCTGAGCCACCAGGGAAGCCCCTGAACCATACACTTTAAAAGAGTGAATGTTATGGCATATAAAGCACATCTCAATAGTACTATTTCAAAATAAGAAAGGTCTTCCCTGGTGGTTCAGTGGCTAGGACTCCATGCTCCCAGTGCAAGGGGCCTGGGTTCAATCCCTGGTCAGGGAACTAGATCCCACATGGGGCAACTAAGTGTTCAAGTGCCAAAACTAAAGATCCTGCTTGCCACAATGAAGATCAACGATCCCACGTGCTACAACTAAGACCTGGAGCAGCCGAAGAAATAAATAAACGTTTTTTTAATAAATAAAATAAGAGAGAGGCTGTGAAGAAGTGCCCAGAGGATAGACAAAAGGACTCCATGAGAGCAAAATGCTCCTACTGTTGTCTTCACTGAAGATCATCTTCTGGGAGAGGAAGTGACAACATTCCAGTATCTAAAGAAATGGATACTGATGGACTAAGGACATGAGAATGATTGCCCTATAAATGGGAAATTTAAATAAGGCAAAATGAAAACAGCATGATAGCAATTTACTTATTTTTCCCATCCAGGTTTCTTTTATATTTCATATTATAAACAGACGTAATCAGTTTGTGTGTGCGCACGCTTAGTCAAGCAGTTGTGTCCGACTCATTGCACTCCATGGACTGTAGCCCACGAGGCCCCTCTGTCCATGGGGATTCCCCAGGCAAGAATACTGGAGTTGGTTGCCATGCCCATTGTAAATAGATGTAATTGGCTTGTAGGAAACAACAAATATGATTTCAGATAATTTTGGGGGGCATCACCATGGCATGCGGGATCTTAGTTTCCCCATCAGGTATCAAACCCACCCTCTGCAGAAGTGCAGAGTCTTATCCACTGGACCGCCAGGGACTTCCCTCAGATACTTTGTATTGTTTCAAAATCATGAAGCCCATAAATCATTCTCTATCTGTCCTAGGGACAAAGAAAAGATAAGCAGAGGATTCAAGCCAAGAAACACTGATGCCCTACTGGGTGTTAATTCTACCTCTTAATCAAGATCTGCTTACCAAACAGGAAGAGAGAACATAAAAATGGTATGAAGATTTAAATTTCTTCACTCTCAACATAATTCATGCTGTAAATGTGCTCATTATGACTTTCACTAGAGCAAGAAAACTGAGATGTTGTTACAAGATTCTGTACACTGAATCCCTGCCAATTATGATGAATAAGCTGAGTCCATGTGCTTGTTCTATAAATCTCCAAAATGTCAAGGTACTGCAATTCAGCTTCCTCAAAAATATACTCTATCCAAAGAAGAGTAAAAGGTAATTAAAACTACTTAATAGCTTACTCACACTCAGTCCTATATTTGTCCAACACAGACTCTGGTTTGCTGGTGATATAACTGGAAGACATTAACTTGGGCCAAGAAAATGCATCAGATGGATATGTGGAAATGGAAATTTTATTGTAGGATTACAAAAACACAAGCCAATGATACACTAAACTATGATAAAGTTTATCATTAAAATTTTCATCAGGAATGCTAGGCACTGTATCTTGTCTTCCTGAAGGATTAGGTATTCTGCAAAAGACTGCTTGAATACCATGTTCATTCTTTTATAGATAGATATACATCATATGCTGTTCTAAACAGCAGGTGGATGCATTTTCCTCGTTTCATTATTTCTATACATTGAGGACATGGAGCAAGGAGCAAAACTCCAGTTTTCTGTTCTGTTCTGTTTAGATCTCTACATCAACACTGAAAATGCCGCTCATGCAAAATATCAGGTAAGAAGCTTAAACCCGTCAATGGTCAAAAATGGTAGTTTATGTTTTATATAGCATTATGGTGCATTATAAATTCAGTTCAGTTCAGTTCAGTCGCTCAGTCATGTGTGTTTCTTTGCAACCGCATGGAATGCAGCACGCCAGGCTTCCCTGTCCATCACCAACTCCTGGAGCTTGCTCAAACTCATGTCCATCGAGTCGGTGATGCCATCCAACCATCTCAGCCTCTGTTGTCCCCTTCTCCTCCTACCCTCAATCTTTCCCAGCATCAGGGTCTTTTTGAAGGAGTCAGTTCTTCGCAGTATCAGTGATTCCTCTTTACAAATAGTCTTTGGTGGCGCTAGTGATAAAGAATCTACCTGCCAATGCAGGAGACATAAGAGGTGCAGTTTCTATCTCTGGGTGGGAAAGATCCCCTGAAGGAGGGCAGGCAACCCACTCCAGTATTCTTGCCCAGAGAATCCCATGGACAGAGGAGTCTGGCAAGCTATGGTTCATAGGGTCGCACAGATTCAGGTTCATAGGGTCGCACAACTGAAATGACTTAGCATGCACCTTGGTTGAAACGATAAGTCCTAGACTTTCTTGGTGGTCCAGTGGTCAAGAATGCACCTGCCAATGCAGGGGACATGGGTTCGATCTCTACTCCTGGAAGAGTCCACATGCTGCAGGGCCATTAAGCCCCTGTGCCACGACTACTCAGCCTGGGCACTGCAACTACTGAAGCCTGTTCCCCCTAGAGCCCATGCTCTGCAGCTAGAGAAAGCCCGCATGCAGCAAGAAAACCAAAAATAAATACATTTTTAAAAACCGTAAGCCCTAGGAAAGACTGAGAAGCATGCCTTAGCAATCATTAAAGTTCAGGTGTAAGAATTCAGCAGATCCTCACCTACGAGCAAGTTTTGATGGCGGGAGGTGGGTGTGGGACTGCCTGATTTCCTGTACATCCTGTAGCAAGAGGGCTTCACGGAAGATGGAGTGAGAGAAAATGGAGTGGCTGTTACAAGTTTTGACTTCAGAAGAATCGCCGTGGAGGACATACTCATAGAAATTTCAGGTGCCACCTCAGCCTAGGGAGTCAGGAAAGTGAAAGAAAGTGAAGTCGCTCAGTCACGTCTGACTCTCTGTGATCCCATGGACCATAGCCTACCAGGCTCCTTCGTCCATGGGATTTTCCAGGCAAGAGTACTGGAGTGGGTTGCCATTTCCTTCTCCAAGGGAGTCAGGAGGCAGACACAAAGAACTAGAAATATGAAACCTTTGTAAAATGTCCCAAAGTTAATAACTTATGGGTACCTGTTTTTTATTTTCTCCCAAAGCTTAGTGGTTCTGTGTGCTTACATTTAGGAAGCAAGAACGGGTTCCACCTGGGAGACTTCCTACCACTCTCGAGCAGGTCTTGAGGAAAGTGGGCATATCACTTGGCTTGTGTGGCTATTTGCCCAGGTGTCTGGGTACCTGGAGGAAGCAGGTGGGCAGTTCAGGAAGCTATAAGGCCTGCAGCTTCCACACAAAGGGCCTCCCATTTAGATCTTGAAAGTTACCTCCAGGAAAGAATACGCATACAATCAAAGACGCATACACTGATGAATGGAAAGAAAAAAACCTTTCAATTTTAAAAAGAAAGGGGAAAGGGGAAGTATGGATAAATAGGGAGATTGGGATTGATATATGCACACTATTATATATAAAATAGATAATCAATAAGGACCTACTGTATAGCATATGGTACACTACTCAGTACTCTGAAATGACTTACATGGGAAGAGAATCTTTAAAAGAGTGGATGTAGGTATATGTATAGCCAATTTACTTTGCTACACAGCAGAAACTAACCTAACACTGTAAATCAATTATACTCCAATAAAAATTGATTTAGGGCCTTAAAAAAGACCTTTCCATTTTAATCCTGTGCCCCATTACCCAATCACATAGTCTTTATAGGATATATGTTAATTTATTTTTTTTAATTTATTTTTTTATCTGGCTGCACTGGGTCTTAGTTGTGGCATTTGGGATCTAGTACCCTGACCAGGGATTGAACCCGGGCCCCCTGCATTGGGAGCACAGAGTCTTTACCACTGGCCACCAGGGAAGTCCCCAGGATTTATATAAATATTTTAATAAATCTCATAATTACCCTGTGAATATTAACAATGTATATGTTAAAGTGCTTAATGATTAAATAGACCAGAATTTTTGTTATCCTATTTTGCAATTTATGTATCTTTTACTATCCCATGAACTTCAAAAAATGGAAGTAGTTTGGGTTCCTCTCCATCTTTTTTTTTTGAAAGACACTCAGTCATGTCTGATTCTTTGCAATCCCATGGACTACCCAGTCCATAGAATTCTCTAGGCCAAAAGACTGGAGTGGGTAGCCTTTCCCTTCACCAGGGGATCTTCCCAACACAGGTACCCAACCCAGGTCTCCTGCATTGTAGGTGGATTCTTTACCAGCTGAGCCACAAGGAAAGCCCAAGAATACTGGAGAGGCTCTAATTCTGTGAAATTGCTTGGGTGGTGGCAGCTGCTAAGATGAAGAGCAAGTAGAATTAATTTCTGGGGCCAGTAGTAACGGGAAAGGGAGAACAAAGAACATGCATAGTCTGAACAGGAAGCCTTGGACTCTTCAGTAGAAAAGGTTCTTATGAGGGTTTCTGGTGTTATTATTTAAAACTACGTCATAGGACTTCCCTGGTGGCCCAATGGTTAAGCATCTGCCTTGCAAAGCAAGGGACGTGAGTTCAGTTCCTGGTGGGGGAACTAAGATCCCACATGCCTCAGAGAAACTAAGCCCATGTGCTGCAACCACTGAGCCCAGAAGCTCTGGCGTCTGAGTGCTGCAGCTGGAAAGTCCATGTGCAGCAATGAACGCACACGATGCAACGCAGACCCCGAGGGCTGCAGCTAGGACCGCAGTCAGGACACCCGGATTTGATCCCTGGGTCAGGAAGACCCCCTGGAGAAGGGAAGGGCTACCCGCAGCAGTATTCTTGCCTGGAAATTTCCATGGACAGAGGAGCTACAGTCCATGGCAGGCTACAGTCCACTGGCGGGCTACAGTCCATGAGTTCACAAAGGGTTAGACATGACTGACTAACACACAAAAAAATAAATACTACATCACAAATCTACTTCTGCTTGAGTCATCCTAGTATTTAAAAAAAAATTTTTTTTTCCCCCTTTGGTAAGTCCAGATAATCAGAACATCAATTTCCCCCTTGACTCTAGGACCTAGAGTATAGTCTTAATCTCAGATCAGCTGGATGCTGAGAGGTATAACAAAAGCCATTAAGTCGACTCTTAAAGGAGCCAATCTGTAACTTGATTCTTACACGTAAAAATACTGGCAATACAAGGCAGAGACAAACTGATAGGTGTCATACCAGTCACCTGGTCAGCAAGAACTAAGGGCCGGAGTTCATGGAGAAGAGAGCCTCTGGTCAGAGAGAAAGCTGCCAAGTGAGGCAGAATCTAATCTAAGCTGGACCTTTTCACTTTTGCTTGTGTGTTTGTGTATTCTCCCCTGGACTGGATATTACTGTGCATTATTGTAGAAAGCGTGGTTGAATAAGAATTGTCCAAATGGATGAAAATAGGTAGAAAGATAGGTCTTTCTTTGGGATTGAAGGAGGCAAGACTAGATATAAAGAAACGTAATGTGGATGGACTAAGAGCCTGTCCTACAGACTAAAGTAGTGAGAAAGAAAGAAACAAATATCATATATTTCATATACAAATGAAATCTAGAAAAATGGTTCCAATGAACCTATTTGCAGGGCAGGAACAGAAACCCAGATGAAGAGAACAAACACATGGAAAAGATGAGGAGGGAGGGTGGGGACAAATTGGGAGAGTAGCTTGGCATATATACACCACCATGTGTAAGCTAGGTGGCTAGCGGGAAGCTGCTGTACAGTGCAGGGAGCTCAGCTCAGTGCTCTGGGATGGCCTGGAGGGGTGGGATGGGTGAGGGTGGGAGGCTCAGGAAGGAGGGGACATATGTATACCTATAGCTGATTCACTTCATTGTACAGCAGAAACTAACACAACATGGTAAAGCAACTATCCTCCTATAAAATAAAAAATAAGAAACAGATTTTTAGGGTACGAGAGGAGAATGGATAAAGAAATTTCTATCAGGTAAACAGGTAATATCCCTTGGATGGAAAGATTCAGGGAAGACTTGGTAATGTGAGAAGAAAGAAAATCCATGAAAGTTCCCAAGATGAACCTGTAAATGAATCAAGAAGAGGTGTATAAAGTAGTATCAATACTTAGTCGTAGGGCGAAGCTACCCTATGGGCTGCGTGAACTTTTCCAGATGGACAGCTCTGTTCCAGTGGCTCCTCCAGCATCACTCCTCCCCCAGTGGAACCAGGGAAGTGATCTGCTTGTAGATGGTGAGCAATGTCACCGATGCTGTGAAAGCAAAGAGGGTGGTCTTTGAATTCTTTTCCTGATTGATGCATTACTTGGTTCCTGTATTTTTAAAGTGGAAACATGGGCTTGCAAGAAGGCTTGCCTTCTCTGTGCCAACCTGGCCGTATCTAGGCTTTGCATAACCCACTGAGGGTTCAGTAAGTGTGATCATTTTTAGCTGCACTTCTTCTAAGAGGTATTTAGTAAGTAGCTTATGGGTATGGCCATCTCTTCCACCGGGTAAAATACAGTTCCTGTTCTCACTTTGTTTATATCAGTCTAGTTTAAAAAGTAAAGCTGTGACCTAAATTCAGGACTGCTGACAAAGGAGTTACATTTTAGCCTATTACTCAGGGAAAATACCTGTTGATTCCTCCTAGAGATATTATTACCCTTACAGCAGAAAGCAAAGAGGAACTAAAGAGCCTCTTGATGAACATGAAAGAGGAGAATGAAAAAGCTGGCTTAAAACTCAACATTCAAAAAATTAAGATCATGACATCTGGTCCCATCACTTCATGGCAAATAGGTGGGGAAAGATGGACACAGTGACAGATTTTATTTTCTTTGGTTGTAAGGTCACTGTGGATGAAGACTATAGCCATGAAATTAAAAGATGCTTGCTCCTTGGAAGAAAAGCTACGACAAACCTATACAGCATACTAAAAAGCAGAGATGTCACTTTGCTGACAAAGGTCCATATAGTCAAAGCTATCCTGGTTTCTCCAGTAGTCATATATAGATGTGACAGTTGGACCATAAAGAAGGCTGAGTGCCAAAGAATTTATGCTTTCCAACTGTGGTGCTGGAGAAACCTCTTGAGCATCCCTTGGACTGCAAGGAGCTCAAACCAGTCAATCCTGAAGGAAATCAACCCTGAGTATTCATTGGAAGGACTGATGCTGAAGCTCCAATACTTGGGCCACCTGATGCCAAGAACTAACTCATTGGAAAAGACCCTGATGCTAGGAAAGATTGAAGGCAGGAGGAGAAGGGGACAACAGAGGATGAGATGGTTGGATGGTGTCACTAACTCGATGGACATGAGTTTGAGCAAACTCTGGGAGACAGTGAAGGACAGGGGCCTGGCATGCTGCAGTTCATGGGGTCATAACGATTCAGACATGACTTAGCAACTGAACAACGACAAAAGAGATTATTATCGTGGTGAATCAAGATAGAAATTCCTAATATCCTCTCTGACACCTAAACAAGATTCAGTTAATGGGAAAGAAGTTGAAACGTAAAACAACAATGCTATGTCAGACTTGCATTGTCTTCACCTCCAGAATTAATCAACACATCTCATAACTGACCTGTTGTAGGCCCTGAATCATTCGCCTGCAGGAGAGTGCCCCTGGGTGCTATGTTTGCACACTACGTAATGCAGATGGATAGAATTTTTTAGTGGAAGGGGAACAGATTTACCTCCTTCTCTGTGACTCATGGAACACCACCCACCCTCGAGCTGTAAGTTTCCATCTCAGACTTTTGCATCCTGACCTTTGCATATGAGGCCTGACTAGCCAAGCGGCAGACTCCAATGGACGTTCCTTTCTGCAATCAGAAGAAGCTGAAATTGGGAATTCCCTGGTGGTCCAGTGGTTAGGTTTCCAAGCTCTCACTGCCAGAGGGATAGAGTTTGATCCCCCATTGGGAAAGTAGGATCCCACAAGTCGTGTGGTACAGCCAAAAAAAGAAGAAGAAACTCCAATTATATAAAAGGACATATTTTCCTGTCAATTGATTCAAATGCAGAAAAAATACAGTCACTCTAATGACTACAGAGCCCAAGTCACAAATTTAATTAAATTCTGAGTGAAATGGATCATTATTCAGGCATAAAATCCAAACAGCCAAGACCAGTCCCACCTCTTCCATCAATAAGTAGAGAACCATCACTGGAAATTTTACCTGGGGCTTTTTGCTAACATTCCCGAGTAGAGAGTGATGTGACTTATATTTTCAGCTTTGACTAATGTTACAATTAGTTGAAATATGGTATGCTTCCACACAGTTATATTTTATAACTAGTATTTTCCCTTAACAAAGACAAGATGTGGTTCATCTCATGTAACTCAGTTTAATGTTAGGCTTAGAATAAATGCGTTCTCCAAATGGAATTTTAAGTAAGAGTAAAAGCAATGGCCGGGATGGGGTGGGGGGCGGTTGGTGCAGAAAGCCCAAGGAGATTCCTGCACCGATGGAATGAAATTTAATAAAGGCGAGTGTACACAACACACAGAAAAAGAAAAGCAAGCGGTACAAAAACAGACCAGCATGGCTCAGGAAGGCCCAGGCAGGCCCCGTGCAGCCCTGCAGACACGAACTGACCGGCCAACTCTGTGGCTCAGCTTGTGCACACAGAGCGGTGGTCCTCGAGTAGTGGAGAGGCAGTCTGTCAGATTCATCTCCCCCCATCTGTGAGTCGGGGGGAGACCACTCTGAAATCCTCCTTTGAATTTTCCCTCAATCTCAAGTCCAAACTTTCAGCTTTAGAAGCTGTGACATTTTACGTTACAACTCAGGTCACATACACATACCCATAGAGATGATGTCTTCTAATATCTTCTATTCTATCCTATCCCATTTCATTCTATTAATTTATTTACCTGACTATGCCAGGTTTTGGCTGCAGCATGGAGGCCCTTCTACTTTCATTGCACCACGCATGATCTTTAGTTTGAGCACATGGGATCCAGTTCCTCGACCGGGGATCGAACCCGGGCCCCCTGTGTGGGGAGCACAGAGTCTTAGCCACTGGTCCACCAGGGAGACTGACTATCCCACTCTTTTTAAATTCTAATAAAGACATCTTTTAATGGGTTTAATTGTGTCCCTTCCCCCAACCCAATTTTATGTGTTGAAGTCCCTATAACTCAGAGGATAACCATATGTGGAGGTAGTGTCTTTACAGAGGTAATCAAGTGGAAATAAGGTCATTACGGTAAGCTCTAACTTGTAATATGACTGGTGTCCTTATAAAAGGGGGAAATTTGGACACAGTGACATGCGCAGAGGGAAGGTGGGCCAAGGAGGAAGGACGGTAACAGAGTCTACCTCACAGTCTCAGATGGAAGCAACTCTGCCAATGCTTTGATGTGGGGCTTCTAGCCTCTAGAACTGAGAAACGGTTTCTACAGTTTAAGCCACCCAGTCTATGGTACTTGGATATATGGCAGCCCCAGCAAATTAATCAATATCAGTTCAGTCGTTCAGTTGTGTCTAACTTTTTGTGACCCCATGGACTGTAGGCACACCAGACCTCCCTGTCCATCACCAGCTCCCAGAGCTTCACAAACTCATGTCAACTGAATCAGTGATGCCATCCAACTATGTCATCCTCTGTCGTCCCCTTCTCCTGCCCTCAATCTTTCCCAGCATCAGGGTCTTTTCCAATGAATCAGTTCTTCACATCAGGTGGCCAAATTTACTAGAGCTTCAGCTTCAGCATCAGTCCTTCCGATGAATATTCAGGACTGATTTCCTTTAGGATTGATTGGTTTGATCTCGTTGCAGTTAAAGGGACTCTCAAGAGTCTTCTCCAACACCGCAGTTCAAAAGCAAATTAATACAATACAATAAATTGATTTCCTGACTCATTAACGAATTTTGGAGAGTGGTTTAGGGAAAATAAATTTGGTCCCACTGCCCTCTCCAGCATCTTCTGTCCATCTTGAATACTTGCAGTGGCAGGGAGCTCACTGTCTCCCAGGGCATTTTATCTCCGGGTATCTCTGGCAGAGCTAAAATATGATCCCGTACCTTTTGTTCTACACCTCAAAGGCTATCCTTTGGAATCGTAGAGAAAAATTGAAGTCTTCCTCATCATGACAGTTTTCCAGCCGGACATTTGTTCTGGGGCTGTTGTATTTGTCCTATCTCCTATAAACTCTCTGCTTTCTCCCATGTTAGTTTCCTTCAGTCAGTCCCTTGAACATCCTTGTCTTTGCTTTCCTGCTGACCTGTCCTGCAAAGTGCGATTGTCTGCCTTTCTCCCCAGCTGGCTAAACCCAGCCTGTTCCAAAGACCCAGGTCATCCTCACCTTTACAAACACTTGTTTAATCTTAACAATGCAAAGCAATTGCTTCGTTCTCAAAACATGTAACACATTGTGCTAAAGAGTACTGAAGACTGGCCAGTATTTGTTAGTACTTAGGGTAACTTATCCTTGGGTATGGAAAGCTTGATGAAGTGGCTAGTTTAAGTACCAGATCCCAGTGGGCATGCCTGAGTTAGCATCTTTGCAGCTACTTTCTAACCTCTTTCCTTTGTTAAATCAATTTTTCCCAAAGTCTTTTCTAGCCAGCCTCCTCTTGAGGTAAGTAGAAGCTCTGAATCAATAGGCCACTAAAGAATCCACAGATATAGGAGAAATCTCTGGTGGCACAATGGTTAGGACTGTGCTTTCACTGACATGGCCTCAGGTTCGATCCTCAGTGGGGGGATTAAGATCGTAAAAGCTACATCATGAAGACAAAAAAAATAAATAAATAAAAATAAAATTAATTAAAATGAAATAATAAAAAGAATCCACAAGGTCTTATAAATCTGAAAGCAGACTGCTGACAATTTTGTAGTTCCTTAAAAGCTTCTCTTCCCATCTATTTTGTCCTCCCCTCATCTATCCCCTCTTTTTTTTTTAAGATTTTTTTGATGTGGACCATTCTTAAAGTCGTTATTGAATTTGTCACAATATTGCTTCCGTTTTATATTTTGGTTTCTTGGCCGAGATCTTAGCTCCCTGGCCAGGGATGGAACTCACACCCCCTGCAATGGAAGGCAAAGTCTTAACCACTGGACCACCAGGGCAGTCCCTTCCCTTCTCTATCTTTATTCCTCACGCTGCCTCAGGTGATCTTGCCACTTTTGTGGCTGTAAACACCCAGAGACTTTCCTGGTTCTCTCATAGACTTCTCTAGCCCAGATCTCTTTTGCTGGTGTTTGTTCAGTCACCAAGTCACGTCTGATTCTTTGCGACCTCATGGACCCCAGGCTTCCCTGTCCCTCACCATCTCCGGGAGTTTGCTCAAGTTCATGTTCATTGAATCAGTGATGCCATCCAATCATCTCATCCTCCATTGCCCTCTTCTTCTGCCCACAATCTTTCCCAGCCTCAGGGTCTTTTTCACTGAGGCAGGTGTTCACATCAAGTGGCCAAAGTATTGGAGCTTCAGCATCAGTCCTTCCCAAGTATATTCAGGGTTGATTTCCTTTAAGATTGACTGGTTTGATCTCCTTGCAGTCTAAGAACTCTCTAGAGTCTTCTCCAACACCACAGTTTGAAAGCATCAATTCTTCAGCACTCTGCTCTCTTTATTGTCCAGCTCTCACATCTGTACATGACAACTGGGAAGACCAGATCTCTTACATGAGCTGTAATTCAGCCATCCAATAACGGATCTCACAGACTCCTGAAGCCCTACAGGTCCAAAGCAGGAGCCATTCCCTTCTCAAGGAATGACCTCACACATTTGCCCAAACTAGAAACATGGATATCACTGTAACTCCTCCCCCACAGCCCATGAGGCGCAACTCCTGTGGATTCCACCTTCTTAATATTTCTCAGATTGACCTTTTTCATTTTAAACCCTGGCCACTGCCTACATTCCACCTCTCAGCCTGGCACCTAGTTGACTGTATCAGCTTCAGAAGCTCTCCTGGTTTTCACCTCTCTCCACGTGATTCATATTTCCTCTGCAGTTTGAGTGATCTTTTCTGAATATCAATTAATCATACCATTTTTGTACCAGTCAGTGCCCAGCCAAGGAAATCAGCTACACTGAGAAGCAGATGTAATTTCATACCCCAAACAAAAAAAGGATGGAGAGGCCACCCAGAGATTAGCAACAGCAGAAGAAAGAGCTGCTTCCACCCAAAGTGGGAAGGATGAAGGGAATAGGGTTCTTACTAGAGCCCAGACTCTGGAGTCACCCAGCAGAGGCAGGCATTACATCAAGCCTGTACAGAGAGAAAAGAGGCCATGGGCAGATATAGCTGCAGCTGGCGATGCTACCTGATGCGGAAAAAATCATGGAGAGGCTCCCTTCCCGTTGCCACACAGTCCCCCAACAGTGCCTCCCTTTGACTAAACCAGCCAGAAGTCAGCAAATACTGGGGTCTGGGAGACACAGCCTGCAAGGATCAGACAGGACAGTGCAAGGGAACGGCCGTGAGAGGATGCAGGGCAGTCAAGCACTCGACCTCCCTTCGAGAAACTTTTTTTTTTTTTTTCATTTGTCTACACCAGGTCTTAGCTGCTGCATGTGGGATCTTCCTTTCGGCATGTGGGATCTTTCATTGCTGCATGTGGGATCTAGTTCCCCGACCAGGGATCGAACCCAGGCCCCTGTGTTGGAAACTTGGAATCTTAGCCACTGGACCACCAGGCAAGTCCCTAGAAACTTGACAGGTTTCTCCCTTAAATCCTCAGCACAAAGTACAACTCCCGGCCATGAAGGATGAGGTCGTGTTCTCTTGCTCTTGATCCTGCTTTGTCTCTCTAGGGTTGCCCCGCAGCAGGCCCACCAACCCTGCCCTATCCTCACACTCAACTCAGTGCTCCCAGCTGTCTACCCACAGCCTTCTGCATGGGCTACTCACACCACTAAGCCTTTACACGTGCTCCTCCTTGGAATGGGATCCCACTCCTTCCTCCCCTTCTCAGGCCCAGCTCCTGCTCCAACATCAGAGCACCCTCCTCACACCCTCTCTGTCTGGCTGGGTGCCCTTTCTGCGTTTCCATGCCACCCTGTGCTCAGCTCGTTATAGTACTGGGTTGGTCAAAAAGTTCATTCAGGGTTTTCTGTAACATGGAAAAACTTGAAAAAACTTTTGACGGACCTAATATTATCCTTTGGTTACTGAAAGTGTCAGCTTTCTGGTCTTCCTCACTGGAATATAATCTCTTTAAAATTAAGACTAAGGACCTTAGTCTCCTCCTCCTTCTCAATGCAAAGAATATTGCTGTTTAATCACTAAGCCCTGTCTAACTCTTTTGTGACCCCATGGACTGTAACCCACCAGGCTCCTCTGTCCATGGGATTTCCCAGGCAAGAATATTGCAGTGGGTTGCCAGTTCCTTCTCCAAATGCAAAGTATAATGCCTAATATAGGTAGTAAATGCTTGGTGAATAAACAAATAAATTTGGTCTTCAGAGAAGTTATACTTCACTTAGGATGGCCTGGCCAGTTCTACTAAAAAGTTATGACTTCATTTTTCAACCACAAGGTTTGTTTTTAAAATGCTGTCCAGGTATTTTTAATACTGTGAAAGATTTCCTTTCTGGAGACCAGGGAATTCCTGCCAAATACTTTCAGAATATGACTTTAAAACTGAAAAATCACCTAAGAAAGCTAAAAAGTCTTCAAAGCTATTTAAGGATACCTTTTTTATTTAACATATAATATTTTATTTAACAAATAATAGCTTTGTTACAAATCATAGTAGAGCACCACTCTACTATGGTTCAAAGAGAACCACTTTTGCTTGAAAGAGCAGCTGATAAACAAACAGACATGGGTGTCTGGCAGGCATTTTCTCAAATATCAACAAAATTTAAGTGCTCACTGCAAGGAAAACAATGGCCAGTGTTTGTCACCGATGATAAAATGTAAGGCTTCAAGCAAAACTTTTGAAAGCTTGTATTTGCCACTGTGAGCTTGACCACTTCTCAGTATTTATAATCTTTTCTGATGACATAGGCGGTTAGAAGAAGTTCTCCTTTTCAGAACAAATTACCACAAACTGAGTGGCTTAAAACAGCACAGTTTTTTTAAATTTATTTTTTATTAAAGAATAATTGCTTTACAATATTGTGTTAGTTTCTGCTGTACCTGAAGTGAATCAGTCACACACATATACATATCCCTGCCCTCCTGAGCCTCCCTCCCACCTCCCCCATCCCACCGTCTAGGTCATCACAGAGCACCAAGCTGAGCTCCATATACTAAACAGCAGATTCCCACTACCTGTCTGTTCTTACACATGGTAGTGTATTTATGTCAATCCAATCTCCCCATTCATTCCACCGTCCCCTTCCCCTCCTGCATCCACATGTAAACAACACAGCGTTTTTTAAATCTCAGAGTCTCGTTAGCTAGAGGCTTAATACAGGTCTCAACAGGCTAAAACCAACGGCTGTCAGCAGGGCAGCCTGAAGGCTGTAGGGGAGACTGTTTCCCTGCTTTTCCTAGCTTCTAGAGGCTGCTCAATTTCCTGGGTTCTTGGCTTCTTCCTCCAAGTTCAAAATCAGCAACATAGGGTCTCTGATCTCTGCTCTGTCATCATGTCTTGCCTCTGACTCTCTGTCTCAGGGAAAATGAGAGTCCCTGTCCGACTCTTTGTGACCCCATGGACTATACAGTCCATGGAATTCTCCAGACCAGAATACTAGAGTGAGTAGCCTTCCCCTTCTCCAGGGGATCTTCCCAACCCAGGGATCGAATCCAGGTCTCCCGCATTGCAAGCAGATTCTTTACCAGCTGAGCCACACTGCACCCATCTGAATGGTCCCAACTGATTTCTCTATGTTGAGCTAAGCCGATGTGCAAACTTCATCTCAGTTTAGTTCAGTCTCTCAGTTGTGTCTGACTCTTTGAGACCCCGTGGATTGCAGCATGCCAGGCCTCCCTGTCCATTGCCAACTCTTGGAGTCTATTAAAACTCAAGTCCATTGAGTCGATGATGCCATCCAACCATATCATTCTCTGATGTCCCCTTCTCCTTCCACCTTCAATCTTTCCCAGCATCAGGGTCTTTTCAAATGAGTTAGCTCTTTGCATCAGGTGGCCAAAGTACTGGAGTTTCAGCTTCAACATTAGTCCTTCCAATGAATATTGAGGACTGATTTCCTTTAGGATGGACTGGATGGATCTCCTTGCAGTCCAAGGGACTCTCAAGAGTCTTCTCCAACACCACAGTTCAAAAGCATCAATTCTTTTCATCTTTCAGCTTTCTTTATAGTCCAACTCTCACATCCATACATGACTACTGGAAAAACCATAGCCTTGACTAGATGGACCTTTGTTGGCAAAGTAATGTCTCTGCTTTTTAATATGTTGTCTAGGTTGGTCATAACTTCCCTTCCAAGGAGTAAGTGTCTTTTAATTTCATGGCTGCAATCACCATCTGCAGTGATTTTGGAGCCCAAAAGAATAAAGTCTGATACTGTTTCCCCATCTATTTCCCATGAAGTGATGGCACCAGATGCCATGATCTTAGTTTTCTGAACATTGAGCTTTAAGCCAACTTTTTCACTCTCCTCTTTCACTTTCATCAAGAGGCTCTTTAGTTCTTCTTCACTTTCTGCCATAAGGGTGGTGTCATCTGCATATCTGAGGTTATTGATATTTCTCCCGGCAATCTTGATTCCAGCTTGTGCTTCTTCCAGCCCAGTGTTTCTCAGGATGTACCCTGCATATAAGTTAAATAAGCAGGTTGACTATACACAGCCTTGACGTACTCCTTTTCCTATTTGGAACCAGTCTGTTGTTCCATGTCCAGTTCTAACTGTTGCTTCCTGGCCTGCATACAGGTTTCTCAAGAGGCAGGTTAGGTGGTCTGGTATTCCCATCTCTTGAAGAATTTTCCACAATTTATTGTGATCCACATAGTCAAAGGCTTTGGCATATTCAATAAAGCAGAAATAGATGTATTTCCAGAACGCTCTTGCTTTTTTGATGATCCAGTGGATGTTGGCAGTTTGATCTCTGGTTCCTCTGCCTTTTCTAAAACCGACTTGAACATTTGGAAGTTCATGGTTCATGTATTGCTGAAGTCTGGCTTGGAGAATTTTGAGCATTACTTTACTAGTGTATGAGATGAGTGCCATTGTATAGTAGTTTGAGCATTCTTTGGCATTGCCTTTCTTTGGGATTGGAATGAAAACTGACCTTTTCCAGTCCTATGGCCACTGCTAAGTTTTCCAAATTTGCTGGCATATTGAGTGCAGCACTTTCATAGCATCATCTTTTAAGATTTGAAATAGTTCCACTGGAATTCCATCACCTCCACTAGCTCTGTTCATAGTGATGCTTCCTAAGGTCCATTGACTTCACATTCCAGGACGTCTGGCTCTAGGTGAGTGATCACACCATTGTGATTGTCTGGGTCCTGAAGATCTTCTTTGTACAGTTCTTCTGTGTGTTCTTCCCTTCCAGTCAAATATCTGTGTAAACCCAGATGTTCTTCCTTTGGTTCAGCCAGACACCAGTGCAGCGCAGCAGGCTGAATGCAGAAGCAGCTATGAGAATCCAGCTGTCTTCTACAAAGTCAGATGTCAAAGCAGTTTATAGAAATGTAGAACAGTGCCTTTCTTCTCACTAATTTTTCTTCAAAGTATGGATTTTTCCGTAAAAATATACTATACACATTAACAGGTAATAGGTGTATTACTGTTACTTTAAAAAAGATTAATAAGTTATAATGTTTTTCAGTTTAATATCTAATGTGATACATTTTGATGGATATAACTCACATAAACAAAAGCTTTTTGAGGTCCTCAATAACTTTTAAGAATATAGAGGAGTCCTGAGAGAAAAATGTCTGCAAACTGATGCACTAGAGGAACAGTTCTTCCAATGACACAGATGAATATGGGATCTTTAACTATGTACTCTGCTTGTTGGAGAGTTTGCCCATCCCTCAGCCAGTGCATATATCTGGAAGAAACTATAATTCAAAAAGATACATGCATCCCAAAGTTCATAACAGCACTGTCTACAATAACCAAGACAAGAAAGCAATCTAAGTGTCCATCAGCAGATGAGTGGATAAAGATAGGGTTATATATGTATATAACCATCATATATATATTATATCCATATCCAAATCATATATATATATGATACATATATATCATATATATATATATATATGGAATGAAACTCTGGAATGCTACAATGGAATACTTATTCAGTTCAGTTCAGTCGCTCAGTCGTGTCCAACTCTTTGCGACCCCATGAATCGCAGCACGCCAGGCCTCCCTGTCCATCACCAACTCCCGGAGTTCACTCAGACTCGTGTCCATCAAGTCAGTGATGCCATCCAGCCATCTCATCCTCTGTCGTCCCCTTCTCCTCCGGCCCCCAATCCCTCCCAGCATCAGAGTCTTTTCCAATGAGTCAACTCTCCGCATGAGGTGGCCAAAGTAGTGGAGTTTCAGCTTTAGCATCATTCCTCCTGAAGAAATCCCAGGGTTGATCTCCTTCAGAATGGACTGGTTGGATCTCCTTGCAGTCCAAGGGACTCTCAAGAGTCTTCTCCAACACCACAGTTCAAAAGCATCAATTCCTTGGTGCTCAGCCTTCTTCACAGTCCAACTCTCACATCCATACATGACCACAGGAAACACCAAAGCCTTGACTAAACAGACCTTAGTCAGTAAAGTAATGTCTCTGCTTTTGAATATGCTATCTAGGTTGGTCATAACTTTTCTTCCAAGAAGTAAGCGTCTTTTAATTTCATGGCATACTACTCAGCCGTAAAAAGAATGTAATAATGCTGTTTGTAGTGACGTGGATGGATTTGGAGGGCATTATGTCCAGTGAAATAAGTCATAAAGAGAAAGACAAGTACCATCTGATATCATTTATGTAAGGAATCTGAAATACAACACAAATGACCTTATCTACAGAACAGAAGGAGACTCATGGACATAGAGAAAAGACTTGTGGTTGCCAAGGGGGAAAGAGGGATGGATTAAGAGTTTCAGATTAGCAGGTGCAAACTATTATATATAAGACAGATAATCAACAAGGTCCTACTGTATTACACAGGGAAACTATATTCAATATCCTGTGATAAACCATAATGGAAAAGAATATGAAAAATATATATATATATAAAACAATACTGAAGCACTTTGCCGTACACCAGAAATTAACACAACATTGAATCACTTATACTTTAGTAAGATGAAATTATAAGCCCCAGTTTTAAACGGTGATCATGTACGCAACAGTCATGCCCATCAGCCACAGATCCAGGAATACTTTTAATTGAGTACCCAATCATGTGCCAGGGAATCTGACATGTACTTTCACATTTCTCATCCGTTAAATAGAAGATCAATCACAACAGGCATTGTTAAACAGGTCACCAAGGAAGAATCTGTGGAATTTCCTCTCATTCTGGAGGCTTCCAAATATAGACTAGTTTCCCATTCTTCTGTACAATGAGGGGTGCTTAGTAATCGTAATTGTTACTGTTGTTGTTGCAGGCATGTCAGAAAAAATGTTCATGGTAAACTAGATGATGTCTCAACAATATGACTGAAAAGCCTGTGTTTGTCTCCCCATCACAATAACATCATAGATCAGTAGAGTGAAACTATCGAGCTGTAATACAGACAATCTTTCAGTAGGATTTTCCATTTTTCGATAGGTTTTGTTAATGTCATATTTGTAAACCCGAAGTGACTTTATCAAGACTCTATAGTATTTTAGTCATGTATTCTCATAGATGAGGAGGTAGAATTCGGTTCCATGATGTTTGTAGCAAATACTGGGCTCCTTTCTTCTTGTCTCTGTCACCAGAGAGCATACACAGCCTTGGGACACTTCTTAACCTCTCATAGACCCCAGGTTCCTCATCTCCCTCTTGTGTTTAGAAATGCCTATCCATGATCACAGTTTTTGAGGCTCAAATGCAACAATAAAGCATTGCTCTTGATAAACTGTAAACTGTTTTACACAAGTGATGCAGCCAAGAAGGAATTTGATAAGATGACTTTATTTCTCCTTCCCATTTTCATTAGTCCTAACCAGGTTTCAGGTGAATGAGAAGATTAGCAATTGTTTTGAACGTGCTCATTTTGAGATGCCACTTTACATCCAAAATATCAAGGAGGTAGGCAAACATAAGAGTCTGAAATTCAATGGGAGAGGCCTGGCCTGGATATAAATTTGAGAGCATCTGTATTTATATGACATGTAGAGCTCAGTTGAGACTGAATAAATATTATCAAGATAATAGGCATGAATAGAGGAGAGTTTCAAGGACTGAGACTGAAGTCTTTAAGATCAAGATTCTGAGGAAGAACCAGCAAGAAAGACTGAGAAGGGGTGACCAGTGACGCACAAAGAAAATCTGCAGAGTGTTGTGATCTGAAAGAGAAGTCAAAGTGTGTATTAGGGAGCCCAGAGTGGTCAAGCCTGCCAGGTTAGGTGGGGAGTAAGAATTGGCACTTGGATTTAGCAAAAGGAAAGTCAGTTAATGATCTTGACAAAAATGGGGTTATGGTGGCAAAAAAAATGCCCCAGTGAAGTGAATTCAAGAAAGAATTCTTGAAAAACTGGAGACAGCAAGTATAGACTTTGGAACAGTTTTGCTGTAAAGGGAAACAGAAAAGCAGAGGAAGAAGGAGAAGATGGGGTTGAGAAGTTTTGTGTTCTGGGAATGTTTTGTTTTTTTTATGGAGATGTTTATAAGATGTTTGCAGATACTCACTGTATCTGTATCTCTTTATATGCAAATATACAAAGAGCCAAGGCAGGACATGGGTGAGTTTCGCTCTTGATTTCTCTTTTCAAGAACCTGGTTAGCGACTGTATAAAAAAGAAAGGGAAAAAACCCAAGCCTTACAAAGAAACTGATGCACTGTCCCCAGATTCACAACCAAGAAGCAGATTTTAATTGGCTTCAGACTTTGCACAGAAATGAACCCAAATGGATTCAACTTTACTGAACTATGTATCGTTTATTTTGTTACTGAAATAAGAGTATCAGGCAACTGGAAATCAATGAATTGATTTAAATATTATGCAAAAGATGGAGCTATTACTATGGACACATTTTTATGATTTAAAAATCACATTTCAGCATTTCCTTATGTCAGGGGCTATGACAGGGCAGCATTGATTAACACATTCAGACCCAATCATCAAGAAAAAGACTTGGAACTGCAAATTTCTCTTGTAAAAGATGTCTTCTTAGGTCCACACTAAGTTCAAAGTTATTAAATAATGACAGTTGGGTTTGGGAGTTTGAGGGCCTGTGATTTGTTTTTAACTTTTTACTATGAAAAATTTTATAATATGAAAAAGTACAGAGAATGGAGAATGACCCTCCCCACCATATACTCAGGACCCAGCTTCGAAATTTTCAACTCATGGCTAAGCTTATTTCATTTATGGCCTCACTCATCTCTCTCTCCCCCCAAACACTTAGACCGTTTTGAAGCAAATTCTAGCTATCGTATCATTACATCGATAATTATTTCACTGCACGTCTAAAAGAGGAGAAGGACTCCTAAAAAAAGTCCACTTAACTATATGATCATTTTCATATCTAAAAATTAGTTTCTTAATTCTATTAAATATTCTCCAGGGTTCACATTTCCTCACACTAACTTCAGTCATATACAACTCTTTGTGACCCCATAGACTGAACCCAGCCAGGCTCCCCTGTCCATGGGATTCTCCAGACAAGAATCCTGGAGTGGGTTGCCCTGTCTTCCTCCAGGGGATCTTCCCTAACCAAGGATTCGGCCTTGTCTCTTGCATCTCCTGCATTGGCAGGCAAGTTCTTCGCCACTAGCGCCACCTGGGAAGCCCTCAATGTCCCATAAATGTCTTTTTACATGTAGCTTGTTTGAATCAAGATCCCAATGAGGTCTACAAATGGACACATCATTTCTGAAAGGGATCAATAGATATTTTTAAGGCAGTTTTGCAAATTACCAGGAACTCTTTTGTATTATGGTATACAGTATAAAATCAGTCTTAATTGAAATGCAAACAGTGTGTTTTTAAATACAGTTCTATAAGGTGTAAATGTTAGTCACCCAGTCATGTCTGATTCTTTGCGACCCCATGAACTGTAGCCCACCAGGCTCCTCTGTCCGTGGAATTCTCCAGGCAAGAATATTGTGGTGGGTAGCCATTCCTTTCTCCAGGGGATCTTCCCCACCCAAGAATCAAACACCGTCTCCTGCGTTGCCAGATTTTTTTACTGTCTGAGCCACCAGGGAAGCCCATAAGGTGTAATGACTCTTCCAAATTTCAAAAAGCATTTTCTCAAACAAAAAGTAGGAACAGAGTTTGTGTCTGCCAATTGCAAACACATTCACAATTGATATGAAAGTTTTCCATTGAAAATACAAAATCTTAACTGAAATATATTTTTCTTCTAATGGTTGATTTGGCTTCCAACCTAACATAGCCAGCTTTAACATTCTTCAGCTCAGATCAGTCCTTAGAAACTAGTACTCTCTTACCCTTCAAAAAGAACCAAACAAACCAAAAACAATAGTAATAATTAAGTGTTAGGGAAAAAAATTTTTTTTTTACTGCGCTGCAAATCTTGTGGGATTTTAGTTCCCTGACCAGGGATAGAAACTGCACCCCCTATCTTCAAAGTGCAAAGTCTTAACCACCAGGGAGGTACCAGAAATTTTTTCATATATAAATTATGACTGATTTGGGGGTATTTGGCTGGAGTACAATATGGACCATGTGACTATAACACATAAGATAGTAAAAGTTAAGCAAACAGATATCTTAAATTACACTAACTTTTTGCTTTCAGTGTCACCATGATAGAGTGTGAGAACCCAAAGGAACCTTTGAGCTCCAGCCCTGTTCGGGAAGAGATGGGGCAACTGAGGCCGAATGACTGGCTTGGGGTCAAAGAGCAGGATAGCTGGGTCCCCTGACTCCCAGCAGATCCTTTGCCCTGCTGCTGCGTCACTGTATGTCCTAAATCACCAGGTTATTTCTGATTCAAAGTCACTTCTTTTGTGTTAAGTGTCTTCTTTCACTACTGATTATTAGAACAAGACTCAAGAGAACTGCATTTCAATTGTCATTTATCTTTACTTTCTATAGTCATTTCAGAGAATGTTGGCAATCATTTTAAATGGTTTGATTTTGTTTCACTATTTAATATGAACTTTATTTAACTATTCTGCTAAGTCACTTCAGTCGTGTCCAACTCTGTGCGACCCCATAGACGGCAGCCCACCAGGCTCCCCCGTCCCTGGGATTCTCCAGGCAAGAACACTGGAGTGGGTTGCCATTTCCTTCTCCAATGCATCAAAGTGAAAAGTGAAAGTGAAGTCACTCAGTGGTGTCCGACCCTCAGTGACCCCATGGACTGCAGCCTTCCAAGCTCCTCATAGCCCTACTCAATTTCTATGAAATCCTTTTGGCCAAGATGGAATAGGATCCTAGTGTAGTTTTCAAAGCTTGGGAAATATTTATTCTCTACAAATTACACTAATGTTTATCTTTTAAAACAGTCTGCTGTCATATTTATAGTTGCACGAAAGTACAGCATCATACTTATCAACTTTCACTTATAGCAAAGATTCATTATCAACCAACTACAAAAAAATTTTTTAAAGGAACATCACATAATCTGTTGTAATAGCTCCCCCTAGTGAACGTTCCCCCTATTATTTTCTGAACACCCTTTGAATTGGATTGATTGCATGCGTGCATGTATGCTCAGTTGCTAAATCGTGTCTGAGTATTTTCGACCCCACAGATTGTAGCCAGTCAGGCTCCTCTGGACATAGGATTTTCCCTTTAGGGTTAATATAATGGTTATTATACAATTTCTTAGACATTTTCTTTCTATCATGCATTAAAAAAAAAGTTACGTCACCAAATGATCTTTTCAGCTCCACATACACCCCCCCAAAATTAAACCTAACAGCAGAATAGTTTCCAACTAGAAAAGAAAAGTATTGTTTTTTTTCTCATTCAACTTGCAACAGGAAAAATGAAAAAGAACAAAGAATCCAACAAATACGATTGATAATAACAACTTGTGATTTATTGAGGATTCATTATGTGCTATGGATTTTGCTCAGCACTTCCATGGGTTATTTAATGTAATTCTTGTATCATTTCATACTATTAATACTATTACTCTTTCATTTTACAGATGAAGAAACTAATTCTTCAACCAAAGGACATGTAACCAGCACATGACAGCTGAAATTTTAATTTAGGTGGTCTTATTCCATGATCCATATTGTTGTTGTTCAGTCACTAAGTCATGTCCAACTCTTTTGTGACCCCATGGACTGTAGCCCGCCAGTTCATGGAATTTCCCAGGCAAGAATACTGGAGTGGGTTGCCATTTCCTCTTCCAGGGCATCTTGCCAATTCAGGGACTGAACCCGAGTCTTCTACAATGGCAGGTGGATTCTTTACCACTGACATGTATCAAGCCACTATTTTATTTTATTCTGTTGACACAGCTGTAGAATAACGCATGTGCCAAATCTGGTTTTTCTCCTAATAGCAAACATGTTCACCAGATTACTTCATTCTTATCCATTCTATTTGCTCATATCGCAGAAGGCTGAAGGTCTTCCTACCCCAGGGTTGTACTTCCCCTCTTTCTGCATACTCACCTGAGTCTATAACTGCTGCCTAGAGAGAAGGTGTATTAATTAACTCCAGGACTGGGGCAGAAGTTCTCCAAATTAAAAAAAAAAAAAAAGGAATAGAATAGGAGCATATCACAAGGACAGAGGTGCTAGCTTGAGACTTCTGGCAAAACCTGGGACAATTTGTGCACCAAAATGATTCATTTTACGGACTTTCCTAGTGGTCCAGAGACTCTCCTCTTCCAACGCAGGGATTGCAGGTTCAATTCCTAGTGAGGGAACTAAGATCCCACACACTGTGTGGCATGGTCAAATAAATAAGTTAAATTTTTAAAAAATGATTCATTTTAAACCATTGAAGAATTAAGAATTCATGAGTTCATACTACTAGGTTGGTGCAAAAATAATTATGGTTTTGGACCCTGAATTTTAAATCGTTATAACTAGGCTCAAACACATCTTTATTAATCAAAACAGGAACAATTTCAATCAACACTTTTTTGAAAATGAGAAATTAGTTTGTTTATTCCTATGGTTTTTCCAGCAGTCATGTATGGATGTGAGAGTTGGATTGTGAAGAAGGCTGAGCGCCGAAGAATTGATGCTTTTGAACTGTGGTGTTGGAGAAGACTCTTGAGAGTCCCTTGGACTGCAAGGAGATCCAACCAGTCCATTCTGAAGGAGATCAGCCCTGGGATTCCTTTGGAAGGAATGATGCTAAAGCTGAAACTCCAGTACTTTGGCCACCTCATGCGAAGAGTTGACTCATTGGAAAAGACTCTGATGCTGGGAGGGATTGGGGGCAGGAGGAGAAGGGGATGACAGAGGATGAGATGGCTGGATGGCATCACTGAGTCGATGGACGTGAGTCTGAGTGAATTCTGGGAGTTGGTGATGGACAGGGAGGCCTGGCGTGCTGCAATTCATGGGGTCACAAAGAGTCGGACACGACTGAGTGACTGAACTGAACTGAACTGATAGCATAAAAATCCGTGCTTCAGGATTTGAGGAACTCTTGGAAAGCATTTTCTGCATCCTGCTGGTAGTGGAAGTATTTTCCCTGCAAAAGTTGTTGAGATGCTTGCAGAAGTGGTAGTCAGTTGGTGAGAGGTCAGGTGAATATGGTGGATGAGGCAAAACCTCGTAGCCCAATTCATTCAACTTTTGAAGTACTGGTTGTGTAACATGTGGTTGGGCATTGTTGTGGAGAAGAATTGGGCCCTTTCTGTTGATCAATGCTGGCTGCAAGCATTGAAGTTTTTGGTGCATCTCATCAATTTGCTGAGCATACTTCTCAGATGTAATGGATTCGCTGGGATTCAGAAAGCTGTAGTGGATCAGACTGGCAGCAGACCACCGAACAGTGACCATGACCCTTTTTTTGGTGCAAATTTGGCTTTAGGAAGTGCTTTGGAGTTTCTTCTCAGTCCAACCACTGAGCTGGTTGTTGTATAAAATCCACTTTCCATTGCACATCACTATCTGATTGAGAAAAGGTTTGTTGTTTCGTAGAATAAGACAAGACAACACTTCAAAATGACAATTTTTTGATTTGCAGTCAGCTCATGAGACACCCACTTACTGAGCTTTTTTACCTTTCCAATTTGCTTCAAATGCCAAACAACCTTAGAATGGTCAATGCTGAGTTCTTGGGCAACCTCACAGAGGTTGTAGGAGGATCAGCTTCGATGATCCTCTCAGCTGGTCGTTGTCAGTTTCCAATGGTCGGCCACTGGGCTCCTCATCTTCAAGCTCTAGTCTCCCCTTGCAAAACTTCCTGAATCACCACAGCACTGTATGTTTGTTAGCAGTTCCTGGGCCAAATGCACTGTGGCTGTTGGGAGACGTCTCCATGGCTTTATGACCCAGTTGGAACTAGAATAAGAAAATTGTTTGAGTTTGCTTTTTGTCTAACATCATTTTTATAGTCTAAAATACACATAAAATAAACAGCAAGTAATAACTCATTAGCAAAAGACATAAAGCAAGAAATGTGCATCCAAATGGTGTATAACATAACCACATTTAAGAATGTATTAAAAAGAATTCATTTGAATCAGTTCTGATGAGATGGATGAAACTGGAGCCGATTATACAGAGTGAAGTAAGCCAGAAAGAAAAACACCAATACAGTATACTAACACATATATATGGAATTTAGAAAGATGGCAATGACGACCCTGTATGCAAGACAGGAAAAAAGACACAGATGTGTATAATGGACTTTTGGACTCAGAGGGAGAGGGAGAGGGTGGGATGATTTGGGAGAATGGCATTCTAACATGTATACTATCATGTAAGAATTGAATTGCCAGTCTATGTCTGACGCAGGATACAGCATGCTTGGGGCTGGTGCATGGGGATGACCCACAGAGATGTTATGGGGAGGGAGGTGGGAGGAGGGTTCATGTTTGGGAACGCCTGTAAGAATTAAAGATTTTTAAATTAAAACAATAAAAAACTAAAAAAAAAAAAAAGAATGTATTCCAATATCAAATGGCAAATTTCAACAACGCAAAGCCAAAATTACTTTTGCACCAACCTAACAAAATGGATAAATATGGATAGGCAGGCAGACAGATAAGAAGAAGGGAGGGCTCCAGCTGACAGGAGAATTTCGAGGACAGACTGATAAAAGTGGAAGGAGGGCAGGAGTTAAAAATGAGCATTTTGCCACCATCCTAGTGACTGAACAAGGCAAGAAATAGCAATAGATTTCAAACCTAAGGAGAAATTTTGATGAAAAATAGGATATTTGCATGATTTTAAAATGTCTTCTCACCTATTCTTTATTAGTTGAAAAGAAGGGGAAAAAATCGTAATTATTCAATGAAGAAATAAGATAACATCTTGATGTGGTGGCCAAACATACATCACTAATGCAAGAAATGTTTACGTACTGAGGTATGGGAAAGTCATTCTGGCTCATACATGATTTAACTTGAATTTTATGCAAACTAAAACCACTTGTTTGTGGCCTCGCAAACATTGTACATCTGCTTCTGTCACTAAAGAAAAGGGTACATTGATCAGTAGTAAAGGATGTCCGTGTTAAAAATAAAGATTAAAGGCCTCTCTTCCTGGGATGCCAGTCCTCCTTCAATGATGACAGTCCCTGCCCAGGTATCAAAACCACACTGATTTGTTGTGGACATGCTGATCTGCTACTTTTTGGGTTTTGTATTTTCGAAATCTTGAAGGAATATATCCCTGACTTGTTGGGTATTCTTTGTGATGACAAAATACAAAACTGTGCTGAAAACCACGCTTCCTAAGAGAGGTTGTCTTCCAGGCTATAGACCTCAGTTTGGCTCAAATAAAACTTCTATTCCAGCTGTGTGTGCGCTCAGTCCCTCAGTTGTGTCTGACTCTTTGAGACCCCATGGACTGTAGCCCACCAGGCTCCTCTGTCCATGGGATTCTCCAGGCAAGAACACTGGAGTGGGTTGCCATGCCCTTCTCCAGGGGATCTTCCCAACCCAGGGATCAAACCCATGTCTCCTGCATCTCCTGAATTACAGGCAGATTCTTTACCCATTGAGCCACCTGGGAAGCCTGAAAGGTCAATAGGTCAATGCCAAAAATGAAATCTCAATGGTTGATGGTAAAAGCATAGTATCATTGAGGACTCGCTGAACCTGAGCACTACACTGCAGTTGTGTAAGACAATATCTCATCTGTGAGGACATATACAGGGAAGTACATACCTAGGGGCAAAGGGTGATGGTGCATGTAATTTATTCTTAAATAATCCAGGAAAAAGGGGTGGTTGGGTGTGTAGATTTATATTGTTTAATGGTTACATAGCTTCATTATTGCAAGATGAAAAGCATTCTCTAAATGGATGGTGGTAACTGGTCGCACAACAGTGTGAGTATACTTAACGCCGTTGAACTGTACACTTGTGAAGGGTTAAGGGGATAAATTTTGTTTCGTGCAGTTTACCACATGTATTTATTTATTTATTTGTTTGCTGTAGACCATTTTAAAAGTCTTTACTGAATTTGTTACAATATTGCCTCTGTTTCATGTTTTGTTCTTTTGGCCTCAAGGTTTGTGGGAACTTAACTCCCTGACCAGGGATGGAACCCACACGCCCTTCCTTGGAAGGCAAAATCTTAACCACTGGACCTCCAGAGAAGTTTCTTACAGCTATTTTTTAAAATCACATGTGTATGTAGAAAGCACAAATAATCAAAGCACGTGGGGTAAAAAATTAACAATAGGTGAATTGGGGTAAAGGATATTTGGGTATTCTTCGTACTATTTTTATTCTTGCATTTTTTGAAAGTTTGAAAATTTTCCAAATAAAGCTTTATATGTAAATAAAGTGATAGCAAGAAGTCTGGGGTACCTCATGGCTCCGCCTGCCTCCTGGGGAGAGCCCCCTCTGTCAGCAGCAGAAGACAGGGCTGGGACTGAAAGGCTGTGGCTGAACCATGAAAAGATGCGGGATTCTTGGCCTCTGGAGGAGAAGAATTCAATCTGGGGCCAGAGACAGGCCTGATCGCTCACAGCTTTTGTGTAATAAATTTTTATTAAAGTATAAAGGAGATAGAGAAAGCTTCAGATATAGACATCAGAAGGGGGCAGAAACAATACCTGCCTGCTTGTTTTTAGCTGGATGTTATATAGTTACTAGCAGTCTGCTAATTAAAGGAAGGAAATGTCTCAAAACTCAGAGAATGGTACCAGGCCCCTTACCCACAAGATGCATTTTGAGATAATCTTGGCACCAGGTGAGTCATCCCGGGCCATGAAACGATTGACATGAATCTTGAAGAAAGGCAGATTCCCATACAAATATATAGTCTCATTAACATAGATTAAGAGAACAATGTATGAGTATAACATACTGGTTTGTCAAGTCAGTCCTGAGTCTTTAGGCGAACTGACTTGAAGAGAGTCTGGGGTAAATGCATAGTATATTAACATAGCTTAAGACAAACATTTCCGTAAGAAAAATGCATTGGTTAACTCAAGGTTTGAGAAAAGCTAAATTCTGGTGGAACCAGGTGTCATTATGGCAACCCAGTATTTTAAGAGAAACCTCTTTTTAAATTTGTATAGAGAAGGGAAAAATATATATATCACTAGTTTGTTTCCTCCTGCTGCTTAAGAGAGAGATAAAAAATGTCTGACATTTAAAGCCTATTTCCTCCATTTGGAGACCCCTGGCCTTCCTGCCTGTTACCCTCTCAGCACCTGCCACCTGGCCCCCATCCTGTGCCTCCAGCTGAACCTGTACCTCCAGCTGAACCTGTACCTCCAGCTGAACCTGTACATCTAAGACATGAGGCTTCGATGACTTTAATGAACTGACTGGCTCCCCGGGACCTGAATAAGCTCAGGGTGTGTAGTAAAGGGCACCAGACAGGGAACAGCGAATCCTATCCATCGAAGTGGGGTTGTGGCTCCAGAGATGGGTGGCGTGGCCAAAGAGAATCCCAGTGTGTCTGGGGCATGAACACCTGAATTTGTCTAAGTCACTTTCTACTTTTATGTGGTATGTCCACCACTTCTCAGAACAGGGCCACCAATCAAGCAAGATGTCTCTAGGGATACAGCCACAGAGGATTTGAAACCTTCCGCATGTTATCTTTCCTCCTTAATGCTTATGATGCTTTGTGATATTCTAGGTACATGCGTTTGGTACGTGCTTTGTGACACTGTAGGAAAAGTAAAGGTAAGGGTGTCGGGGGAGGGAGAGAAGGGGAGTGAAGTGGAGGGGAGAGGAGAGGAGACATGCGCAGTATTCTTTCTATCAGGATGGAAACCCATACCGATGATGACATTTAAAAGTCTGCAGTGTAAAGACTTCCCTCGTGGTCCAGTGATTAAGACTCCCCCTTCCAATGCAAGGGATGAGGGTTCAATCCCTGGAGGAGGAGCTGAGATCCCATATGCTTCTAGGCCAAGAAATAAAAAAACCACAAAAGAGAAGTAATATTGTAACAAGTTCAATAAAGACTTTAAAAACGGTCCACATCAAAAAAATCTTAGGACTTCCTGGTGGTCCAGTGGTTAAGAATCTGTGTGTCAATGCAGGGGACTCAGGTTCAATCCCTACTCCAGGGAGATTCCACATGCTGTGGGGCAATGAAGCCCCTGACCCACAGCTACTGAGCCCTCCCACTGCAATTACTGAAGCCTGTGTGCCCTAGAGCCCAGGCTCCACACAAGAGAAGCCACCGCAATGAGACCCCTACACAGTGAAACTAGGGAGTAGCCCCTATTTGCTGCACTGGAGAAAGCCCAGGAAAACCCAGGGCAGCCAAAGAAAAAAAATCTGTAGCACTGACTCACAACTAGAATACCTTTCATCTTGTAATATGCTTTGCAGTTTCCAAGTAATTCCAAACCTGTATTTTCTCTTCCAAAGAGCTCTGTAAGACAATGGAGTCAGGCAACATTACCCCCATTTCAAAGATGAGCAAACTGTTTCAAAGAAGGCGAATGACCAACTTATACTTAACATACTTGTGATGTTTTAAACAAAATATAAGGAACATAATTTATTCCTGATGATTCTGAGCTTTTTAAGGGCCAAATGCTCTAAAGGACTTATGCCATCGCAACTGTTTACCTTGGAGGGTGCTGAGATGGGTCAAGCTTATTGCATCTTGGCTATAGGACACCCTCTCTTCCCTCCCCTGCAATCCTGACTGCCAAGTCCTGCTGGAGCAGATCGCTGCCACTGTAAATTCAAGGTCACCGGCCAGACTACCTGATCATCCTACAACTATCTATCGCCTTGATCCTATCAACCACTGAAACCTTCCACCTCAGCCAATCCACTAAAATGGCTTCTGCCACAGTTTCCTGTACCCACCTGGCCAATAAATTCAATGAATGCTTTTCAGTCCTTATATCCTTCATTTCTAGTCCCTGGTGGCTCAGCGGTAAAGAATCTGCCTGCAATGCAGGAGACACAGGTTTAATCCCTGATCCAGGAAGATTCCACATGCCTTGGAGCAACTGAGCCCTGTGCCACAACTATTGAGCCTGTGCTCCAGAGGCGGGGGGCTGCAACTGCTCTGCTCATGTGCTGCAGTTCCCAAAGCCCACACACCCTGGAGCCCTTGTTTAGAAACAAGAGGGGCCACCGCAATGAGAAGCCTGTGAGCTGCAATTAGAGAGTAGACCCCACAAGACACAACCAGAGAAAAGCCAGCCCAGCAAGAAAGATCCAGGGCAATCAACGAACAAGTAAGTAAATAAAACGGAAATGATAGCAATTTCCACCTATGAGGATGCCAGTGTGGCATGTGTAGGTGAAAGAGCTTTGTAAATGGTAGCAATCTGAGTGTTTATTGACAGCTATTGTTGCTCTTATTAGAACACTTTGATGGTAAAATGTTTAAAGTCATGTATTCCTTCTATTCGGAACACTTTTCTTAAAACTTACCCAAATTTCTCCTGTTAAAATTGAAGTCCACTCTTCTTAGTGAAAATAGATGCATCCATTCAGCATCACTCACAGAGCATCCTGCCCAAACCACAGATCCGATCATGCTGATGCTGGAAGGGAACCTGCCAGTTGGTCCAGCCTGCTCATTTCACATGTGAGAAAACGAACATTCATGGGGATGACCCATCGGCCAAGACAATACAGCTGGTAGGGGAGAGCCTGAACTGAAACCTAAGTATGTGGACCCCGGGTCAAGGTCTACAACATTATACTACCTTAGAAAGAAGGGGAAAAAGTTCTGTAATCAAGAATAACCAAGACACCTGGTCTGTCTGTTGTTTTATCAGATTGTGATAATCTTGTATACCCCTAGGAATATACATTCTTCAAGATGTTGATTCATGTTATGAGAAAAAGGGTTCCAGAGTTAAATTTATAAAATAATAGATAATTTGATATTATGCTGGATTGTTTACAGAGACTTTCTCAAAGCTTTGTACCAATATCCGATTATCATCTAAGAGAAAGTAGAATTTCCCAAAAACGTTTGACCCTATTTTGCTGTGCTAAGTCCCTTCAGGTGCGTCCGACTCTATGCAACCGTATGGACTGTAGCCCTCCAGGCTCCTCTACCCATGGGACTCTCCAGGCAAGAACACTGGAGTGGGTTGCCATGCCCTCATCCAGGGGTTCCTCCCTTTATTTTAGCACACAGACTTCAGAACCAGATGACCTTTATTCAAACTATGTAACTGTATCATCTTGGAAAAATTACTTAACCATTCTGTGCCTCCATTTCTGAATCTGAAATGTTGAGATAATTTGTTCAGAGTTAAGAAACGTAAAGTATTCGGAAGAATACTTGGCTCCTAGTAAACACTAGAAAAATGTCTGCTCTTGTCATATCTTTGTTGTTATATTATTGCTATTGTTATTCCAACGATTATTTTAGAGAACTGCACATTAGCATCTCCGTGATCCAGATCAAGTGTAGCAACTTGAGAAACTTCTTCAGGTCAATGGTCACCCAGCATGATGGATCTTCAAAATCAAGTTCCCAGCCCTCCCACCTGAGATCCTGATGCAACTGATCTGTGATGGGGCCAAGGAATTTGCAACAATATTTTAAACACCTCAGATGATTCTAATGCTCACTCAGGTTTGGGGTCCACTAATCATGCAGCCATGAAATTAAAAGATGCTTACTCCTTGGAAGGAAAGTTATGAGCAACCTAGACAGCATATTCAAAAGCAGAGACATTACTTTGCTGACTAAGGTCCGCCTAGTCAAGGCTATGGTTTTTCCTGTGGTCATGTATGGATGTGAGAGTTGGACTGGGAAGAAGGCTGAGTGCCAAAGAATTGATGCTTTTGAACTGTGGTGTTGGAGAAGACTCTTGAGAGTCCCTTGGACTGCAAGGAGATCCAAGCAGTCCATTCTGAAGGAGATCAACCCTGGGATTTCTTTGGAAGGAATGATGCTAAAGCTGAAACTCCAGTACTTTGGCCACCTCATGTGAAGAGCTGACTCATTGGAAAAGACTCTGATGCTGGGAGGGACTGGGGGCAGGAGGAGAAGGGGATGACAGAGGATGAGATGGCTGGATGGCATCACTGACTCGATGGACGTGAGTCTGAGTGAACTCCGGGAGTTGCTGATGGACAGGGAGGCCCAGCGTGCTGCGATTCATGGGGTCGCAAAGAGTTGGAAACAACTGAGCGACTGAACTGAACTAAATCATATAATAGGGCTTCTCTGATTAGCTCAGATGATAAAAAACCTGACTGCAATGCAGGAGACCTGGGTCAGGAAGATCCCCTAGAGAAGGAAATAGCTGAAAGCGTCAGTCACTCAAGTCTTTGAAACCCCATGGACTGTAGCCCACCAGGCTCCTCTGTCCATGAGATTTTTCCAGCCAAGAATACTGGAGTGGGCTGCCATTTCCTTCTCCAGGGGATCTTCCCAACCCAGGAATTGAATCCGTGTCTTCTGTGTCTCTTGCATTGCAGGCAGATTCCTTAACACTGAGCCATCAGGGAAGCCAGGGCTACCCACTCCAGTACTCTTGCCTGGAGAATTCCATGGACAGAGGGGCCTGGCAGGCTATAGTCCACGGGGTTGCAAAGAGTCACACACGACAGTGACTAACACGTACACACAATCATATAATAACAGTGCTGATTCTCTACACTTCTCACTTAAGGCCTGTATTTCAAAATTCTAGGAAATATTTTCCTCTTCATTTGTGTGAACTTCGAAGATTTAAAGGGAGATGAGAGAGACAGGCTAGAAACCCAGCAAGTCTAGTGGACTTGTCTGTGGTACCACTGAGCCAACCTGTCTGTTACCTAGTCATTAGGCATCGCAGTGGTATAAAGCAGCTAATGAGGAAATTTGGGTCAGGTCTTCCAAAAGGGTTAGCCTTTCACGGTACAAAGAAGGTCAAAAGAATAGATGACTGCCTTTCACTGTTTGAGGACGTGGGCAATTTCCCTGCCGTGCCTGTTACGACATTTTGCAGTGCCAGCAGCAAGTGATAGTGGCTGTTTCCCCAAAGTCTCGTCCACACAATGAACTGTCAGACCTTTGGGTTTTTGCCTGGCAGTGTAAAGTGTGGTGTGTCAGTAGAGGGGATATTGTTTTTAAATTTTAAATATAGTATATTGTATTTCTTTAAAGTCTTTATTCAGAGAAGGAAATGGCAACCCACTCCAGGATTCTTGCCTGGAGAATCCCATGGACAGAGGAGCCTGACAGGCTACAGTCCATGGGGTCACAAGAGTTGGACATGACTTAGCAACTAAGCCATCACCAAAGTCTTTATTGAATTTTGTTACCATATTGCTTCTGTTTTATGTTTTAGTTTTTTGGGCTGCGAGACTTGTGGGATCTTAGCTCCCCAACCAGGGATCAAACCCATACCCCCTGCATTGGAAAGCAAAGCCTTAACCACTGGTGTGCATGCTCAGTTGCTTGAGTAGTGTCCAACTCTTTGCAACCCCATGGACTATAGCCCACCAGGCTCCTCTGTACATGGGATCTCCCAGGCAAGAATACTGGAGTAGGTTACCATTTCCTACTCCATGGGATCTTCCCAATCCAGGGATCTAACCCGAGTCTTCTGAGTCTCCTGCATTAGCAGGCAGATTCCTTATCACTGAGCTACCTGGGAAACTCCTTAACCACTGGACTGCCGGGGAAGTCCTTGTCAGTATAGTTTTAATTTGCATGGTCCCTTCAGAGGTTTAGGGACCTTTGTATTTATTTTTCTGTGAACTATACATCTTTTCACTACAGGTATTCTGTGCTTTTCATCAGTTTGCTCTACGCTACTTCACTTATAGGAAAGAGCTACAACATTAGTACCTGCTTTTGCTAACCAAGAGAAATTCAAAGAAGTTTCCCTTTCACATACACACACACACACACACACACACACACATACAAAGCCAGAAAAAAGAAATAATGTTTAGCATTTGCTTTGCAGCCAAATCCCAATACTTTGGCCACCTGATGCGCAGAGCTGACTCATGTGAAAAGACCCTGTTGCTGGGAAAGACTGAAGGCAGGAGGAGAAGGGGACGACAGAGGATGAGATGGTTGGAGGATATCATTGACTCAATGGACATGATTCTGGGTAAACTCTAGGAGTTGGTGATGGACAGGAAGGCCTGGCATACTGTAGTCCACAGGGTCGCAAAGAATCGATCGAACACGACTGAGTGACTGAACTGAACTGAACTGAACTTGCAGCCAGAGACTGTAGAAGCAGAGCTCACCCCTAGCAGTGAGAGCTACACAGCCAAGCTCCTGCCCTGGGAATTCCAGTCAGTGTCAGCTGCCAGAGCTCTGAACTGCATCCATGAGTATCTGTGCTTTATCTCAACTTATTTTGTGCATTTTTAGCTTAGGATACAAGATGTGTCCTAAGATAATTACTTCTTCAATTTACATCATTTTGGTTTACTTATAAAAGGTTTCATTGCAAAAAAAAAAGTTTCAGGGGATTCCCTGGTGGTCCAGGGGTTAAGAATCCACCTTTCAATGAAGGAGACACGGATTCCATCCCTGGTTGGCAAACTAAGATCCCACAAGCTGTGGGACAACTGAACCCTCAAGCACAACCAGAGAGTTCATGCACCGCAACGAAAGATGCCCCACGGCTCAAGGAAGAACTGACAGACTAAATTTTTTTTTAAGTTTCATAGGAATACTCTAAGATATCAAGGTCAAGAATCCTTTGCAGATGGCTAATAAACACATGAAAAGGTGCTCAACATCACTCATTCTTAGAGAAATGCACATCAAAACTACATTGACTATCACCTCACACCGGTCAGAATGGCCATCATCAAAAAATCTACAAACAGTAAATGCTGGAGAGGGTGTGGACAAAAGGGAACCCTCTTGCACAGTTGGTGAGAATGTAAATTGATACAGCCACTATAGAGATTTCTTAAAATCTAGGAACAAAACTACCATATGACCCAACAATCCCCAAACTGGGCATATACCCTGAGAAAACCATAGTTGAAAAAGACACATGTACCCCAATATTCATTGCAGCTGTATTTACAATAGTTAGGACATGGAAGGAGAAGGCAATGGCACCCCACTCCAGTACTCTTGCTGGAAAATCCCATGGGCAGAGGAGCCTGGTAGGCTGCAGTCCATGGGGTCGCAAATACTCGGACACGACTGAGCGACTTCACTTTCACTTTTCACTTTCATGCATTGGAGAAAGAAATGGCAACCCACTCCAGTGTTCTTGCCTGGAGAATCCCAGGGACAGGGGAGCCTGGTAGGCTGTCATCTATGGGGTCACACAGAGCCGGACACGACTGAAGCGACTTAGCAGCGGCAGCAGCAGGACATGGAAGGAACCTAGAGGTCCATCACCAAATGAATGGATAAAGAAGCTGCAGTACATATATACAATATTTATGCAGCCATAAAGAGAAACAAATTTGAATCAGTTCTAATGAGGTGGATGAATATAGAGCCTATTATACAGAGTGAACTCAGAAAGAGAAAAACATATATGGTATATTGACGCATATATATGGAATCTATAAAGATGATACTGATGAATCTATCTGTAGGGCAACAGTGGAGACGCAGAAATAGAAAATAAACTCAAGGACACAGCTGGGGAAGGAGAGGCTGGGGAGAATTGAGAGTAGCATAGAAATATATACATTACCATATGTAAAATGGATAGCCAATAGGAATTGCTGTATGACACAGGGCGCTCAAATCAGTGCTCTGTAACGACCTAGAGGGGTGGGATGGGATGGGAGGCGGGAGGGAGGTTCAGGAGGAAAGGACATATGTATACCTATGGCTGATTCATATTGCTGTATAGCAGAAACCAGCACTATTGTAAAGCAATTATCCTCCAATTAAAAATAAATAAATTTTTAAAAAACTACAATATTAAATAAAACTCAATAAACAATGGAAAAAATTTTTTTTATCCTTTGTCAAGAATACAAACAGTTCCGCATAAGTTCATAAACCACTGAAAGAGTTACAGAAATAAAACAAAATGTAGCAATTTTCAGGATCACATGCCCTTTCTGTTGCTAAAGAAGCAGCAAGGCACCAAGGAGACTGTTTAGCCATTCCCATCTGCAGCTGGTCTCCACCTTCAAGGGTCTATATTATCTGTCATTCCGTTAATCTGGAGTACAGACAAACAGATTGGCTTGAAAATATCATCTTTCGCCGTATGTCCGCAGAGCAAACTGTCTAGCCCAGGAGACTCAGGTTTGATCCCTGGGTTGGTAAGATCCCTTAGAGGAGGAAATGGCAAACCTCTCCAGTATTCTTGCCTGGATAATACCGTGGACAGACGAGACTTGTGGGCTACAGTCCATGGGGTCGCTAAGAGTCAGGCAAGACGGAGCACGCAAGCATGATACAATTACGTCAGGTTCAAAAAGAATTGCCCTTGTTTTTAACTCTATTCTGTCATTATTTTGCTAATTCTATTGCTCCCCAAAATTAGTACTTTGTTGTTAAACTTTATGGAGAAGCATGTGTCATTTAAAGCAAAACTGGGATTGAACCCAATATGGGAGAAGACACTAGCTTCAGGCGATAGGAAATTACTCTATCCACTTTGGAGCTTACTAACTAGAAGGTATTTGAGAGTTATTATATCGATTATAATACCATAAATAACTGTAAAATAATGGACTTTTTCCTGGGCACACACGTACTTTTTTTCTCTTTTATTCTAATGCACTAGTAAGCAGAAAGGACACTTTCCTCCAGCTACTCCATCCATGTGGGCTCTCATCCAATAAGAGGGACAGAGACACTAAAGAATGATCATACAAAACACTAAATATATCATTTCCCATTAGCACAGAACACATCCTATTCCTGGTAGTGGAAATTAGGCCATGCTAATGTGAAAGCCCAATAATGAGAGCATAAAAAATAACACACAGCTCTAAGATGAGTCTTAAGTTTCCAAGAATCAACCTAATTCTCTTTTTAATATAATAACTGGTAGAAGCAGCAAAGCTTTTGGTGAAAGATGAAGAAAGAATGGTGCGATGTTAATTTTATCTGTCAACTCGGCTAGTCCATGGTACCCAGTTGTTGCTGTTTAGTTGCTAAGTCATGTCCAAATCTTTGGCAACCCCTTGGACTTAGCTCTGTTGGTAAAGAATATGCCTGCAATACAGGAAACTTGGGTTCGATCCCTGGGTCAGGAAGATCCCCTGGAGAAGGAAATGGCAACCCACTCCAGTATTCTTGCCTGGGAAATCCCGTGGACAGAGGAGCCTGGTGGGCTATAGTCCATGGTGGTGGTTTAATTTAAGTTGTGTCCAAGTCTTGCAACCCCATGGACTGCAGCCCACCAGGCTCCTCTGCCCATGGGATTCTGCAGGCAAGAGTACCGGAGTGGGTTGCCATTTCCTTCTCCAGGGGATATTCCAGACCCAAGGATGGAACTGGCATCCCCTACTTGGCAGGCAGATTCTTCACCATGGAGCCATCAGGGAAGCCCCCAGGTACCGAGATATTTGGTCAAATGTTATTCTAGATGTTTCTGTGAAGACATTTTTTAGATTATATTAACATTTCAATCAGTAGATTTTGGTAAAAGTAGATTACTCTCTTGTAATGTAGGTGGGCCTTATCTAGTCAGTTGAAGGCCTTAGTGACAAATACTGACCTTCCCCAAAGAGGCGGTTTTGCCAGCAGACTGCTTTGGCACTTGAACTGCTATATAACCTCTTGCCCAGGTCTCCAGCCTGCCGGCCAAACTTGCAGATTTTGAGCTTGCTAGCCGCCACAATTACATGAGCCAATTCCTTTAAGTAAATCTCTTCCTCTTTCCCTCTTTCTTTTCTTTCTTTCTTTTTTTTTTTTTTTGAATTACTTATTTATTTATTTTTGGCTGTGCTGGGTCTTTGTTGCTGTGCACGGGGCTTTCTCTAGTTGCAGTGAGTGGGGGGCTACTCTTTGTTGCAATATGTGGGCTTCTTAAATGGCAACCCACTCCAGTGTTCTTGCCTGGAGAATCCCAGAGTCGGGGGAGCCTGGTGGGCTGCCGTCTATGGGGTCGCACAGAGTCGGACAGGACTGAAGCGACTTAGCAGCAGCAGCAGCAGCAGCATTGCAGTGGTTTCTCTTGTTGCAGAGCAGCACAGGCTCTGGGGTGCATGGGCTTCCATAGTTGCAGCCCTTGGGCTTAGTTGCTCCACAGTACGTGATATCTTCCTGGACCAGGGATTAAACCTCATCTCCCCTGCATTGGAGAAGGAAATCACAACCCACTCTAGTATCCTCGCCCGGAAAATTCCATGGATGGTGAAGCCTGGCAGTCCATGGGGTTGCAAACAGTCAGACATGACCGAGCAACTTCACTTTCACTTTCTTCCCCCTCCTCCCCCCCGCTCCTCCTCCCCCGCCGCATTGGCAGGCAGAATTTCACCTACTCGACCACCAGGAAAGCCCCTCCTTCACTCTTTCTATATCTGCAGATCTATGCTATTGGCTTTCTTTCTCTGGAGAACACTGACTAACACGAATAGCAGGGGGTTTGCCAGTAACATTTGGAAGTAGGAGTGTGGCAGAGAATAAGGAAGGAGCCTCAGAAGGAAGTCATGACTCACTGAGCAGCTACTGTATCCGTAATGAGTCGGAGAACCACACAGACCGGCTGAGGCACCTTCTGGCTGTGACACAGGCATCATCCTCAGACCAAACCACTCACTTACCGCATAGCCAACACACAGTAAGAGGGAGCTCAGGGTGACTCAGCCCTGTTTCCCACAAAGATTTGAGTTCTTCCCAGTTGTTCCTGCTTTGCTGCTTGAATTTACTCAAGTGTAGGGGAGGAAAAATAATTTTCCCTCTACCCTTCTAGTTTCTTGGCTGAGACCTTTCTTTAAGAAAGATTAACAGAAGAAAAATTAATGAGAATGCATGGCAGCTCCACAAGGTATGAGATTCAAAGTCTTTATGGCTTTTTGACAAAGAAACAGTAAATATGTGAAAAGTTAATAAGACAAAGGAGTTTATGCCAGGGGCAGTGCAATGGTGACACTACATTGCTGGCAAAAGTCTGCATAGTCAGAGCTATGGTGTTTCCAGTGGTCAAGTATGGATGTGAGAGTTGGACCATAAAGAAGGCTGAGGGCTGAAGAATTGAACTTTTGAACTGTGGTGTTGGAGAAGACTCTTGAGAGCCCCTTGGATTGCAAGGAGATCAAACCAGTCAATCCTAAAGAAAATCAACCCTGAATATTCATTGGTGGGACTGACGCTGAGGCTGAAGCTCCAATATTTTGGCCACCTGATGTGAAGAGCTGACTCAACGGAAAATACCCTGATGCTGAGAAAGAGTGAAGGCAGGAGGAGAAGGGGACAACAGAGGATGAGACAGTTGCATGGCATCACCGACTCAATGGGCATGAATTTGAGGAAGCTCTGGGAGATGGTGATGGACAGGGAAGCCTGGCATGCTGCAGTTCATGGGGTCACTAAGAGTCAGACATGACTGAACTACTGAACAGTTAGTACAATGATGAAACAGGAACAAAGGTTGTCATTTTAGGCTATATAAGGCTTCATATATATATATATATATATAGTCTAGTCATATGTATATATATGACTATATGTGTATATATATATATATATATATAAGAGTCTCACACACACACACATATATATATATATATATAGTCTAGTCAAGGCTATGGTTTGTCCAGTGGTCGTGTATGGATGTGAGAGTTGGACTGTGAAGAAAGCTGAGCACCAAAGAATTGATGCTTTTGAACTGTGGTGTTGGAGAAGACTCTTGAGAGTCCCTTGGACTGCAAGGAGATCCAACCAGTCCATTCTAAAGGAGATCAGTCCTGGGTGTTCATTGGAAGGAATGATGCTAAAGCTGAAACAATACTTTGGCCACCTCATGGGAAGAGCTGACTCATTGGAAAAGACCCTGATGCTGGGGGGGATTGGGGGCAGGAGGAGAAGGGGACGACAGAGGATGAGATGGCTGGATGGCATCACCAACTCGATGGACATGAGTTTGAGTGAACTCCGGAAGTTGGTGATGGACAGGGAGGCCTGGCGTGCTGCAGTTCATGGGGTCACAAAGAGTCGGACATGACTGAGCGACTGGACTGAACTGAAGGCTTCCTAGGTCACACTAGTGGTGAAGAATCTGCCTGCCAATGCAAGCGATGTGAGAGACACAGGTTCAGTCCCTCAGTGAGGAAGATCCTCTGGAGGAAGAAATGGCAACTCGCTCCAGTGTTCTTGCCTGGAAAAATTCCATGGACAGAGGCGCCTGGCAGGGTACAGTCTGTGGGGTCGCAACAGAGTCGGCCACGGCTGAGCACATACACACACACACAAGCCTTCTTGGCCCTGAATTTTCTCTCTCTGGTGATAAGGATATCTTCTACCTTCCTGGTACCTCTCATGTGGGAGATTTACTCGTTCTTTTGGGGAGATAAAAGAGGATCACAGGGCCCTTTTGAACTGGCTGTTTCTCAAGTACCTTTAATTCAAAATAATCAATATTGCCAAATGGCATGGTTTGGGGTGACATGTTCTGAACCCCTGACCAAGTCAGCTCTGGTTCCACTCCTGTCTGCCACCTCCTTCCTCATCATGACTCTCATTCCTACCGCCTGATGACAGAAAGGGTTTCTTCAGCTTCACCCTTGGCGATCGTCCATGGGTGCGATGTGACATGTGTCCTCTAGCTTTATCCTTTCTTGACATTTCTCCAGACAGGTCTCACTCTCTAGTCCCATTCCTGGGATGTCGACCATTCATTAACAAGAGTCGCATACCTGCTTACTTAATCTTAGCAGCAGCATCTTTCCTCATTTTAGGCTGGTGAGACCCTCACAGTCCTGGGCTCTTTCTTCCTTTCTTTCTTTAATAATAAGTGTAGAACATAGGGAACAGACTTGTGGACACAGGGCAGGAAGAAGACGGTGGGATGAATTGAGAGATTAGCACGGAAACATATACATTAGCATAGGTAAGATCAACAGCTAATGGGAAGTGTCTCTATAACCCAGGGCGCTCAGTGCGGTTCTCTGTGACAACCTGGAGGGTGGGATGCGGTAGAGGGTGGGAGAGAGGTTCAAGAGGGAGGGGATAAATGTATACTTATGAGTGATTCACGTTGTCCTACAGCAGAAGCCAACACAGCATTGTAAAGCAATTATCCTCCAATTAAAAATAAATTAAAAAATAATATGTGTAGAAATTTGATAAAGGAAACAAAGATACTATATGCTAAGAGCCAAATGGATAGGAGGATATGCATAGAATACAACTTATTAGACAGCTAACCAAAGTTTTTATATGTGTATAAAACTAACAGTATAACAGATCTGACTATGGTTTATCCCCATTTTATGGATGGTAACACTGAGGCTCAGAGCTTTCTTGAAGAGATTTGCTCAAAGTCTTATGTGCACAGGTAATAAGTCACTTCAGTCATGTCTGAAGATTACCCTGGAGAAGGGCATGGGAACCCACTCCAGTATTCTTGCCTGGTGAGTTCCATGGACAGAGGAACCGGAGGGCTACAGTCCATAGGGTCAGAAAGTCTCATAGCTGGGTTCTAATTCCGTATTGGGTATCAGATTCCAGAACTGATATTCCTAACCACCACAGAAAACTGTTTCCTAAGACTCTGTGGAAGGATAGGATACAAAAAGAGAAAATAAAACAAACAAAAAACTCCAGTTACATTTGAGAGTTGAAGAGAATTTGACATCCTTATGAATCTTTATGAATGAATTAAGGAAGACACGGAGAAGGCAATGGTAACCCACTCCAGTACTCTTGCCTGGAAAATCCCATGGATGGAGGAGCCTGGTAGGCTGCAGTCCATGGGGTCGAGAAGAGTTGGACACCACTGAGCGACTTCACTTTCCCTTTTCACTTTCATGCATTGGAGAAGGAAATGGCAACCCACTCCAGTGTTCTTGCCTGGAGAATCCCAGGGACGCGGGAGCCTGGTGGGCTGCCCTCTCTGGGGTCGCACAGAGTCAGACACGACTGAAGCGACTTAGCAGCAGCAGCAGCAGCAAGGAAGATATGTTTCATTGTTCAGAACATGTAAGGTATTTATTAGCAACTGATAAGACCAGAAAAGCAATAGTGAACTCTTCTCTGCCAGGAACTGTCACTGGTAAGTTTTTAAATGCATTCAGAGTCACGTGATGGTTATATGATTTAGTGCAGTTATTTCCCAATGTAGATTCTTAGGAACAGTAATCCCGAGGGAGTCCCCTTTTTAACAGGATTCTAGGGTTAAATACAGTTGGGAAACATGTAATGTTCTTGGATATTCACCATGCACTTCAGCATGTAAGTGATTTTGAGAAGTGTTATGATAAGGAGAGATATGTCACATATCCCAAATTTATGTAACAATGAAATGCTTTTATTTGATAACTTTGAAACACATTTTGAAAATGTCATTTATAATAATGAAGAAAACAAAAGTAACAAACACTGAGCACTGTTACTCATGTTACTTAATCCTCACAACAACCCAACTAGTATCACTGAATTTTGGCCACTCCTTTCTGTTTGAGGTTTCATTGCTGCTGCTGCTGCTGCTAAGTTGCTTCAGTTTCATTAGACAACCCTAAATTCTCAACTCAGCTAATACCTTTACCACTTGAGTACTGTGCATAGCGTTCTCAATAGCTGTTTATGAAAACATTTATTTTTAACTGCAGTGCTAGTTGTTGAATTATCAGAAGCCTGGAGACTAAGGCAATTCAAAGAAAGTTTCCAATGTCTTAATACACAGCTAAAGAACAAGTGAAAGACTTACATGTCACGGAGCAACTAAGCCGAAGCTACTAAGCCTGCTCCTGCTAGAGAGCCCACGTGCCACAACTAGAAAGTCCATGCAAAAGATCCCCCACGATGCAATGAAGATCCTGTGTGCCACAACCAAGGCCCAAATCAGCCAAATAAATAAAAATATTTTTTTAATGTTAATGGATCCTGTGTAGGGACTGAAATCCTGCATTTCAACAAGCCTTCAAGTTGCTGACTGTACTAGGTATTTATTGCTGCATGCAAATTACAATTACTCCAAAATTTAGCGGCCTAACACAACAATCTTATTTCACACAATTTCTGAAAGGGTGGAAAACCTGGGAGCTGGATACTTTTGGCTCAGGGTCTCATGTGAGGCAGTAGGCAACATGCGGTTGGTAAGGGCTGAAGTTATTTGAAGTTCAAGTGTGGAGTCATCTGCTTCAAGTATAGCTCACCCACATTGCTCTTGGAAGGAGGCCTGTGTTCCTAATCACTGGGTCATTTCAATGTTCTCCGTACATGGCAGCTGACTTCCCACAGAGCTAGTGAGTCAGGAGAGAAAAAGAAAACCACAGTGTCCTTTATGACCCAGCCTCGGAAGTCACATTCATAGGACATCCTGCTGTTGTTCAGATGCTCAGTCATGTCCAACTCTTTGCAACCCCATGTACTATACAGTCCATGGAATTCTCCAGGCCAGAATAGTGGAGTGGGTAGCCTTTCCCTTCTCCAGGGGATCTTCCCAACCCAGGGATGGAATGCAGGTCTCCTGCATTGCAGGCAGATTCTTTACCAGCTGAGCCACCAGAGAAGCCCAAGAATACTGGAGTGGGTAGCCTTTTCCTTCTCCAGGGGATCTTCCCAACCCAGGGATCAAACCCAGGTCTCCCACATTGCAGGCGGATTCTTTACCAGCTGAGCCACAGGGAATCTAATCAGTTCTCAAGTCTTGCAGGTTTTGCCTTCTAATTATCAGCATTCCTCACCAACCTTGTTCCTGCCTTAGAATCAGGTCAGTTGGCCTTAAAACAACTTCCTTTAACCTATTTCAATTAAAATGCAAATTTTTGACATAGTCACCTAAAATTTATTTGAAGCATTCCATATATGTTGGCATTAGTGGTAAAGAACCTGCCTGCCAATGCAGGAGACCTAAGAGATGCGGGAGAAAGAGGTGGATAAGAGGCACAGTTTCAATCCTTGGGTTGGGAAGATCCCCTGGAGAAGGAAGGGGCCATGCATTCCAGTATTCTTGCCTGGAAAACTCCTTGGACAGAAGAGCCTGGCAGGCTTCATCTATGGGACCACAAAGAGTCAGACACGACTGAGCTCACACACCCACCCACCCACACCCACACACACACACAAACATGATAGGCAAATGTCAGCTCCTTTTAAGTACTTTTCCATACTTGCTGTGGGTTTGTTTTTTTTCTCTCTATTTTACCTACTATTCAGGCTTAAGCATTTTTTTAAAACACATTTGTCTAAGGACATTTCCAATTAATTAAATTATTCTAATACAATTTTATATCATATTACTGCATTCTATATAGAATATGATATCAATCTCATTCTGATTATGAAAACTAGTCCCTGTGATAGAGTCCCTCTGCCAAGTGTATGATTAAGCTCTCTATCCAAAATGTTACTCCCTCTCTTGTCCAACACCTGTTCTCCTCAAGATTGAAGAATAGCAAAGAAAAAGGGGGATTGAATTCACATGGAAGCCTCCGTCTTCCTGTTCTTCGAAGTGAAAGATTTTTGCTTTACTCTCCCAGGCCTCCCTTAAGTCTCAAATGACTGCCATAAGAGTTAACAATCAGGAGATGTGAAGATGGAGAGACAGAGAACACTTACTGCTTTAAAGCTCCCAAATATCAACTTCTGATTAAAGTTCTTTCAGTCTCTAGCTAACTTTGGAGTACTTCAGAGGCCCCATAAGGCACTCAGAAAAAATTATTAAACTAATTAGGATTATCCTGCGGGTTAAATTACATGGGGAGCATTGTCAAATAATAGTGATAAACATTCTTGCTGCTGTTGCTGAGTCATGTGCGACTCTTTGTGACCCTATAAACTGCTGCCCACCAGGCTCCTCTGTCCATGGGATTTCCCAAGGAAGACTACTGGAGTGGGTTGCCCTTTCTTCCTCCAGGGGATCTTTCCAAAGCAGGGACCAAACCTGCATCTCCTGCAAATCCTGCATTGGCAGGAGGATTCTTTCACCACTGAGCCATGTAGGAAGCCTGATAAGCATTCTTAGATTAAACAATACAGATGAATGTCATTAATATGTGTCCTAGAAATTATGTGAAATTCCTAAAATTTGAATCTTCCTGATATACTATTAGTTATAATTCCAGTTATTATCTTAAAATGTTTTATATCACAGTGACTTGTTATAATTCCAGTTATTATCTTAAAATGCTGTATATCACAGTGACTTGGTTAACTAAAGAAACTTCAGTTCTTTGTAATCGGATCTTTAATCATGACTTTTAAGTTTTTCGTCATTCAGAGACTGTTTTACTCTGATGTTTCTGCAAAAGTCCTTCCTCTTTAAGAAGTTTCATGGAAAGGACTTTTTAACAAGTACAGGTTTCTGATAACTTTCAGATCATGTAACTAAACTTGTTAAGAAATTTCAGAACTCAAATGAAAACACTCATGGTTTCATACAACAGTTAAAAAGGGTTAGCCACACAGGACTTAGGGACTGATAAATATGCTTATAATTTTTACAATTTTTGTCTAAAACATTACAGGTTTTCAATCTGCACTTTACAGATATAAGGAAACCTTTCCTCTTAAGCTAATTATGACTTACAAATTAGTAAATGCTACCTTTGTAAACAGAATTGAAACATTTAATCTGGTCCCTCTAGAAATTAGAAACACAGGTTCCTGGCAGCCTTATCGGGTAAATAAGAAAGGGTACCTCCTGGCAGATGCAGGAATCTCAATATCTGGAACTAGAAGGGAGAAATCCACCCAGGCAGCATCTGATGACAAGTCCTTGGCATGACTTACCCTATCTTGGGAGGGTTTTTAAAAGTGTAATCTGAGGGACTTCCCTCATGGTACAGAGCATAAGAATTAACCTACCAATGAAGGGGACAGGGGTTTGATCCTTAGTCTGGGAAGATTCCATATGCTATGGAGCAACTGAACCCTAAGTGCCTACTGAGCTGTGCTGCAGAGCCCATGTGCCGCCACCACTGAGCTCACATGCCAAGAGCCTGTGCCCAGCAAGCAGAGAAGCCACTGCAATGAGAAGCCTACGCTCTGCAGTGAGTAGCCCGTGCTCACCGCAGCTACAGAAAGCCCCTGAGCAGCAAAGAAGACCCAGAGCAACCAAGAATCAATTCATTAATATTACTTTAAAAAGTTCAATCAGAGATTCCTTATGAGAAGTTCCAGCACAGTTCAGTTCAGTTCAGTCGTTCAGTTGCGTCTGACTCTCCGCGACCCCATGAATTGCAGCATGCCAGGCCTCCCTGTCCATCACCAACCCCCAGAGTTCATTCAAACTCATGTCCATCGAGTCGGTGATGCCATCCAGCCATCTCATCCTCTGTTGCCCCCTTCTCCTCCTGCCCCAGTCCCTCTCATCACCAGGGTCTTTTCCAATAAGTCAACTCTTCGCATGAGGTGGCTAAAGTACTGGAGTTTCACCTTCAGCATCAGTTCTTCCAATGAGCAACCAGGACTGATATCCTTTAGGATGGACTGGTTGGATCTCCCTGCTGTCCAAGGGACTCTCAAGAGTCTTCTCCAACACCACAGTTCAAAAGCATCAATTCTTCAGCGCTCAGCTTTCTTCACAGTCCAACTCTTACATCCATACATGGCCACTGGAAAAACCATAGCCTTGACCAGATGGACCTTTGTTGGCAAGGTAACATCTCTGCTTTTCAATATGCTATCTAGGTTGGTCATAACTTTTCTTCCAAGGAGTAAGCGTCTTTTAATTTCATGGCTGCAGTCACCATCTGCAGTGATTTTGGAGCCCCTCAAAATAAAGTCTGACACTGTTTCCACTATTTCCCCATCTATTTCCCATGAAGTGATGGCACCAGATGCCATGATCTTCGTTTTCTGAATGTTGAGCTTTAAGCCAACTTTCTCACTCTCCTCTTTCACTTTCATCAAGAAGCTTTTGAGTTCCTCTTCACTTTCTGCCATAAGGGTGGTGTCATCTGCATATCTGAGGTTACTGATATTTCTCCCAGGAATCTTGATTCCAGCTTGTGCTTCATCCAGCCCAGCGTTTCTCATGATGTACTCTGCATAGAAGTTAAATAAGCAGGGTGACAAGATACAGCCTTGACGTACTCCTTTTCCTATTTGGAACCAGTCTGTTGTTCCATGTCCAGTTCTAACTGTTGCTTCCTGACCTGCATATAGGTTTCTCAAGAGGCAGGTCAGGTGGTCTGGTATTCCCATCTCTTGAAGAATTTTCCACAGTTTATTGTGATCCACACAGTCAACGGCTTTGGCATAGTCAAGAAAGCAGAAATAGATGTTTTTCTGGAACTCTCTTGCTTTTTCCATGATCCAGCGGATTTGACAATTTGATCTCTGGTTCCTCTGCCTTTTCTAAAAGCAGCTTGAACATCTGGAAGTTCACGGTTCACGTACTGCTGAAGCCTGGCTTGGAGAATTTTGAGTATTACTTTACTAGCATGTGAGATGAGTGCAATTGTGTGGTAGTTTGAGCATTCTTTGTTATTGCCTTTCTTTGGGATTGGAATGGAAACTGACCTTTTCCAGTCCTGTGGCCACTGCTGAGTTTTCCAAATTTGCTGGCATATTGAGTGCAGCACTTTCATAGCATCATCTTTCAGGATTCGAAATAGTTCCACTGGAATTCCATCACCTCCACTAGCTTTGTTCATAGTGAACCTTTCTAAGGCCCACTTGACTTCGCATTCCAGGATGTCTGGCTCTAGATGAGTGATCACACCATTGTGATTATGTTGGTCGTGAAGATCTTTTTTGTACAGTTCTGTATATTCTTGCCACCTCTTCTTAATATATTCTGCTTCTGTTATGTCCATACCGTTTCTGTCCTTTATTAAGCCCATCTTTGCATGAAATGTTCCCTTGGTAGCTCTAATTTTCTTGAAGAGATCTCTATTCTTTCCCATTCTGTTGTTTTCCTCTGTTTCTTTGCATTGATCACTAAAGAAGGCTTTCTTATCTCTTCTTGCTATTCTTTGGAACTCTGCATTCAGATGCTTATATCTTTTCTTTTCTCCTTTGCTTTTCACGTCTCTTCTTTCGACAGCTATTTGTAAAGGCCTCCTCAGACGGCCATTTTGGGGTTTTTTTGCATTTCTTTTCCATGGCTTTAAAGAGCCCATGTGGTCAATTAACCAGATTTTCTTTGCAAACTAATTAGTCTTAATTTAGAAATATTTGATAAAAATGAGGGTAATGATAGAGAAAAAGGATTGCGTTTCAACGGATATTAGATTCTAGGCTTGTGACTTTCCTTGCTGCATTTTGAGAATTTCACACACTTTTCGCTGTCCAGTGATCCTTGCAGTTGATTTTCAAAATTTTCGTGGGTGCACTTATCTTATATGCGACAGAAGCTCAGAACGTCAGATCTTTTCAATGTTCCTGCTTTCTTAAAAAATCTTTTTTTCTTTTGCTTATGTCTATTTTTGCTCACAAAATTGATTTATTTCAAAAATTAGTACATGCTTGGTGTTCATTCCTGATTATTTCAGCCTAATATTTTGAAAGAATAAAAAAATGTACTATGGGTATATTTGATGCAAATGTAGTGTACTCTGGTTCATTTTTCATACTATGTAAATCATAAAGTGGTCCTGGATGTAAAATATTTAGCAATGTAAGCAACAACATCTTTTAGCTTTTAAACAAAGCTTCTTTAAAAAATAAAACAGTTTTTTAATTAGAAAAATACATGTTTTTAAAAAATTAGTCACAATCGGAGCCAGAGTATGAACATTAAAAGCTCTAATGTCGAGAAGATTGCTTGTCCACTCTCAGCATTTTTCTTTTTTAACCGCAAAATTAAAAACGTATATGTTGAAACTGAATAGGTTATTTCTAGAGTTTGAAACCAAACTTTTCTCTCTCCTCCTCACCCCTTTCTCTCTGTTTTTATGTATTTATCATTGTTGGCTGCACTGGGCCTTTTTTTTTTTTTTTAATTTATTTTTTATTTTTATTTTTACTTTATTTTGCTTTACAATATTGTATTGGTTTTGCCATACATTGACATGAATCAGCCACGGGTGCACATGAGTTCCCAATCCTGAACCCCCCTCCCACCTCCCACCCCATATCATCTCTCTGGATCATCCCCGTGCCCAGCTCCAAGCATCCTGTATCCTGTGTATGGGCTTTCTCTAGCTGTAAGGAGCAGGGGCTTCTCTAATTGTGATGCACAGGCTTCTCATTGCAGTGGCTCCTGGTCGCAGAGCCAGGGCTCTAGGCACTGGAGTTTCAGTAGCTGTAGCACACAGGTTCAGCTGCCCCACAGCATGTGAAATTTTTCTGGACCAGGGATTGAACCCACGTCCCCTGCACTGGCAGGCCGATTCTCAGCCACTGGACCACCGCGAAAATCCTCTCTGCTTTTGTTTTTGTGTTTCATTTGCTGCTGTCCTAGCTGAAGGTTTCACTTACCTACTGCAAAATCCTTTGTTTTCCATGGTCTCTCTCCTTCCCTTAATAAATACATGTTGAGCATAAACTATGAGCCAGGTGTTCTATTAGGTGCTAAGACTACAATGATTAGCAAAAGAAAAACAGTGGCTGTGCTCCTGGAGTTAATGCTCGTGTTTAAAAAAATGATCCATAAACAAATAAGAGAATTTCATACTGTGATAAGTGCCTTAAAGGAACAAGGTAGATCTGAATGAGAGTTGATCCCCCTAATTTAAAGGGATAGGAGACTGTGCTCTCCTGAGAAGGAGATATTTTTGAGCAGAGATCTTAATCTTAGGAAGGAGTTAAAGGGAGGCACTGAGAGCAGTCCTGCCAAAAGGAACAGCATACGCGAGAGCCTGGAGGCATGAAGGCGCTTGCTGCCCTTGATAATCAGAAAGGAGGCTGCGGTGGTTGGAGGACGAGGAAGGAGAGCTGGAAAGGCAGGTGGGGCAAGATCTTGCACAGCTCTGATGTCTCCAGAGTAGTCTTGGTGCTTATCTTCAGTTAACCATTAGGAAACCTCTGGAGGAGTTTAACTAGGGCAATGGCGATAGTTGTGTTTTTAACATATGCCTTGTGTTCCAGCGTCACAAATGGTTTGGAGGGGAGAGCAAGAGTGAAGCGAAGGGACTGTGGAGGCCGACATCAAGCAGATGGAAGCAGCTTGAGCTAGGATGGTGGCCCTGAAAGGGAGGTGTGGGATGCTTGCTGCGATTTCAGGAGGTACAGCTGAGTTTTCAGGAAAGTGAGTGACTGCATATGAAGACAAAGAGGAGAAAGGAATGGTCAAAGCACAGAGTCGTGCGCTGGTCAGCTGAGAACAAAATCTAGCAGAGTCTGTGTATGTAAAGTGTCAGTCGCTCAGTTGGGTCAGACTCTTTGCAACCCAGGACTGTAGCTCCCATTTTGTCCATGGGATTTCCCAGGCAAGAATACTGGAGTGGGTGGCCATTCCCTTCTCCAGGGGATCTTCCTGACCCCGCAATTGAACCTGGGTTGCCCTCATTGCACACAGATTCTTTACAGTCTGAGCTGCCTGGGAAACCCTGGTGTATGTAAATAAAGCAATTATTTGGATGTCAAATATTTGTGAAACATTTTCTCAAGTATTTTACCACCTTGAAAAGTACAATTTATTACCTCTATTTCATTTTTTTTCTTCACTATTTATTTATTTGGCTGTGTTGGGTCTTAGTTGCGGCAATCTTTCATTGCAGCATACAGACTCTCTAGCTGTGGCACAAAGGTTCAGTAGTGGCAGCACGAAGCCTTAGTTGCTCTGAGGCATATGGGATTAAACCCATGTCCCCTGCATTGCAAGGCAGATTCTAAGCCACTGGACCACCAGTGAAGTCCCTCATTATCTCTGAGTCTTAAGAGAAGAAACTGAAGCTCAGGAGGTTTTGTGCTATCCAGTATAGTAGCTCTTAGTCACATGTGGGTATTTATTTTTAAATAAAATGAGACTAAAAATCAAGTTCTTTATTCATATAAGTCCCACTGCGAGTGCTCAATAGTCCTACAAGACAAGTAGCTATTCTATTTGACAGCACCTAACTATAGAATCTTTCCATGATGGCAGAAGTGCTGCTGGACAGCCTGATCTAAGTAACTACCTGATCTCATTGCTGTCATTCATGGAGTGGTGGTTTGAAGGCAGATTTGTTTGACTGCAAAGCCTGCTCTTTCTCCTAGCAGGAGAAAGACATGGATACCAAGAGTGCTGTTTGATTCTGAGCCAAAGGCGTCCTACCCAAGGACTCACTGAGGATGGCCTGACCTGGCCAGAACCAACCTGAGAATGCAAACGAACCAGCCCTTAAGGGGCCAAGCAGGTTGTTCCGGATGAAATAGGAGCTGACGTTGTAGAAGACAAATAATGACTAATTCGTTGCCTTAGTCCACCCACAGTGAGTGTATAATGTATAGTCTACTTTTGACAGTGAAAGGGAACCCTACTAATAATTACACCAGAGAACAGGCAAAAAGCAGGACGGTGCTGAGCACACTGGGTCATCCTGCTAATGTAGCCCCATGTGTGGTATGAGTACACAGAGGCCATTTAAAATTTGCCTTCATTTTCTTGCAGTTCTTATGTAGTTATTTCAGAATAAAGGCTGTAGAAAATTGAAAACACATCAGTCCCCCATTGTTCAACAATGTAATTTTACAAGTTAAACATATAGCAAGAGTCTTTTATTTCATTAACCCAAACAAAAATATCTTCATAAAGTGACCAAGAAAATATGCCACTGATGAATGATGTTAAAATGAGAAGATAGCACAATTCGGACCTTTACTCAGCAATACCACTGGCCTGCTGAATGTTCTTGGTTAACATACTCAACTTTTCAGTGCATCAGTTTCCCCATCTGTAAAATTAATTTCTTATTGCTGCAGGACAAATTACCCTAAAACTTAAAATGCCGTTTAACTAAGTAGACCTGAGGCTCAGGGTCTCTCCTGAGGCTGCATTTAGGTGTCAGCCGCTGCAATCATTTCAGTCTTGGCCGGGCTGGAGGATCTCCTTCAAGCGTACGTGCGCACTCAGCTGTGTTGTCCATGATCCCATGGACTATCACCACCCCCACCCCCCACCAGTCTCCTCTGTCCATGGGATTTCCCAGGCGAGAATACTGGAGTGGGTTGTCATTTCCTACTCCAGGGGATCTTCTTGATCCAGGGATCGAACCCCTGGCTCCTGAGGCTCCTGCATTAGCAGCCGATCTTTACCACTGAGCCACCTGGGAAGCTCTCCTTCAGGCAGGAGGCCTCAGTTCCTCCCTCTCTGAATCTCTCCATACAGTTTCTCCTGACATGGCAGCTGGCTCCTCCCAGAGCAAATGATCTGAGAAAAAACAAAGGCAGCCTGCACTGTGGCTTCCCAGGCGGCACTAGTGGTAAAGAACCCACCTGCCAATGCAGGAGACATAAGAGGCACAAGTTCGATCCCTGGGTTCGGAAGATCCCCTGGAGTGGGAAACAGCAACCCACTCCAGTATTCTTGCCTGGAGAATCCCATGGACAGAGGAGCCTGGCAGGCTGCAGCCCATACAGGTGCAAAGAGTCAGACACCACTGAAGTGACTTAGCATGCCTGTGGCTTTTATAACCCAGTCTTGGAAGTGATAAATACCACTTCTGCCATCCACCATTGGTCACAGAGACCGACTGGCACAATGTGGAAGGGAACCGTAGAAGGGTATGAGTGCCAAGAGGCAAGGACTGGGGCCCACTTTGCAGCATGGCTACCACAGATGCAAATTATTTTGTTTGGCCTTTTGTTTCACCTCAAAAGTATAATAAAAGCTGAGGAATTACCAAAAGGTTGACAAATGGACTCTAGATAGACATTTGCTTTAAGAACAAAGAGTCCTGATGAATTATACATTGCATTATGCTTCTGAAATCCTAAAGAAAGAAGACATTGTATGAGAACAAACTGCCCATGATGCTCAGTTATGAATCATTCTTTGAGGAACCATTTGGGGATGCAAGAAGGAAACAAAAGAAGTAAGCCAATATGTACTACATGGACGCATTCCATTTAGTTGAAAAGATAACAACACTCCAGAAGCGCTTCATTGAAGGCTGCACATGTCTCCTTTTGAGGTGCCTCTTTTTTGCATGAGCATCACAGAAAGAATCACAGAGCTGAACAGGAGCCAGAAGATAATTTAGTGCTGGTCCAACCCTGTGGCCTGCAGACCCCGGGGAGTTTGTGAGGCTTATTCAAGTTACGGAACTGGTTTATAGCAGAGACAGCAGGAGAGCCTCTCCTCCCAGTTCCCAGCCTAGAGTTTACACACCTCTTACCAGCAGGGCTTCCCTGATAGCTCAGTTGGTAAAGAATCCACCTGCAATGCAGGAGAACCTGGTTCAATTTCTAGGGCAGGAGGATCCCCTGGAGAAGGGATAGGCTACCTACTCCAGTATTCTTGGGCTTCCTTTTGGCTCAGCTGGTTAAGAATCTGCCCGCAATGCAGGAGACCTGGATTTGATCACTGGGTTGGGAAGATCCCCTGGAGAAGGGAAAGGCTACCCACTCCAGTATTCTGGCCTGGAGAATTCCATGGACTATATAGTCCATGGGGTCACAAAGACTTGGGCACGACTGAGTGACCAGCAGGGCAAACTTGACCCACTTACTTTCTGTTGCTTCAGTGTCCATATCTATAAAATGGAGATAACATTAAAACCTACCTTGTTGGGGTTTTCCCAGTAGTCCAGCGGTTAAGACCCCACACTTGCACTGCAGGGGCTGAAGGTTCAATCCCTGGTCCGTGAACGAAGATCTCACATGTCCAGCAGAGAGGCCAAAAACACACAAATAAAATCTATCTTTTTAAGGTTCTTCTGAGGATAAAAATAGTCAAGTCATGTAAGTTAACATTTTTTTTTGAAAAGCTGCTTCTTATTATGTTATCCATCATTGAAAAGGTAAAAAGAACAAATTTTAAACAAGGAAATATATGACCTGGATTATTTCTTTTCTTTTTTATTTTTAATTTTATTGGAATATAGTTGATTTACAATGTTGTGTTACTTTCAGGGGGCTTCCCTGGTGGTTCAGCAGTCAAGATTCCACCTCCTGTGTACAGCAAAGTGAATCAGTTATACATACACATATATTCATTCTTTTTCAGAATCTTTTCCCATATATGTTATTACAGAATATTGCATAGAATTCCCTGTGCTATACAGTAAGTCCTTGCTGGTTAGGTATTTTATATATAGTAGTGCATTTATTGGAGAAGGCAATGGCAACCCGCTCTAGTACTCTTTCCTGGAAAATCCCATGGATGGAGGAGCCTGGTAGGCTGCAGTTCACGGGGTCGCTAACAGTTGGACATGACTGAGCGACTTCACTTTCCCTTTTCACTTTCATGCATTGGAGAAGGAAATGGCAACCCACTCCAGTGTTCCTGCCTGGAGAATCCCAGGGATGACGGAGCCTGGTGGGCTGCCGTCTATGGGGTTGCACAGTCGGACACGACTGAAGTGACTTAGCAGCAGCAGCAGCAGCAATGCATTTGTATTAACCCCAAGCTCCTAATGTATCCCTGCCTTCAATGTTTCCTTTTGGTAACCATAAATTTGTTTCAAAATCTATGAGTCTGTTTCTGGTTTGTAAATGAGTTCATTTGTATCATTTTTTAAAATTGGAGTCCACATATGAGTGATCACATACGATATTTGTCTTTCTCTGTCTGATTTACTTCACTCAGCATGACAATCTCTAGGTCTATCCCTGCTGCTATAAATGGCATTATTTCATTCTTTTTTATGGCTGAGGAATGTTTTGTTGTATATATGTACCATGTCTTCTTTATCCACTCCTCTGTTCATGGACATTTAAGTTGCTCCCATGTCTTTACTATTGTAAATACTCTGCTGCACTGAACATTAGGATGCACATACCTTTTAAAATTATTAATATCTTCTTCTCCAAACATATGTCCAGGAGTGGGATTGCTGGTTCATATGCTGGTTCCATTTTTAGTTTTTTAAGAAGGTGCCATACTGTTCTCCATAGGGACTGTTCTCCACAGGGGCTGTCCCAATCTGCAGTCCCACCAACAGAATAGAAGTGTTCCCTTTTCTTACCAACCTCTCTAGCATTTATTGTTTGTGGCCTAATTTATTTCTAAGCCTGATATCTTTTCCTCTGCAGGGACAATTGAGCAAGGGCCTTAACCAAGTCAATCACCTAGAGTGGAGGCTTGCAAAGAGGATTAAGGTCAAACTAGAAAAGCAAGTTCTATGCAAGTCTCCAGTTGAAAGGAGTCTAAGAGAACATCCTGGGAGGTGAAAAGAAAAACAGACTCAAGTGGGCAAATATGAGACCCATTTGTATTCATCTCTAAGATAGGGTATAACTCTCTAGGATGTCGTTGCTTAGTTGCTAAGTTGTGTCTGGCTCTGTTGCAACACCATGGACTGTATCCCGCCAGCCTCCTCTGTTTGTGGTATTTCCCAGGCAAGAATAGTAGAGTGGGTTGCCATTTCCTTCTCCAGGGGATCTTCCTGACCCAGAGAATGAAACCATGTCTCAGGTTGACAGGCAGATTTTTACCACAAAGACAACTGGAAAATCCACTCCCTAGGATCAGTTCAGTTCAGTTCAGTCGCTCAGTCGTGTCCAACTCTGCGACCCCATGAATCGCAGCACGCCAGGCCTCCCTGTCCATCACCAACTCCCGGAATTCAATCAGACTCATGTGCATCGAGTCCGTGATGCCATCCAGCCATCTCATCCTCTGTCATCCCCTTCTCCTCCTGCCCCCAATCCCTCCCAGCATCAGTCTTTTCCACTGAGTCAGCTCTTCGCATGAGGTGGCTAAAGTACTGGAGTTTCAGCTTTAGCACCATTCCTTCCAATGAACAACCAGGACTCATCTCCTTTAGGATGGACTGGTTGGATCTCCTTGCTGTCCAAGGGACTCTCAAGAGTCTTCTCCAACACCACAGTTCAAAGCATCAATTCTTCGGCTCTCAGTTTTCTTCACAGTCCAACTCTCACATTCATACATGACCACTGGAAAAACCATAGCCTTGACTAGATAGACCTTTGTTGGCATAGTAATGTCTCTGCTTTTGAATATGCTATCTAGGTTGGTCATAACTTTCCTTCCAAGGAGTAATCTTTTAATTTCATGGCTAAAGTCACCATCTGCAGGGATTTTGGAGCCCCACAAATTAAAGTCTGACACCGTTTCCACTGTTTCCCCATCTATTTCCCATGAAGTGATGGGACCAGATGCCATGATCTTCATTTTCTGAATGTTGAGCTTTAAGCCAACTTTTTCACTCTCCACTTTCACTTTCATCAAGAAGCTTTTTAGTTCCTCTTCACTTTCTGCCATAAGGGTGGTGTCATCTGCATATCTGAGGTTGTTGATATTTCTCCCGGCAATCTTGATGCCAGCTTGTGCTTCCTCCAGCCCAGCATTTCTCATGATGTACTCTGCATAGAAGTTAAATAAGCAGGGTGACAATATACAGCCTTGACGTACTCCTTTTCCTATCTGGAACCAGTCTGTTGTTCCATATCCAGTTCCAACTCTCGCTTCCTGACCTGCATACAAATTTCTCAAGAGGCAGGTCAGGTGGTCTGGTATTGCCATCTCTTTCAGAATTTTCCAGTTTATTGTGATCCACACAGTCAACGGCTTTGGCATAGTCAGGAAAGCAGAAATAAATGTTTTTCTGGAATTCTCTTGCTTTTCCCATGATCCAGCAGATGTTGGCAATTTGACCTCTGGTTCCTCTGCCTTTTCTAAAAGCAGCTTGAACATCTGGAAGTTCACGGTTCACGTACTGCTGAAGCCTGGCTTGGAGAATTTTGAGCATTACTTTATTAGCATGTGAGTTGAGTGCAATTGTGCAGTGGTTGGAGCATTCTTTGGCATTGCCTTTCTTTGGGATTGGAATGGAAACTGACCTTTTCCAGTCCTGTGGCCACTGCTGAGTTTTCCAAATTTGCTGGCATATTGAGTGCAGCACTTTCGCAGCATCATCTTTCAGGATTTGAAACAGCTCAACTGGAATTCCATCACCTCCACTAGCTTTGTTCATAGTGAACCTTTCTAAGGCCCACTTGACTTCACATTCCAGGATGTCTGGCTCTAGGTGAATGATCACACCATCATGATTAACTGGGTCATGAAGATCTTTTTTGTACAGTTCTTCTGTGTAGTCTTGCCACTTCTTAATATCTTCTGCTTCTGATGGTCCATACCATTTCTGTCCTATATTGAGCCCATCTTTGCATGAAATGTTCCCTTGATATCTCTAATTTTCTTGAAGAGATCTCTATTCTTTCCCATTCTGTTCTTTTCCTCTATTTCTTTGCGTTGATAGCTAAAGAAGGCTTTCTTATCTCTCCTTGCTATTCTTTGGAACTCTGCATTCAGATGCTTATATCTTTCCTTTCCTCCTTTGCTTTTCGCCTCTCTTCTTTTCACAGCTATTTGTAAGGCCTCCCCAGACAGCCATTTTGCTTTTTTGCATTTCTTTTCCATGGGGATGGTCTTGATCCCTGTCTCCTGTACAATGTCAGGAACCTCAGTCCTCATTCATGCTTTTATGGGAAAGCCAGGTTTTTAAATTTTTATTCTATTTACATTCTTTTTATTTTTACATAAATAAATGTTATGTGGCAAGACGTTGATTCTAATTTTGAGTCATAATCTGAAAAAGTGATTTTTGATCACACACATCTATATGAAGTTCTGGAAAAGGCAAAACTACAAAGAAGGTAAAGATGATTGCCAGAAGTTAGTGGAGAGACATGAGTTGTCAGAGCACAGAAGATTTTTAGAACAGTGAAATTATTCTGTATTGTATTATAATGATAGATATGTGGCATTATACATTTGTTCAAATTCATAAAATGTAGACCAAGAGTGAACCCTAATCTAAGTTATGAACTTTGGATGACAATGATATGTCGACATGGGCTCACTGATTGTAACCACTCTGTTGTGGGATGTTGACTGTGGAGGTGGCTGGTGGGAAGGAACAAAGCATATATGAAAACTATTTTCTGCTCAGTTTTATTGTGCTTCAAAACTGCTCTAAAAAATAAGGTCTATTTGTTATGTGATTTCTCTCCTCTTAAGGTTTTATTATGAGTTTTTTTCAATAATAACAAAAGCAGAAAGAATAGAATGAACCCATCAAGCCAGCTTCAGTAATTATCAACATGTAGTCAATCTTATTTGTATACCCATTCATTTCTCTCCACCTGCTCCACTGGGTTGTCTAGGAACAAATCCCAGACATCAAACCATCTCATCAAGCCAGATGAGAAAGACTGAATCAAGTGTAGCAGAGACGCACTGTAACATAAGATTTCAAAAGTCCTCACCATTTTCCTCATTATGCAGTAACAGCTGAAAATGGAAAGTTCAAAATAACTTCATATTCAGTCATCTAAGCTAATCATGTGTACTAGTTCAATATGAATTGTTTTCATGTGTTTTGCCCTTTTAAAAATTGAACTATATAGTTGATTTACAGTTTTATATTATTTTTAGGTATATTGAATAATGACTCAGTATTTTTATAGATTATACTTTTTACAAAACAGTGGCTATAATTCCTTGTGCCATACAGTATATTCTTGCTGCTTACATATGTTAGGCAGTAGTTTGTATGTGTTAATCGCATACTCTAAATTTGTCTCTCCCTCCTTCCATTTCCCCTTTGGTAACCACAAGTTTTTTCTATATCTGTGAGTCTCCTTCTGTTTTGCATATACATTAATTTGCATTATTTTTTAGATTCTATATATAAGTGATATCACACAGTATTTGTCTTTCTCTTTCTGTCTTATTTTAGTAGCATAATATTCTCTAGTCCCATCCACATTGCTGCAAATGGCAGAATTTTATTCTTTTTTATGACTGAGCACTCTTCCTTTGTAAAACTGTATAGCACATCTTCTTTATCCATTCATCTGTTGATGAGCACTTGGGTTGCGTCTACGCCTTGGCTTTTGCAGATAGTGCTGCTATGAACATTGGAGTGCACGTATCTTTTCAAATTAGTGTTTTTGTTTTCTTCCAATATTTACCAAGGAGTGAAATCACTGAATCATATGGTAGTTCCACTTCTAGTTTTTTGAGAAGCTTCCATACTGTTTTCCTCAGTGGCTGCACCAGTTAACATTCCCACCAGCAGTATACAAGGAATTCCTTTTCCCCACATGCTCACTAACTTTTGCTATTTGTAGGCTTTTTGACAGTAGCCATTCTGACAGTAGCCATTTGAGGTGATATCTCCATGCTTTGGTTTGTGTTTCCCTGTGTGTGCTTAGTTGCTTAGTTGTGTCTGACTCTGCAACCCCATGGACTGCAACCCGCCAGCCTCCTCTGTCATGGGGATTCTCCACGCAAGAATACTGCAGTGGGTTGCCATGCCCTCCCCCAGGGGATCTTCCCAACCCAGAGATTGAAACCAGGTCTCCCTCATTGCAGGAGACTTCTTTACCATCTGATCATTTCTCTAATAATTAGCAATGTTGAACATCCTGTGCCTATTAGCCCTCCATATATCTCCTTTAGAAAACTGTCTATACAAGTCTTCTGCCCATTTTTTGATTGAGTTGTTTGGGTTTATATATATATATATATATATGCACATTGAGTTCTATGATCTGTTTATAGATTTTGGATACTGACCCCTTATTAATTATATTATTTGTACATATTTTCATTCAGTAGGCTTTTTTGTCTTGCCAAGACCTTTGTTGAAACATCAAAAGCAAAAACTTTTAAGTTTAATTAGGTTGCATTTGTTTATTTTTGTTTTCTGTATTTCTTTTGCCTTAGGAGACAGATCTGTGTGTGTGTGTGTGTGTGTGTGTGTGTGTGTATGTGAAAGAGGGTTCTGCCTATGTCCTCTTCTAGGAGTCTTATGGTTTCAGGTCTCACATTTAGGTGTTTAAACTGTTTTGAGTTTATTTTTGTACACAGCGTGAGGGAATGTTCTAATTTCATTCCTTCACATGTAGTTGTTCAGCTTTCCCAGCACTACTTCTTAAAGAAACTCTTCTCCATTGTATATCCTTTCCTTCTTTGTCATAGATTAATTGACCATTCACACATGGGTTTATTTCTGGACTCTGTATTCTGTTTCATTTATCTACTTGTCTGTTTTTGTGCCAGTACTTTAGATTTTTTTCTTCTATGTCTAAAATTTTTTGGATCGTTTTTACCTAAATCCACAGTATCTCCACCTTTCCCAACCTCCAAATTTAATTTTTTCTATAACTCTCAAGACAAAAATCTATCTGTAAAAATTGGGAAATGTTATGACCACTGTAATGACAAGAACTCTGAAAGAGAAAAACAAAACACTATAAAATGGTGCCTACATTTTGTTATGATCCTTAAAAATGTTTTAAGAAGTAAGTAAAGCCCAGGCTTTTATTATCATATTTTCTTTGGCACCAGGACATCTCTTTATGGGCAGAGTTCTTATTTACCACTTAAGTAAGCTGTTACGAAGCACTGCTGCTACTGCTAAGTCATTTCAGTCGTGTCTGACTCTGTGCGACCCCATAGACGGCAGCCCACCAGGCTCCCCCGTCCCTGGGATTCTCCAGGCAAGAACACTGGAGTGGGTTGCCATTTCCTTCTCCAGTGCATGAAAGTGAAAAGTGAAAGGGAAGTCACTCAGTCGTATCCGACTGTATCCAACTCTTAGCGACCCTGTGGGCTGCAGCCTACCAGGCTCCTCCGTCCATAGGATTTTCCAGGCAAGAGTACTGGAGTGGGGTGCCATTGCCTTCTCCAGTTACGAAGCACAGTTTGACCAAAAGTTTAAAATGCCAAGGTCAGTGACCTTAGCTTCCTTGGAGACTAGCTAAGTAGCTTCACATGATATGCTTAGGAACCCACTTGATAAATCAGGGCAGGGCTGGAGATCCTCTTTTCGATAAATATTATTTACATTATATTGCTATAATGATCTCCATTTAAACATGGGTGTGTGCTTAGATGTTCAGTCATGTCTGACTCTTTGTAACCCCATGGACTATCGCCTGCCAGGCTCCTCCGTCCATGAAATTTCCCAGGCAAGGATACTGGATTGGGTTGCCATTTCCTACTCCAGGGGACCCAGGGATCAAACCTGCAGCTCTTGCATTGACAGGAGGATTCTTTACCGCTAGCACCACCTGGAAGCCCTTAAAGTGTATTTAATACCATGTTTATCAGCACTACCTACCAAGACTCACTAAAACTGGGGTAAGGAGATTTCAAAGATATAAAGCCAAAGCAATAAAGAAAAATGGAGACTGAAAAAAAAGAAGAGGACTTCTCTGGTGGTTCAGTGGTTAAGAATCTGCTTGCTAATGTGGAGGACAGGAGTTCAATGCCTGGACCAGGAAGTTTCCACATGCTGTGGGGCAACTAAGCTCGCGAGTCACAATTACTGAGCCTGCACTGTAGAGCCCATCTCTGTAAGAGGAGAAGCCACCGCAATTAGAAGCCTGTGCACCGAACTAGAAAGCAGCCCCCTATTCACTGCAACTAGAGAAAGCCCAAGCGCAGCAACGAAGACCCAGTGCAGATATAAATAAATAAATATTTTTTAAAAGAAAAGAAAGGGGAGATGAGAAAAGAACAGATAAAATGTCGACATTTTGGAAACTAGAAAGTAGACAGATGAATAATCACCGATGTAGAAAGCCAAAGTCAAATTGTTACCAGGAGAAAAGCCAAAAAAGTAAACTATTTCTCATTACAATACACCTCCTCCTCTTCCTGCTGCCACTGGGAAGTTGTGGGAATGCCAGGCCCCTCTGCAGGTGGATGATAGGAGTAGGGCTAACAACTGGAGGATTGACTGAGATTTAATTTCTCAAGCAAATACACTAATTATAATGCTTTGAACCCAGGTCTCTTGCATTGCAGACAGATTTTTTTTTTTTTTTAACCAGGTGAGCCACAAGGAAATCCCAAGAGTACGGGAGTGGGTAGCCTATCCCTTCTCCAGGGGCACTTTCCGAGCCAGGAATCGAACCAGGGTCCCCTGCATTGCAGGCAGATTCTTTCCCAACTGAGCTATGAGGGAAGCTATTATGAGAAGCAAATACACTAATTATAAGGAGTTCAAGATCCCCAACCACACCCTGTGTAGCCAGGGTCGTTCCTCACTCTGGCAGAAGACAGGTTGATTCTCTTTGAATCGCGGAGACCATGTAGCTAGAAACACTGTGAGAGAGAAGAACAAACCTGACTCCATACTGAACCTGCTCCTTAGCTCAGACCTTTGTATTTTATTGTCTGTGCTTAGTCAACTTGCTGTGTAGGTGTGTAACAAAACATTGCCTGTAGCCTGAGAAATACATAAAAGCCTTTTCTCAAGTCTCTGCCTCCCAGGCTTGACCTTTAAAGGTACAACACTTTCTATTCATATAGAGCTAAAAAGTTTCAGGACAGAGATTAGAGATTTTCAGGAACATAGTGACCAGACGTACCTGGGCAAGAACAGAGGATATCACATTCCCCTTTCTTTTTAGTATAAAACAACTCTGAATTCTAACCTGAGTAAGACGGTTCTTTTGGACACCTAGTGAATCATCTTCTCAGTCCACTCACCCTCCAAATAAAGTTGCTATCCCTTGCTCCAACAAGGAATTCCTTGTCCCTTAATTTATTGAGCTGTCATGCAGTGAGCAGTATGAGCTTGGATTCAGTAACAACATTACATGGAGCTGAAACTGGTGGTGAAGGACTGAACTGAGGCAACTGCAGCAATCAATTCCTCAAAAGTGAGACTTCCAAATTCACTCCCCTCCACCGCAACCTCCATATGGCTTCCTGAGCATGAGCAATAAATCCATAGATAGAAAACTGAAGAATTTCTCTCTAGGGAAGCTGACCAAATCAAGAGAAAAAAAAACATTGACCTTCAGGGGCCTCTAGTTGATCAGACAATGATGACAACCACCAGTCTTCAAGGCCTACAATGCACAGGAATTCCTAGCAGCTTTTCAGGGGTCATACTGCTGGTTGCAGAGCCTCAGATAATGGCTTTCTGATTGTCCCAGAGATTTCTTAAACTGTGCTCTTGTGTTGAAATCATCCAGAGGAAATTCTGTTGTGCACAACTAAGAATCATAAAAATTGTTTTACAATGAAAACTGGAATGCTATTCAACATAAAAATTATGAAATGCATTGATGTATCCTCATATCCAAAGAGTTCCAAGGTATACTGTTAAACAACAAAAAAGAAAAGATGCAGAACAATGTGTAGTATTAAAAAATAAATACTATGAGACATATAAGAAGGGTCCTTGCATTCAGTGAAATATATTAACTTGATAGGATGCTGAAATATTGCCATATGTTGGGACTCAGATCATCACTATGGAAAGAAAGAAACCTTAATACAGAGTAGACCTATGTTCAAACCCTAGTTTTGGTGATGAATGCACATTTAGTCTTTGACAAATTTCTATCCTTATCTTCTCTGAAGCTTAGCTTGGTGGTGGTGGTGGTGGTTTAGTCGCTAAGTTGTGTCCAACTCTTGTGACCCCATGTACTGTAGCCCGCTAGGCTCCTCTGTCCATGGGATTCTCCAGGCAAGAATACTGGAGTGGGTTGCCACTTACTTCTTCAGAAGCTTAGCTTAGAAACATGTAAAATAATGGAAATATCTAGTGCTGTCATTGTAAGAAGTAAAAGAGAATATAGGAGGACTTTCCTGGTGGTCCAGGGGTTAAGACTCCAATTTTCCCCTGCAGGGGGTGCAGGTTCCATCTCTGGCCAGCTAACTAAGATCCTACATGCTGTGTGGCACAGTCAAAAATTTTAAAATAAAATAAAATATATATATATATATATTTTTTTTTTTCATAGAGAATGCAGGTAGAGCTTTGAGTATAGTGTCTCGCCAATTTCAGACTCTCAATAAGTGGTACCCACTTCATGTGTTTGTCAGTCACTCAGTCATGTCTGACTCTTTGCAACACCATGGACTGTAGCCCATCAGGCTCCTCTGTCCATGGAATTTTCCAGGCAAGAATACTGTAGTGGGTAGCCATTCCCTTCTTCAGGGGAGCTTCCTGACCCAGGGATTGAACCCAGGTCTCCTGCATTGCAGGCACATTCTTTACTGTCTGAGCCCCCAGGGAAAAGCCCCAGGGAAGGTAGCTAAGGTACCCACTTAGTGATATTCCCCCTTCGCTTACCACATGGATGGGTGCTTTGGCGTTCATCACGTGGTGTCGGAGGGATTCAGAGGACAGCTGGAAGAGGCAATGGACTGGTCATCTATTTTACATCAAAGCAGAGTAGGATCACTGGCAATTCCACATTGAGCTAAAGAACCTTCACATTATGAAAACAGAAACTTGGCTGGCATCCCCTTTCTCTATTTCCCTCATCCCTCCAGAAGGTCTGGCTGTAGAAATGGACATTCTAAACAGTGGAGTGGGTAGGCATGGGGGACTTGGAAGATACGGATTAAATAGCTAAGCCATCCAGGCTTGAGGTTGTATGAGGCTAAATGCCTCTTAGGATGGCAGTGTAGTAGACATGCTGGGAAACCAGCAAGGAGTAGGTACCCCCAGACTCCCAGAGCCTAGTCACAGGTGTGGCACTGCCACCTTAAGCCAGCTGTTGGAGAGTCTGCTCCACAAAGAGGCAGAACTAGAAGAAGAAACTCCTGGGTAATTCAGGCCTTAAAAGTTATGCTTGGGAAATGCTTATACTATTAAGTGAAGGGAAAAAAAAAAGACTAAAATGCTGTGTACAGAGATACTTGTATATGTGTTTGTGTGTGAGTATATGTGTGTGTGTTTGTAGCTGTTCCTCAGTATTTTTGGAGGATGGATTCCAAGATCCTCTGTGGATACCAAAGTCTACAGTATTTGTATATTACCTCTGCATATCTTTCCATATACTTTCTCAACCATCTCTAGATTACTTATAATATGTAATACAAGGTAAATGCTATATAAATAGTTGCCAGGCATGCAGCAAATTCAAGCTTTGTTTTTTGGAACTTTCTGGATTTTTAAAATATTTGATATTTTTAAATATTTTCAATACATGGTTGATGGAATCTGTGCATACAAAACCTGCAGATAAGGAGGGCTGACTGTGCTCGTGTGTGTGTGTATACACATACATCCAAAGAGAATATGCCAAAAGATCAGTAACAATTTAAAGTTTAAAGCAAGATTTCAGAGAAATTCAAAACCTGAAAAAATAATACAGCCATTTTAAAGGGTAAGAATTAATAAACAAACCAACCCAAACCTCATATAATTCACTTTGGTTTTAGCCAGAAAAAATAAATAAATAAAGGTAATTATTCTAACAACATGAAATCAATAACTCTTAGGCTGTTAGTTGCTCTGGAGGCATGCTGATTTCTGGGCTTTGAGTCTTGGTTTAGATAATTATCTTTAAGATCATTCCTGGGTGTGTCTGAAGAAGCCAGCAGGATAGTGAAAGCTAGAACTTCACAGCCCTGCAATTCTTATTTTTGTTTCCCCTTTGCACAGAAAGCTGATACTCTGGGTTCAGTGTTTTCCTTTGAATTGCAGGGCTTAAGTAGAAGAAAACAAAGAAATCTTTTCCTGATTAACATATTGAAATGAGCTTGGAGAAGTTAGGCTGTCATTACCCGCTTTTAACTTCCTCCTAGAAAGAGACACTATTTGTGCTTAAGGCTATTTCAGAGCAGCAAATAATTTTCAGCGTGGTAAGCAGTCTATGAAAACAGGAAAAACATGTTTAAGAGGTAATGTTCTGCTGCTGCTGCTGCTGCTAAGTCGCTTCAGTTGTGTCCAACCCTGTGTGACCCCATAGATGGCAGCCCACCAGGCTCCCCGCTCCCTGGGATTCTCCAGGCAAGAGCACTGGAGTGGGTTGCCATTTCCTTCTCCAACGCATGAAAGTGAAAAGGGAAAGTGAAGTCGCTCAGTCGCGTCCAACTCTTAACGACCCCATGGACCGCAGCCTAACAGGCTCCTCCATCCATGGGATTTTCCAGGCAAGAGTATTGGAGTGGGTTGCCATTGCCTTCTCCAATGTTCTACTAGCTATAATTAAAAATAACACTTCTTGAGCAAAATATAAAATAAAATTTGGTGTTCCAGCAGTTAGGATTTGGTGCTTTTGCTGACATGGCCCTGAGTTCAATTCCTGATCGGGGAACTAAGATCCCACAAGTTATGCAGCATGACCAAAACAAACAAAACACACACCAAAAAGCCTCTTTTTTCCTTGCCTAGCTGAGCCAATGGTTTTCAGTAGCTGGAATGGCTGAATAAAATTGCTAATTAGAATAACATGTCATCAAAACTAATGAAAATAGAAAGTATTTACTCTTTTATAAATTTTGCACCAACCTTGTGAAGTGTAAACTGTTACTTGTTCAGTTTTACAGATGAGGAAACAGGCTTATGGAGAGATCAAATAGTTGGCTTACAGCTATTCACACGTCGGGTTTAAAGTGAAAGAGCCAGAATTACAAATTAGGACAGCCAGCCTGGGAAGCCCAGGCTCCAACCCGATGGATAACATGGCCTTGCCATAGCCAATTCCCCAAAATAGCTTAATTGGCAGGTCCCCTCTCCTTCTCACCTCGCCATCTCCCAGTTCCCTCCTTCCACTGCCTCCACCACTGCCTACTACACTCTGACACTGACTTTGCCAGGACAAGTCTGGAACTATTGACAACTCACTCCGTGGATAATTTTTATCATAAATGGATGTTGAGTGTTGTCAAAAGCTGCATCTATTGAGATGATCATATGACTGTTATTCTTTAATTTGTTAATGTGTTGCATTAACATTTGTGTTACAGCCTTTATTTGTGGATATTCAACCATCCTTGCAGCCCTGGGATAAATCCCTCTTGATCATGGTGTATGATCCTTTTAACATTCTGTGGGATTCAGTTTGCTGACACTTTATTGAGTCAGCAAACAGAACGTTAAGTCAGGGAACTTTGTTCATAGGTGCAAAAATGATATTGGCCTATAATTTTCTTTCTTGTGTGATATCTATGTCTGATTTTGGTATCAGGGTGATGCTGGTCTTGGGGAATGAGTGTGGAAATGTTCCTTCCTCTGCAGTTTTTTAGAATACTTTGAGAAGGTTAAGTGTTAACTCTTCACTAATTGTTTGGTGGAAATCACCTGTGATACCATCTGGTTCTGGCCTTTGGTTTGTTAGAAATTTCTTCAATTACTGATTTAATCTCACTTCTGGTAATTGGGCTGTTCGTATCTTCTTCCTGGTTCAATCCTGGGATATCGTACATGTCTAGGAATTTGTTCATTTCTAGGTTGTCCATTTTATTGGCATATTGTAGTTCATAGTAGTCTCTTATGATCCATTGTAACTTCTTTTTCATTTCTAATTTTATTGAGTCCTTTTTTTTTCTTGATGAGTCTGGCTAAAAGTTTATCAATCTTATTTATCTTTTCAAAGAATCAGCTCTTAGTTTCATTGATTTTACTGTTGATTTTTAGTCTCTATTTCATTTGTTTCTGCTCTGATCTTTATGATTTCTTTCCTTTTACTAACTTTGCACTTTGTTTGGTCTTCTTTTTCTAGTTCTTTTAGGTATAAGGTTAGGCTATTTATTTGAGATTTTTCTTGTTTCCTGAGGTCAGTTTGTATTACTCTAAACTTTCCTCTTAGAACTGCTTTTTCTGTGCCACATAGCTTTTGGATATTTTGTTTTCATTTTCATTCGTCTCCAGGTATTCATTTACTTCCTTTTTTATTTCTTCAGTGATCCATCAGTTGTTTAGTGGCATATGTGCTTGTATTTTCTGCATTTTTTCTTGTAATTGATTTCTAGTCTCATAGTGTTGTGGTTGGAAGAAATACTTGATATGATTTCAATTTTCTTAAAATTTACTGAGGTTTGTTTTGTGGCTTAGCATGAGTAGCATGTGATCTGTCCTGGAGAATGATCCATGTACATTTGAAAAAATATGTATATTCTGCTGCTTTTGGATAGAATCTTCTACATAGATCTATTAATCCATTTGGCCTGTGTCATTTCAGGCCATTGCTTCCTTACTGACTTTCTGTCTGGATGATTTGTTTATCGATGTAGTAGGGTATTAAGGTCCCCTACTATTATTGTGTTATTGTCAGTTTCTCCTTTATGTCTGTTAGTATTTACTTACGCATTTAGGTGATTCTATGTTGGATGCATTTGTATTTATAATTGTTATATCTTTTTCTCGCATTGATCCCTTGATTATATCATTTGGTAATGTTGGCCTGCTGGTTGATGGGCTGGGCCTGCAGGCTGTGGGACTGTTGTCTTGGTGCTGGTGTCTGCCTGCTGGTGGATTAGGCTGTCCCGGAGGTGAGGACAGGCTTTATGGTAGTTGGCGCTTGGTATTTGGGGGCTGATGCCTGCCCACCTGTCGGTGGAGCTGGGTTGCAGGGTCTCTGGCTGCAGGGCCCTAGGGGTCCCGAGTCCAGTGCCTGCATACCAGTGTGTGGGTCAGGTCCTGGACCCTCTGGTTGGCAGGCTGTGTCTGTGGAAAGCTGTGGGCTCAGGGAGTTTTAAGGCAGTCTCTCTTCTGGAGGGCTGTGAGTTGCTTATTAGTTGCTTGGCCTGAGGTATTCCAGTACTGGGTGTGGAGTTGGGCTGGGTCCCAAGATCAGTAAGCTAAAGGGAGTATTCCAGAATGATGCTGACCAACCCCAGTGTCCATGTGGGAGAACAAACTCTCAATAATGGCTTCTTCAGTGTCTGTGTCCCCAGAGTGAGCTCCAGTTGCCTCTTGCTTCTCTTGGAGACTCGTCAAAATTATCTGGTAAGTCTGACCCAGGTTCTTTTCAAATTACTACTTCTGCCCTGGGCCCCAGGGCATGTGAGATTTTGTGCCCTTTAAAGAGAGATGTTTCTCAAATATTATATATTAATGCACATATATGGAATCCAATACTTTGGCCACCTGATGTGAAGAGCTGAGTCCATGGGAAAAGACCCTGCTGCTGATAAAGACTGAGGGCAGGAGGAGAAGGGGGCAATTGAGGATGAAATGATTGGAAGGCATCTCCAACTCAATGGACATGGGTTTGAGCAAACTCTGGGAGATAGTGAAGGACAAGGAAGCCTGGTGTGCTGCAGTCTATGGGGTCGCAAAGGGTCAAGACACAACCTAGCAACTGAACAACAACAACAAATGGAATCTAGAAGGATAGTACTGATGAACCAATTTGCAGGGCAACAATGGAGACGAAGATAGAACAGACTGTGGACACAGCGGGGGTAGGAGAGGGTGGGGCGAATGGAGAGACTAGCATGGAAACATATACACTGCTGCTGCTGCTGCTGCTGCTGCTGCTGCTGCTGCTAAGTTGCTTCAGTCGTGTCCAACTCTGTGTGACCCCACAGACGGCAGCCCACCAGACTCCCCCGTCCCTGGGATTCTCCAGGCAAGAACACTGGAGTGGGTTGCCATTTCCTTCTCCAATGCATGAAAGTGAAAAGTGAAAGTGAGGTCGCTCAGTCGTGTCCGACCCTCAGCGACCCCATGGACTACAGCCTTCCAGACTCCTCTGTCCATGGGATTTTCCAGGCAAGAGTATTGACGTGGGGTGCCATTGCCTTCTCTGCAACATATACACTACCATATGTGAAATATATCGCTGTATGACGCAGGGAGGTCAAACCCCATGCTCTGTGCCAACCTAGGAGGGTGAGAGGGGGTGGGAGGTGGGAGGAAGCTACAAGGCGGAGGGGTCATATGTATACCTATGGCTGATTCATGTTCATACATGGCAGAAACCAATTCAATATTGTAAAGCAATGATCTTCCAATTAAAAATAAATTATAAGAAAAAAAACTTCCCCCCAAAATAGAATGGTGTTTCTACGTCCCACAGCCCTCTGGGTCTCCCGAAAGCAAGTCCTGCTGGCCTTCAAAGCCAAACATTCTGGATCTCATCTTGGCACAGGACCCTCAGGCCAGGGAACCCGATGTGGGGTTAGACCCCTCCCTCCTTGGAGAGAATCTCTGCAGTTGTAACTATTCTCCTGTTTGTAGATCACCCACCTAGAGGTGTGGGGCTTGACTATACCTCAACTCATCCCACCTATCTTGTTGCGGTTCCTTCTTTTTATCTTCAGTTGTAAAAAGTCTCTTCTGGCAAGCTCCAGTCTTTTTCACTGATGACTGCTCTGTGAATAGTTGCAATTCTGTTTGCCCATGAGAAGAGGTTCACTCAGGGTCTTTCTATGCTGCCATCTTGGCTGATCCTCTGTAATCACATTTCTTTCTGATTGGATATTGTTTTACAGATAATTAAAATGGCTTGATGTTAATAAGGGCTTCCCAGGTGGCACTAGTGGTAAAGAACCCACCTGTCAATGCAGGAGATATAAGAGATGTGGGTCAATCCCTGGGTCAGAAAGATTCTCTGGAGGAGAGCATGGCAACCCCCACTCCAGTATTCTTGCCTCACGAGTCCCACGGACAGGGGAGCCTGGTGGGCTACAGTCCATAGGCTCACAAAGAGTTGGACACAATGGAAGCAACTTAGCACCCACACACAAGGTTAGTATAGTACACAGGAAGTGAGAAAGTGGGTAATGCAGTAGGAAATTAAGGATACCTCAAGACTTAAACCAGATGCTTGAGACTAAAAAGGAGACGCTCTGGAGGAACTACAAATAGTTTTCATTTGATTTAAAGAAATTGGAAAATTGCAGAACTGACTCTAATTTTCAATTAGCTAGATTGAGCCAGTGAATGCTCAAATTTGCTGTGAAACCAGAGAGCTGAAAGTCACTCAGATTCAAATTATAGCACAAATAATATTTCATTCTGTGTTAGCTATGCCTCCTTGCGCCATTGTCTGAGGAACGTGGGCGTCCTTGCCCACAGCCTCTGAGCACTCAGGAAGTGTGGTTTATAAATATCTCCAGGTGAGTTCAAATGGAACAGACTTCAGATGCAGCATTTTGCACCATTTCTCATTTCATACTATGAGCTACTGGGATGAATTAATTTGAATTTCCAAGTCCAAAAAAGATGATCTGAATTCATAGTCTGGTAAATTGCCAGATAAAATACAGGATGCCTAGTTAAATTTCAGTTTCAGATATGCAGGGACTATTTCCTTTCAGTATGTTACACTACATTTTTTTTATTTGTTGTTTACCTGAAATTCAAATTCAAATGAACATCCTGTATGTTCATTTGTTAAATCTGGCCACCCTACTTTCGTGGCACTAGTAGTAACGAATCTGCCTGCCATTGCAGGAGACATGGGTTTGATCCCTGGGTTGGGAAGATTCCTTGGAGCAGAACCTGGCAACCCACTCCAGTATTCCTGCCTGGAAAATTCCATGGACAGAGGAGCCTGGTGGGCTATAGTCCATGGGCCTGCAAAGGGTTGGACACAACTGAGCACATGTACACAGACACACACACACACACACACCTTCTGCTCGTAATAAGTACATAAAATTTCACTTGAACCACTGCTACCCTATCCATTCATGTGAGTGAAGAGGAAACACTAGCTTAAGAGGTGGTGGAAAATTTTTATTTAATATTTGTCCTGGTTTTGATCAGAAAGAAAAGAAATGGAGATTTTTTTAAAGTAAATAATACCTATGCGATGAATATTTTTACAACATTAGAACACTCACCTGTTTTATAATTGCAACTAAAATCTGACTCAACTGAAACTACTGGGCTCTTCAGGAACTTCAAGTTCCCTGCAATGACTGAGAACAAAAAGGAGAAAAAGTAGCAGCATCCCATGGAATGGGTGAGATGTTAGGATTTCCTGAGAGGCTGAGCCTACAAGGTGGGTACCATGCAAAGGAGACAGGTGATATAGGCTAAGACAGTGGTTTCAAAATTTCATCCCATGAAATATATTGCAAAGTGATAAAGGAGTTGATTTTCCTCAACGGCTGAAATGGAATAATGGCTCCCCCACCCTGCTTAACCTTTTTTTATATAAACTTGGGAATAGACTGACAGATTTCAAATCCTAACTCCATTACTTACCAACCATGGGGTTTTTGATAAGTTACGTGACACTTCTCTATATTTTATTTAGAGACAGTAGAGCTGAAGAGTGTGGAGAATTCAGTAAGTATATAAAAGACTTCCTGAGCACTCAGGAAGTATGGTTTATAAATATCTCCAGGTGAGTTCAAATGGAACAGACTTCAGATGCAGCATTTTGCATTTCTTGTTTCATACTACGAGTTACTGGGATGAATTAATCTGAATTTCCAAGTCCAAAAAAGATGATCTGAATTCATAGACTGGTACAATTGCCAGAAAAAATACAGGATGCCTGTATTTTATATAGGCATATAAAATAATAACCTGGTACACAATGAGGATTAAACAGTTACATAAAAACTCTGGATTCTCAATGCATTCTGTACAGCAGTGTGTAAGAACTTGGATTTTTAGGGTCCTGCAGGTCTTGATTTGACCACCAGCTCTATGACTTCAGACAAATTATGTGAGCTTCCTAAGTCAGTTTCCTCATTAATGAGAAGAGGTCTAATAACAGTAAGTCAATCATACGATTAGTGAGAATTTCAACTGAAATAATGCATGTCATTATTAAAAGCTCATAATGTTCGATCCTGTTTTGTTGAATGTTTTCCTTGTTTGACTTCTGGAATGCTGTAACATTCTGATTCTCTTCTTACCTCTCTGTCCTTTCTTTGCTAGATGTTTCTGGATTCTTTCCCTTTGCCCTGCCTTCCTCAGTCACCTTTTGTACATATTCTGTGAGAGAATCTCTGCAGTTTCTCTGCTCCAGCCCCCGCCTCCATGCTGGCAATTCCTGTCTTTGACCTTCAATTTTTGATCTTCCACTTATATCACACTCATATGAAACTTCTACTACCTTAATGTTTTACTCAGAGTATTACTATTGTCTCAAAATGTACATGCCCAAAATAAAATTCTCATTTCCCAGCTACTACTAATATCCATTAGGGTTATGGAGGAAGTAGTTGCTTTTCCCAGTCTCCCTGCTTTTGCAAAGACAACCATTCTCTTGTCGTCCGCACTGTTAAAACCCTGTAGTCATCCTTGACACGTCCATTTCTATCAGCCTTCATATCAAGTCAATCACCACAGCACTGAGCAACCTACCAAAAACCAGGAAAGGAGAAGTAAAAGTCTTTGAAAAACAAAACCAGTTTTATTTCTTTTTAAAATTACTTAATTTATTTGCCTTTGTTGGGTCTTAGTTGTGGGAAATAGGCTCTGGAGCACGCAGGCTTAGTTGTCCCAAGGAATGTGGGATCTTAGTTCCCCAACCAGGGATCGAATCCACATCCCAAAATTAATTTCCAAATACATATCTGATAGAAAAACAAAATTAGTTATTATTTAAAATTACCTTCCTGCCTCATACACACACTTCCAACCACCTTTCCTAGGAGGATGAATACCGGTTGATAATTGGAGGATCTTTTGCTTGTCATCTTCAGGATAAAGGCTTTTCATCTTTTAAACAGTGGGAGTAGGAAATACCACTGAGACAACTGAGACACAGCCAAATTATACTGCATAAAAAGAAACAGAGGGGGAAGGGATAAATACGGTGATGATGGGGAGGTAAAGAGCTGCAAGGGAAGGCTAAGGAGACTACCTGAGTAGCAGGTAGCTGAAGATGGACCACAGGAGAAAACAGAAGTAGTCCTAACAAACTCTTCAATTAAGACTGAGACCTTGGTTGGGTCCCAGCTGTACCACTGTGATGGTTAATTTTAAGTGGCAACTTAACTGGGCTTAAGGAATGCCCAGACAGCTGGTAAAACATTATTTCTCAGTGTGTCTGAGAGGGTATTTCCAGAAGAGATTGGCATTTCAATCTGTAAAGAAGATTGCCCCCATTGGTGTGGGTAGGCGCCATCCAATAGGGAAAAATAGTGGAGGATGAGTGAGTTTGTTCTCTTGCTTGAGCTAGGACAGCCATCTCCTCCTGGCCTTGGTCATCCACACCCCTAGTCGTTGGGCCTTCCTACTCAGATGGGGATTTACACCACTGGCTCCCCAGGTTCTCAGGCCTTTGGGTTTGGACTGGAACTACATTACTCGACTTCCCTAAGCTTCTAGCCACCAGACATCAGTTAGAGAGTTGGACTTCTCTATCGAACAAAATTCACTTAGATTACCAAGAACAAGAACCATGGGTATGGTTATTAGTTTTCCATGAATTAACTTTCATCCCTACAGAGTTGTAAAATAGCTTAATTGGATCAAAGACAGTTGCTATAGACTGAATGTTTGTGTGTCCCCTCAACACACAAATTCATATGCTGAACCTGTACCCTCAGTTTGATGGTATTAGGAAGTGAGGCCTTTGGGAGGTAATTAGAATGAGATGGCAGGAGGGTGGAGTCCTTATGAATTGGATCAGTGACCTTGTAAGAGTCATGCTAGAGCTGGTTTTTTCTCTCTGCTCTTTCCTGTGTGAGGATACAAGGGGAAGTCAGCAGTCTACAACATGAGAGAGGGTGCTCTCAAGAACTTGACCACGTTGGCACCCTATCTTGGACTTCCAGCCTCCAAAACTGCAAGAAGTAAATTTCTGTTTTCTGTAAGCCACCCAGTCTATGTGGTACTTTTGCCATGGCGGCCTGGCCTAAGACAACAGTCAAAGGTGCATCCCTCTTTAGTATCAGATAATCCTCAGCAGGACTGCTAGGTAACACCTAATGCCTATTACAAAACAGCCAGAAACTTGCTCATTTCTGAAGCTTTGTCAGTTTTTCCTGACATTGGTATATTAATTTTCTTGGTGTTTTGAAACATGTATAAACCTCTTTGCTAATCTATGTTAATGATTGCATAGTTTTCAGTAATTTATTTAATCCATATTTACACAGAGTGATACTTCTCATTCATTCTCCTGACAAGTGTGCCAAATGACCAGCCTGTCTAAAGCTGCTTTGCAAGTAAGGTAATTGAAAGTCTTTCCTTATAAAAATCTCAGTGTCCTTGCATAAAATGTTTTCATGGCACCACTAACTCCTCCTCAAAGAGACTGGAAATATCTTGGCAGAATCAGTTAGTAAGGCATTTTGGCATTTGTTCCCTAAACAAGGCAGTACAATAATCTGAGTGGTGTGTTGCTGAAGCCAGGTTTATTGAGAAAAGCAGAAACACAGGTCCTTCTTAAGCATATTAGGTTAACAACCTCTTCTGGTACACCCGAAGATACTCTAATCAGTTTCCTACTCTAGGCTGTTCTCAACTGTCTGGAGGGCACGGTGAAGGCCACAGCCCCGTCCCACTCCCATACATCAACCCATCCCAGTTAAATACAGAAAATGATACTAAATGATCAAGGCATTAATTACTGTAGTTAAGAGGATGGATGAGACTGATTTACTTTCCATAATAATTTAGGCTATTAATTTGGGAAGCAAATCAATTAAATCTCTTAATATATGATAAAAATATTTCTTGTAAATCAAACTGTGAGCAAAGAGGGTCAACAGACAGTTCAGCTGAGTTCAGTTGCTCAGTCTTGTCCAACTGTTTGCGACCCAATGGACTGCAGCATGCCAAGCTTCCCTGTCTATCACCAACTTCCAGAGCTTACTCAAACTCATGTCCATCGAGTTGGTGATGCCATCCAACTACCTCATCCTCTGTTGTCCCCTTCTCCTCCCGCTTTCAATCTTCCCCAGCATCCGGGTCTTTTCAAATGAGTCAGTTCTTTGCATAAGGTGGCCAAAGTATTGAAGTTTCAGCTTCAACATCAGTCCTTCCAATGAATATTCAGGACTGATTTCCTTTAGGATTGACTTGTTGGATCTCCTTGCATTCCAAGGGACTCAAGAGTTTTCTCCAAAACCACAGTTCAGAAGCATCAGTTCTCTGGCACTCAGCTTTCTTTATAGTCCAACTCTCACATCCACACATGACTACTAGAAAAACCATAGCCTTGACTAGATGGACCTTTGTTGACAAAGTAATGTCTCTGCTTTTTAATATGTTGTCTAGATTGGTCATAGGTTTTCTTCCAAGGAGCAAGCATCTTTTAATTTCATGGCTGCAATCACCATCTGCAGTGATTTTAGAGCCCCCCAAACTAAAATCTCTTACTGTTTCCATTGTTTTCCATCTATTTGCCATGAAGTCATGGGACCAAATGCCATGATCTTAGTTTTCTGAATGTTGAGCTTTAAGCCAACTTTTTCATTCTCCTCTTTCACTTTCATCAAGAGGCTTTTCAGTTCCTCTTTGCTTTCTGCCATAAGGGTGGTGTCATCTGCATATCTGAGGTTATTGATATTTCTCCTGGCAATCTTGATTCCAGCTTGTGCTTCATCCAGCCTGGCATTTTGCATGATGTACTCTGCATGTCAGTTAAATAAGCAGGGTGACAATATGCAACCTTGATGTACTCCTTTCCTGATTTGGAACCAGTAGACAGTAGGTGGTACTAAAAATACATATAATTTTAGAAGTCTTTTGTAATATGCAGGAATAAAATAGATGCTGGCATCATGACTCATGACTCATGACTAGGTGGACATGAATTTGAGTAAGCTCCAGGAGTTGGTGATGGACAGGGAAGCCTGGCATGCTGCAGTCCATGGGCTGGCAAAGAGCCAGACACGACCGAGTGACTGAACTGAACTGAATGAAATAATCTCTGAAACATGCTTGCTGATGATATTTTCTAAGCCAAAAATTAGGCTTTATAAAGTCTAGCAAGATGTGTCTTTTTGTTTTTTGCTATGAGAACATAAAGACATGGAAAAGATTTTTTGGATGTTGAAAACCATTATCAGGGGACTTCTCTGGTGGTCCAGTGGTTATGAATCCATGCTTCTAATGCAGGTGGCACAGGTTTGATCCCTGTGCTGGGAACTAAGATCCCACATGCCACACCACCCAGCCAAAAATAAAATAAAATAAAAGTAAAATATTAAAACCATTATTATACATGGTTATATGTTTGATAAATACTCTTTACTGAAAAAGAAACACATGCAATTTGGGAGGATCTGGAAAAATCCAAGATATGTGATCTTCCTAACCAACAAGAGTCAATCTTTAAAGTATTGTACTTCATTGACTCAATTAAGCCATCATTTTAAAAATTCACCATTATTTTGTGTACTGCTAAGAAAAATACAGTGGCCAATTAAAATATAAAACAGCATTTTCTGATTACTTATTATTCTTATTGACTATAAGGCACACTATGATTTCAGAGCAGTTAAAATATAAATTACAAGAGTAACTCTTAAAGGAGACATGGTATTTGATATGGCTTGTAACAAACAGGAATTGTATAGCTTTTATTTCTCTAATCAGTAAGTCTTTTTCACAAAGAGATCTTATGGCTATTATTGCATATTATAAAGAAATGATTCCTATTGTAAAGTTTAACTAAACAAGAGTTTGTAAGTAAAACACAAGTGCAAAGGGTCAGCTATGGTACAATGGGACCCAGTGGCGAGTGCCCCCACAGTGATGGTGCAGGCTGTGATGGTTTGCCCCAGTGGGTCTAGCAATGTTGGCCATAGGTGGCTGGTTTGGTTTTGACTATGGTCCTAGCTACTGCTTGGCATCCTTTGCTCCTACCAGTTTTCTATTCTGGGTCCTCCAGCTTTCCAAAGAGTTCTGTGAGCTCCTCATTATCCCTCAATAAATTCTTTGTCTTTCTAAGTCAGCCAGACTTGCATCTAAGAACCTGACTGATACTTCTGGATTTCAGCAATTAATTGAGCAGAGAGAATTGATACAATTTGCAGCAAATCAGTGATCTAGCTTTTCTAAGGACAGTTACCAATGTCTTTCACTTCTCTAAATGACCATTTCCAAAAAGGATATAAATCCAACCATGAATGCTAAGTCTCTTCAGTCGTGTCCAGCTCTTTGCAACCCTATGGACTATAGCCCACCAGGCTCCTCTATCCTTGGGATTCTCCAGGGAAGAATACTTGAGTGGGTTACCATTTCCTTCTCCAGGAAATCTTCTCCACCTAGGGATTGAACCAGCCTCTCTTGTGTCTTCTGCATTGGCAGGCATGTTCTTTACCACTAGTACCACCTGGGAAACCCAAATCTGGCCATGTTCAACAATTAAAAAATAGTTGAATCATGCAGTATCAAAAGCACACATATACCCACTCTTTTAGAATGCAATTTACAAAGTCATAGAAGAAATATACTGACTGTTTTACAAAGGAGTTAAATCACCAAAATATACTTTGCTCAGTTACTATGATTCAGTGGAAAAACTAGAAATGGAAGGAATTCTTCAGTCATAATACATATGCAAATTACGTGGTAGTAAATTGATTCCAGTTAATAATAGGAAATGCCAATTTCATTAGTTTTACCGTGACAAAAATTAGTTAATTTGATAGACTGATGATTTCCTTGTACTTATTTGCAAAGTTGCCCTACCCCATTTCATAATTTGTACCCACCTTACCAAAGCAATGCCAACATATCCCTTTTTCTTCAAAGTCCTCTGGGGTGTTGCAGCTTTAGTGAGATTAAAAGCTGAATATTGCTTTCCTCAAGAAACACAGCTTTTAATCATATAAATGGCAATAATGGGTAACACCTGTAGAGTGCTTCATTAGGACCAAGCATCGTTCTATGTCTTTATGTATGGTACCAGTTTAATCTTCATAAGAATGCTAGGAGGAAAACATTACCACCCTTATTATCTTCATTTTATAGATGAGGACACTGAGGCATGGACGAATTAAGTTACCTGACTGATGACTGTAGCCCACCAGACTCCTCTGTCCATGGGATTCTCCAGGCAAGGATACTGGAAGTGGGCTGCCATGACCTCCTCAAGGGGATCCTCCTGATCCAGGGATCGAACCTGTGTCTCCTCTGGCTCCTGCATTGCAGGCAGATCCTTTAGTGCTAAGCCATCAGGGAAGACCTGAAACCGGGGTTGCCTGTACATAAAATTTGGTTCTTTCTATACACCTGTACTTGCTCCTGTGATAATCAGATGTAATTGATGGTACACTGTTATTTTCCTTTGCAGTTTCATTGAAAATAAGGATGTACACATAAGTTGTCCTTCAATAATTTACCACAAAATGTTTCTCTGGTTGCCTGAAATCACACATTTCTATCTCTGATAGGTATTTGGAGTTTCCCTGGTGGCTCAGACGGGGTTTCCTGGTAGCTCGGCTGGTAAAGAATCTGCTTACAATGCAGGAGACCCTAGTTTGATTCCTGGGTGTACCCACTACACTGTTCTTGGGCTTCCCTGATGGCTCAGCTTGGAAAGAATCTGCCTGCAATGTGGGAGACCTGGGTTTGATCCCTGGGTTGGGAAGATCCCCTGAAGAATGGAATGGCTACCCACTACAGTATTCTGGCCTGGAGAATTCCATGGACTAAGGTCTGTCTAGTCAAGGCTATGGTTTTTCCAGTAGTCATGTATGGACGTGAGAGTTGGACTGTGAAGATGGCTGAACGCCGAAGAATTGATGCTTTTGAGCTGTGGTGTTGGAGAAGACTCTTGAGAGTCCCTTGGACTGCAAGGAGATCCAACCAGTCCATTCTGAAGGAGATCAACCCTGGGATTTCTTTGAAGGAATGATGCTAAAGCTGAAGCTCCAGTACTTTGGCCACCTCATGTGAGGAGTTGACTCACTGGAAAAGACTCTGATGCTGGGAGGGATTTGGGGCAGGAGGAGAAGGGGACGACCGAGGATGAGATGGCTGGATGGCATCACTGACTCGATGGACGCGAGTCTGAGTGAACTCCGGGAGATGGTGATGGACAGGGAGGCCTGGTGTGCTGCGATTCATGGGGTCGCAAAGAGTCAGACATGACTGAGTGACTGAACTCAACTGACTGATACAGTCCATGGGGCCGCAAGGAGTCAGACATGACTGAGTGACTTACACTTTCACTGGTGGCTCAGATGGTAAAGAATCTGCCTGCAATGCTGGAGACCTGGGTTCAATCCTTGGGTTAGGAAGATTCCCTGGAGAAGGGAATGGCAACCCACTCCAGTATCCTTGCCTGGGAAATCTCATGGACAGAGGAGCCTGGCAGGCCACAGTCCATGGGGTTGCAAAGAGTTGGACACAACCAATCAACTAACACTTCACTGACAGATTATTAATACATCCATAAGTATGGCTGAGTCGCTTTGCTGTGCATCTGAAACTGGTGCAGCATGGTTAACTGGCTATACTCCAATACAAAACTAAAAAGCTACAAATAAATTTCTACCTCTGATTTATGGACTGAATTGACAGAGGGCGACAGAGAAAGACAGACAGATCAAGTGACAAAAGCTATAGTGTGGGTGTCCAAGCAACCAGAAACCTTGGCTGAGGAAGATTTCTTCTTACACTGGCAAGCCGGGGACATTCCAGTTGGGCGCCTCTGTGCCTCTGATGTGGAAAGCAGCTCAAATTCCCACACAAGAGGGGAATGTTTACCAGTCTGGGAACATTGTGGGTACTCAGGGAAGAGGGTGATAAGGGATCCCTTCATCTTTGGGCAAAGGAGAAGGTAAAAAATCTCATAAAAATCATATAAATAGTTAGCACTCTTTCTTCCCCCTCTAGCAAATGCCTCACTCAGAGTTATAAATCATTTCAACATACTAGAAAATCTGTAAATCAACCAAGAAACATTAGCCGAGTGTCTCCTGTGATTAGGCTATGTGCTGAGTTTACATAATGCCCTTTAGCAGATTAAACTCTTGTAAAACTAACAGGTGAGACCTTAGAAACATTTACATGCCAGAATTTGTACCACAGAACATTAAGTGTAATAAACTTTGAGAAGGTAAGCTCCTTGAATGAAGGAAAACAAAAGATAAAAATGAAAAAGAAAAGACATCAAGGAAGTCTGACACCACAGGGCTCAGTAAGGCCAGTGTGGTTGGTGTATTATGCTATAGTCCAGAGAAGGCAATGGCACCCCACTCAAGAGTGCTGGAGTGGGGTGTCATTGCCTTCTCTGGACTATAGCATAATACACCTAAAATAATAAAATGTACTAGTCATTACTATAACCCCCTTTTAATACATCTTAAAATCAATCTTTTTCATATCAAATGAAAAACAAAGACACGTGAATACCTTTCTAAGGCTAATATAGACTTTTTATTTTAAAAATGCAAATACTATATATCTTTCCCTGGTTATGCTGCACCTCTGCCGTTCATTCATTTCTTCACTCACTTCTTCCACCAAAGTGTTGGCTGCATGAGGGTCGGGGCCAGCACTGTTGCAAGGGACTGGACAGTGAGGATGAAGAGAAAGTCGTTCTTGCTGTCTCGGTTCAGTGCAAGCTCTCAATGAGCAGCAATAAGTATACTGAAGACAGAAAGAAATGACCATCTGTGCTGAAACACAGGAAGTAGAATTTAAGGACGGGCGAGATAAAGTAGTAAACCACTCTGTGCTCAATTGTTGTCATGCCCAGCTCTTTGCGACCCCATGGACTGTAGCCCACCAGGCTCCTCTGTCCATGGGGTTTTGCAGGCAAGAACGCTGGAGTGGGTTGCCATTTCCTTTGGCAGGCTAAATACCTGGGCCCACATTTCCTGGTCTGGGACTACTGTTTCTTCTGGCACGCGCTCCTGCCCGCTATTGTTCCCTCCTGCCACTGTTCTCACTACCTTTCTCATCATCTTTCTCATCATTTTTTTTTTTTTCCCCTCTCCAGCAGCAAAGGCAGAACAAAGTCAAAGGAGCTCTTGTAGGGACTTCCCTGGTGGTCCAGTGGTTAAGAATGCACCTGCCAATGCAGAGGACATAGGTTTGATCCCTGGTCTGAAAAGATTCCGCGTGCTGCAGGGCAACTACACCTGAGCACCGCAGCTGCTAAGCTTGTGCTCTAGAAGCCACAAGCTGAAACAAAAGAAGCCACTGCAATGAGAAGCCAGTTCTCCGCAACTACAGAGTAGCTTCTGCTCACCGCAACTAGAGAAGGCCCGTGCATAGCAAGGAAGACCCAGCACAGCCAAAAATAAATATTTTTAATTGCTCTTGGGTTGATTAGGGGAAGGAGGAAACCATTTGGGTGCCATATCAGCTCCCCTATTCTTGAGCCACGGGAGCAAGGAAGGACTGGCATCTGACGCAGAGAGGCTTTAGTCATAGAATCATTTGTAAGCTGGAAAGGACCACAAAGGCCATCCTCCCAACTATCCACTTTATAGCTGGGGACACTGAGGCTTAATGACTTATCAAAGGCCACACCGAATTAGCTGCATTGGTGGAGCTAGAACTCACGCTTCTTAACAAGACCTCAGATGGGAGACTCCATCACTGCCTTCATCAGTCTCTTCAACCTCATGTTCCTGAGAATCAGGCAGTGCTGCATCTCTGGTTCTCCAAAGAAACGAAGAACAATGGATTAAACTAGTCACCCTATAGTCGTCCGTTCCTTAATGATAACCACACCATGACTGTGACTCAAAGGACTTATTTTCTCATATCTTTTGTTATTTTTGCTCTTCCCGGAAGACTGATTTTCCTCTCTATCCCTTTGAAAATATGATGACCTGATCTGAACTCAGAGCTTTAAAGATCTGTTTGATGATGGAAAGTAATGTCTTTGTGCCCTGGTTTTCAGTGCGTCCTACTTTTGACTTTTTATTTCTGCTTGTTATTCAGTTTTCAGAACCACATTACTTGTTTTCAATGGGTCAGTAATGACCTTGAGAGATTTTATATTGTTGATTTATTTCTATAAGTGTGTTCTACTAAATGCTGTCCTGTTTGTGTGATGGCCTGTCTCCTCCCTACCCCTCGTCCCATGTGTCAGCTTGTCAGTAATGACCAGGTGGTACATACGTGTCAAGAAAACTAATCACCTTCTAACAGGATTTGGAAGGGAATTAAAGCGGATCCTGTGCCCTTCCTGTTCCAACTTTAGCAGCTCAAGGTCCATGACTGCTTAGAGATTAGCTGGTTGGCAACCGCACCTGGTGGCATCTCAGAGTCCTGGTTCTCTCTCCAGACCCTAGGCAGTGGTTTTTGGAGAGATTTCAATCTTCGAATTCCTTGGAGAAGCAGTTCATCCCAGGACGCCCAGTGAGGCCGACGCAGCTCCCATTTTTGCAGGTGGTGAGATCGGGCAGAATGCCTCCAAGCCGTCGGGTTCATCCTGCCCGACAGGTTTCTGCTTCTGGACGCCTCCTTAACCTCTGAGGTTTGAACGCCGAGGTGTGTCAAGCTGCCGCGGCCGGAGAGCCCTGAGAAGGGGTAGGGGCCGAGCGCGGTCAATACTGACCTGGCGGCCTTCGAGGAGTTCTTCCGGCCCCCAGTGGCTCCGGGGCGAGTCCACAAGTTCTCAGCCCTCACTTTCGAGCGAGCAGCTCGGCCCTCCTCCACCTCCTTGCTCCTCCCGCGCGCTCCAGCCCGCACCTTGCCTCGGAGCCACACCACCTGCGCGCTCGCAGGAGGCCGGGGCGGAGCCTCGGGTCGGGACCCATGACGTCACCCGGCGAGGGAGGCGGGGCTGTGGGAACCGCAGTGCAGCGCAGAGGGGCGGGGCGGGGTGGGGCCTGCGGCGCGTGACCTGGCTGCAGGAGGCAGGAACCGGGAGAAAGGTGGAGGGGGCCGGGAGCGGCTGACTGCCGAGGCCGGGGGGCGGGGCGGGGAGTGGCAGGGCCCGGGCGGCTGGCTCCCCGGCGGAGCGCCGAAGCGGGTCAGGCTTGCTCCTGCCCTCCCGGTCCTGTTCCCTCCGCCCACCTGGGCCTCCGCGTGGGGACGCGCACCTGGCAACCAGCGGCCGCCCTCCGCCGCGCCCCCGCCTCCTCCGCTCGGGCCGGGCTCCCCGAGCCGGCCCCCGGCGCCGCGCTCGCTGGAGGCGGCCACGAGCGCTCGCTCGTTGATGCCGTTTTGGGGGTGACTCGGCGCGGCGGCGGCGGCAGCGGCGCCTTCAGGTGGGGTGCAGGGGGGCGGGCGCGGTGAGGCGTGTGAGTGGCCGCGGCTCGGCGGGACTTCGAGACCTCGCGCGCAAGCTCGGATTTCGGGGGCGCTGGAGCCGGAGATGTGGGAACTCAGGCACCGGGGAGGCGGCGGCCCGGGCCCCGGGGGAGAGGCGGCGGCGCCACCCCGCGAGGGAGAGGCGGCCGGCGGCGACCACGAAACCGAGAGCACCAGTGACAAGGTAAGTGGAGAGCCCCCGCGTCCCGGGCTGCGTCCCGATGGGGCCGGGACACCTGGGAGGGAGGGAGCGAGGGTGGGGCCCCGCGGAATGTCCAGTGAAGCTGCTGGCCGCGTCGCGCTCCCGCCCGGCTAAATTCAGTGGGAGCCGGACCCCAGCGACGGTGCGCTTCTCCGGCTGACCGCGGCCGCTCCCGGGACGGCTGCAGGATTCAACTTGACTCCAGTTTACTTTCTGCAATTCCAGTCCCTCCTCCCCGGGGTCTGGGGCCGACGCTAGAACCGGGATGGTCCCTCCCACCCTAAGAGTTCGCAGCGTCTCTAGTAGCCGCGCCTCACCTCTTCTCGGGAGAGTTAGGATTAAACTTAAGACACGCACCTTCCCTTCTAACCTGTCATCGGACCTTGACGCTTGGCTTCTCGCGCTCCCCCATCAGCACTTTCGTTTCTTCTGTCCTTTGTCAGAATAATAGATTTCAGAGGTTTGAGAGTTTCCTACACTTGACCACATTGTGACCCTCCAGCTTCTTTTGAGTCCGCGGCAGACAATGCACTTCTACCAGTGGACTTCATCTGACCTGAGAACGTGAATTCATAAGGACTTTTAAAATTTCCATCTCTACAGATTGCCTTCACTTCACCTTGAAGAATAAGTAGATATAATGCTAGTATGCTTTTTAAAAAGTTGGAAAGAGACAGACTTAAGCTTATTTGGAAATACAGTGGTGCAAGTAGAAATTTCGGCGGCGGGGGGGGGGGGGGGAAGAGTCCAGTTTTACAAATATTTTTTTATCCTTGACCGTTTAGGAAATTGGGCCGGGCAATAAGATTGTTTTATAAAATCTTGTATTAAATTCCATTTTATCTTAGAAACTCAAAGCACGGAAGGTAATTCTGGAAGCATTCTTTTTTGAAAGCAGGTACTGTAGTTTGTATTACAGAAGTGAAGTCGATTGCTCAAGGTCGGGTCAGTGGCCTCTTGGAACTAGAAGCTGTTCCCGATTCCCTTTTTTCTTGTTTGTACAGTTGCTGAGAAGGGTTTCCCTGGTGGCTCAGATGGTAAAGAATCTGCCTGCAATGCAGGGGACCCAGGTTCAGTCCCTGAGTTGGGAAGATCCCCTGGAGAAGGGAATGGTCACTCACTCCAGTATTCTTGCCTGAAGAATTCCATGGATAGAGGCCACATGCGTCCATAGGGTGGCAAAGAGTTGGACACAACTGAGACTCACAGTTCCAGTTTGGGGAGGGTTCCACAGAAACTTGATGCTGATGAACTTGAGGTAACCAAAGTTATAAAACTTAGGTGGGAACACATCCCACAACAGTGATTTTAGGAAAGAAACTTGAAAATCAATGGGAAGACAGATCCTTTTTTTTCCCTTGACCCTTGAGAGGCAGGTGGAATAAAGTGATCTATGATAGAACTTGTGTCAAGATTACACAAAGTGTAACAGTTTCTGGCTACTGAAGGTTGATGTTACAAAGCTGAAAACAGTGGGCTGAGAATAGTTTTTGTGAAAATTGCCTTGGAAACCAGACCAAAAATAGAATTAATTAGGTTGGGGTTTGTTTTGTTTTAGCACTGGTATAGTTTAGAACCAAGGAAATACCAGCTTCCCCATGATCACTTCCTTAACTGGGAGAAAAGAACAAACTTTTAAAAAGAAAAAACATGTTCAGGAAGCCATCCATAAAATAACTTTTGAAGTAATTAGTTTCTTAATGCCCTAATACTACATTTAAAACGAAAACTACTTCTCTAGTTTGATTGGAGCCATCAGAACTGTTGTCTCTAGCTAACTGTGAGTGGGTTAATGCTGCATATTTATTTAAAAGTGCTGCACTGTTGCATTTTATTGTCAACCTTAATTTATCCATAAATTTACAAACATGTGAATATGTATGATCACAATACACACAATATATGTTCTATGTTTCTGTTAGTTTTCATTAATACATAGCTAGCTGGATTCTCTTTTCTATGAGTAGATGGTGCCATGTGTAACCAGTTGTGTTAAGATTTCTAAATCATCAAGGATGAGCATTTTTCAAACCATGTCTAAAATATTGCATCCTTTTAGAGTTTATCGCAAGGAACTTTTGACTTGGCAGGCTCTGAGTCATTGAACTCTATCCTCTCTTCCTCCTTTCTTATCAGGGTGTATATTTGAATGCACCTGTATTTCCAGGTCAAGGGCCATTATAAAGTCAGCCTGCACATCAGAGGCTGGTTAATATTTGGTTCATTTAAACTCTTCTAAGTGCCTTCTCTAGTCAAGTTACAGTAAAGGCGAAAACCCTTAACGAAATTAATGAAAGAAGTACAGGAAGTGTGTTCTATTCTGCTGTTATTGTACACTCCCATGCCATTTTGTAGTCTTTTTACAGTGGTGTTATTAACATGACCTTCTCTTCCTTCAGGACCTGGAGACTTATTCTGAGAGAAACCTCTGTGCTCCAGGGCATTAGCAAGTGAAAATGTTCCCTGTTGCTGAATGCTGGAATAATGCTTAAGAGATAGCAAGACCACTCCCTCAAGGAACCCCCCCTCAGGAGACACACATAATTAAAGTTAATAGATGTCTGAACGAGGCTTCTTTACTTTGCTCTTAGCGAAGAGGGCATAGCTGGACACTATATGGAGACAACAGGAAAGGCTTTGAAAGAGGAGATTAGGGTTGAGTTTCGAATTAAAAGATGCCTGGGGACTTGCTAGGTAGACAGGTGTCAGGGAAAGGCATTCTAGGCAAAGGGCACGTGAAACTGTTTCTTAAATCAGCATTCTAGGCACAGTGAACTGAGCTTAGTTTGATAGTCCTGGAGTATAACCTATAGTTTGCAAGCAGTGGTTGGGAGTTTAAGGGTCTTGCGAGGGAGGTTAAGCTTTCTTCTGTGGACTCCTGGAAGCCACTGAGAAGTTTTTGCAGAGGCATTAGCCTGTCATTCTAGCAGCAGTCTGGAGAAAGTGTTGAAAGGGGGAGAGAACTGCCACAGAGAAACCAAATAGGCGTGTATTGCAAATGCTATACGTATGAAATAATGAGGGCACATCCTAAGTCTAGGAAGAGTGGACGAGTAGGGGTTGAGAGACAGGAAGCATGTTTTAGATGATGGTGATGAGACCCTAGACAAGGGTAAGACTAATAAAAGAGCCCGCTGGAGACACATTTTGGTCCACAACTTAAGAGACTTAAGAAAAAAGCAAAAATGATTGGGCAGTTTAGCAGGGTTTTTGCAGGTGATGCGGGAGATGGGTGAGTTGAGGGGAGATGGGTAAGTTGAGTGGGGCAGGTACGGCATTCTCTAGGGAAGTGGCTCCAGGTGGTGGTGGGAATGGGACTGAAGTCTGGAGGACTGATGCCAAAGCTCCAGTAATTTAGCCACCTGATGTCATGAGCCGATTCATTGGAAAAGACCCTGATGCTGGGAAAGGCTGAGGGAGGGACAACAGGGGACAAGATGGTTCGGTGGTATCACCGACTCAAGGGACATGGGTTTGAGCAGGAGATAGTGAAGGACAGGGAAACCTGGCGTCTGTGGAGGTTGCAAAGAGTTGGACAGGACTTAGTGACTGAACAACAATAGAGACCTTTTTTTTTTGCTTTTATTTATTTATTTTTTAATTTTTATTTTTACTTTATTTTATGGGGCATGTTTACAGTAGGCTGGAGATGTAAGGAAGACGCCAAAATAGAGAGCTGTTGAGAGCTAGAGGAGGAGGGATTGCTTAGAAGATATTGTCATTAGTATTTAGAAATGAGGAAGAGGTGGAGAACATGGGATTTAGCCAAAGACCTTCATAGAAGCTGAGGTTTAGGCCGAGGAATGTGAGAGGTAAAAATTGGTAGTAATTGTAGAAAGTACCAGTGAAAGCACAGAATAGCAGCTAGAAAGGACTGGAGGATTGAGTAAAAATTTCCTTTTTCAAACAAGGAAAGACAAGTATTTATATAAAGAAGTCAAGTGGGAGTGAAGATGCTGACGAGGGTGGGCCATTCCTAGGAAAAAAAAAGCAGATGTAGTGTGGAGAATACAGATAATTGGGGTATTCGGGGAAAGGAAAGAAGGAATCGAGGTTAGAAACAGAAACATTTTCAAAAACAGAAGGGGGAAATCAGTGTTTGATGCTTTAAATTTTCCCAGTAAAGTACGGTCTGAGAGCTGCGGAGCTTCAAGAGATCTTAGAAAAAATTTAGTTCATACATATGTGTATATATGTGCATGTGTGTGTATTTTTAAATAATAAACTTGCCTTAGACTGTGTGTGTTATTACCCAAAATGACCTCAAACAGGTGCAGAGCTGGAACTAGAACTCAGCTCTGACTGGGATACTGTTGGAATGTCATTTTAGAGAGTGTAATGTCAGATGATCAGGAGGCCAGCGGTGGAATCATCAAACTCAGTGAATATTCAGTTGAATTAAAATGACACAAATTGGTTTTGTACTGCATTATCATAGTTCCTAACTCAGTAGTGGTAGTAGCAATACTTTGGCCACTTGATGTGAAGAGCCAACTCATTGGAAAAGACCCTGATGCTGGGAAAGAACAAAGGCAAAAGGACAAGAGAGCGGCAGAGGATGAGATGGTTAGATAGCATCACCAACTCAGTGGACATGAACTTGAGCAAATTCCAGGAGATAGTGAAGGACAGGAAAACCTGGTGTGCTGCAGCCTGTGGGGTCACAAAGAGTCGGACACGATTCAGCAGCTGATCAACAACAAAGCAGCAGTAGTCATGACCGCTGATGCTTTTAGAGTGCTTTAGAGAAAACAGTAATTTTGCATCTTAACTTTATTTGCTCCCTAACTGTGTGGGTTAGCAATATTTCCCATTTAATAGCTGAGAATAAGAAAGGGCTTCAGTGGTGGTTCAGTTGGTAAAGAATCTGCCTGCAATGCAGGAGACCCACGTTCGATCCCTGGGTAGGGAAGATCCCCTGGAGAAGGAAATGGAAACCCACTCCAGTATTCTTGCCTGAAAAATCTATGGAGAAAGGAGCATGGCAGCTACAGTCCATGGGGTTGCAAAGAGCTGGACATTACTGGAGAGACTTAGCACTGGAAACAGTGAAGAGACTGAGAGAAAATGCTGAAATCAGGAATATAAACTACTATTCTTTCAAGTAAGAGCTGTTTGTTATTGTTTAGTCACCAAGTCGGTTCCAACTCTTTGCAACCCTATGAACTGTAGCCCACCAGGCTCCTCTGTGCATGGGATTTCCCAGGCAAGAATACTGGAGTGGGTAGCCATTCTCTTCTCCAGGGGATCTTCCCAGCCCAGGGACTGAACCTGTATCTCCCGTATTGGCAGGCGATTCTTCACTACTGAACCACCAGGGAAGCCCAAGAACTGTTTAGATTCAAGATTTTTAAAAGGCTTCCATCCTTTTAGGCACAGAACTCTATGTCACTTGAGGCTTTCCATATGCTTGTTTGCAGTTTTAATGCTAGGTACAGGAGTCTTCTGTAGAAGGAAATGGCAACCTACTCCAGTATTCTTGCCTGGAGAACCTGCGGACAGTCCATAGACTCGCAGAGTTGGACACAACTGAAGTGACTTAGCAGCAGGTACAGGAATCAGTGTGAACCTCAAGGGGCCTGTGGTGGAGTGGAGAAGCTGACACTGGTCATCTGACTCACTTTTTAGGGGACTAGATGTAAGAGGGATGGGAGTTGTGATCGATTTAATGCGTTATCCTTTGTTGCATTCTAAACTGCTGCTTGCTTTCATTAGTTTAGAGACTTCTTTGGAGCCATCATCTTGAATGGTTTTCTTCCTGCCTTTTCAGTCCCCAGTGTCGAGAAGCACTTCAGTTCTCTCTCCCTGACCACGGCTCCTGTGTACTCTTCAGGAGTCCCCATGACCTATGGACATACACCAAAGTGACCATGCTTATTACACTGTGCAGTTTGGCATACGCATACGCCCATGAATTGATCACTGCAATAAAGATAGCGAACAAACCCGTCGCCACTAGAAGTTTGCTCCTGCCCTTTTGTGTTCCCCTTTTACCTTTTGATAATCACTGATTGGGCTTCCCTGGTGGCTCAGTGGTTAAAGGATCCACCTCCCAATCCAGGAGAGGTAGGAGACATGGGTTCGATCCCTGGGTCAGAAGATCCCCCGGATGAGGAAATGGCAGGCCATTCCAGTAATCGTGCTGGGGCAATCCCATGGACAGAGGAGCCTGGCAGGCTGCAGTCCATAGGGTCGCAAAGAGTCAGACACAACTGAGCACAGTAATCACTGATCTGCTTTCTGGCACTATAGATGAATGTGTATTTTCCAGAATTTTATGTAAATAGAATTCAATACATACATATATCCATATATCCACATATATGTATATGTATACATATCATATGTACATTTTGTCTGGCTTCTTTTTACGCAGCATAATTTTTTTGACATTCACCCATATTGTTGCATACATCAGTAGTTTGTTTTGTTGCTGAGTAGTTTTCCATTGTATGGATGTAGCCCAGTTTGTCCTTTGCAACATTTGAGTTGTTTTCAGTTTGGAGCTATTACAGAGAAAGCTGCCATGAACATTGTGTACAGTCTTTGTGTGGACATATGCTGTCATTTCTTTGGGGCAGATACCTGGGATTGAAATGACTGTCATAGGGTGCACGTGTATTTAACTTTTTAAGAAACTGCCAGACTCTTTTCCAGAATGATTGTACACATTCCCACCAGCAGTGTATGAGAGGCCCAGTTTCAATACATCTTCTCTGAGACTTGGTATGTTCAGTTTTTATTTTTTTAGCTATGCTAGAAGGTGTGTCATAGTCTCTTATCGCGGTTTTGATTTGCCTTTCCCTAATAACTTCCCTGATAGCTCAGTTGGTGAAGAATCCGCCTGCAATGCAGGAGACCCTGGTTCAATTCCTGCGTTGGGAAGATCCACTGGAGAGGGGATAGGCTACCCACACCAGTATTCTTGGACTTGCCTTGTGGCTCGGCTGATAAGAATCTGCCTAATACGAGACCTGGTTTCGATCCCTGGGTTGGGTAGATCTCCTGGAGAAGAGAAAGGCTACCCCCTCCAGATTCTGGCCTGGAGAATTCCATGGACTATATAGTCCATAGGTCACAAAGAGTCGGACATAACTGAGGAACTTTCACTTTAACTCCCTAATAACGAAGATGGTGAGCGTGTCTTCGTATGCCAGTTTACCGCGAGAATACTACTGCCTTCAGTGAGATGTCTGTTCAAATAAAGCTTTGCCCATGTATTTTGATTACATCGATTGTTTTCTTATTGAATGTTGGGAATTCTTAATAGATTGTGGATGCAAGACCCTTATTTGACATGTGATTTGCAAATATCAGGTCTTCCCAGGTGGTGCTAGTGGTAAAGAATCTGCCTGCCAATACAGGAGACGCAAGAGTCATGGGTTCGATCCCTGGGTTGGGAAGATCCTCTGGAGTAGGAAATGGAAACCCATTCTAGTATTCTTGCCTGGAAAATTCCATGGACAGAGGAACCTCCTGGGCTATAGTCCATGGGGTTGCAAAGAGCTGGACATGACTGAGCACACAATCTCTCTTGCAGATATCTTTTCCCAGTCTATAGCTGTTTTCTCTTTCTCTTAACAGTGTCTTTTGAAAAGCAGAACATTTTAATTTTGAAGTGGTTTTATTTATCAGTTTTTCTTTTATGAATCCTACTTCTTTGTTGTCATATTTAAGTCTTTGCCTAACCTTAGGTCACGAAGAGTTTATGGAATTGTATCAGTTCAGTTCAGTTCAGTCGCTCAGTCATGTTCGACTCTTTGCGACCCCATGAATTGCAGCACACCAGGCTTCCCTGTCCATTACCCAACATTGGGCGAACATGATTTCACCCAAACTCATGTCCATCGAGTCGGTGATGCCATCCATCCATCTCATCCTCTGTCGTCCCCTTCTCCTCCTGCCTCCAATCCCTCCCAGCATCAATGTCTTTTCCATTGAGTCAACTCTTCGCATGAGGTGGCCAAAATATTGGAGTTTCAGCTTTAGCATCATTCCTTCCAAAGAACACCCAGGACTGATCTCCTATAGGACTGTTTGGATCTCCTTGCAGTCCAAGGGACTCTGAAGAGTCTTCACCAACACCACAGTTGAAAAGCATCAATTCTTCTGCGCTCAGCTTTCTTCACAGTCCAACTCTCACATCAATACATGACCACTGGAAAAACCATAGCCTTGACTAGACAGACCTTTGTTGACAAAGTAATGTCTATGCTTTTTAATATGCTATCTAGGTTGGTCATAACTTTCCTTCCAAGGAGTAAACGTCTTTTAATTTCATGGCTGCAATCACCATCTGCAGTGATGTTGGAGCCCCAGAAAATAAAGTCTGACACTGTTTCCATTATTTCTCCATCTATTTCCCATGAAGTGATGGCACCAGATGCCATGATCTTCGTTTTCTGAATGTTGAGCTTTAAGCCAACTTTTTCGCTCTCCTCTTTCACTTTTATCAAGAGGCTTTTTAGTTCCTCTTCACTTTCTGCCATAAGGGTGGTGTCATCTGCATATCTGAGGTTATTGATATTTCTCCTGGAAATCTTGATTCCAGCTTGTGCTTCTTCCAGCCCAGCATTTCTCATGATGTACTCTGCATAGAAGTTAAATAAGCAGGGTGACAGTATACAGCCTTGACGTACTCCTTTTCCTATTTGGAACCAGTCTGTTGTTCCATGTCCAGGTCTAACTGTTGCTTCCTGACCTGCATATAGGTTTCTCAAGAGGCAGGTCGGGTGGTCTGGTATTCCCATCTCATTCAGAATTTTGCACAGTTGATTGTGATCCACACAGTCAAAGGCTTTGGCATAGTCAAGAAAGCAGAAATAGATGTTTTTCTGGAACTCTCTTGCTTTTTCCATGATCCAGTGGATGTTGGCAGTTCCTCTGGTTCCTCTGCCTTTTCTAAAACCAGCTTGAACATCTGGAAGTTCACAGTTCATGTATTGCTGAAGCCTGGCTTGGAGAAGTAAATAGCTTTATGTAAATGTCTGATCTACTTTGAATTAATTTTTGTAAGTAGTGTGAAGTATGGATCAAAGTTTTTCCTTCCTTCCTTCCTTTTATATAATTATCTAATTATTCCAGCATTGTATATTGAATTACCTTTCAACTTTGTTGAAGTCAGTTGGCCGTATAAGTGTGGATTAATTTCCTTTCTTCTCTTCCATTGGTCAGTTTTGTGCCAATGTCACAGTTACAGCTTAATAACTTTCGAAAACAGTGTCAGTCCTTCAGTCTTGTTTTTATCTGCAGGTGGTTCTGGCTCTTAAGGTCCTTTTGCGTTTTCATATAAATTTTAGAGTCCGCCTGTTTATTTCCACACAAAATAAAAGCCAGTTGACATGACTGGGATTACACTGGATCTGCAGATCAGTTTGTGGAAAAATTGTCATTTAAATTTTCTGCCTCCTGGCTACATTGCTTCAAGCTGAGTCAACTTGCGGGGCTTTACTGAATCTTTGTGAGCCTAAATTTTTTCGCTTACAAAAAGGATGTGATTATTTACTTGTCTGTAAGGTAATGTGAGATATAAATAAATCGACATTTGTAAAGTGCTTTTGAAGTTTGTTTCACTGTAGGAATGAGATTTTCAGGGTAATAAAGAAACTTTATTTCAACTTCCATTCATCATTTACCAGATACACTTTCATTGTCTTTATATATTTGCAAAAGAACAGCCCATAACCCTTCATAGTCAGAAGCCCTCATTTCACGAGTGCTAAAAGGAGGTCCCAAGCAAGGTGACATGGCCAAAATCATTCACCTAGCAAGAATGTTTGAGAACTGTTTTAATCTCAAATGTTAGCATAAGTTTACAGACTCAGTTCATTCAACACATATTTACATAGTAAGTGCCAGCCGCTGTGCAAGGCCCTCTGCCAACCTCTAGGGAGTCAAAAGTGAAGCCAGTAGTGTTTCCTCTTCTCACAAAGCTTATGAACTACTGCAGAGGATTGGGGTACATCACCTTTATTACCAAGTGGACTTTGAGGCAGTTTGTTGGAAAGTGCAGTGCTTTTATTTTTTATGGAAACCAGAGGCTGAGTTTCTTTAGGGTCAAGTGTTTTGCCTTTTGTCATTGCTAGTTAAAGTAGAGGTGGAATTAGGACAGTCATCCCTCATATCTGTGGGTTGTGAGTCTGGATTCAACCAACTGTGGGTCTAGATATTTGGAAAAAAAAAAAATCCCAGAAAGTCCCAACAAGGAAAACTTGAATTTGCGGCATACTCACAACTGTATTTGGGCTTCCCTGGTGTCTCAGTTGGTAAAGAATTTGCTTGCAATGTAGGAGACCCAGGTTTGATCCCTGAGTGGGGAAGATCCCCTGGAGAAGGAAATGGCAACCCTCTCCAGTGTTCTTGCCTGGAAAATCCCATGGACAGGAGAGCCTGGGAGGCTACAGTCCAATGGGTCGCAAAGAGTCAGATACAGCTGAGTGACTAAGCACACACACAATTGTTTACATTGTACTTACAACTGTTTACATCGTATTAGGTTTTATAATTAATCTAGAGATATAAAGTGTATGAAAGGATGTATATAGATTGTATACAAATACTGTATCTTCTTGGATTTTTGTATCTTAGAAGGTCCTGGAACTAATCCCCACCCTCCAGCCCCCATCCCCACCAGGTACTGAGTGACCAGTGTACCTGAAACTCCCGACTCCTAGTGTGGTACTCTCTCTGTAACCTGGTGATATGCCTTATGGAGCCACTCCCATTAGTCACCATCTCCACGACCACTCACACCACGCTTCCAACACTCTGGGTTATTGACAGGGAAAAAAAGAGTAGCAGAGCAAAGAAATAAAAGTGATGTGTTCCATTGTTCCAGGTGTTGAAGACCTGCTGGCACGTCAGGCTAACAGCAGGTTCCATGATGTTGGCAGGAGATGTCCTGCCTGGTGGTTTACTAGTCAACAGCTATTTGTTTAAGCTGCTCTGAGGCCAGCTGACTCTCAGGGTTACAGTGGGAACACGACATTTGCTTTATTTGTCATTTTTGGTATAATGTCACATTCAACTTTGTAATTATTTGATAAGAGAGTTATAGTTAGTGATCAAAAGCTTATTATTCCTTTATGAATATTGATAATGCTACCCAAGGCATTTTATTTGGTACCCATTTTATTTGCTAAGCTACTTAATGAGGAATTAGATTTGATAGTAATAATAATAATAGCTTACTGTTTCACTGACTGACTTGAGTCCTTGGCATTAAATATTTCCAGTTTTTTTTTAAATGTTTCCAGTTTTTGTGGGTAAAGAAACAGTTGGAAGGGGTGATGAAATTTGCCACAACTTTGGTGCTGATGAGGGCTGAGTTTGGTTGGAGATTTCCTAAACATTTAGAATCTCCCTATATACTTTCATTCTTAGGATCAACTTCTGGCCCAGCTCTCTGCTCAGTGCTCCTTCTGCTTGTATTCACCCGCTGTGAATATTCTCTTCCTTCTCACCCATTTCAGCTGCTTTCCCCCAGTTTCTCCCTTTGTAAACCACTCTCCCAAAGCATTTATGTGTGTAGCACTCTTTAATGAGGATTGCTACCAATGGTCGTGTATGGATGTGAGAGTTGGACTATAAAGAAAGCTGAGTGCCAAAGAATTGATGCTTTTGAACATGGACATGGGTTTGGGTGAACTCCGGGAGTTGGTAATGGACAGGGAGGCCTGGCGTGCTGCGGTTCATGGGGTCGCAAAGAGTCAGACACGACTGAGCGACTGAACTGAACTGAACTGATTTCACTAGGCATAATACCCTCCAGGTCCTTCCATGTTGTTGCAGATGGCAAAATTTATTCTTCTTCATGTCTGAGTAGCATTCCTCTGTGTGTGTGTGTGTGTGTGTGTGTGTGTGTGTGTGTGTGTGTGCGCGCGCACCACATCTTTTTTATAATTTTATTTATTTGTTTTCGGCTGTGTAGGTCTTCGTTGCCGCACGGGCTTTTCTCTAGTTGCCGTGTACAGACGTCTCACGATGGTGACTTCTCTTGTTGCAGAGCATGGGCTCTAGGCACACAGACTTCAGTAGTTGCAGTTCCCGGGTTCTAGAGCCCAGGTTCAATGGCTGTGGTGCACAGGCTTAGCTGGTCCACGGCTTGTGGGATCCTCCCATATCAGGGGCCAAACCGGTGTCTTCTGCGTGGGCAGGCGGACTTTTCACCACTGAGCCGACAGGAAAGCCCCGATACCACATCTTCTTTGTCCATTCATCTGTTGATGGACACTTAGCTTGCTGCCACATGCTGCTGGCCATTATAAACAATGCTGCTTTGAACATTGTGGTGCGTGTATGGTTTTGAATTAGTGTTTTTCTTTTTTGTTTTTCAGAAATATACACAGAAGTAGAGTTGCAGAATCATATGGGAGTTCTATTTTTAGCTCTTTCAGGAGCCTCCATGCTGGTTTCACAGGGCTTATGCAGATTTGCAGTCCCACCGACAGTGTCCAGTGTTCCCTTTTCTCCGTATCATTGCCAACATTCGCTATTTGTGGTCTTTTTGATGTTAGTCACTCTGACAGATGTGACGTGATATATCATTGTGGTTTTGATTTTCATTTCTATGATAATTAGTAATGTTGAGCACCTTTTCATGTGCCTATTGGCCATTTTTATGTCTTCTTTGGAAAAATGTGTATACAGGTCTTCTACCCATATTTTGATTGAGTTGTTTGGGTTTTTTTGATATTGAGTTGTATGAGCTGTTTGTATATTTTGGATATTAACCCCTTATTAGTCATAACATTTGCAAATATTTTCTCTCATTCAGTAGGTTGTCTTTTTGTTTTGTTGATGGTTTTCATTGCTGTGCAAAAGCTTTTAAGTCTCCTTAGATCTCATTTGTTTGTTTTTGCTTCTATTTCCTTGTTTTAGGAGACTGAGGTAGGCTTGCTTCACTATAACCTTTCCTCTTAAAACTGCTTTTTCTATAGTATGAATCTTGACTGTACCACCCCCACTGCCCCTCCTTTCCTTCTCCTTGTGGATTTTTCCTTGTATCTTTAGTTGTAGAAGATCTTTTCTGGTAGATTCTATCACTCTTTCTCATCAGTAGCTGTTCTGATAATAGTTGTAAACTTGGTGTGCCCATGAGAGGAGGTGGGCTCCAGGATTTTGTACTCCACCATCGTGGCCAGGATTATCTCTTGAGGATCTAATAAAATGATGGAAGTTTGAGTGTTTTGAATAATTATATGTATATTGTTGTTCAGTTGCTAAGTCGCATCCCACTCTGCAGCCACATGGCCTGCAGCATGCCAGGCTTCCCTGTCCTTCACCATCTCCTGGAGTTTGCTCCAACTCATGTTCATTGAGTTGGTGATGCCATCCAACCATTTCATCCTCTGTCATCCCCTTTTCCTCCCGCCTTCAATCTTTACCAGCATCAAGGTCTTTTCCAATGAGTTGGCTCTTCACATCAGGTGGCCAAAGTATTGAAGCTTCAGCTTTAGGATCAGTCCTTCCAATGAATGTTCAGGATTGATTTCCTCTAAAGGAATCCCAAGATTGACTGATTTGATCTCTTTTTATATGAATATATATTTATTTATTTATATATATGTGTGTGCGTGTGTGTGTGTGTGTATGTATCTGTGTATCTATATATTTATATCTGTCTATCTATTGATACCTAGCAGGGCCCTGTAGGACTCCTGGGCACAGAGCCTTTGTGTGTCCCCCATTCATCTGATTACAGGAGATAGCCTTCATTCAGCCTCCCTCATCTTCACTGAGTTCCAACAGCCAGATTGAAGCAGTTGTTAATTAGGAAAGGGAGGGGATGCAAGACAAGGGAGAAACAGTCAAGAGAAACAATAGTGCAGCCTTGGGGTGAGGTCCTGGTTCCCCAGTAAGGGATACCCATGGCAATATCTTTGAGCTGTTGTGCACATACTGAAACCCCCATCAGGTGGGAGAAGTTAATGATTAATGAGGGTACGCTGCCCACAAGCACACAGACCCCAGACCAGTTGGAACCTGAAGGTTGATGATGCTGACCCCCCTTACTTAGCACCAGGCAGTCTCAAGAATGTCCACAAGTTGATCACACCCCATAACTATAAAACTTCTCACTACTCTAAGTTGGGACACATGATTTTGAGGGCATTAGCCTGCTGTGGCTTCCTTTGCCTGGCAAAGCAATAAAGCTATTCTATTTTAACTTCACCCAGAAGTCTCAGAGATTTAATTCAGTGTTGGGGTACAGAGGTCAGAATCAGCTTCACTATCTATGTATCTATCTAAAATGCCATGCCAATATAAGATATTACTCCTATTGGAGATGCTTTGATTGCAATCAAATAAAAAAGAGACTATGTACCATTGTACATGGACAGAAGAGCCTGGTAGGCCACAGTCCACGGGGTTGCAGAGAGTCGGATACGACTGAGCGACTTCACTCAGTCACTCATGTACCATTGATCAGAATGTACATTAACACAAACACTATTTTTTCTGTTAAGCAGAGAAACAATAAATATTGGATTCTGTGGTAAATTTCTGTTTTAGATAGTATAGACTTTTCTTTTTGTGTTTTTTGTTTAAATCCTTTAGGTTGATAGACTTTAGCAGGAACTTTACTAACTAGGATGTCCAACAGTGCTTGCATATTCAAGATAAGTTAATAGTTTTTTTTTAAGTTATGGAAATGAGAGTTGGTACTCTGAGCAATAAATAGATGTATTGGCAAGCGTGCACTTTTTTCCCTTTTATTTTGCAAAGTGATTTTCTTTTTTCTTTAATTTTAGGAAACAGATATTGATGACAGATATGGAGACTTGGATTCCAGAACAGATTCTGATATTCCAGAAATTCCACCATCCCTAGATAGAACCCCCGAGATCCTCAAGAAAGCTCTGTCTGGTTTGTCTTCAAGGTACGATTGGTTGAAGGTCATCTAAGGGGTGAACTAGATAAGCTGTGAGGTTATCCTGGACCATTTCTTACACTGGTATAAGAAATTTCACTTTTTGTGAGTTTTAGAGCTATGAGAGAAGACTTACATTTTTCACCATACATGAGCGCAGTGTTGGAGGCTTGCCTTTCATTAATCTTTAAGTTCTTAAGTTTCAAAGAAAACCAAGTCTGAGAGGTTAGCTGGTGAATGTTATAAAGCTAATAAGTTGTGGACCTGGCATTTCTGCCCCTGTCTACTGGGTTTCTGATGCCAGTGACCCATTTATCACATCAGGTTGCCTTTTCTGATACTGGGACATCAAATAAAGAAAATTCTGTATCCTCAGTCCTGTGTTTTCAAATGCCAGATGGAAATAGGTAATTTTTTTCCTTCTAATGGAATTTAAAATCATTGTCCAGACTCTACAACACTTTACCATTTTGTATTTCTGTTATACCTTTAAATGTCTAATAACAACCTAATTTTATATTGCCCTCCATTGTAATATGAATTATAAAATTTATAAGGGCAAAATAAGTATAATCTGTTGCCCAGATGAACATATAAAATCTTAAATATTGGTACAGAACACTCTTTCTTCAATTTCTTAATACTGTGACACACAATAAGAGGTCTTTTTTCCACCATGCTCCAAGAGAGACACAAATTATGTTTTAACTGCTGGAAAAATGGTATGAAGCAATTCTTGCCTTAACTGTGTGTGATGCACTCTGATTTCTCATATTTTTGATAACTGTTCTAGGTTCTTGGACCAAAAAATGCTGGATTAGTAAATTGATTTTTACTACCCATGGGTCATAACTTGAAGTTTGAAAAATACTGATTTAGTCATATCTAGTGGAGAAGGAAATGGCAACCCACTCCAGTATTCTTGGCTGGAGAATCCCAGGGACAGGAAGCCTGGTGGGCTGCTGTCTATGGGGTTGCACAGAGTCGGACACGACTGAAGCGACTTAGCAGCAGCAGTAAATAAACTATGAGCTTTTCTGACTGTTAATTTCCTAGAAGATAGCCGTATTAGAATAAACCAGTTCAAGACAAAGTTTTCATGTTTTTTAGCCAACAGAAAAGAATTTTGCTATCCCTTATTTAAAACATGGTTATTGTTTTAACATTTCTTGTTCCCAGTTGTTTTCATGACCTAGTTCACAGATGTACCTTTGCTTTAAAATCTCACCTGGTCTATTTTGGATCTGGATTTTTTTCTATGTTGATGTTATATAAGAGTAATGCTGGATTCCTGTGTGTCGTTCATACCAAGATTTTCCTTACTATATTTTTTTCCTGGCATAAAGCAACAAGAGCAGGTAATAGTAGCTGGTATTTATTGACCATGTATATTTGCTAGGAGCTTCTCCAAGCACTTTACTTGTGTTGACTAGTTTATTATCACATCAACCCTGTAACACAGGTATGGTTGTATTACACCTGTTATATAAATGGAGAAACTGAAGCACAGGTACGTGTCATGTCCAGGGTCATGTAGCAAATGACCTGGCTAAGTGATAGAGCCACATTCTGAAGCAAAGCATTGTACTCTATTTATGAAAGATTTCACTTTAAAAAAATAAACAGCAGGTGATAAATGACTACTTTGAATCTTCTCAAGAAACTTATCTGTAAAAATTAAATGTTTTAAAATCTGTGTTTTACACCTTTTAGCCTCTTTTTATTTAAAACCCCAAATAGTCTGCCTTGCAAAGATTTAGAAGTTGTAGATGCAAAGGAGTAAAACTACTAATTTCATAAGAAACATACCTGGATTGCAGGAAAAAACCCTGTAACCCTCCAGCTGAGACATTACTGATGAAAATACTGTGATGTTTATCTTTGAAACTTTTTTTTGCACTGTGTGCATATGTGTGCTTGTGTGTGTAACGTAAAAGCAGCATTGTACTCCTTTCTGCCTTGGTATTTCCATTTTTATTCCATGGTATTAGGAACAACATCCTTAAATATATGTAAATACTTGAATGGCTGCATGATAATATATTCCTTGTACAGCTGTAGTTCAGTTTACTTAACTAAACAGATGTTGCTTGACAGCCAATTTCTAAATTTTCACAATTAAAACCAACTCTGCTTTAAGTGTATGTTTTTATAGCTAACTTTTATTTAGCATCCATAATTATTTTCTTCAGATAAAACTTTTAAATTTTATTTATTTTTAATTGAAGGATAATTGCTTTACAGAATTTTGTTGTTTTCTGACAAATACCAACACAAATCAGCCACAGGCATACACATGTTGCCTCCCTCCTGAACCTCTGCCCCATCCCACCCCTTTAGGTTGTTACAGAGCCCCTGTTTGAGTTCCCTGAGTCATACAACAAATTCCCATTGGCTGTTTATTTTACGTATGGTAATGTCAGTTTCCATGTTGCTCTCTCCATACATACCCTCTCCTTCTTGCCCCCCACCCCATGTCCATTAGTTTGTTCTCTATGTCTATTTCTCCATTGCAGCCCTGCAAATAAATTCATAGGTACCATCTTGCTAGATTCCATATATTTCTGTTAATATACAATGTTTATCTTTCTCTTTCTGACTGACTTCACTCTGTATAATAGGCTCTCGATTCATCTGCCTCATTAGAACTGACTCAGAGGTGTTCCTTTTTATGGCTGAGTAATATTCCATTGTATATATGCATCACAGATTCATCCATTTATCTGTCGATGGACATCTAGGTTGCTTCCATGTTCTGGTTATGGTAAATAGTGCTGCAATGAATATTGGGGTACATGTGTCTTTTTCAGTTTTGGTTTCTTCAGGATATATAACTAGTAGTGGGATTGCTGGGTCATATGGTGGTTTTTTTTTTTTTCTAGTTTTTTAAGGAATCTCCATACCATCTTCCATAGTGACTGTATCAGTTTATATTCCCACCAACAGAAGGTTCTCTTTTCTCCATACCCTCTCCAGCATTTATTTTTTGTAGACTTATTTATGATGGCCATTCTGACTGGTGTGAGTTGGTTGGTATCTCACTGAAGTTTTGATTTGCATTTCGCTAGATCTAGATGTTGAGCATCTTTTTCTGTGTCTGTTAGGCATCTGTGTGTCCTCTTTAGAGAAATGTCTATTTAGGTCTTTTTCCCACTTTCTGATTGGGTTGGTTGTGTTTTGGTTTTGAGTTATATGAGCTTCTTATATATTTTGGGGATTAATTCTTTGTCAGTTGTTGCATTTGCTGTCATTTTCTCCTTCTGAGGGTTGTCTTTTCAGTGTGTCTATAGTTTCCTTTGCTGTGCAGAAGCTTTTAAGTTTAATTAGGTCCCATTTGTTTACTTTTGTTTTTATTTCCATTACTCTGTGAGGTAGGTAACAGGATCTTGCTTTGATTTATGTCATTGAGTGTTCTGCCTATGTTTTCCTCTGAGAGTTTTATAGTTTCTGGTCTTCCATTTAGGTCTTTAATCCATTTTGTTTATCTTTGTGTCTGGCATTAGAAGGTGTTCCAGTTTCATTTTTACATATAACTGTCCAGTTTTCCCAGCACCATTTACTGAAGAGGCTGTCTTTGCCCCATTGTATATTCTTGCTTCCTTTGTAAAAATCAGGTACCCATAGGTGCATGGGTTTATCTCTGGGCTTTCTATCTTGTTCCATTGGTCTATATTTCTGTTTTTGTGCCAGTACCATACTGTCTTGATGACTGTGGGTTTGTAGTATAGTCTTAAGTTAGGAAGGTTAATTCCTCCAGATCTGTTCTTATTTCTCAAGACTGCTTTGGCTGTTTGGGGTCTTTTGTGATTCTATATGAATTGTGAAAATTTTTTTCTATTTCTGTGAAAAATGCCACTGGTAATTTGATAAGGATCACATTGAATCTGTAGTTTGCATTTGGTAGTATAGTCGTTTTCACAATATTGCTTCTTCCTACCCAGGAACGTGGAATGTTTCTCCATCTGTTTATGCCATCTTTGATTTCTTTCATCAGTGTCTTATAATTTTATATATACAGTTCTTTTGTCTCCTTAGGTAGGTTTGTTCCTAGATATTTTATTCTTTTTGTTGCAAAACTGAATGGGATTGAGCCCTTAATTTTTCTTTCTGATTATTCATTGTTAAAATATAGGAATTCAAGTGATTTCTGTGTATTGATTTTGTATCCTGAGACTTTGCTAAATTCACTGATTAGCTCTAGTAATTTTCTAATTGTATCTTTAGGGTTTTCTATGTTTAGTATCATGTCATCTGCAAACTGTGAGAATTTTACTTCTTTTCTGTTTTCCTTTATTTCTTTTTCTTCTCTGATTGCTGTACCTAGGACTTTCAAGGAGAAGGCGATGGCAACCCACTCCAGTACTCTTGCCTGGAAAATCCCATGGATGGGGGAGCCTGGTGGGCTACAGTCTATGGCATCGCTAAGAGTCAGACACGACTGAGCAACTTCACTTTCACTTTTCACTTTCATGCATTGGAGAAGGAAATGGCAACCCACTCCAGTATTGCCTGGAGAATCCCAGGGACAGAGGTGCCTGTGGGCTGCCGTCTATGGGGTTGCACAGAGTTAGACACGACTGATGCGACTTAGCAGCAGCAGAACTTCCAAAACTATGTTGAATGATAGTGGTGAGAGTGGGAACCCTTTTCTTATTCCTGATCTTAGAGGGAATGCTTTCAATTTTTCACTATTGAAAATGTTTGCTGTGGGCTTATCATATGTGACCTTTACTATGTTGAAGTAGGTTCCTACTATGCCCATTTTTTAGAGTCTTGCGGAATTTTGTCAAAGGCTTTTTCTGCATCTATTGAGATTATCATATGGTCTTTATCTTTCAATTTGTTAATATGATATATCACATTAATTGATTTGTGTGTATTAAAGACTCCTTGAATCCCTGGAATAACCCGACTTGATCATGGTGTATAAGCTTTTAATGTGTCGTTGAATTCTGTTTGCTAGAATTTTGTTGAGGATTTTTGCATCTGTATTCATCAGTGATCAGTCAGTTTAGTTCAGTCACGCAGTTGTGTCCAGCTCTTTGTGACCCCACGGACTGCAGCATGCCAGGCTTCCCTGTCCATCACCAACTCCCAGAGCTTGCTCAAACTCGCGTCCATCGAGTCAGTGATACCAGTCATCAGTGACATTGGCCTGTAATTTTCTTTTTTTTGTTTTGTCTTTGTCTGGTTTTGGTATCAGGGCGATGGTGGACTCGTAGAATGAGTTTGGAAGTGTTCCTTTCTCTGAAATTTTTTGAAAGGGTTTTGGAATGATAGTCATTAGCTCTTCTCTAAATGTTTGACAGAATTCTCCTGTGAAGCACCTGGGCTTTGGTTTTTGGGAAATTTTTTATCACAGTTTCGATTTCAGTGCTTGTAACTGGATTGTTCATAATTTCTGTTTCTTCCTGGTTCAGTCTTGGAAGATTGAAGTTTTCTAAGAATCTGTCCACTGCTTTCAGGTTGTCCATTTAGTTGCCATATGGGCGCTCATAGTAGTCTCTTAGGATCCTTTGTATTTCTGCATTACCTGCTGTAACCTCTTCTTTTTCACTCCTAATTTTGTAGGTTTGATTCTTCTCTCTTGTTTTTTTTCTTGATGAGTCTGGCTAAAAAATTGTCTATTTTGTTTATCTTCTCAAAGAACCAGCTTTTAGTTTTATTCATCTCTACTATTGTTTGTTTCATTTATTTCTGCTCTGATCTTATGATTTCTTTCCTTCTGCTAACTTTGGGATTTTTTATTGTTGTTCTTTTTCCAGTTGTTTTAGGTGTGAAGTTAGGTTATCTATTTGATGTTTTTCTTGTTTCTTGAGGTAGGATTGTATTGCTGTAGACTTCCTCTTACAACTGCTTTTGCTGCTTTGGAAAAGACTCTGATTCTGGGAGGGATTGGGGGCAGGAGGAAAAGGGGACGGCAGAGGATGAGATGGCTGGATGGCATCACTGACTCGATGGACGCGAGTCTAAGTGAACTCCAGGAGTTGGTGATGGACAGGGAGGCCTGGCGTGCAGCGATTCATGGGGTCACAAAGAGTTGGACACGACTGAGCGACTGAACTGAACTGATAGGTTTTGAGTTGATATGTTTTCATTGTCATTTGTTTCTAGGAATTTTTTTATTTCCCTTTTGATTTCTTCAGTAACCTGTTCATTATTTAGAAACATATTGTTTAATTTCCACGTGTTCGTATTTTTACAGGTTTTTTTTCCTTATAACTGATATCGAGGCTCATAGCAGTGTGGTCAGAAAAGAGGCTTGATACTATTTCAGTTTTCTTAAATTTACTGAGGTTGGATTTGTGACCTAAGATGTGGTCTGTCCTGGAGAATGTTCCATATGCACTTGAGAAGAAAGTGTATTCTTCTGCGTTTGGGTGGAATGCCCTGAAGCTATCAGTGAGAGTCACCTGATCTAGTGTGTCGTTTTAAGGCTTGTATTTTCTTTCTAATTTTCTGTTTTGATGATCTGTCCGTTGGTGTAAGTGGGGGGTTAGAATCTCCTGCTGCTGCTGTGTTGCTGTCAGTCGTCTTCCTCTTGGATCCATCCCTGATCATCATGTAGTGTCCTTCCATGTCTCTTGTAATAGTCTTTTATTTCGAGGTTGATTCTGTCTGATACGAGGATTGCTACTCCAGCTTGCTTTGATTTCCATTGGCATGGAATATCTTTTTCCAGCATCTCACTTTCAGTCAATATGTGTCTTTAGGTCTGAAGTAGGTTTCTTGTAGACAGCATGTATATGGGTTTTTGTATCCATTCAGCCACTCTGTGTCTTTCGGTTGGAACATTTAATCTATTTACATTTAAAGTAATTATTGATATATATGTTCCTATGGCCATTTTCTTGATTGGGGTTTATTTTACTTAGATCTTTTTCTTCTCTTGTATTTCCTGACTAAGTCCCATTAACAGCTGTTGTAAAGCTGACTTGTTGGTACTAAATTCTCTTAACTTTTGCTTGTCTGTAAAGCTTTTGATTTCTCCAACAATTTTGAATGAGATCCTTGCTGGGTAGTTCTGGCTGTTTGGCACTCTCTAGGATTAGGGTAGTTTGAATGAAATCCTTGCTGGGTAGCTCTGGCTGTTTGGCACTCTCTAGGATTAGGGTAGTTTGAATGAGATCCTTGCTGGGTAGCTCTGGCTGCTTGGTACTCTCGAGGATTAGGGTAGTTTGAATGAGGTCCTTGCTAGGTAGCTCTGGCTGCTTGGTACTCCCTAGGATCAGGGTAGTTTGAATGAGATCCTTGCTGGGTAGCTCTGGCTGCTTGGTTGTCTCTAGGATTAGGGTAGTTTGAATGAGATCCTTGCTGGGTAGCTCTGGCTGCTTGGTACTCTCTAGGATTAGGGTAGTTTGAACGAGGTCCTTGCTGGGTAGCTCTGGCTGCTTGGTACTCCTTAGGATCAGGGTAGTTTGAATGGGATCCTTGCTGGGTAGCTCTGGCTGCTTGGTCCTCTCTAGGATTAGGGTAGTTTGAATGAGGTCCTTGCTGGGTAGCTCTGGCTGTTTGGTACTCTCTAGGATTAGGGTAGTTTGAATGAGGTCTTTGCTGGGTAGCTCTGGCTGTTTGGTACTCTCTAGGATTAGGGTAGTTTGAATGAGGTAGCTCTGCTGGTATTCTGGATTAGGTTTTGAATGAGGTCCTTGCTGGGTAGCTCTGGCTGCTTGGTACTCTCTGGGATTAGGGTAGTTTGAATGGGATCCTTGCTGGGTAACTCTGGCTGCCTGGTCCTCTCTAGGATTAGGAAGCTCTGGTAGTCTGGGGTCTTGGGGTCAGAGCTCTGGCTCCATAGGCTCAGGGCCTGATCTCTGGCTGAAAATGGAGGTACCACGGGTGGTTTGTTATCGCATTAAATGGGATTAAAACAAATACACAAAAACGAGAAACAAAAGGCGTACCCAAGACAAATGGCAGTTACAAAATCAGGCAAATAATAAGTAAAATAATGGAATTTGCACACATACATATACACTCATAAGCAAAACCAAAACAGTCCAAAAAAAAAAAAAAAAGTGCAATAGATTGACCCAGTGAACAAAGGAAATCAAAAGTGATATCCACCAGTTAAGAACATAAGTAACTAAAGCACAAACTGGAAAACAAAACTAAAGCAAGATGTTAACTGGGGAATTTTTAAAGCAGTGTAAACAAAGCTAACAGATATGGTGAGAAAAAGAAAAGGAAGAGAAGAAAGAACTAATAGAAATGCAAAGTTTAATCGAGGTAGCTAAAGATTTATATGTATTAAAGATTAACTGAAACAGGAAAAGAATAGTAGGAAAAACGAGAAAGGGATAAATGTAGAAAAAATAATAATAAATTTTAAAAATTAAAATTAAAAAAGAGAAAGGAAAAAAAGAAAACTCCACAGAACTATAAAAGGCCAATACAGAGGCTGAAGTATGTAACAAAAATAAAAAATGTGCTTTAAAAAATTCTCAAAAGCTTAAATAGATTGAATAGTACTAATTAAATTGACAGCTACAACAATAGAGGGAAAAAAAGGAAAAGAAAAAAAATCCAGAAGCAACTACAGAACAAGTCAAAATATAAAGATAATAAATGTTCAGATGTTTTTCTTAAGTCTCTGCCATCAGTGTCTGTTCCCTCGATGGGAGTCCCAGTTCACCTCGCCTCCCTAGGATGCCCTCCAATACTGCTGGTCTCTGGACCTGCTTCCAGCAGCTCATACTCTAATCCAGTTCTACTCCTGTGTGTTCTTGCCTCTGATGTCCACAGTTGTCAGAACTAGTGCATTTTCTTTTGTCAGAATTCTCATTGTCCTTTCATGTATTCCATAGCCGCAGAGTCAGCATAGTTGATCATGTGGATCTAATCTGCAGCTTGTACAGCTGGTGGGAATGTTTTGGGTCCTCTTCCTTAGTCACCCTGCCCCTGAGTTTCAGTTGTGATGTTATATCCACCTCTGCATGTGGCTTGTCCACAGGGGTTTGCTCCTAAGGCTGCCCTGGAGGACTTGGCTCTGCCCTAGTGAGGGCCAGGTAGGGGGTGGTGCAGCTGCTTGGGTCATGGGGCCCTGGCAACACCAGGTACTCAGGGGAGCCGGAGGTTAGGGCAGCAGGAAATATTGTGCTCTAGAAGGATATGGCAACCCACTCCAGTATTCCAGCCTGAGAACCTCCCCTGGACAGAGAAGTCTGGCAGGCCGCAGTCCACAGGGTCACAAGGAGTTGGCTATAACCGAAGTGACCCCGTGTGCACAGACGCAGGACTTTTTCTGGTCTCTGGCAGCTCTGTCCCAGTGGGGATCATGCACGGAGGTGGCACGGTTGCTTGGATCACGGGGACCCTGGCAGTACCGGCTGTGCAGGAGCGCCAGCGGCTATCGTCACAGGAGATATGGTGCTTTTAGGGGAGTTGGACATGACTGAAGTGACTTAGCAGCAGCAGGGCTTTTTCTAGCCTGTGGCAGCTATGCCCCAGTGAAGGCATAGCTGAGTGTGAAGGTGGTGCATCTGTTTTGGTCTTGGGAACCCTGGTGGTGCCAAGTGTGCAGGGACACGGACTGCCTCAGCTGCAGGAGCTATGGCCCTCAGTTCAGTCTCTCAGTTGTGTCCAACTCTTTGCGACCCCTTGGACTACAGCATGCCAGGCCTCCCTGTCCATTGCCAACTCCCAGAGTTTACTCAAACTCATGCCCACTGAGTCAGTGATGCCATCCAGCCGTCTCATCCTCTGTCCTCCCCTTCTCCTTCGGCCTTCAATCTTTCCCATTATCAGAGTCCTTTCTAATGAGTTAGCTCTTCGCATCAGGTGGCCAGAGTATTGGAGTTTCAGCTTTAGCATCAGTCCTTCCAGTGAATATTCAGGACTGACTTTCTGTAGGATGGACTAGTTGGATCTCCTCGCAGTCCGAGGGACTCTCAGAGTCTTTTTCTAGCCTCTGGTGGCTGGCGATCGGAAGGCCTCTTTGGCCAATGCTTCTCCGTTGCTCTGCCCATTCAGGCACTTAGAGGGCTCCCCTGCCTGTGTCCTCTGTTGCTCAGTGTGTCAGGCACATACAGGGGCCCCGCTGACTGGGGTCCTACTCTGGTGTTCTGTGCATAAGGCACTGAAAGGGCTCCCCTGGTTGGGGGCCTTCTCTGTTGTTTGGGCATCGGGCATTTGATGGGCCAGCCTCTCTGTTGTTCAGCTGCCAGTGCAGGCGTGTGGAGAAAGAGGCTACGGTGATGGCCCCACCCCTACGCATGACTCGGGAGTATCCGCTTGCCTTCATGGCTGCCTGATTCTCCTCCGCAGGCGTTTCCCACCACAGTCTCCTCCCTCACGTCCCCTTGGGCCAACTCCCCACAGTCAACAGCAGACCTCTCCCTGGGATTGCTCCACGATCCCTACGCTTCAGCTCCCAGGTGCTGTGCCTTCTGGGAAACACACGTCCTTGTCTGGGGTACCTATGGCTGCGACAAGGATTGTCTGTGTGATTCTCATTCCATTTGGGCTACCACAGATCAGCTGCTTCACTCTCAGCCTCAGTTGTTTCTCCTCTGGTTGTGGGGATCGGACCCCTGCTTCAGTTCCCCCACTTGCTGAGCGCAGGTCCAGTCCTATTAACTCTCCTTTTTGCCCCCCACTTCCTTCGTCGTACCGAGTTTTGCGTGGTCCTATAATTTCTTTCCCGGTGGTCAGTTACTCCTGTCTGCTCTCAGCTGGGGTTCTGCAAGCACTTCTGTGTCTGAAGGTGTATTCCTGATGTATCCACGGAGAGAGATGTACTCCACGTCCACCTGCTCCTCTGCCATCTTGTTCAAAGTCCACATAAAATCTTTAAAGTGAAATTCCTTGGGCAAGATTTACGTTCATTTTTAAGACTCTAATATATAATGCCAAAGAGAGCATTAGCCATTGATACTGGAAGGAGCTTGAAAAGTCTTCAGTCCCTTGGCAGGTGTCCCAGTCTGATTCTTGACCTTTGCGTGGATCTGCGGAAAGGAATATTCATTAGCCAGCCAAGTGGCTGGCTTTCTCCTTTAGTGAAGAGCTTCTTCGGCAATGAATCTAACTTAGTAGTTCTTTCCAGGGGCGATGCCTTGGGTTTTGTACCATCCCCCACAGCCTGTGAACACTTGGCAGTGTCTGGCTTCCGAGATGGCTCAGTGGTAAAGAATCCACCTACCTATACAGGAGCCGCAGGAGATGAGGGTTTGAACTCTGGGTCAGGAAGATCCCCAGGAGGAGGAAATGGCAACCCACTCCAGTATTTCTTGCCTAGAGAATCTCATGGACAGAGGAGCCTAGAGGGCTACCATCCATGGGGTCACAAAGAGTCAGACACAACTGAGCATACATGCACAGAGACATTTTAGGTATCACAGTGAGAGAGGGCGCTGCTAGCACCATCCTATAGTCCACGGAACAGCTCTTCACAGCAGGGAATGGTGTGGCCCAGACGTTACGAGTGAAGGTTCAGAGACCATGAAGATACCTAGACATAGTCCTGCTGTGCTCTTGTACTCTTGTCATACCATTTTCCTTCTCCCTGGGAGCCTGCACACTTCCTGTCCACTTCCTCCTAAGGCTGGTAGATAGATGGGGTTTCTCCAAAACCCTGCTCTTTACTAGATGGCCCATCAAGTTCATGTTTGTTCTCGAAGAGTGCCTCTGTGCTCTGATTGTTGGCTCAGATGAACTCCCTTGTCAGCCTCGGTCTTTGACAACTCATGATGCTTGTACCACAAGGAAAAAAAAATCTGTAGTTTTCTTACTTTGGAAATAAAAACGCCCAAAGAGTTGTAGTAACAGTAAGACATTGTGCATCACATAGCTGATTTGAGCAGTAAATGTGTCATCGCTTCAGATAGTTGCTTTTAAGGACACTGCTTGTTGTGCAGATGCTTCAGTCACGTACAGTGCTTTGCGACCCCATGGACTGTAGCCCTCTAGGCTCCTCTGTCCATGGGGTTTTCCAGGCAAAGAACACTGCTTAATTAAATACTTTTTAGAAATTGCCTTTCTAGCTCACAGAGGTCCTGGAGACAGGAGACTTGAATGAAGCTCTCCTATATTGGTTCTCAGTTCCTTGATCTAAAACAATCTGTGAGGTGATGACTTGGACTCAAAATTAAGGCTTCCTCTAAGGTGATCATGGTGGCATGGTAAAGGAAGTCAAGGATTTTGAGTTTGGAACCAGACTTTCCTCTGGATTTTAGTAACAATGGTACATGCATTTTGCATATCTGAGCTCTGTTTGCCAGAGAAGGCAATAGCACCCCACTCCAGTACTCTTGCCTGGAAAATCCCATGAGAGGAGCCTGATAGGCTACAGTCCATGGGGTCGCTTAGAGTCAGACACGACTGAGCGACTTCACTTTCACTTTTCAATTTGATGCACTGGAGAAGGAAATGGCAAACCACTCCAGTGTTCTTGCCTGGAGAATCCCAGAGATGGGGGAACCTGGGGGGCTGCTGTCCTTGGGGTCACACAGAGTCTGACACGACTGAAGTGACTTAGCAGCAGCAGAAGCTCTGTTTGGAGTTAAGGGCTTCTCCCTTGAGAGGTAACTTTCGGTTACCTTATCAGTAGCTGTATATTATGTTTAAATCTGTACTTTTATGTCCTTAACTTTGTATCAGGTTTTCTTAGGAGGTTTGGGGAGTCATTTAAATTACAATAAGGCAAGTAAATCTTTGATCTTGTTGGGGAATTTTTCTGGGAGGAGTAACATTGGTATAATAAAAGAGAGTAGGTCTCTGTTTAAATCTCTGGTTCTCTGATGTTCAAGGCCAGCCCTTTAGTGTTAGAGGTGCACATGGACCTCGAAGTTCCCACCAAGGACTGATTTCTGACACCTGGGTAGTGTTCTTTGTCTGAAAAATGTTCTTAGTGATTCTGAGTCTGAGAATCAGTTATGAAGGAAGGCTAAATACCTTTCACAGATTCATGCAAACAAGACAAGGTTATTACCCACAGACTGGCTTGTGGTCCTTTATTTACCTCTGACTAGCTCTGTGACCTAGCTCAGTTTCCTAATCCATTCATTCATCCTTAAAGAGTTCGTTCTATAAAGCCAAATGCAACCTTTCAGCTGTAGCTTTTCAGCACAGCCCCAAAGCTTTCAGTCTCATGAAAAATGTATGAGTCTACATGTGGAGTTAAGCAGGAGAGGGAAATAAAGTTGGGTAAGTACAATTTGACAAACTTGTGGAAAACCTTGAAAACAATTTAAAAGAGCTTGGATTTAATTTTGGCATTTTAGGTCTTGTGTGCAGAAAGGATGTGATCAAAAGGATTTTTGAGAGAAGAGTAGATCTGGGTATCCAGACTATATAGGAGAGTGACTGAAGACAGGGAATGTAATTAGTGTTTGAGAAATGAATGGAATCAGCTAATATTTCTGTTATGGAGTGGAGAATACTTAGAATAGGGTGTGCCTATGTGTTATCATATGTTGGGTCAAAATGTCTGTGATATAATTTAAGTATTATAATTTCAATTAATAGAAACCAGAATTATTGAGTAGAATGCAAAATGAAGTAGAATGAATAAACTCAGAGGGCAGGAGTTTTAGATTCAGAAAGCATATCTTTCTATGTTGTTGTGATTGTTGTTCAGTCGCTCAGTCATGCCCGACTCTTTGGAGCCCCATGGACTGCAGCATACCAGGCTTCCCTTTCCTTCACTGTCTCCCAGAGTTTACCCAAGTCCATTGAGTCAGCGATGCTATCCAACTATCTCATCCCTTATTGCCTTCTTCTCCCCCTGCCCTCAGTCTTTCCCAGCATTGGGGTCTTTTCCAATGAGTTGGCTCTTTGCGTCAAGTGTTAAAAGTTCAGCTTTTAGCATCAGTCCTTCCAAGGAATATTCCTTCTATAGGTGTTATTAGAACAGTTTGGGGTGTTTCATACAGCGTCTGCTGACATTTTTCATGACAGCCACAGAAAGAGTGCAGCCATTTGTAAAGTACACTAGGGGTATGTGTGACGCCCCTGTGTGGGGGGAGATGGGTTTCCCAGGCCCTTACTGACAGCAGAGGGTTAAGCAGGTCAAGTCACACTCAGCTACCAGGGACCAGCCAGGTTTTTTTGCTCAGGGGAGCTCTGCTCTAAGAACCAGCAAAGGCCCAAAGAGAAGAGAATACCGCTGAAGGCTCTGTGCTTCAGGAAAACAGGCTGAAAGAAGTTGAGCTGGAAGAAGTGACCTTCTGGTTGACCTTGTCCTCAATGCCTGGCCTCTCCACACCTTCCTCATTTTCCTGAAATTGCTGGTCTCTCCAGTTTCAGTTCTGCATTGCCCTTTCTTGACTTTTTCTCATTAGAAGGCCGTGCTCTTTGTTATACCCTACCTTAACATCATTACCATTTATATCAGCCACCCCGAAGGATGGGCATCCTTTGAGTGGGCTATCACCTGGCCCCTCCTTCACTTCTGAATGACCTGAGATGGTATGTGTAGACATCCTTGTTGGCCACCTCACTTCCCAGCCTCAGAGGATCCATCCTCATTCATGTGGAACATGAGCTGGTGTTTTCTTTTGGCAAACATAATTTTCACCTTTCCTTTAGCTCTCAGTGACTGAGCAATTGCTCTTGGTTTGCTTGGTTGCTAAATGTTGTTATTGTACAAGGCAAAGTAGGTGCATGGGGATTCCTAAAGTGTAGTTAAGGGGAATCTGTTAAATCTGGCAATTTAGTAGTGAAACTACACGCAAACATTTAAGAATACACCGATGCTAACTTTACAAACATTTCCTTTGTAGGTGGAAAAACTGGTGGATTCGTGGAATTCTTACTCTGACGATGATTTCGTTGTTTTTCCTGATCATCTATATGGGATCCTTTATGCTGATGCTTCTGGTAAGTGTTTTGTGTTTGCCCAAGTGTCTCTCGCTTCCTTTTATAGCATTAATATTGAACTAATTTGAGTATGTCATGAAAAAGAAGGTCATTCAAGACTTGGTAACCACAAATTTAGTTTCTTTAGACATTTTCTGGTTTATGAAATGGCCTTGACTAATCTTTTCCACTTGCAAATTGGCTATTCAGTGTGTTCTTTAAGCAGAGACCAAGTACATGTAACAGATACACAGCTTTGTATCAGAAACTGTGCCAAGCTTTCAGTAGGAAGAAATACACACACGTCTTCAACATATGTGACTATCAGCTAGATCCCTGACTTCAAGAGACTCAGTCTGATGGCAGAGACATGTAGGTAGCCATATGAATAAAGAGTATAGTAAATTAGTTAAATAAACTCTGTGATCTTATTGGGAATACACAGTAAAAAACAAAAACAAAAAAACAAAATTGTGCCAGGCTCTTCTGGGGAATTGTGCAGTGGGGCTGAGAACAGCATACCTGTGTCTGCCCTCGTGGAGCTTACTGTCTACGTACTAAAGAATTGATCAGATATATCATCACAGGCTGCAGTAAGCATCTGGACAAAAGAATAGGAAGGTAAGAGAGCAGAGGGGGTGCTGGTAGGCTTCCTGGACTTTATCCAGTTCTCAGCATCAGCACAGTGATTGAAGGCTGAGTAGGAGTCACGGGGTGAAGCAGAGATCTTGGGGGAAGGATCGTCACAGCCAGGGTTTCCCTGTGTATAAAAACCTTGATCACCAAAGAAGCATGAAGCATTTGAAGTCCAAAGTGGTAGAAGTAAGAAGGAGAAACACATTTTGTTCAACAAATTCATCACTTCCCCGGGTGCTGAGCATGGTTTAGCAGTGAACTGTGAGGGCCTGCTCCAGGGTTATGCATGATGTCCCTTCTTTTTATTATTTGTCTTCATCCATCTCAGTTATTTCCAGCTTCCCCTGCAGGAAGAAACAACCCATGGCAGTATTCTTGCCTGGAAAATTCCACGGACAGAGGAGCCTGGCGGGCTACAGTACAAGGGGTTACAAAGAGTCAGACATGACTGAGCGAATAAGCATGCGTGCACACATCTCAGTTAGTTTAGTCCCTTCTTATGATCTTACCTCCCTGTTTGTTTTCTGGCTGCCTGGACACCCTAAGAAATATGTTTACCTGCCTTCCCCTCTCCTGTTTACTCATATTCAGAGCAATAAAGTTGTAGGAGCAATATGATGATTTTCCTTTTATTTTTGTTAAGAAAATAAAAGAAGTTTTGAAGTGAAATCAGACACAGTTGAAAAAACAATCCCATCAACTTCTGAAGTGACTTAGAATACCTCTTTAAAGGACCATGAAGCCCTTTCACTTTTCTTTTCATCCTCTTGTTAATTTTGTACTTTTTTTTGGCATATCCAGGTTTAAAAAAATGTGAAATTACTTTCTCTATTCCGTTAATTTGCTGACATTGCAGCTTTTTCTTACAAAGGAAAGATGGATAATGGACAGGACCAACTTAATATGAGGCTAGAAGGTGCTGAGTGTGAGAGCCAGGTAGGCAGGCGTGAGCACTGTTCAGGTGTGGTGTGAGGGGTGGGCCCCAGCTGCCAGTCCTCTGAGTCTGAACCCCCCGAGGACTCCCAGCGGTCTCAGGATGACATTTCAGGACTGAGTGGCTGCTGAGCGCTTCCCAGTGCTGTGTGGTGAGTGGTCAAGCTGGGGGAAGGAGAGGTGGGGTGATGGCAGAGAGCTCAATAAGGCTTTGGGGATGAAAGGATCTTTGAGTAGACCTTGAGGACCTGTCGGGCTGGAGTGAGCACTGTGAGCAAATATTCCAGTGGCTGGGTGTGTCAGGAAAGGGTAGGTGGAACCTTTACCAGGAGCTTGGGGCCTTTGAACGTGAAAATGTAATTAGGGATCAAATCCTGGAGGCCCTTGAGATACTCTGTGAAGACGTTCAGAATTTATTTTGTAAAGCAGTGGGGAGCCATTTAAAATTTTAGGGATCGTTTGGATTGTTAGTCCTCTTTTGAAGGTAGTTTTGATCAAAGATTATAAACCACAGTATCCTGGAGGCACTGACTCAAGTTGGTTTGGTGGGTTCCCAGTGACAAATGACATTACTCTCCAAGCTGAGCTATTTGGTGTGGTAACAAGGGCCAGAATTTGTGGCCAATTGAGACCAATTCTTAACCATTCTTTTATGACAACATTGAAAAAAACCTTAAAAAGTATCCTTGCATATTTGGATTCTGATTTTTTAAAAAGAGAATCATAAGCACATTTAAAGTACTTGGGCTTTTTTGTTTTTCTAGTATGAAAGGAAAATGCCATTGTATTACAGGTTATTTCTTTGGTGAGTTTCACCAGAGAAGAATATTAAAGGTCTAGTTAAAATATGTTTGCACTGTTATTGCTGTTAACTTAGATTCACTGCACATGCATGCACACACATGTACACATGTACACATGCATATATGCATGCTTTGTATTTATGATATATATGTTAAGGGAACACGGATAGAGACATGCATACACACACACTGTGGGCACTCAATCAACACTATCTGTATTTTAAAGTCTTATTCACCTTTATAACCCTAACTAGGTCCTTTATATTTTGAGAAGGACACATTGTACCTCGCTTGCACTTGTCTTATAAGACCAGCATTCAAAAATGACTAATTCAGGAGAGTTTTATTAAAAACTTACATCTAGGAAATGATAGCTACTATTTTAAGATGGAACTCAAACTCACATTCTTTGAAAAAAGGCTCTTCCTCTTCACCCTTCTATGTATAGTGCTTTCATTGTAGCAGTCACAGCTTGGAATCACACTTTTCAAGTGATGGAGTAACTAAAGCATATATTGTTTAAGAAGGAAATAGAAACGTGACAGATATAAGAGGTTCCCCATACCCCTTCCTGGAAACTCCCATAATAATTATTTTAATGCACATTATTTAAATTGTGCATTTCCCATTGTGAGAGTTATAAATGTTTATTAAAATTACTTTGGAAGGACTTCCCTGGTGGTCCAGTGGTTAAGAATCTGCTTTGTAATGCAGGGGATGTGGGTTTGATCCCTAGTCAGGGAACTAAGATCTCACATGCCATGGACCTAATTAAAAAATATTAATAGTAAAGTTTCTTTATAAAATTACTTTGGAAAAATAAATAATTTAAAAAAATCACTCCCAATCCCATCATCAGTGACCAAAACTCAATTAATACTGCCATTTGATATATTTCATCTTTTTTTCTTTTAAAAACCATGATTGTCATTGTATATAATGTGACTAAATGCTGTATCCTTTTTAAACTAAATATTGAACGTTTTGTGTTGCTCCATAGTCCTTGTAACCATTAGCTTTAATAGATTCATCTACTCAGGGGAATGCAGTACATCATAAGTTATTTAAAGCAATCAATGTGTTAGTTTTAGACATTCCGGTTATATTCTGGTTTTTCTTTATTGTGAATAGTTTTATCCTGAACATATTAAAATGTAAAGCTTTTTCATATGCAGGGCTATTTTCTTCAAACAGATTCCCAGAGTGAAACTTTAGTTTGGATAACCCCCAGGAGGTACCATAGTTCGGACGCAGCATATGCAAACCTGAGCTTGTGGCCTACTGCCAGCCCTTCTGCATACCTGTCTCCCTCTCAAGCCTTCGCTGGTGATTACCCTGTGTTCTCCTCTCTCTCTTAGCCCCTCTGTTTCCTCAAGCACCAAATCCAGTCAGTTCTACCTCCTTGACATAGCTGACTTCCTATACTCCGTCTTCTTCTGCCCCTCATCCACAGCCCTCTGGGTGGTAGTATCTTACCTGGCTTGCTGTCTCTTTTCTTGCTGCGTCTCCCATCGGTTCTTTCCCCTTGTTAACCCCAGACACCCAGGTCTGATCATGTCCTTTCCTGATCAGCACCGACTCTTGTGCTCAGCCCTTCATGCTGTCTCCTGTGATGCTGTGACCAGACTCATCTCTCTCTACTTCTCATCGCAGTGTTGTGTTCCCGCATCTCTGGACTGCTTCTAGCTCCGTCCTCCTCCTCTCCTGTGGACATGGCTCTGTATGTCTCCCTCCTTCCCCCCAGCTGACCCCTCCCCACCCTCACCACAGGTTTCTGTGTCTGCCTGTGCTTGTATCCATGTGGCTGTTTGCACATGGTACTGCAATTGTGTGTGTGCCCCCCGAAAGACGACTCCTCTCTGAGAACAAAAATCCTATGTTATTTCTCTGAATCTTCAGTAACTAACAAGAGTCGTGGTGGTGTTTGGTTGCCGAGTTGTGTCCTACTCTTTGTGACCCCATGGACTGTAGCCTGCCAGGCTCCTTTGTCCATGGGATTTCCCACGCAAGAATACTGGAGTGGGTTGCCATTTCCTTCTCTAGGGGATCTTTCCAACCCCTGGATAGAACCCATATCTCCTGGACTGGCAGGTGGTGTTTTTTGCTGCTGAGTCACCAGGGAAGCCCAAAGTAGCAGAGTAGGCGCTTATGTATCAATTGTTTTTTAATGCTCTTAGCACATTAATTGGGCCAACAGAGGCCTATTGGTGCATTGCTACCTATATTGGTGGCATGGAGTATCAGTTTCTGTGTGGTCACCCAGTTCTTACTCTGTTTTGAATTCTCTGTTTTCCATTTTCCCAGCAGTACCATATTAATTCTGTTGATAAGCTGTAAGTAACAACTATATACATATATGTGTGTGATATTAAAAATTCTTTTTTTCTCCTTTCAGTGAAATTCCATATATAGACCTAATGGTTGTTCTTGAACACATGTATTCATAGAAATTGCATGAGTGCACTTGATATTTTAAAAGCCCTTGGTTCTATAAATAGCATAGCTTTGCCATTTTACCAACATTGAGCATTATCCCTGTTCTGTGATTATTTTTGTTAAAAAAAAAAAAGACTTGATAATATATGCAAAGGTGATTTGAAGGACAGTATTTAGATTTCCTCTTGTGTTTATAACACATTTATAACTTTTTCTTAGAAGAATTATTTATAGTAGTTTGGCATAATATTTTCTTACCAAGGGGACACAATTACTTTTTTAAGTATGTCATTGGACATGTAATAGGTATAGTGGGGAAAAATAGCCTAAGAGTATCCTGGGCAGTAGGTTTGGGAAAGCTGATTTGTGGTGATCTTAAAAAGAAATCCCAAAGTGTACTCTTTAGCAGAGTTTGGTTAGTTCTTTCTGGGAAGGCCCAGATAGTACTTTAGGCTTTAAGGAGACACATATGTCTCCATCATATCATCTTTGGGTTTTGTTTGTAACTGTTTAAAGGTGTAAACTCCATTCTTAGCTCCAGGGCTATACAAAAACAAGCCCTTGGGGAGATTCTCTAGAGGTGGGAAAAGTTAGTCTGCTATACTGACAAAGGTTTGGATCTCTTAGTTTCTGATGATGAGTATTCAGCTTGCCCTTTGCTCTTGAGTCTTGGAATTGACTTCAGCCAAACACTGGTTATGATGCTATAGTCTCAAAAATTACCTTTATCTAGATTGCTGGACTCAGCAGATTGAGGGACTGCTGCATAGACCATCAAAAAGGGATTCATGAATATAAACACATTTACTCAGCATGTGTGGGGCTTCCCTGGTGTTCAGATGGTAAAGAATCTACCTGCAATGCAGGAGACCTGGGTTCAATCCCTGGGTCGGGAAGATCCCTTGGAGAAGGGAATGGCTACCCTCTCTAGTATTCTTGCCTGGAAAATTCCATAGACAGAGGAGCCTGGCAGGCTACAGTCCATGGGGTCTCAAAGAGTCGGACATGAGCGACTTTCACTTACTTACTTGGCATGTGTATTGGACCCTGTGCAGACAGAACTGCATAGACTCACTTGACTGGCCATTGGGGCTGCAGATGTCGAAGGCTGCTTATAATATGTCAAGGAAGCACCGCTTGGGTTGATCAGAGATGTGTGTTGCTGGCTGAGGGAGAGTTGGCATGGTGGGAAGAAAGAAAATCTCTTGCCAAACCCCTGAGTGACTCAGTAAGGATATTTTAGCCATTTGTCCTGATAGTATCTTTATCCTTGGCAAGAATACCAACTTGTTAAAAATAAACATATACAAGGAAATTTTCACATAGGATCATTTTCTTAGGATAACTTAAGAAACAAAATCGACAGAAAAAGCCACTCAACTTCAAGAAATGAAGCAGTAATGAAGGATTGATTAAGCCTAGGTAGCTGTGACCCCAGCCAGACTATACCTTTCAAGTTCTAAAGTACAGTGCCGCCTCGTACCCTGGGAAGCGTCTCTCAAATGTTATGAATAAAACATTGTTTTGCTTACCTCTTTGGGACATCACTTGATTATAAAGAAGTTGAATATTGAATTTTTGCTGATGATCTTGAGAATAACTGAAAGTGGGTAGCTGAAGATTTTTAAAATACATGTGCCATTACTTATTAAATAATTAAGCATAAATATAGACATTAAGAACTGTTTGTTAATGTTTTCTCTTGGTTTCAGGTTCTAAGCATCCAAGTGAAATGCTTCCATGAAATCATCACCATAGGTTACAGAGTCTATCATTCTTATGACTTACCTTGGTTTAGAACACTGAGTTGGTAAGTGACTTAAAACTGTTTCAGATATGAAAATCTGATTCTTTTCTAAAGTTGGTAAGGAAGCATCTTGACCAGTCAGTATCGACCCAGTTGACCTTATAGATTGAGTATGAAGAAATATAAATAAAAAGAATGCAATTGAATGTTGAAAGAATAAAATCACCTTTAACTTTCCATTTCAACATAACTATTTTCAGATTTCATCTTTCACTCTTTGTACAGAGTGACTGACTTATATTGCATATACACACTATTTTTGTCCTCTTTTTAAAAACTTCAGCACTATATTGGGCACATGTTTATACTCTTTGTAATTACAGTGTTAACAGAAAGTTTCATTTTGTGAAGTGTTAAAAATATGTTAATCTTTTGGTTTATTTCCCCTCAGCTGACATGAGACCATACACAAAACCTGATATTTCTACAAAGACTGGAAGATGAGATATGAAAATAGTTGTGGGTTTTCTTTTTTTTTTTTTTTTCTTTTTTGAGTGACAAGTTGATTCAGGAGAGGAAAGCCCAAGCTGCATGGCTGTCTCCTCCTCCCCTCCCCACCTCACCCCTGCAGACTGGCCTGTGCTGTGCTTAGTTGCTCAGTCGTGTCTGACTCTTTGCAACCCCTTGGACTGTAGCCCGCCAGGCTCCTCTGTCCATGGGGATTCTCCAGGCAAGAATACTGGAGTGGGTTGCCATGCCCTCCTCCAAGGGATCTTCCCATCCCAGTGATTGAAGGCAGGTCTCCAGCATTGCAGGCAGGTTCTTTACCATCTGAGCACCAGGGCAGGTAGGCAGACTGGCCTACCCTTCTCCAAAGCCCCCAAAGGCCTGGGGCAGGAGGAGGGAGCAAGGCAGTGAAAGGATGGATGACCTTACCTTTGCTGCTCCTGGCTTGGTCTCCTGAAGGCCCCAAGATCTCTGACATGCAACAAGGAGGGTTGTCAGAGGGAATAGGAAGGCTCTGATGGGGGTCAGTGTATAAGGCACCCTGCTAAACATTTCAGGTCAGTTAGCAGCCCCTGAAACATTGCATATAAAATTATTCTATATAGAAAATATTGCATGTAAAATTAGTAAATAAGAATCACCAAACAATTTTAATATTTAATGTTTTATATATTTTTAAGTTTTTTCAGGTTTCTTAGTTATCAGAACCTTGACCATGAAACACGATAATATGATAGTTCGTAGTTAACAGTCCATGTCTTTGAATATATCAGTAGTTGTTTGATTAGTATCAGTGTCTTTCTATTTTTTTGTTTATTTTTATTTATTTATTTTTTATTTTACTTTACAATACTGTATTTACAGTAGTGTATTGGTTTTGCCATACATTGACATGAATCTGTCTTTTTAAAACAGGCATCACCTTTTGGGTTTACAGTAGTCAAAAACAGTTTCTTGGTTTTATGAACACCTAATTTTTCCTTCTGGAAAGTTTCTTCATGAGTGAGTGGCAATGTGTACAGGGAATGTTAGGTAGGTAGATTAAGTATTAGTTATTCAGTCACTCAGTCGTGTCCACCTCTTTGCAACCCATGGACTGCAGCATGACAGGCTTCTCTGCCCTTCACCATCTCCTGGAGTTTGCTCAGACTCATGTCCATTGAGTCAGTGATGCCATCAACCATCTCATCCTCTGTCGTCCCCTTTTCCTGTCCTCAATCTTTCCCAGCATCAGGGTCTTTTCCAATGAGTCAACTCTTTGCATCAGGTGGCCAGAGTATTAGAACTTCAGCTTAATCATCAGCCCTTCCAACGGATGTTAAAGTAGTTGGAGAGTAGCTAACCCATGCAGGATTGATTTTAAGTGTAAGGAGGGAAAAGGTAGGTCAAGATGGGCTCCAGTGATTGTAGAGGCTTCACGGAGAAGGGGACAGAGGAACTGTTACTAGAAGTGAAGACAGGCTTTGGATGGAGAAGGATGTTTTAGGCTGGGGAAGCAGCACCCATCAGGTTCTAGATGGGGGACAGAGGAGGCACCTGCCACAGGTCGTGAGATCTTCTTGGTTCTCCGGAGTGGGAGGGAATAGTGACCCAAAAGTTGGACTGGGGCAGGACTTTCTGGCAGTCCAGTGGTTAGGACTGTAAACTTCCAGTGCAGAGGACATGAGTTCAATCCCTGTTTGGGGAACTAAGATCCCACATGCAGAGGGGCATGGCCAAAAACAAAAAAGTTGGTTTGCTGGCTGGATAGGCCTTGATAGCCTTACAGAGGCGTCACAGACAATTTCCATATAGGAGAGAGAGACATGGTAATCTGGAAACGTGATGTGCTTCCCTTTGGGAACAGTGGGGTCTGATTCTATTCATGAGGACCAGAGGGAACCGCCACCCCTCTCCTCTTCTACTGCTGCCTAGGACATAGTCTTTCTAAGGCAGAGTGTGGGAGGAACCTCGAGGCAGTGTTTCTCAGCATGTTTTCCTGGCTTACACACACTCCCATCAGCAAAGTCTTGTGGGTTCAACTTCTGCCTGGGGAAAAGGATAAAGCAGTGCTGGGAGAAGGGACAGGCCATTCATAAAGTTTTTTTTTTCTTCAAATTTTACATTCTCCATTTTATTTTATATTTTTAAATTTAATATATTTATTTTAATTGGAGGCTAATTACTTTACAATATCGTAGTGGTTTTTGCCATACATTGACATGAATCAGCCATGGGTGTACATGTGTTCCCTATTTTAAAGTTTTTCCCCAGAGATTTTTACATGCAGCTAGCTCCCAACCCTCACCGCTACCTTTTTGAGTCACTTTCCATCCGGAGCATTGAGAAAAGGGGACAAGACCCAGTGTGGGCAGGACAGAGTGAGAGGTGAGAGGTCAAATTACTTCTTCCCTCTTTTCCCATTGGTCTTCCTTAGGGCAGGCGGGAATTTGGCTTAGGAGCTCTATTATTAAAAAGCATTAGAGGGACTTTGCTGGTGGTTCAGTGGTAGAGGCTTTGCCTTCCAATGCAGGGGGTACAGGTTCAGTCCTTGGTTGGGGTGCACTAAGATCCCAAACTTTAGCCAAGAACTAAAACATAAAAAAATAAAGCAAAATTGTAACAAATGCAATAAAGACTTTTAAAAAAATGGCCAATATAAAAAAAAATCTTAAAAGAAACATTAGGAAGAATGCTAATTCTCCTAAAGCTAGGGAATGCATTTTCATTGTAAACTTAATTCTGTATGCGTGTGTGTGTCTGAGAGTGTGTTAGAAACCGTGTGTGTGTGAGAGAGTGTATTAGAAACCGTGTGTGTGTGTGTCTGAGTGTATTAGAAACTGTGTGTGTGTCTGAAAGTGTATTACAAACCGTGTGTGTGTGTGTGTGAGCGTGTATTAGAAACCATGTGTGTCTGAGAGTGTGTTAGAAACTGTGTGTGTGTGTGAGAGTGTATTAGAAACCATGTGTGTGTGTCTGAGAGTGTATTAAAAACTGTGTGTGTGTGTGTGAGAGTGTATTAAAAACTGTGTGTGTGAGAGTGTATTAGAAACTCTGTGTGTGTGTGTGTCTGAGAGTGTATTAGAAACTGTGTGTGTGTGTGCATGTGTGTCTGAGAGTGTGTTAGAAACTGTGTGTGTGTGTGAGTGTATTAGAAACCATGTGTGTGTGTCTGAGAGTGTATTAGAAACCGTGTGTGTGTGTGTGTCTGAGAGTGTATTAGAAACCGTGTGTGTGTGTGTCTGAGAGTGTATTAGAAACCGTGTATGTGTGTGTGTGTCTGAGAGTGTATTAGAAACTGTGTGTGTATGTGTGTGTCTGAGAGTGTATTAGAAACCGTGTGTGTGTGTGTGTGTCTGAGAGTATATTAGAAACCGTGTGTGTGCGTCTGAGAGTGTATTAGAAGTGTGTGTGTGTGTCTGAGTGTATTAGAAACCATGTGTGTGTGTCTAGAGTGTATTAGAAACCGTGTGTGTGTGTATGTCTGAGAGTGTATTAAAAACCGTGTGTGTGAGAGTGTATTAGAAACCGTGTGTGTGTGTGTGTGTGTGTGTGTGTCTGAGAGTGTATTAGAAACCATGTGTGTGTGTGTCTGAGAGTGTATTAGAAACCGTGTGTGTGTGTGTCTGGGAGTGTATTAGAAACCGTGTATGTGGTGTGTGCCTGAGAGTGTATTAGAAACCATGTGTGTGTGTGTGTCTGAGAGTGTATTAGAAACCGTGTGTGTGTGTGCGTGTCTGAGAGTGTATTAGAAACCGTGTGTGTGTGTGTGTGTGTCTGAGAGTATATTAGAAACCGTGTGTGTGTGTCTGAGAGTGTATTAGAAGTGTGTGTGTGTGTCTGAGTGTATTAGAAACTGTGTGTGTGTGTGTCTGGGAGTGTATTAGAAACCGTGTATGTGGTGTGTGCCTGAGAGTGTATTAGAAACCGTGTGTGTGTGTGTGTGTCTGAGAGTGTATTAGAAACCGTGTGTGTGTCTGTCTGAGAGTGTATTAGAAAGCGTGTGTGTGTGTGTGTCTGAGAGTGTGTTAGAAACCGTGTGTGTGTGTGTCTGAGAGTGTATTAGAAACTGTGTGTGTGTGTGTGTGTGTGTCGGAGAGTGTATTTGAAACTGTGTGTGTGTGTGTCTGAGAGTATATTAGAAACCATGTTTGTGTCTAAGAGTGTATTAGAAGCGTGTGTGTATGTGTGTCTGAGTGTATTAGAAACCGTGTGTGTGTGTCTGAGAGTGTATTAGAAACCGTGTGTGTGTGTGTCTGAGAGTTTATTAGAAACTGTGTTTGTGTGCGTCTGAGAGTGTATTAGAAGCCGTGTGTGTGTGTGTGTGTGTGTGTGTAGTAGTTTCTACACTGTTTCCTGATTTTCTGTCTCTGGGATTAGATTTTGAGCTAAATAAAGGCATGAACTACTCAGTACATTTTTGTTCACTGGTAAGTTTGAAATTTTAAGTTTAAAACAAGGGGAAAAAACCATTTTGGTGGAATATATCATGAACCTACCACCCTTATGGCAGAAAGTGAAGAGGAGCTAAAAAGCCTCTTGATGAAAGTGAAAGAGGAAAGTGAAAAAGTTGGCTTAAAGCTCAACATTCAGACAACGAAGATCATGGCATCTGGTCCCATCACTTCATGGGAGATAGATGGGGAAACAGTAGAAACAGTGTCAGACTTAATTTTGGAGGGCTCCAAAATCACTGCAAATGGTGACTGCAGCCATGTAAAAGACGCTTACTACTTGGAAGAAAAGTTATGACCAACCTAGATAGTATGTTCAAAATCAGAGACATTACTTTGCTGACTAAGGTCTGTCTAGTCAAGGCTATGGTTTTTCCAGTGGTCCTGTATGGATGTGAGAGTTGGACTGTGAAGAAGGCTGAGCGCCAAAGAATTGATGCTTTTGAGCTGTGGTGTTGGAGAAGACTCCTGAGAGTCCCTTGGACTGCAAGGAGATCCAACCAGTCCATTCTGAAGGAGATCAGCCCTGGGATTTCTTTGCAAGGAATGATGCTAAAACTGAAACTCCAGTACTTTGGCCACCTCATGCGAAGAGTTGACTCATTGGAAAAGACTCTGATGCTGGGACGGATTGGGGGCAGGAGGAGAAGGGGACGACAGGATGAGATGGCTGGATGGCATCACTGACTCTATGGACATGAGTCTGAGTGAACTCCGGGAGATGGTGATGGACAGGGAGGCCTGGCGTGCTGCGATTCATGGGGTCACAAAGAGTCGGACACAACTGAGTGACTGAACTTAACTGAATGTTCAAAACTTAGTTTTGATCTGTGTCATCATCAAAAGTAGAAGATAAGTTTTGTTGAGTTTGAGGGGAAAAATGTTTCAAATATAAAGAAGCTAATTGTTTTAATGTTACAGGTACTTTCTGTTGTGTGTGAACTACTTTTTCTATGGAGAGACTGTGGCTGATTATTTTGCTACATTTGTTCAAAGAGAAGAGCAACTTCAGTTCCTCATTCGCTACCACAGATTTATATCATTTGCCTTGTATCTGGCAGGTAAGTTAAGGAAAAGACTCTGTATTGATTTGTAGCCAGTATATGTTACATGCTTATTTTATGTTAAATTCTAACATCCTTTTTTGGTTACATTTTAATCCACTTTCTCTTTTTAAATGTCTCATATATAAAACTACTTTCATCACAGTCAAAATAAACTGCAATTTCTCCCTAATGGTGGTTAAAAAAATTACTTGGTGGCTGAAAAAAAGTACTTGCTTAGTAGTCTGTCTATATATTTGAAAATTTTCTTTGTAAGTTATAGTAAAAGAACTTGAAGCATATGGATTATTTACCAAGTAATAATATAATTAACAAAGAAACTTTCACATATATATTGCTTTATTTGTTCCTAGAAAATAGTTTCATGTAGAATTAATCAGGGTACTTAGTTTTCCTGACATTTCTTATATAGTTATTTATATATAAATATATATATATATATTTGTTTATAGTAGGCTATCACATTATTATGATTTTAGATTAAGAGTCAAATACTTAGGATAACATTAGAATTAACGGATTTGTGGCTGTCCAGTAGTTAGGCTCCATGCTTCCACTGCAGGGGGCCCAGGTTTGATCCTTGGTCAGGGAACTAAGATCTCAAAAGCCATACAGCATGGCCAAAAAAACCAACAAACCAGATTTGTTTTCCATTGAAGTTGACCAATTATAAAAGAAATTTCTTTAAAAATTGATTTAGATATGTACTTCAGTAAAAATTATCTATTATTTTTATTTGGCTTTACTGGGTCTTAGTTGGAGCATGTGAGATCTAGTTCCCAAACCAGAGATTGCACCTGGGCTCTTTGCATTGGGAACACGGAATCTTAGCCACTGGACCACCAGGGAAGTCCCTAGATAGGTCCTTGTAAAAAGTCAGATTTCCAGTATGAATCCTGGTTCCACCGCTTACATGCTGAATAAACTTTGGGAAATGTAATTCACTAATCTGTGCCTTAGTTTCTTTGCAAAGCACTTAGAGCAGTACCTGGTGCTATTTAAATATTGAATATTATCATTCTTTTCACTTTTAAAGGCAGAAATGAAATTTATTTGTGAGTTTTCTCTTTAGCTCTTAATGGTTACTGTTTTAGCTCTTAGGGGTTTCGTCATAAATAAATTCTTCTCCAGTGAGTACAATTTTGGAAACTTAATACAGTATGGATGACTCCTTTCCATTTCTCATTAAACAAAAGAATATACAGAGTGTGTGGGAAAGTCAGTCCTTTAAAAGTATGTCATTTTAATTCAATAATTAAAATACATTCTTTTTTTATAGCTGAGTAATATTCAGCTGTATATATGTAACACAATTTCTGTATCCATTCATCTGTAGGTGGACATCTAGGTTGCTTCCATGTCCCAGCTATTGTAAATAGTGCTATAGTGAACACTGGAGTACATGCGTCTCTTTCAATTATAGTTTTCACAGCTTTTGTGCTCAGTAGTGAGATTGTTGGGTCATATGGTAGTTCTATTCCTAGTTTTTAAAGGAATCTCCATATTGTTCTCCATAAAGACTATCCATTTACATTCCCACCAGCGATGAAAGAGGGTTCCCTTTTTTCTACATCCTCTCCTGCATTTACTGTTTGCAGATTTTTTTTAATGATGGCCATTCTGACCTGTGTGAGATGATACCTCATTGTAGTTTCGATTTGCATTTCTCTGATAATGAATGATGTTGAGCGTCTTTTTATGTGTTTGTTCACCGTCTGTACGGAGAAGGCAATGGCACCCCACTCCAGTACTCTTGCCTGGAAAATCGCATGGACGGAGGAGCCTGGAAGGCTGCAGTCCATGGGGTCACTGAGGGTTGGACATGACTGAGCGACTTCACTTTCACTTTTCACTTTCACGCACTGGAGAAGGAAATGGCAACCCACTCCAGTGTTCTTGCCTGGAGAATCCCAGGGACGGGGGAGCCTGGTGGGCTGCCATCTATGGGGTCCCACAGAGTCAGACACGACTGAAGCGACTTAGCAGCAGCAGCAGCAGCAGCAGCAGCACCATTGATATGCCTTCTTTGGAGAAATGTCTGTGTAGGTCTTCCACCCATTTTTTGATTGGGTTGTTTGTTTTTCTGGTATTGAGCTGCATGACCTGCTTGTGTATTTTGGAGATTAATCCCTTGCAGTTGCTTGTGTGTTTCCCTTGCAGTTATTTTTTTCCCATTCTGAGGGTTGTCTTTTAATCTTGTTTGTTGTTTCCTTTGCTGTGCAACTTGTTTCTTTTTATAATATTGTATACATGATACCCTCTCAACTAATTCTTTACAGTCATTGTTGCTTCCTCCCCTTAAATTTCTGACTGTCAAATCAGTATTTGTTCATCTGTTTCCAACTGATTTCTATCATTGGCATAGCTCGCCGTTGCTCTTCTATAGAATCACAGAAGCTCCTTGAAAGTTATCATTGTCATTCTTTCAACAAACACTCGAGTGCTTTCCAAGTGCCAGTGCTGTGCATGGTGGTGAGGATACAAAGGGAAGCAGGCCGTCAGCATGCCTACCAGGGTCTGGCAACTGCTGAGACACGTGTCTCCTTGTTCACTGCTGGAATGTGAACAAGGACCTCTAAGACCAGGAAGAAGGGGAAGGAGGGCCTTGCTTTACTGGGGCAGGAGGGCCATTGAAGGCCTTGGAGAAGAGATGCTTGTTGTTGTTAAGTCGCTAAATCATGTCTGACTCTTTGTGAGCTCATGGACTGCAGCGCTACAGGCTCTCCTGTCCTTCACTGTCTTCCAGAGTTTGCTCAAACTCATGTCCATTGAGTTGGTGATGCTATCTAACCATCTCATCCTCTGCCATCCCCTTCTCCTTTTGCCTTCAGTCTTTGCGGGGGAAGTGGCAAGCCACCTCAGTATTCTTGCTCTGAGAACCCCATGAACAGTATGAAGAGACGATCGGTGAAAACCAAAGAGCAAGCAGGTGTTTGCCAGGTGGAGGGTGGGAAAGGGCATTCCAGGTAGAGAAACCAGCTGTGCCATCTTGAGAATGAGAGCAGCATGTTTGGGACCCATTGTACAAGTAGACAGGAGCCCCGTCTTGAGGAGCCTTGTATATCATAGGAAGACTCTGGGCTTTATTCCTAGGAAACTACTGGAGGATTTCAAGCTAAGAGATAATATAACCAGGTTTGTAATTCAATGAATGGTGAGTGGGAGACATTAATAGAGTGACAAGATAGGAAATTGTTGCTTTAATTTATACTAAATATAATGTATGCCTGAGTCATTCACGTTTATACTTACTACTAAGAGGGTCATAATTTTTTTAAAAATTGTGTTTTAAAAAAATAAAATCTGGACCATTATTGATGTGAAAAAGAAAATTATGGGACTTCGCTGGGGGTCCAGTGGTTAAGACCCTGTGCTTCCTCTGCAGGGAGTGGAGGTTCAATTCCTGGTCAGGGACTAGGATCCCACCTGCTATGTGGTATGCCCAAAAAATTTAAAACAACAAAAAAATTTTTTTTTAATACTAAGTGCTGATTTTAGAACCAACTGCTGTTTATGCTGTTTATAAAATTGCTTTTATATCCTAAATTATTGGCTTAAAATGTACTTTTTGTTGAGATAATTTGCATTTTCATGCAGTTGTAAGAAATAACACAAGATGCCTTATGCACTTTTCCTAGTTTCCACCGGTGGTAATATTTTGAAAAATTACAGTGTAAGATCACACAGGGATATTGACATTATACTAATGTACTTTTAAAACACAGTTTTTTAATTGAAATATAGTTGATCTGCAGTGCTGTGTTAGTTTCTAGTGTACAGTGAAGTGACTGACATATAATTTTTCATGTGTTTTCCCAGTTTGGTTTCTTACAGGATATTAGAGTTCCCTGTGCTATAGAGTAGGCCCTTGTTGTTTATCTGTTTTACATATAGTAAACTATATCTGCTAATCCCCAAATCCTAATTTATCCTTTCCCCACCCTTTTCCCTTTTGGTAATTGTAAATTTGTTTTCTATGCTTCTGAGTGTCAGTTAAGTCGCTCAGTCATGTCTGACTCTTTGCGACCCCATGGACTGCAGCACGCCAGGCCTCCCTGTCCATCACTAACTCCCGGAGCTTACTCAAATTTATGTCCATCGAGTCGGTGATGCCATTCAACCATCTCATCCTCGGTCCTCCCCTTCTCCTCCTGCCTTCAGTCTTTGCCAGCATCAGGGTCTTTTCCAGTGAGTCAGTTCTTCACACCAGGTGGCCAAAGTTGGAGATTCAGCTTCAGGATCAGTCCCTCCAATGAATATTCAGCACTGATTTCCTTTAGGATTGACTGGTTGGATCTCCTTGCTGTCCAAGGGACTCTCACGAGGCTGCTCCAGCACCACAGTTCAAAAGCATCAATTCTTCAGTGCTCAGCTTCTTTACTGTCCAACTTTCACATCTGTACGTGACCACTGGAAAAACCATAGCTTTGACTATATGGACTTTTGTTGGCGAAGTAATGTCTGCTTTTTGGTATGCTGTCTAGGTTTGTCATTGCTTTTCTTCCAAGGAGCAAGCATCTTTTCGTTTCACGGCTGCAGTCACCATTTGCAGTGATTCTGGAGCCCAGGAAAATAAAATCTGTCACTGTTTCCATTGTTTCCCCATCTATTTGCCATGAAGTAATGGGACCAGATGCCATGATCTTAATTTTCTGAATGTTGAGTTTTAAGCCAACTTTTTCCCTCTCTTCTTTCACTTTCGTCAAGAGGCTATTCAGTTTGTTTGCTTTCTGACGTAAGGGTGGTGTCATCTGCATATCTGAGGTTATTGATATTTCTCCCAGCAATCTTGATTCCAGCTTGTGCTTCATCCAGCCCGGCGTTTCTCATGATGTACTCTGCATATAAGTTAAATAAGCAAAGTGACAGTATACAGCCTTGACAGACTCCTTTCCCAATTTGGAACCAGTCTGTTTTTCCATGTCCAGTTCTAACTATTGCTTCTTGACCTGCATACAGATTTCTCAGGAGGCAGGTCCGGTGGTCTGATATTCCCATCTCTTTAAGAATTTCCCACAGTTTATTGTGATCCACACAGTCAAAAGCTTTAGAGTAGTCTATGAAGTGGAAGTAGATGTTTTTCTGGAATTCTCTTGCTTTTTCGATGATCCAGAGGATGTTGGCAATTTGATCTCTGGTTCTTCTACCTTTTCTAAATCCAGCTTGAACATCTGAAAGTTCTTGGTTCATGTACTGTTGAAGCCTGGCTTGGAGAATTTAGAGCATTACTTTGCTAGTGTGTGAGATGAGTGCAATTGTGCAGTAGTTTGAACGTTCTTTGGCATTCCCTTTCTTTGGGATTGGAATAAAAACTGACTTTTCCAGTCTCTGTGTTTCTATAAAATGCAACTTTGTAGTAAGCTAGGAGCTGCTGGGTTAAGTGATGAAACTTCTGATATAAATTATGCATTGTATTCTATCCCAGTATATCTGTTATCACTTCACATGTGTCTTAAATATGGTCCTATTAAAGGATCATAAGCACCCACTTTGTGTTTCTCTCGTTTTTTAAATTCCTGGTGCCTAATGCAGGGTCTGGGATTTAGGTTCCTAACACACATTTCCTGGATGAGGGATCGAGAGGCTGAGAAACATGCACATCTAGACATAGTGCTTTTTAGAGATAACTTTTTTTTTTTAGCGTCCGGATTTTGGTGGCTGGGTCTTGAGGCCTCATTGGTTGATTCTTGAAGTGATTAGCAACATTTATGAGCTTAGTCCAGCAAATAAAGTTAGACTTTAAAACAGGAGTGAGGAAATAGAAAGTATGTTCTGTTGAGATAGTTGCGCCTTTCTTTCAAATTATGCTGTGAAAAATGTCTGGAATTCTTCTAGTTAGACAACATTCCAAGAGGCCTGTCCAAATTTTAGTTCTGCAGTGGTCAGATGAGTTTTATAGGTCTTAACGGATATAAAAAGCAGAGACAACACAAGCTTTTTCATTGATGTTGAATTTTATTAAAATAAAAAGTACCTATATCCAGGTCTGACCTACTCACCAAGGCCCAGCAGGTTGAATGACTCATTTAACATCATCCCAGATGACTCACTGACTAGGGCCCAGAAGCCATTCTCACACTTTAGATAATTTTGTTGTAAAATGAATTTGTCTCATAGTAAAACGAATATCAGTGACAACATTTTCTCTAGAGTCTGGATATATTTTTAAAAGATCTCGGTGATTTGGATTTGAGGCTCTTTAGAAACAAGAGCCTCAACCATGTGATTACATGTCCGGTAATGACAGGTGAATAAGCTTAAGATGTTGGACCCATAATATCATCACCTTAAGATCTCTTTAGCCAACTAGTGAGAAGCATATTAAAGGCATATTATGTTTAGTCAGGTTTTTTCCCTTGTATTTGTGCATGGCTAACTATTTTGACTTCTTTTTTAAAACCCCTAAGGAGAGGTTATGAGTTGAATATAATACTTTGAATTCAGGAAAAATCACTGGACACTATAATATTGAAAATCAAAGTGAAAGTGAAGTCGCTCAGTCGTGTCCGACTCTTTGCGACCCCATGGACTGTAGCCTATCAGGCTCCTCCATCCATGGGATTTTCCAGGCAAGAGTGCTGGAGTGGATTGCCATTTCCTTCTCCAGGGGATCTTCCCAACCCAGGAATCGAACCTGGCTCTCCTGCACTGCAGGCAGACACTTTACCATCTGAGGCACCAGGGAAGCTATAAGGACAGTATAAGATTAAGTTATGGCTAAAATTAATACATGATTAAGAATTGTTTTCAAACATCCTGTATATCTTTCATCTCAGAAGAGGTAGATGAAATCTTTGAAAGATGTCACAAATCACTGTTCATAAAGGATTGTATCTCCAGAACCACGTCTAGTTTATATTTGTGTGTGTGTGTGTGTGTGTATAGAAAAGAAAAGAAAGCTAGAGCTGAGTCGTGTCTGACTCTTGCAACGCTATGGGTTGTAGCCTGCCTGGCTCCTGCCATTTCCTTCTCCAGGGAATCTTCCCAACCCAGGAGTTGAACCCAGGTCTCCAGTATTGCAGGCGGATTCTTTACCAACTGAGCTATGCGGGAAGCCATAGCTTGTTTGTTTTTGGCTGTGCTGGATCTTCAGTGCTGCGTGGGCTGTCTCTAATTTCCATGAGCAGGGGCCACTCTCCAGTTGTGGCGTGTGGGCGTCTCATTGCGGTGGCTTCTCTTGTTGCATAGTATTGGCTCTAGGGCACAGGCTCAGAAGCTGTGTCTCATGGCCTTAGTTGCTCCATGATGGCTGTGAGGTCTCCCTGGACCAGGGATCAAACCCGTGTCTTCTGCATTGGCAGGTGGATTCTTTACCACGAGTTACCAGGGAAGCCTTCCCACGTAACAGTTTTTTAATTAAACATGATTATAAACTGTCTACATATCAGTCTTGTTTTATACCTTAAACTCACTATGCAGATTAAAGGAAAACTTTTTCCGTATATTAGCTAATATAATGGTTGATTTGTGTGAATTTCTACACTACATATTTAAACTTCTTTAAAACGCCTCAGTTGTATTCTAGTGTCTGAATATGGCAACACATACATAAAGCAGTGTGCTTCTGAATTGTTGAATACGATGTTTGGAACGTTTCAATGTTTTGGTTAGTCAGCAAAGTGTAATGAAAAATACAGCCATGTACAAAAGTAATCAATGAGTCGGTAACCTCCAGTGTATAATCCTGGGTCTGTCTGTGTTTTTTGAGTTAAGGACTGCATGTGTTTACTGAATCGGTTAACCAACAATAAGAAATTTAAAAACTTCATTATTTCTTTATATTTTCTGTCTCTGCAATTAAAGTATGAGCTCCTTGAGTGGAATGACTATCTTATCCATGTTTTGTATTTTGTATCTGCATCTTAAGTGCTCAATAAATATTTTTCAATTGTCTACTTTTTCTGAAATTCCTTCTATCACATCTTTTGGACTTTTCAATGTCTTTTTTCTTCTTCAATTCACTTGACTCCTTAGACATCTCATTCTTTTTTATGCTTTCTGAATATACCTCTCTTAAGTCTATTGGGAAACTTGGTCTCCCTAACCTCCTGGGAACTCCTTGATACTGGGCCACAAGATATGTCCATCTTTGCACTGACACCACCAGGCCCAGTGCTGTGTATATAACTGGTAATCGATAAGTGTAACTGAAAATAGTTACATATCAAGACTGTATGTTTAGGAAACTTTTTCAGTGAACATTTTACTTTAACAGATCCTGTGATTTTAATTGGAAATATAACCATAAAAATCTTCTTTGTTAATTGGGGAAAAAGTAAAACTATGGATCCAAATATGCAAAGTTATCCTTTCCAAAGATTTGTTAAAATATAGCACGTATGTGTTCCATTTAAACAAGAAATGGCTGTGAATGAAGAAGTAAATGCATGTGTCTCTTTTTTAGATTCTTTTTCTTTGACAATAATAGTTAACCTTAGATATGCTAGGAAAACAGTTTACATCCTCTTCCCCCAGATTCCAAGAATGGTATTATTTTAATATATCCACGAGTCAGATAGTTATATCCTTTATTAGAGCACCCTAAAATTCTGTGTGTTACTGGTGGATTTAACCATAAAATTGGATCAGGTAAAACTGAGTTGCCAAGACTGTCCTGGATAAAATGATCATCAGGAAAGTATTGAATGAATCTGCTGGTGATTTTGTTTGAAGAAATGCTTAAGGGTGAATATAATTTCAAGGACAAGAAAACCATACATGCTGGAGTAGTATTTGTGAGGAGATAATTCATAATTAATGATGTCGAGAATTTCCCAAGGCTGCGCTGGGAGAGCCAGAAAGGTCTTATTTGCCAGAAGGGGAGGTTCTGGAGACTTTCAGCTCAGTCTTGCTTCTGAGTTGCCTTTACCTCATTAGCTCTGAAAGTGAAAGTCGCTCAGTCATGTCTGACTCTTTGCAACCCCATGGACTATACAGTCCATGGAATTCTCCAGGCCAGAATACTGGAGTGGGTAGCCTTTCCCTTCTCCAGGGGATCTTCCCAACCTAGGGATTGAACCAGGTCTCACGCATTGCTGGCGGATTCTTTACCAGCTGAGCCACAAGGGAAAGCCCCCATTAGCCTCTGAACCAAGTCCAATCTACGTTTGCCTATAACCGTGGACCAAAAGCATAAAGCAGCATAGAAATTTCATTATTTCTTAAGCCACAAAAGAAATCTCCCTGCTATTGAAGAAAAATTTAAAAGCAGTGATTTTAAAAGAAAGTCTTTTGCTTCCGTTGATTTTAATGCCATGAATTCCATGTTTTAGTGCCTCCCCCTCTTCCGCTTCTGTTCTTTCTCTCAAGAAAGAGACATGTGTCTCAGTTTGCCGCTGCTCAGAAATGTTTCCATATATTTCTTTTGCAGTTGAACCAGTCAGATTCTACAGGTGGCAAATAGGAAGTGAGATAGGATCTGGGAGCCAGTATGCATTCTCTTCCCTTAGTATCACCCTTGACACTGACATTTCAAATCGGTCATCAAAAAATAGGTGCAGGCAGCTGCTGTTTGATTCCGTGCGCTGGTCAGAGTAGCATCAACCTTGCTTACTCTAGTGGGTAGAACTCCCTTGGTAAGTACATCTTAGATATGCAAAGTATAGTGTTTATTTCACATGGGATAGATTAGTTGACCAGTTGTTTTCTCTCACAGAACTCACTTTCTAAAGATATTGCCAAATAGAATGCATGCATGGCTATTTAGTTGAAATTAAACTTGGTTCATGCATTTCTAACATCTACTTCTGTAAAAAAAATTATCTTCAGAACTTTACTGATGTAGTGGGCAAAAAAGTGTATCATAGTGCCTCCTCAGTATTTAACATAGAATTATTAGATTTCTGCTTCGTTAGTGGGCTTCCCAGGTGGCTCAGTGGTAAAGAATCTGCCTGCCAATGCTGGTGACGCAGGCTCGATCCCTGGGTCTGGAAGCTCCCCTGGAGAAGGACATGGCAACCCACTCCAGTATTCTTGCCTGGAGAATCCCATGGACAGAGGCGCCTGGTGGGCTACAGTTGATGGGATCGTGAAAGAGTCAGATTCAGTTTAGCAACTAAACAACAACAAAAGTTCATTAGGTAGAATTTTTATTTAGTAAAATTTTACTGTGATTAATTTATAGATTATAGACAGAAACACACATGCTGTTTGGACATCTTGAAATTGCTAAGAGTATTTTGTTTTACTGTAATCATTATAATATGCTTCTGAAAATTTTTGAGTCATTCTTAACCTGAATCTTGAGGATAATGGTTTATGGAACCACATGACTCTTAAGGGTCAATAGAATCTAAGGGTTTAACTCCTCCTTAGCGCCACGATCCACAGTAAATTAATAAAGTCCTTTGTATATTTTTCTTCATCTGTAAAGTGGAGATAATAGGTAACTACATCATAGGAATGTTGGAAGGATTAAGTAGTTAATATTTATAAAAGGCTTAGACAAGTACATGGAACATAATAAGTGTTTAAAGATGTTAGCTGCTATCATCTTTTTTTATTATTAATTTTTATGTAGAAATTTAAACATTCTACATATGTATACTTGATAGAATGATACAGTGAATACATTTTAGTGAACCGAAATTCAGGGTCCAATTTTCTATGTCTGCACATTAGCAAGGGACTGACTCAATTAATGTAGGAGATGTTTATTGAATTTATGGTATGGACTATATCAGGCATTTTGGAGAATACAGGATCATTTCCCTCAAGAAACTTCTGTTTAAAATGCTTGATGTAAGAGTCCTGTCCAGGAGACCAGGGTTTGATCCTTGGGCCAGAAAGATCCCCTGGAGAAGGAAACGGTAACCTATGACAGTATTCTTGCCTGGGAAATCCCATGGACAGAGGGGCCTGGCCGGCTACAGTCCATGGGGTTGCAAAGAGTTGGACAAGATTTAGTGACTCAACAATAATGTAAGAGTAGGAGGGATGGCGTATGAGTGAGTAGCCAGTGTATAGCTAGATGTGGTATAGAAATGTGGCTTATATGAACTCATCGAATCTTAAAATTTGTAACAGATTACACAACAAGCACATGTTTTTGTTCTTGAACAGGTTTCTGCATGTTTGTGCTGAGCTTGGTGAAGAAACATTACCGTCTGCAGTTTTATATGGTGTGTATTAACCATTATTTTGTAGTTACTATATGTAATAAAACCTTCACCTTTATTATTATTTTTTTTTCTGTAGTGAGAAAATAGGATCTAATCTGCCAATTGCCTAAATGTCAGGGGTATTTGAATTTTGGATGACTAATATTTATGAATGTTTGCAGTTGAAATTTTTTTTGAGGACTCAAAATTTTTAACTGTTTCCAAAGTTTCCTAAAAATTTTTCCTTTGAGTATTTTCAAAGGCTGTAAAATTAAAGTCAAGTATCTGGACTCCCTAAATATGTAGAAATTTGAGGTGTTTCATAGTCTCCTGAACAGTTAATAAGTCCCAGAAAGATCTATCATATATTTGTATGGAAAGGACCTATGTTTACTTGTGCTTAGCCTAGGCATAAGGGGAACAGAGCTTACATTTTCCGGGTAGCTATGGTTAGTTATACAGTTGCATGATTTGTTTTGGCCAGAAGTATTTCCTTCAGTGTATCCTTGAACAGTGTTCAGTGTCTTATGAAATGAATCACTGTATATGATGACCTCTTATTTTCTTAAAAGGTAGCTAATGATGAGAGTGTAAAATGACAAATGTAGTATCTATAAATTCACGTATTTGCTAGGTTTGTTGTGAATTTGGGGTATAATTCCTATTCTTCATGCTTTGCTTTTCCCCATTAAGACATCCTGCTGAGCACCATTGCTGGAAAATTATAGTATTTCTTACATTTCTAATTTCTGGGGATCTTGAGAAAAAAAGAAACAGTGAAAATTTAGAAACCATCATGACAAATTAGAAATAATAGAATCTGCTATGAAAATATAAATGGTACCTATTGGGAAAAATCATTTATGCATATTGAAGCAACTGAGACAGAATTGGGTCACTTAAGCAGATGAAAACAAAAGATAACAACCAACATAATACACAGTTTGCTGAAATGAAAGATAGGTTTATTATGAATACAAAATCCTAAGAATTCTGAAAAGTCCTTTTATAACTTTCAGTGAAAGTTATGTGAGACTTTCCTGGTGGCCCAGTGGTTAAGCCTTCACAATGCCAATGCAGGGGTTGCAGGTTTGATCCTTGGTTGGGGAACTAAGATCCTGCATGGTGTGCAGCAAAAAAAGAAAAAAGAAAAAAAAATTGAGACTAATACATAGAAATATCAGCCCTTTTTCTTCACATTCTACTCATATTAATGATGCTAAAAGTAGCTAAAGTGGCTGTCTCTCAGGCTAGATGGAATTGATGAAACAGAGGCCTTTGGACAATTTAAAATGGAATACTGTCATTGAACAGAGCTCAGCTTTCAAGTATGAAAAGATTGGATTTAAGGGCAATTGATCCCTCCTGGTTTGAATCATTTGAAGTTATAGACAACTCTTTATGGGAAAAAACCATAGTGAATTCAGGGAAAAATCGTTTTCAGCATTTCTAGTAACTAGAGAATGCATTCAGAGTAAGATTTTAGTTCTCATCTAAATCCATAGCAATACTGCACACTTGTTATGACCACTTTAATCTCATGATTCAAGGTGATGGTTTATTTTTTAACAGATGTGTAGCTCGTTGTTACCAACATTCCATTTTTGTATAAATTAAGGTTACTTTGTTGAATATTTTTCATGGTTCTCAGGTTTCAGGAGGCACCAAAATGAAGGTAATTTACTAATGGCATTTATTTTGTATGACCTTATCTTATGAAATTTGACCGGTAGTTGTGCTAGAAATTTGCATTTCAGAATTGCTGTTGCTTCGTGGTCTGCCCTGATCTCTTGTGCTCATTATTGTTGTGTTGTTGGGCTATTAACAGTTCGCATGGACTCATGTCACCTTACTGATAACAGTTACTCAGTCACATCTTGTCATCCAAAATCTGTTTGAAGGCATGATATGGTAAGGGGACAGTATATGCTGCTTTATATTTATATATATTTATAGCACTTTTAAAGCTCTCTTACCCTGGACAGTGTCTTACGGGGATTTCTACTAAAATGTCCTATTTGTTGTCACTCTGTTCCATTAAAGTAAGTTCCCCTTAACTGTTTGACTGGATTCCCTGGTGGCGCAGGCCGTAAAGAGTCTGCCTGCAATGCAGGAGACGCGGGTTCAATCCCTGAGGGACATGACTGAGTGACTTCACTTCTAACTATTTGACAACTGAAAACAAATGCTTTGTTATCAACTGGAAAACTTCTTTTTTCAGGTTTCCAGTAAAATGCAGAAAACCCTCATAAAAGCTCCAAATAATTAAATACATTTTCAGGTGTTACTACGCTTTAACATGACTCTTTTCTAAAAACAAAGAGTCGAGTTTAAAGAGTGTACTGTTTATGTGGAATGTGAAAAGAAGGGGAAAGTTTGCTTTTAAGCAGACAGTGAGACGGCAGTGCATTTTCTTTGGGTGAAAGTTGTGTTAGTTCTCCTCTGCCTTTGTATAGGTGTAGAGTGTCCAGGTTTCAAGTATGTGGAGTTACTTGCTAGTAACCTACTTGGAGTGGGTTGCAGATTGAGAAGGCATTTTTATTAGTTAAAAATTAGCTTAAGTTAAAACAATTATTATTAATTAAAAATAAGAGTGGAGAAAAACTTAAGATTTTAAGAAATCTGACCATATTTTTTCCACATTCTTTTAAAACACAGTAACTAAAAACGTTTATAATTGGGAAGTTTAGTCAAGATAAATTTGTTCCCTTGACAGGTTGGTGTTTTTTAATGTATGTGTGTGTGAAAAATTGGAATCATTTTAAGACTGCCTTCCATATACAAACTTTTCATTGATGGGAGGCAATCACTGAAATTAGTAGGTTCTGTACAGTTAGTAGGGTTTAATGCCCCTGTAGGCTAGGACAGAATTAAAACTGATACTTGGACAAGAGTTTGGTGTAACTTTATCAGATTATACTCTGACTGACTCATTTCTATTTTGAAAGGCTGCTTTTAAAAAATTCATTATACTACTGTAACTTGTTTTTATTGACTGAAAAAAAAAAAAAGATGCATGATGTGAGAATTGTGAGTTAAGTTTTATTTGGAGCCAAATGAGGACTATATAGCCCAGAGACAGTTTCTCAGATAACTCTGAGAAAGTTTTGCAGGTAGCTCCGAGGAACTGCTCTAAGGAGGTCAGAGGGGAGGTCAGTATACACATGAGTTTAGTGAAGGGGACGCCTACCATCAAGCATGCATTTTGGCAGAAGGTTGCTGCTAGTCATGAGGAGCAGCTGTCTCTGCTAGTGATTTTAGTGCTTTTCTAGATACGAGAGTGAGTCTGACATAAGCAATTGGCCTCATAAAATCTTCTCCTAAAAAAATGTCTAACTCTCTGAGGGCCTGTTCTGCCAATTTTACCTGGAGCACAGAGTGCCTCATTCCTGACCTTTGCCCTGAACTCCTTTCAGGATGTGTTAAAGGTCAGCAGAGGTCAGCAATGGCAGTGATTAGTGACCTAATCCTTGTAGAGCCAGGTGGCGAGTGACCGTTTTTAGTTGGCATTCCTCATAAAATGGAAATTTGAAAGTCCATAGCTATAGAAATTGATTGTTAACTGTCAAATTGATTATTTAATATTTTCCCTAGCAATATTCTTCTAGTTTGTTTATAGATTTTGCTCTGCCTAACTGCTAAATGGGCAGATTTGGTTGATATTTATTGTGTCTATTCATCTTTCAGCATGTGTTATGTTCTGGACTAGGCCGCAGTGTCATCCAAAGGGTTATTGCATTGGTTCATTGAGTCAAAACCTGTGTAAATAGTTGCCATTTAATCTTACAGACTTCTTTCTGCTGACTTTTTTTTTTTTTTTAAGGTTCCTTGTTCCAATTTCAAGTGTTATTTGCAATGACATAGCTGCTTACATTTTTGGGTTTTTTTTTGGAAGAACTCCGTTAATTAAGGTAATGGAAAAACACCACAAGCAAGCCCTTACCATAACCTAGATGATTAGCTACTGGAAAAAATTCCCAGCAGTTAGGTGCTGTTACATGTTGCTGATTTCTCAGGCGCTTTGATTTTCCTTAGCTACCCTCAGCAGCCACAGTGTTGAGGGCAGAAGTCTGTATTTCCCAATGATTCCACCTGGGCTTTTCGTCAGCTGCTCTCTTGACTCCTCTGTCATTCATTCTCTTCCGTGAAGGCGCCTGTCATTTTCCTCTGGCTTCCTTCCCTTGGCTGTCACGTGTTGTTTTACTCTGCTCCCCAACATCCCTCCAAACAGGCCTGTCCTTGACTGCTTTCCTCTCAAGCCGTCTCATTTGTCTCCTCCTTTACTGAGTTGGTTAAAGGTGTATAATGTACCAGCATCACATACTCATATCCATTTGCAAGACTTTTATACTCAAATTCATTTTAAAAAAATTGAGGTTCTACAATAAAAAACATCGATGAATAATGCAAGTGATAAGGAAAAGTGAAGCTCAGAGTCCAGAAAATACACGTGAGGAGACCATGTTGTTTTGTGTTAGATTTGGTTCTGTTTGGCTTCCCAGGTGGCACCAGTGGTAAAGAACCCACCAGCCAATGCAGGAGACTTGAGAGACGAGCGTTCGATCCCTGGGTTGGGAAGATCCTCTGGAGGAGGGCTTGGCAACCCGCTCCAGCATTCTTGCCTGGAGAATCCAATGGACAGAGGAGCTTGGCAGCCTACAGTTTGTGGGGTCACAAAGAGTCGGACACGACTGAAGTGACTTAGCACAGTACAATAGTCAATGGAGGCAAAGAAGGAAGTGAAGTAATTTTTAAGTTCCCATCTGGGGTTAAAAAAAAGAAATCAATTTCTCATATAAAGACAGACCATTTTATAGAACTGGTTGCTTCAAAAAATAAAAACTTTTCATGTTGGGGCCTTATAAAGGAATTACTTGGTTTATATATTGGGCCAGGTCTTTTATGACATTCCCACAAATGCATTAGTGGCTGTTTTGATGTTATGACATGAAGGCATTTTTGGAGGAACTGAGACAATTATTCAGATAGAAAACTTGTTTGTTCAGAGTGATGTGAGGATAGTTTATCATTCCCAGAAGAGTGTATGGACTGCTTGTCCTTCAAAAACACCTTCTTTAAATTCTTCCCCACATAGGAGTCTGGTACATAGCATCAAGCTGAGCTGTAGGGACACTGGCCGGCAAAGTACATATTTTTAAAGTTTCTAAAGTTGCTCCAGCACAAGAGTGAGTGGTGAAGTAGTCAAGGCTTCTATACCAACTAAGAGCTTATTGACTCAAGAGCCCTCAGAGGCTGTAGAAGACTTACTGTCTGATTTTAAGTGTCAATTTCTAGTGAATTACCAGGCTGAATTACTTGTATAATGCAGCCAGGTGTAATTAAGCAAGTTAACCCTGAAATCAATATGATAGGGTCAATTTAATTTGATAAGCTCTCTTTAATCAGCAGGCACTTTTGAATTTGAGTCAGCTGCTGTTTCATGACAACGATACTGAATTATCCTAAGAGGTAGTGTATACCAGTCGCTTACCTATGATGGAATTGTTGTCAGATTGGGCAAGAAAGGCTTTGTGCTTTGTAAACTTCAGGCTGAGACTTCATGTACTTTAGCATATTACCCATTTCTATGCCAGAATCTTCCCTCTGCTATTTGTTTGGCTTCCGTCCTCACTGATCCACTGAAAGGATTCTTACAGAGTCCACCAGCGTGCTTTCCTGATGATCAGAACCCTGTACCGAGTCCTTATTTTCCAGAGCATCTCAGCAGTTAGCACTGTCTACTCCTAAATCTTTTTCTCCTGCCCCTGCTTCACCAAGTTCAAGACTTTCCTCCACATTTCTCTCCCTGAATGCTCCAAGGACTAATAAACAATAATTGCAACCTGAAACAAATTGCAAAGATACGCAAAATACCACAGTATCCTTAGAAGCACAATATATTTCTTCATAGAGAATGACGTATTCTGACCAAAGGAAGGAGGATACGTGCCCACTTGTGGGGCTGATCTGCACCTGGGCTATGGAGTATTTGGCCATCTCAGAAAGAGGTCTGCTGTAAGCCTGGCGTTTGGGAATATGTGACGGTCCGGGGCTCTGCGGTGTCCATGTGTTGTTGTACGCATCCTACTTTTGATCAGTAGGCAATCAACACAGACCATGTATACTTAGAAGGAATAGATCTCAGCCTTATTTCAAGAACTGCATTATTCTGAGAGTTTATATAAGCATGAACATCATGGGACAGTTGTTTCAGCATAGAGTTTATAGTCCTTTGAGTGATGAAAACAAATTGAGGCAATTTATAGAAACAGATATTCACAATATGTCAGATGTATGAGGGCCTAATATGTGTTAGACTCTGCTAGAGAGATTCACACAAATAGAACACAATCATGGACTGAAGGAAAAAGCGTTGCAAAGTCTTTTCAGTATGAGAAAAAGGAGAGGTGTACAGGGTATTATGGGAGTTCACTGAACATATGTATCTGTGTTTTGTGAGTGCAGTAACTCTTTTAAATTTTATTTAATATAAAAAATTAATATCTTTTTCAGTTGTCTCCTAAGAAGACCTGGGAAGGATTCATTGGTGGTTTCTTTTCCACAGTTATCTTTGGATTCATTGTGAGTTTTACTCGGAGTTTTATTTTATATTTTGAGAAATGGTAGCAAGTTTATTAATCTATTCTAAACCTTAAGACATTAAACCATAAAATGCTAATAATGTAGTAACTGAAGCCCACTCAACAGAATCCGCAGTCATACCCTGGAGATACTGTGGCTTCAGTTCCAGCCCACCACAGTAAAGCAAGTAGTGGGGTTAAAGTGAGTCACACGAATGTTTTGGTTTCCCAGTGTATATAAAAGTTACGTTTACGTTTTACTGTTAGTCCTTTAAGTGTGGAATGGCATTATATCTTAAAGAACAATGTACATACCTTAATTTTAAAATACTTTGTAGCCCCCCCACCCCCAGCAAAAAGGAAAAAAAACCCTGCTAACTAACCATCATCTGAGCCTTCAGAAGTCATCGTCTTTTTGCTGGTGGAGAACCTTGCTCTGATGTTGATGCTGCTGACTGATCAGGATGCTGGTGGTTAAAGGTTGAGGTGGCTCTGGTAATCTCTTAAAATACGACAATGAAGTACACCATGTTGATTGTCTCTTCTTTCGTGAATGACTTCTCTGTAGCATGCAATGCTGATAGCATTTTGCCCTCAGCATAACTTCTTTCAGAATTGGAGTCAGTCTTCTCAAATCCTGCTGTTGCTTTATCAAACAAGTTTATGTCATAGTCTATAGCCTTTGTTGTCATTTCAACAGTCTTCACAGCATCTTCACCAGGAATAGAACTCATCTCAAGAAACCACTTTGTTTACTCATTCATCACAAGTGATTCCTCATCCATGGAAGTTGTATGAGGAGATTGCAGCAATTCACCCCTATTCAGGCTCCGCTTCTAATTGCAATTCTTTTCCTATTTTACCACATTTGTGGTTACTTCCTCCAATAAAGTCTTGCTGCTGGAAAAATGGTGCCATTAGGTAGGCTTGCTTGAGGCAGGGTTGCCATAAACCTTCAATTTGTTAAAAACACAAAACTTGGGAAGCACCGTAAAGCGAGTGCAGTAGAGCGAGGTAAGCCCGTATTCTCTAGCCCAGCAGCTCCCATCCTGGCCTGTGTCAGGATCACCTGGGGAGCTTCTCTAACATTCATGTCCCAGCCCTCTGCCAGCTCCGTTAACTCCCGCAGCTGATTCTCATACACAGGTAGGCTTGAGACCCTTTGTTGTATTCTGGTAGTTTCTAATAGCTGTGCAGCCTTTGGGGGACACAGATCCTGGGAAAGGTGGTGGCTCTAAGTAAAAGCAGAGACTGCAAATGATGTTGAAGACTTCTGCCTCCTTCACACTTGCCAGCTGCTTGACTTAATGGGCGTTTGTGGCTGTGAGCCCAGTTTACAGAAAAAGTTTGTCAAAAATAATTGATGTTCACTTTTAGCTGTGAATACGGATCTTGTTAATGTTTTAAAAAATAGTGTATAATTATGGAATTTAGGTTTTTTATTCAAAGGTGTCTTGTGAGAATCAAGAAAAGGTACAGAAAAATGGCTGGATATAAGATAAATATACCAAAAAATTACTGTCAGGAAGTTTAATTTTTAAGTCATGTCCCTTAACAGTTCTAGAATATATTCTGTAGCCAAATACAGGGTACTTACTAACAACATGGGGCTTTGAGAGGGAGCAAATGCACAAATAAATGGAAATGAGCCAGGCTGGATGGGAGAACCATCATAATTCCTTTGTTTATCAGTTTAGTTCATTCTCAGTGAAAATTCCAATAGAATTTAAAAAATTATTCCAGTGTTTATTTGGTAGAATGTTGATAATAATTGATAAATAGGATAATGGAAAGGGACCTGGTCCTATCCAATGTTTATACAGTATGAAGCAAGGATAACTGGAATATTATTAAGTTACACACTACTACAAGAATCTGGTATCATTAAAGACAATTTAGAAATTCTACAAGAACAGCCATATCACTGGATAGGACCAAGGATAGGACCAAAGAAAATAAAGAGCTATCCTAGAAGAATGTAATGCATGACAAAATAATGAGGGAAATTGTATATATATATATATATATTTAATAAGTAATTTTGAGGAAGCGGATTATTTGGAAGCAAAATCACTATATATCCATTCCCAGTATTATATTTGCACTTCTGTTAACCATTCTGGAGCAGTATAATGGTGTGAGTGTCTGTAAGAGAAAGGAAATGAACTAGCACTTTAAATTTATAAAAAGATATTTTGCTTTTATATATCTTCTTCTGTGGCTGAGAACAGACAGCTTTAAAAATTGCAGTGATGCGTCCAGAGAAAGAATAATTTAGTAACCATTTTCTGGGTTTTTCAGCTGTGCTGTTTTCTTAGCAATTTTGAATTACTGGTTATTTTTTATTGATGAAATTAATATAACCTTTATGTAAGAAACTTCAGCCCTCTACTGTCCCGTATCTTTATAATTCTTGGCTTCTGTTGACATTAAGTATGTTCTTAAAAAAAAGTACAGCCTTGCTATAATGCTTGTCTATATGCTTGTCTAAATGCTCAAATCAATTTTTTATCTTTTTCCCCTTCCCCCTTATTGTCATACTGAGATTATAATAACACTGATTTTCAAAAATTTTTGGTTTCCTGATGGCTTTTCAAAGTCTTTTATTATGTCGCTTATGATCATTTAACTTTAAATATACACGGCAGAATGAGAATGCAAGGAAAACTTGGCATTCTGTTTCTGGCCTTTCTGACTCATGATATATATATATCCATTAAAGTTTTAGTATATGCATATTTCTGTTTCATTGAATGTTTTATGAACGCTTGCTTTGTCATTTAGGCTGCTTACCTGTTATCCAAATACCAGTACTTTGTCTGCCCAGTGGAATACCGAAGTGATGTAAACTCCTTCGTTACAGAGTGTGAACCCTCAGAACTTTTTCAGCTTCAGAGTTACTCACTTCCTCCCTTTCTGAAGGCAGTGTTGAGACGGGTAAGATGAACGTGGGAGGGATCCTCCCTCCCGAAGGTTAAGCTTCCTTTAAAAGTAAAATTAAGATTTTCACAAGAAATCAATTTCTACAGAATTGTTAGCTATAGAATACAAAAGCGGTTTCACTGACTGCTTGGCATCAAGCGTATATCCTATTCCCTTGGTGTTTCCCCTTCTTGAACATAAAATGAATATTGCTATCACAAACTAATTATCTGTTAGAAACTTACTTGGCTAATGGTTTGAATACTGGTGGTAATTTATTTTGTGTTTGTCTTAGAAACATTTTTCAGCATCTTTTAGATTTCTACAAAGCAGTGATGAGTTATAATGAGTTTTATGTGTAACTGGTATAGATTGACTCAGTTTAAAACTTTTTTTTGTGGTGCCTCATGGCTTGCTAGATCTCAACTCCCTGACCAGGAATTGAACCCAGGCCCCAGTAGGGAAAACACTAAGTCCTAACCACTGGACCACCTGTTTCAGGGATTCTTTGAAGCATTTAATTGTTAAGTGAAGTTAATTTTTGAGAAAAAAAGGTTAACCAACAAATTATTTCTCTACTTGAATGCTAGATACACTGATTCTAAGAATTTTTTCAGTGTTCAAGCCATCTGTTACCTGCTAGAGAATGCTCTGATTCTGTCAGTCTTTGATTGGGATGAGCCCATTGCTTAGAGAACAAATCCAAAGATTGGAGTTCTTAGTGATCTTTTGTAAATCACACCCATGATGCACTTTCTCAAATGTGTAATTTCAGTTTATTTAAAGTGGAATAAGAACTAAGAATTTATGAAATTTGACTGTAGAATTCCTCTCGATTTTTATTATTTCCTCTCCAAATCTTTTATAATTGTCTTCCTGATGCTCATTTTGGCAGTCTTTTTAAGCATTTTACTTTCAGGTGTTTCCACAGCATTTAACTTAATTTTAAAAGAAGGATCAACTTTCCCCTCATTTTGTCATATAAAACTAAAGTTAAATAAAATGCACAATCAAAATATATATTATATGATTACAGAAACAACTGTAAAAAACAGTTTCAGAGATTAATTGATTTTTGGTAATCCTGCAACCCAAGTGATGTATAAATCTCTAGACAGATTAGAAAGCAGCCTGTTGGATTTTAGTACACCAGGTGCTTTCAGTGTGCTTACAGAGGGAATGGGGCGTGTAGGCTGAATAAACAAAGGATAGTATGAGCTTACAACATTTTTTTCCTGTGATCTTGATAATTTGTGAAATTAATAAAACTATGGCATATGCTCTTGACTTACTGTTTATATCACGGTTCTTAGTTTAGGTGGCATGCTCAAATACATTTCTCACGCAGTTAGCTCCAACCCCTCTCCTTTTTTTATCTTTTAACCTCTTTAGGAATCAGTGAGCATGTACCCTTTCCAGATACACAGCATTGCTCTTTCCACGTTTGCATCTTTGATTGGTCCATTCGGAGGCTTCTTTGCCAGTGGATTCAAAAGAGCTTTCAAAATCAAGGTGTGTGTTTAGATTCTTTGTTAGAGTGTTATAGAATATAATTAGAGAATGTGAGAGGGTTGGAATTTGGTTCTCTTTTGGCCTCCACATTAAGCCCCTGGGCAAAAATGTTTCCACCCTCTGTGTGTCAGCCTCACAGAGTTCCTTCTTTCTTGTTAGGTTTTGGTTGTGCCATGCCAATGCATCTTAAAGTTTCACGTCACCCTCTCTTCTTGAAATGGCACGTGCCACTTAATGTTGGGACAGACACAGAATCTTGGTCCTTCAGGTGTTCATCCAAGAATCTGGCCATGAATTGTGTTGAGTGTAGTGTCTGGTCACCGTCTCATATGAAGGGACGTGCAGGAGAATCCTGGAATCTGTGTCTGGATTCTTCAGATCAAGGGGCAGCAGACTCTTTCCGTAAAGGCCAAGCCATATATTAATGGTAGTGCTGTTCCAAATTACTCAGCTCCGAATTCTTCCATAGTGAGAGAGTCCCATGGACAAAATGTCAATGAATGGGTGTGGCTGTGTTTTAATAAAACTTTACTTACAGAAAACAGGCAGCGGGCTGGATTTGGTCTGTGGGACATAGCCTGCTGGTCCCTGTTCCAGATACTTAAAATCAGCCCTGTGTTTTAAGTTAGAATCTCATAAAGTGAAATAATGGCCTCTTATCTCAGCTTTCCTTACGTGGCTTCACTAAGACTGACTGTTTTGCCGTTGGGAGTTAGAGTGGCTTCTGAAGGTGGGGCAGTCAGGGCAGGCTTCTCTGAGGAGGTTATATTTGAGCAGGGATCTGGGGAAAGGATGATGAGTCCTGCAGAGAAATTGAAGGAAGGGAGTTCCAGTGAAAGCACTGGAGCAGAGGAGCCCTCACAGAGGGAAAATGAAGAAGAAGAGCATGGCCACGGTAGAGAGATCAGGCTACAGAGTGGATGGGGCCAGATCCCAGGGAAATAAGTACCTGAACTCAGAGCACTTGCAGTGGGGGACATCCTACCTTAGGTGCATATAATATACAGAAATGTGCAAGATGTTGTCCGCACTGATGCTCACCACCTACTTGGGGAGATAATTTATACCCACAGAGGACCACAGCAGTAGCTGTGCAAGACGAGAGGCCTGAAAAGGCTGCGAACAGTAGAGCAGGGTTGAGTCACCACGGCTCTCCTGTGCTTGGGTCAGTAGGGGAGAGATGGAAGGAAATGTGTTGGCAAAAACTAACCCAAGAATTTTTCGATCATTTTTTCAAAGAGAGAAATGTTATGTTTCGAATGGTATTTTCATGTTTTTATTCATTGGATTGCCACTCCAGTATTCTTGCCTGGAAAATCCCATGAACAGAGGAGCCTAGCAGGCTGTGTCCATGGGGTTGCAGAGAATTGTACATGGCTGAAGTGACTTAGCACGCATGCATAATTGCTTTACAATGTTATGTTAGTTTCTGCTGTGCAACAACGTGAATCTACTCTATGTATACATATTTTCCCTCCCTCTTGAGCTTCCATCCAGCCACCCCCACCCCCACAATCCTACTCCTTAAGGTCATCACAGAGGATAAACTGAGTTCCCTGTGGTATATACAGCAGCTTCCCACTAGCTATTTTATTTGCTTTAATGGTCTCCAGTCCAAGGTTTCTTGTTGAATGATGAGATTTCTTTTTATGTCTGAAATGAAGGTATAATTGCTGTTATATTTTAGAGGTTTTTCAGGTTGCCTGAGTAAATGAGAAGAGCACTTGGTCATTTCCGTTTCCTGGGCACTGACACGTTTCCATTTCCTGGATAGATCTGTTCAAGGTCAACTTGGCAGAGGCTGATTAACCAGTCCCTCCATTTGGCCATTTAATGGACTAACATGTCCCAAATGAATTAGCTGTTTTGATTTTCTTTTTTACCCCAACACTTTAAAAAAAAAGAAGAAATATTCATCACAGTAGTAAAATATTTATTTCAGCATAAGAACTATTAAACATAAACATGAGCTAGAACCAGTTGTACATCTGTCAACAACACTAAAATAGCACCCTCCCAGTAGTTGCTGATAAAACAGAAGAGCAGGATATATGATTAGTATTAGCTGATAGCGTTTTTTGTTTAGAAAAAATTTTATTAACTGAAAAAAGTTAGTACTAGATTGAATGAATATTTAAATAGTGTTATTTGAAAGCTTTGGCTTGGGACTTCCGTGGCCACCCAATGGTTAAGACCCCCCTGCTTCCACTGCAGCGGGTGTGGGTTGGATCCCTAAAAAGGAAACAACACAGAAAGCTGTGGGTCAGTTCAGTAATCACTCTAGCATGATTCTAACATATTCCAAAGATATGGTTTAAATCTGTTGGATATGTTCTAATAAGTTTGTGTTTGTGTGTGCTTAGTTGCTCAGTAGAGTCTGACTCTTTGCGACCCCATGCCTGCCAGGTTCCTTGGTGGGGATTCTCCAAGGAAGAATACTTGCAGTGGGTTGCCATGCTCTCCTCCAGGAGATCTTCCCAGCTCAAGGATCAAACCAAAGTCTCCCGCATTATGGGTGGATTCTTTACCATCTGAGCCACAAGGGAAGCCCTGATATTTAATAGGAAAATCCAATACTAAAGTATTTTCCTTGAAGTCCATGATGTCAAGGAGACATTTACAGATAGAAATTTTATAGCAGGTGATTTTTGAGAATTTACTAATATGTTTGTTGTTGTTGTTGTTTTCTGAAGGATTTTGCAAACACCATTCCTGGACATGGCGGGATAATGGACAGATTTGATTGTCAGTATTTGATGGCAACTTTCGTGCATGTGTACATCACAAGTTTCATAAGGTACTTTTAGATTTTTAAAAAATGTTTTATTAGATGATTTCTTTGAGTGCTCATTTCCATAGGCATTAGTTTGAATTAGCTACTTTTTTTGTCATTGGTATTCCATAATAGTGAAAGGAATGATGGCCCCTGGAACCGTGTCACACTGTTGCCTTGGGCTATATGATTAAAGTGTAATTATTTTTCTTAGATTTGAACAGCTTGAAAAATAGTATATGTCATAGTCTAATAGGACTGAGTTAACCTTCAGTCAGCATGGATGCATGGTACTGGGTTTGGAACAGGAGGAGATTTCATTTCTCAACTGTGGACACTGTGGTAGTAGTCAACACTGAGGGTTAAAAAGGACGGACATACTTCATCCAGCCCACTAGTTACTGCTGGAGTATCTGTTATGTGTTGGGGAATGTTCTCGGCACGGATATAGCAGAGGACAAAACAAACCAGTGCCCGTCTTCAACTTATTTTCTCGTGGGGGAGTTGGAGGGAGGAGGGGCAGGAGTGGACAACGAATAGAGCTTGTTCGGTGGTTGTGAGAGCCATGGAGGAAAATGAAGCAGCCTAAAGGGTTTATGGATGTGCACGTGTGTTGAGGGTGGGAGTGGAGAGGTGAGGCAGGGTGACTGGAGAGTGTTGCTATTTTATATGGGTGTTTTATTCTCATCATTAAACTTTAATGTTTTGGATCTGCCCTAAAACGCCAGTCTGGGATGTGAAGGCTAACCACATCAACAACATGATAACTTTTTAAAATCATGGTCTCTACTGGTGTCTGAGCCTAGAAAACCTGTAGGTTTGAATATTCCTAAACCTAGGAAACCTGTTATTTGGAGGAAAACTCATATTTATAGCCCCTAAATATGCATTTTAAATCTATACCCATAGTAGTGTGAGCATTTTTGTATTAACCTTTATTTTCCTTGAGCAGTTTTGTTAGGAGTTTATTTCATTAATCTTTTCAAAGAGTCAGATTCTGACCTAAACTTTCGCTGTTGTGTGTTTGTTTTCCATTTCATGATGTCGACTCTCACCTTTCCTTCATCTTTTAAAAAAAATTTTATTGGTGTACAGTTGCTTTACAGTGTTGTTAGTTTCAGGTATACAGCAAAGTGAATCAGTTATGCATTTATTCATACGCTTTCAGATTCGTTCCCCGTATAGTTTATTATAGAATATTGAGTAGAGTGCCCTATGTTATAGAGTCGGTCCTAGTTAGTTATCTGTTTTATATGTAGTAGTGTGTGCATGTTAATCCCAAACTCCTAATTTATCCCCTGCCTCCAGCATTTCCCTTCTGGTAAACATAAGTTTGTTTTCAAAATCTGTGAGTGTTTCTCTTTTGTAAATAAGTTCATTTGTATCATTTTTTAAAATTAGATTTCCCATATGAGTAATACCATGGTATTTGACTGACTTCACGTAGTGTGATAATCTCTAGCCATCTGTGTTGTTGCAAATGGCATTATTTTCTCCTATTTTATGACTAATATTCCATTGTATATCTGTACCTCATCTTCTTTATCCATTCCTCTTTGATGGACATTTGTAAATAGTGCTGCAGTGAACATTGGGGGTGCATGTATCTTTTTGAATTTCGGTTTTCTCTGGATACATACCCAGGAGTAGGATTGCTGGATCATATGGTAGCTCTATTTTTAGTTTTTTAAAGACTCTCCATCCTATTCTCCATGGTGGTTGTACCAATTTACATTCCCACCAACACTCTCTCCAGTATTTATTGTTTGTAGATTTTTTGGTGATGGGCTTTCTGACAGGTGTGGTGTGATACCTTATTGTAGTTTTGATTTGCATTTCTCAGATAATTAGTGATGTTAAGCATCTTTTCATATGCTTTTTGGCCATCTGTATGTCTTCTTTGAAGAAAGAACTATTTAGATCTTCTGCCCGTTTTTTGATTGGGTTGTTTCTCTTTTTTTTGGACATAGAGCTGCATGAGCTGTTTGTTTATTCTGGAGATTAGTCCCTTGTCAGTCGCTTTGTTTGCAAATGTTTTCTCCCATTCTGTGGTTGTCTTTTTGTTTTGTTCGTGGTTTACTTTGCTGTGCAAAAGCTTTTAAGCATAATTAGGTCCCATTTGCTTATTTTTGTTTCTATTTCCAATAGTCTAGGAGGGGGATCCAAAAAGATCTTGCTGCAGTTTATGTCAAAGACTGTTCTGCCTATGTTTTCCTGTAAGAGTTGTATGGTGTCTAGCCTTACATTTAGGTCTTTGATCCATTTGAGTTTATTTGTGTGTGTGTGTGTTAGGGAATGTTCTAATTTCATTCTTTTACATGTAGTTGTCCAGTTTTCCCAGCACCACTTATTGGAGAGACTGTCTTTTCTCCATTGTGTATTCTTGGCTCCTTTGTGATAGATTAGGTGCCCATATGGTGCATGGGTTTATTTCTGGGGTTTCTATCGGTTCCATTTCTGTTTTTGTGTTCTTTTATCTTCCTTAAGTTTCAATTTTCTGTTCCTTTTCCAGCTTCTTGAGATAAAGCTTAGGTTACTGATTTTCAGCTTTCTTGTCTAATATGTTCATCTAACACTATATGTTTCTTATTAACTACTGCTTTTTGAGTGCTCTTTTTTTTAATACTCTTTAAGTACTGTCATCCCACATTTGTATTTTCATTATTCAGCTACAAATATTTTTTGATCTCCAGTATTATATCTTCTTTGACATGGGATTATTTACAAGTTCATTAATTCACTTTCAAAGAAATGGAGACTTTCTCATTCTCCTTTGTTGATTTTTGCTTTAATTCTGTGACCAGAAAACATACTGTTATTTCAGTATTTAATATTTATTGAGACTTGCTTTGTGCTCAAGCCTGTGGTCTACTCAGATATACATTCCATGTGTACATGAGACAAGTGCTGTAAGTCCACTGGGGGGAGTTTAGCTAAATCTTCTGTACTGATTTTTTGGTTTGGTTTTCCATCTGCTTGCTCTGTCAGTTATGAAGAGAGCTTTGTCAGAATCTTCCAGTTTTTGCTTTATAGATATTGAAGTTGTGTTAGTTGTATACACAGTGTATACACTGTTGAATCACTCCTAATGTCATATAATATTCATCTTTATATACTACCTGTTTAAAGCTTATTTTGTTGAATATAAGCATAGCTACATCAGCCTACTTTTGATTAATGTTTGCATAGTATTTCTTTGTCTGTCCTTTTATTTCTTGTGTGCCTTTTCCCTTATATTTAAAGTGTGTTTTTCTTCTCACAAGTGTATAGCCGGATTTTGTTTGTTTTTATAACCCAGTTGACAGTCTTTGTCTTTTTGATTGGAGTATTTAATCTATTTGCATATGACTTATTCACTGATCTATTTGAGTATTAGTGATTAGTGGTTAAATCCTTAGAACTCTTTCTTTTCTGAGGATGGTAGCTTTTAGAGCGTTAACTCATACTTTTTTTGCTTTTTGATCTGCTGCTCTCTCAGTAGGAAAAAGTCAGGCTGAGCCTTGTTGTCCTCCATTTGAAAGTAAATATTTAGATGATTAGAAATACAGTGCTAGAGCCAACGGGCAACTAGCTGGGAGCACCTGAGGACAATTTTGCATTTAGCTGAACTTGCTAGAATAGCCTTCCCTTTCTCTGTGGGGCCCTACTCTGGGTTTATGTTATTAAGTTGCTGAGCCTTTTGAAGAAATATACGACAAGCTGTGTCTTGACGTGAGTAGACTACGGTTGTGGAAGACTTAGGGTTTCAGGGTTTTGGGAAATGATTTGAGCCACGTGCACAAAGGTGTGACCTATGAGACAGCTAATTCATGCTATTGTGCAGTTTTTTGAATCAAAGATTTTCTCTGTGATATCACCCTATGGCAAACATTTCTTTGTTGCTGGGTTTTCTACTTCCTATAATTCCATCTGAACTGAAGTTGTTTAGTCACTAAGTCATGTCCGACTCTTTTGGGACTCCACGGACTGTAGCCCACCAGGCTCCTTGGTCCATGCGATTCTCCAGGCAAGAGTACTAGAGTGGGTTGCCATTTCCTTCTGCAGGGGATCTTCCCGACCCAAGGAGGGAACCTGAGTCTCCTGCACTGGTAGGTGGGTCCTTTACCACTGAGCCACCAGAGAATCCCTTGAACTGAAGAGCCCTTATCATAAGTCATAAATTTAATTACCCACGTAAATGTCTTTCTCAGAATTCTGTGCCATTCTCTATCTATTACTTGTGTCTTGCTTCTTTTTCCCATTGGATTTCCTGAAAAGTAAACCTACTCTGCTTTTCCTGTTGAAGTGAATTTTAGGAATTGCAAAGAATAGTACATATGCATTACGGTCTGAATGAGGTGCATTCTGAATTTGACAAAATAGCACTTTAGCAGAAAGTGATCTGTAGCTTACAAACGGATTGAGTGCTAGTCCAAAAGGTAGGAAATTGCACTCCTGCCTGTCACAGTGTCTCAGGATAGAAGAGTGTGAAGTCCTGGTTGGGACCTTTTCTGACTCAGAGTGCACCAGGGGAGGGTGCAGAGAGAAGGGCCGGTGTAGGGATGCTGGAGAAGCCTAGGGAGAGGCCCCTGCCTGGTACCTGGTGGAGAGCAGTCACAGCCCAGTGGATACTTAATGCTGCCTGGGCTTATTTCCTGCCCAGCGGGAGTGGGACTGCTGGGTAAGGTGGATAAGGCAGGCAGGGTTCTCCAGCTCCCTGTCCTCCTTTCAGCTAAAGCATGGTGGGTGCGAATGTGCGTGTTCAGTCGTTTCCGACTCTTTATGACCCCATGGACAGTAGCCTGCCAGGCTCCTCTGTCCATGAAATTTTCCAGGTAAGAATACTCCAGTGGGTTGCCATTTCCTACTCCAGGGCACCTTTGCAACCCAGTGATCGAACTGGAGTCTCTAGCTTCTCCTGCATTGGCAGGCAGATTCTTTACCACTGGCACCACAGCTGGAGCAGAGCCCCTTTTATTTCGTTTCTCTTGTTGGGGTTTACCCGAGACCTTCTTTGAACAAAGGCTGTTGTTCCCACTGCAGATCCCAGGTGGCGGCTTCAGTGCAGGCTCAGCACTTTGTGTGTATTCTTTCAAAACACCTTCCTTGTCTGACTTTTCTTTGAAGCAAAAATATTTATGTTTTCATGTTCTCTTCTAGTTTATCCTCATCTACCAGGAACTGTGCTGCTTTTCTTACAGAATGGTTTCTGTGTCTTGTCCAGTCTCAGGTTTTGTTACCAACCTTCACTTCTCACTCAGGTTGCCCTTTTGAGAAGTTTTGTGGAATGCGTGGATCTGCACTCCATCAGTGCCTCGTGTTGACCCTGTCTTCTGTGTTTGTGCGTTTCTCTCACATCTACACTCCACGCCTCTCAGTGGAGAGTTCTAGGTTTTTCCCCCCCGTGACACTAACATTAAAGTGAGCTCTTTGAGTAAGAGCTGTTTCAGTTAAGAGTGGTCCTTTGCACTTAAATGCATGACTTATTTTATCTCTTAAAAATACTTCTCAGTGGTGTTGGGTCTTTGTCGCTGAGGGCGGGGTTTCTCTAGTTGTGGTGTATGGCTTCTGATTGCGGTGTCTTGTTGCGGAGCACAGGTTCTAGCGTGCACAGGCTCAGTAGCTGTGGTGCACAGCTTTCACCTGCTTCTTGCCATGTGCAATCTTCCCAGACCAGGGGTCGAACCCATGTCCCCTGCATTGGCAGGCAGATCTCTATCCATTGTACCACCAAAAGAGAAAGTGTTAGTCACTCAGTTGTGTCTGACTCTTTGCGATCCCATGGACTGTAGCGTGCCAGGCTCCTCTTTCCATAGAATCTGGAATAATGGTGTGGGGAGCCATTCCCTTCTCCAGAGGATCTTTCCGACCCATGGAAACCCAGGTCTCCTGCATTGTAGGCAGATTCTTTACTGTCTGAGCCCCTATTGTGCCACCAGGGAAGTCCTGAAGGCATGGTTTATTTTAAATACAAGTCTATGCTGCCTTCAGCTCTCTCAAAATAGTGTGAACTTTGTCTTTTCTGCTGTTTCCAGGGGTCCGAATCCCAGCAAAGTGCTGCAGCAGCTGTTGGTGCTTCAACCAGAACAGCAGTTAAATATCTATAAAACGCTGAAGACTCATCTCATTGAGAAGGGAATACTACAGCCCACCTTGAAGGTATAATTGGAGCCGGAGAGGGATGGACCAACAATAAAGAATTCTACAGGAAAGCACTGACAGATGACATTTTTGTAATTGTACAGAGAAACAGTTGAAAATGCAATGGATTGAAGTTTTGCAGACATGAATATTTCCTCTCTGAAGTTACTGTGAATATTTAACATTTTCTTGATCTAAGTTATGAAATAAGTAGCAAATGGAGGGCAAAATGTCTTGTACTTTTTCTAAAGTGTATTTTCTGATGTTAACTTCCTTCCCATTACTTGCTAAGTTTCGTCACTTAAAAGACTTGTATTTTAAAGAGTCACACACTATGAAATGAGTACATTGAGGATGTCTTGCGGTTGCACCTGGCAGTGTGCCCTTTTCACAAATATTTGCCTTTGTAGTCGGAGCCGTTCTTCATTTTCAGCAAAACGTTTTATGTAAGGCACAATAGGAAGCTAGTTCTCCTCCGCTTCCTCCTCTTTCAGTCTGAAGTATTTTCTGAAGGGCTGACTTGGATCCAAAAAAAGAATAACTGTCCACTTTTCAAAGAAGTAATTATTTGCCAGGGGAAAACATTCCACTTTTAGGTAGGTTTGAAATTCAAGAGAGAGGGGCTGAAGTTTCTACCACGATTGGTTTGCTCGAAAGAGCCGACATCAGACTACTTTGATAAAATGGTTTGGAAAAAAACAGGATCTTCTCAAAAGCTTTCAAGAGAAATAGAATTCCGCTGGGAAGAACGGATGTGCGCATGCTCCACCCATCATCTCAACAGACAGGCAGTCAGGAGGCAGCACTGGATGATGGCACGCACAGCCTGCCTCTTGGCTGACTTCTCTGCCTTCGTTTCCCTGTGAGCTGTTCTCCGTAAGTTCTGTGCCCACGAACATCAGTATATAAGGTAGTGAGGAGGGGTGGTGATCGAGGCAGAGCAGGGGGTGCTCTGCTGAGTGAGAGCAACGCCCCCACCACCAAGATGCAGCTCCACATGCCTGGTCCCCAGGTGCCTGGCTGGAGCCCACCGGACACGCCCCTGGGAAGAAGCGAGATCTGCCTGGAAACCCCATCCCAGACAGGCTCCACGGTAGCAGCTAATTTTTGTCGCATTCCTCTTTCACATCATGTCACAAAACCCGAGGTCATCAGCTGGTGTTTCTTCCTTCCAACAACGAAAATCAAGCGGAAGTGATTCCCACCAAGAACAAAAAGCACACGAATGCCAAACCTTTCTTTCGGTGGACTGGACACTGGAACCAGAGGAGGATAAATTTCTTCTCGTGGATGTCAGTAATCTACTGTTGCTGTGTGCTCACTACAACCGTATTTATTGTATCGAACGGTCAGCACAAAAACCTTCAAAAATTGCCGAGTGCTCCTTGGCTACATGTTCGGAGAGGAGAAGTTGATATATTTTAAAGAATGTTTTGTTAATGAAAAGAGTACATATTTTTGTTTAAATCAGAAACAAATTTCAATTATTTTATATTTCTCTTCTACAGCTCTACTTAAAATAAAAAAATTGCGGATATGCCTGGGTTCCACAGATGTAAACTAGCAGCCTTATCACATGTACTACATGACTGTGGTAGATATAAACTCAGTCCCAAGAGTCTAATATCTTGGTTTGGCATGCACTCAGTCAGTTCATTACCACTGAATGTGTGCAGTCAGCGTTATTCCACACTATTCCATAAACACCTAGAATTGGCCGTGGAGATGTTATTACAGAAGGAAGTGATCCTTTTTAAAATCAGGCTACCTTCAGGTTAATTTTCAACATTGCTCTTTTTTACTTGCTGCATTAAAAGCCCCAAATGTGGATCATAAAAGAATTTTACTTACCAAAGTTTAAAAAATATTGTAATAGGAACTTCTGTTGAAAACTTGGGTGATTTGCACAATAAGAACTTCTTGGAGAAAATGCAGTTTCCTCTGCATTTTTCTTTAGTGATGAGTGAAGTATTGCAGTATAGAATTATGAGAGCATTACTGAATATATGTATTATAAAATTGATACTATTATAAACAAAATCTGAAGCTAGAAATATTTGGGGTCACAGTAATAGCTATCCTCAAATATACTTTTAGAGTTGGGTGTATATTATTCTATATGTAAAAAAAAATTCTTAATTTTAACAGAGCTCTAAAGATTGACCTTTTTAGTGTACTTTTATAGCATGTATATTAAAATAGAATATATTTTAGCAAGAATAAAGTTTGGCAAAGATTGCCATAAAACCTTGACTTTGATCACTTTTATATTTGCACTCTGAAGAGGGTTTAAATTCCAGTGTAGCAAATGTGATGACAGAAAAAATGGAAGACTAGGAACTTCCTTTATAGTAATGGCTAACTGTTCCAATCTGCTGTTTGGAGAGGTACTCTGAGGGTCCTGACTGTTTAGTACAAATGTTTCCTCAGTGCTTTTCCCCTCGTGGTGATAGGTATACATTTACTGTCTGAGAATAAAAAGGCTACACCCACATACCCTTTTATTTTTATAGTATCTCTTCATTTGTAATTTGGTTTGAACAAAGAAAGTGTCACCTATCAGGGGAAAAGAAAAAGTAGAATCGGTGTATACCTACTGTATATGGCTGGAAGGTAGCTTATGATATGTGTTAATCCATTCTCTGAACCTCTTACTCAGACAGGAAAATAAACAAATCACATTTGAACTCTGTTGTGCGTTTTCTCTTTGGAGAAGAAACATTTCATTCAGCAAATACAGAAACTGTGTATACTCCGTCACCAGCACCTACAGTGACATCTTCAGGGCAGGGGAGTAAATAAGCTCTGCTGATCATTAAACATGGTTGTTGAGAGGTGATACCCTCTTGATAGAAAGAGGACCGAATGTCTTGGGTATGTCTTAGTTTGTAATTGCTATTTATTTTTGTGAGTCTTTATTTATCATCACTAGAGCTCTAAGCTGCATGGACAGTGAGTGGTGTCTTGATGGCCACTGTGTTACCAGGGTCTGGCTCAATGCTGGCATCTCCCCAGGTCCTCAAGCTTCACATCCCCATTTGTGTCACTTGAACAGCCTCTCTACTCTCATCTCAGTTTTTATTTGGTGTGACTCTAAGATGGGCTTCATTACTCTTAGATCCTATGGTTGAAGGTTAAGTGAAAACTCCTATGAATATGTTGTGATTTGGGTTCAGCATAAAGGAGCTGAGCCTTGGTGTCCTTCCTTCCTTCCTCTCTGCTCCTCTCCTGTTTCCCATCTCTGCTGGGAAGTGACTGTTTGGTAGGACTGAACAGAACGGTGTCCACATGTCTGGTCTCATCTGGTTTAGGTAGTTTTAATGTAAGTGGGAAGATTCCCCTGGAGGAGGGTATGGCAACCCACTTGAGTATTCTTGCCAGGAAAATGCCATGGACAGAGGAGCCTGGTGGGCAATAGTCCATAGGGGTGCAGAGTTGGCCATGACTGAGTGACTTAGCAATGTAAGTGCTCCTTGAATGGACACCATCATTCTGACCTCCATGGACGAGCTGCTGCCCTGCACAGAGTCCACAGCCAGTTCTCCTTACCAGCTCGAAACTTCGAGTTTAAAATTCACTCCCTGAGGAGGGGCTGTATTTGGGAATCTTCATGCAGTGGCTGCAAATAAAGGCAGATCTAGACAATTGAACCAAAATCAAAAGCCTGTCTCACCTTAATCCCATTGTCTTCCTTTTCCTGCACAGAAGGGGAGAATATTCTTGAAACATCAGATAACAAGGAGAGTCATTTAGTATGGGCTGATGAGTCGAATATTATCTGTTGATGGTGAAGTGAGTTTCCAAAATGAACTGAGAGAATACTCTGGTCCTTAAATGTGTACAGAGGACACGGGTGGGTAAACCAGCAGTCTGGTTGCCCAGAGAAAGAGGTTCATTGAAGGACAGCCCACCTGAAGGTGTCCTCTTGGGAAAAGAATGAAATTTCAAACTGCTCTGTCAAACTTACAGGACAATGGGGTATGGGTTTGGGGTTTAAGCTCTTATAGCCTCCTTTTCTGCTGTGTATTCAGTTGGAGTGTAGTGGATCCAGGTGGTCTTTTATTCAAGCATGTGCAATGTTCAAACTTCAGATGGGACCTAGAAAAGTGGCAAGTTTGGAGAAGAGTCTTGAATATTCTATTAAGTATATTTTTGATCAGTTTTAATAAATCTCAAAACTTTGTGAGGGAACCAGAGGCTTCAACAAGTAGAGGTAAGGTAGACACATTTGTATCATTAGCAATTTTGTTTTTCCCCCCAATATTGATACAGTTTATGTACCATAATACTGTGCAGCCATTACCACCTGTGGTTTGAGAACATTCCCATCACTCCAGAAAAATCCCTGGTGCCCATTTGCACATAATCCTCACTCCAACCTCCAGCTTTAGGCAACCACTGGTTTGCTTTCTGTCTTTAGGAATTTGCCTTTTCTGGACACTGCATATACACAGACTCATACACTATGCGGTGTTCTATGTCTGGCATAATATTTTTGCATATATCGGTACTTCTTTCCTTTTTATTAATACTGTAAATGCTGACCCATTTATCTGTTGATTATTTCAGTTATTTTCAGTTTTGGGTTCTTATGCAAAATGTTGACGTGTTGTATGGCCATGTCTGCATTCCCTTCAGATTTCTAGGGTGAAATTGCTGGGTCATATAGTAAGTTTATGTTTAACTTTTAAAGAAATGGCCAAACTGTCCAAAGTACAATCTTATATTCCTACCAGCAGTGCACAAGTGTTCCAGTTTACCTACATCCTCACCAAAACTCAGCATTGTCTTCTTTCAAAAATTTTATTGGAGTCTAGTTGATTTACAGTGTTGTGTTCATTTCAGTTGTACAGCAAAGTGAATGTTATACACACTTTTTTTTTGGTGTTGTCTTTTTAAAGATGGCCATTCTGGCTGGCGTGCCGAGGCATCTCAAGTTGCTTTTAGTTTGCATTTCCCCAATGGCTAATGGTGTTGAGCATCTTTTCATGGGCCATTTGTATATCTTCTGTGATAAAATGTCTATTCGTATCTTTGCACATTTTTACATGTGATGTTTTTCCTAAGTTGTAGGAGATTATTACGTATCCTAGATACAAATCCCTTATCAGATACATGACTTACGAATATGTCCCAGCCACCTGGGAGGCCCTGAAGGCTGTTGAAATAACAACACGAGATTTAAAACATTAATAAACTTAGTTTATAAAGCAGCAGCAGGATTTGAGAGGATTGACTCTAATTTTGAAAGAAGTTCTACTGTGGGCAAAATGCTGTCAAGCAGCATTGCATGCTAAAGAGAAATCGTTTGTGAAAGCAAAAGTCAGTAGTTGTGGCAAAATTAATTGTTGTTTTAAGAAACTGCCACAGTCACCCCAACTTTAGCAACTACCACCCTGATCAGTTAGCAGCATCAACACTGAGGTAAGACCCTCCACCTGCAAAAAGGTATGACTCACTGAAGGCTCAGGTGATGGTTACATTTTTTAACAATATTTTAAAGTTGAGATATATACATTATTTTTTAGACATATTGCTATTGCACACTTAACAGACCACAGTACAATGTAAACATAACATATGCCTTGAGAAACCAAGAAATTCAGGTGACTTGCTTTGAGATATTTGCTTTATTGAGTGGAAATGAACCTACAGTATCTCTAAGGTATGTCTATATAAAAGTTATACAGTTTTCATCATACAAATCTTGTACTCATTTTCTTAACTTTATACGTAAGTATTTCATTTTTGGGAATGATAATGTAAATGGCATTGTTTTTAATTTCAAATTTCACTTGTTCATTGCTGACATATAGGAAAGTGACTTATTTTTATAATATGAGAATTTTCTATTAATGCTTATTAATTAAAGGAGTTTTTGGTCACATTTTGAGGGGGTTTCTACATACAGTCCTGTCACCTGGCAACAAAGTTTAATGTCTTTCTTCCCAGCTGTATACTTAATTTTCTTGTCTTACTGCATTAGGCAGAACTTCCAGTATGATGTTGAGGAGTGATGATGGACCTTGCTTTGTAGCTGATTTTAGTGGTAAAGCTGTAAGCTTCTCATCTTTGAATATCATATTAGCTGTAGATTTTTTGGTAGAGAGTCTTTATCAAGTTGAGGTGGTTATCCTCTATTCCTAGTTTACTGAGAGCTTTTAGTGAATGAGTGTTGGACTTTGTCAAATGCTTTTTTTTTTTGCATTTGATATGATCATATTTTTCTTTTTCAGCTAAATGATGTGATGGATTACATTGATTTTTAAATGTTGAGCCAGCCTTGAACACTTGAAATATATCTCACTTGGTTATGGTATATAATTCTCTTTATGCATTGCTGGATTTGATTTGCTACTACTTTGCGGAGGATTTTGCACCTATGTTCATGAGAAAGATTGCAGTTTTCTTGTAATGGTTTTATCTGCTTTTGGTATTAAGGTAATGCTGTTTGCATAGAATGAGTTAGGAAGTGTTTCCTCTGCTTCTGTCCTCTGAAAGAGACTGTAGATGATTGGTATCATTTCTTCCTTTTTGATAGAATTTACCAGTGAATCCACCTGGGCCTGGTATTGTCTGTTTCAGAAGGTTATTAAGTATTGATTTAATTTCTTTGATAGAAGCCTATTCAGACTATTTCTTGTGTGAGCTTTGGCATATTGTGTCTTTCAAGGAATTGGTCCACTTCATTTAGGTAGCAAATTTGTGGGCATAAGAGTTATTTATAGTGTTCCTTTATTGTCCTTTTAATTTCACAGGATCTCTGGTGATAGATTCTATTTCTTTTCTAATATCAGTAATCAGTGTCCTCTTTTTATTTTAAGGTAGATTGGCTAGAGGCCTATTGATTTTTAGTGATATTTTCAAAGAACCAGCTTTTGGTTTCACTGATTTTTTGGTACTGATTTCTTGTTTTCAACTTCACTGATTTCTGTTCTCACTGTTTCTCTTCTTATGCTTACTTTGGATTTACTTTGCTCTTCTTTAGGTTATTGATTTTCGGTCTTTATTCTTTTCTAATATATGCACTCAAGTGGTATAAATCTCCCTTTCTGTTCCTTTCACTTACAAATTTTGGTAAGTTGCATTTTCATTCAGCTCAAAATATTTTAATATTTCTTTTGAGATTTCTTCTTTGATGCATGTATTTAAGCTCCATGTATTTTGGAATTTCTAGTTTAATTCTTTGTGGTCTGAAAGCAGACATTCTATGATTTCTTTTTTTAAGTTTAGATGTATTTTATGGCCCAGAATATGGTCTGTTTTGGTGAATTCCACGGGACTTTGAGAAGAATGTGTGTTCTGTTGTTATTGGGTGTCTGTGCATGTGAATTTTACCCAGTTGAGTGATGGTGCCCTTAAGTTTAGCCGTGTCTGTACTAAATTTCTGTCTCCTGCATCTGTCCATTTCTGATGGCTGAAGTCTCCACCTATGACAGTGCATCCATTTGATTCTCTTTCCATTCCCAGGGTACTACTGCAGGCTGTCGCTCTCAGCTTGAAAGTACATTAGAAAGTGGCCTGTCTCTAAATCAAAGAGACATTTTAATGAGGGCTCATAGGTGACAGAGAAGGGACTGAGGGTTGGCTGGTGCTGTTCCCTGAGAATAAAAAAGGGTTGGACACATTGCTGGAGGGAATGTAAAATGGAGAACTGTTTTGGAAATCAGGTTGGCAGTTCCTCAACATGGCAAAGCGTTACCATATGATCCAGCAATTCCACTCTTGGGTATGTATATATATATACCCAAGAAAAATGAAAATGCCCAATGTAAACACAAATGTTTGCAACAGCATTAATCACAACAGCAAACAGTGGATGCAAACTACATGTCCATCGGGTGGTGAATGGATAAATAAAATGTGATACATCCACACCACGGACTAAACTACTTGGCCATAAAAAGGAAGTTCTGATACATGATACAATATGAATGAAACTCCAAAATATGTTCACTGACATAGGACAGCCCCTAAAGAGCACATACTGACAATTCCATTCAACCAAATGTCCAGAACAGGCAACTCTATAGACACGGAGTAGGTCAGTGGCTGCCAGGGTTGGGGACAGGGAGGGGAATGGGGACTAATGGTGTGAGATTTCCTTAGGGGTGATGCAGATGTTCTAAAATTAGACGATAGTGACAGCTGCACAACTCTAAACATGCTAAACTCAGAGAGTCTTACTTGATGAATTTTTATAGGATGTTAATTTTCAATAAAGTTGTTAAATGACTAGACAGTCTGTCATGGTAGATGTACAGGGGAAGGTATTCTGGGCCTGGGGAGGAGCAGGGGAGAGCTGCCGATTGTCTCCACAACTAGGGGCCCCACAATGTGTTCAGCCTCCCCTCCTTGCCCACATGTCTGATGGGCATCATTGAGGGGTCGGCTTAGTATTTATTGCCCAGAGGTCTGGAAAGGCCTCCCTTAGAAGGTGACAGTTGAGACATGACTGAGGCAGGGGAGTGAGGAAGTGGAGCACAGATGGGTTAGGAGCCTCAAGGCAGACGTTACAGTTCAGGGGAGAGCCTGGCAAGTGTGCAGAATGAAGGAGGTAGGAGGTGAGGAGCCCTGCAGGTTTTAAGAAGGACTGACAGAATCCAGCGTCTTAGTGGGCTTGCCTGACTAAGAATGGACCATGAAATCCCACAGCCAGTCCCCAAAGTAAGGGTGAATTTACTCACACTGTATGTCAGCAAGTGCAAACTCTGGGTTGGAATACCCACGTTTAAAAGGAGGAAGATGCAGATCAACGCTATCACATCTACACAAAACAAAGGAAGACAGGAAAGCAGGCACACACGCCAAGAGCCCAGTCTGGGGGGTGGGGGAGGAAAAACCACCCTAAAGAAGAGAATTTTCTGGGAAGGCTTTGTATTATGTAATTCAGTGAAAATATGAGTTCAATAAAGGATCAGCGATGAAATGAGAGAATAATAGAATGATGTGAAAATGAAGATTGAAGAGTTGAGAAAACCAACTGTGATGAGATTGTCATTCTTACTGAATTAGAAACAGCAAGAAATGGAATAGACTCACTGAAAATACAACTATAGATCTTACACCGACTTGAAGGCAAGCCTCTCGTTTATAGGCTAGAAAGTTCTTGAGGTTAGTTATGTCATTTTTATATCATCCACAAGGCCCAGTGGAATATGTATCATCATGGTCATAGAGATTGCTACCTTAGGAGAAGGAAAAATCTATGTGGATGGATCCACACTTGAGCCACAAGCATACTTGGTCACACTGCTGGGGTAGGTCTTTCTCTGGGCAGAATTGGCCTGCAGGGTCACACTGTGATGATCCTTGAGTTTATAGTCAGGCTGCTTAGGTTGACCTTTGCTCCCTGGTTTATTTCTTCCTAATCAGTTGGATCATAAGGCTGAGCACTCAAGAATTGGTGCCTTTGAACTGTGGTGCTGGAGAGTCCCTTGGACTGCAAGGAGATCAAACCAGTCAATCCTAAAGGAAATCAACCCCAAATATTCATTGAAAGGACTGATGCTGAAGCTCCAATACTTTAGCTACCTGATGCGAAGAGCTGCCTCACTGGAAAAGACCTTGATGCTGGGAAAGACTGAAGGCAAAAGGGGAAGAGGGTGGCAGAGGATGAGATGGTTAGATAGAATCACGAAGTCAATGGACATGAATCTGAGCAAACTGGGTGATAATGGAGGACAGAGGAGCCTGATGGGCCACAGTCTATGGGGTGGCAAAGAGTTGGACTCGACTAGCAACTGAACAGCAACAAATCAGGTTGCAAACAGGTGGCTTGGGTTTTATGTACAGAAAATATTTTAGGGTACAGGTTTTGTTTGAAATGTATAGCAGTGCTTGAGGGCAAAATCACGAAGGAATTGTTTTCCTATGAATAATTGTTCTGTGCTCTGGAATGCAGCTTGCAACTTGCCTTTGCCTTTGTTGAGCAGGAAGTGTGATAGTTGAAGGCCAAGGTTGAAGTTCCAACCCTTTATCTTTATGATAAAGCTGGGCATGATAGAAATAATATCCTAGTACGTTTTCACTGTAGTCAACACCGCTGCCCCACAGCACCCACCCACCCCCACCGCCCAAAAGAAAGAGAAAATGGAAAATGGAACCTGGAAGCCATTTGTAAAGATCACTGGCCTTGGAGTTGGGAAGTTTAGGGGCAGAGCAGGGAATTAGATTTAATAAGCAATAGGGTTTTGGGAATGTCAAAGCTTTCTCTGAATCCCTTTCTTCTTGGTGCTCAGTGAAGGTTTGGGCTGCACGATTTCTAAGGGCTCTTCCTCAGCTGGCATTCTGCCTGCTGTGAATCTGCCTGAAGATGAACTTGCCGTCAGTGGCTTTAGATATTTAGGCTTTGGAAAATGCACCACACCTTTTACATTCATATTTCTAATTTTTTGTTGTTATTGTTCAGTCACTAAGTTGTGTTGGACTCTTTGCGACCCCATGGACTGTAGCATGCCAGGCTCCTCTGTCTACCATCTCCCAGAGTTTGCTTAAATTCATGTCCTTTGAGTTGGTGATGCTGTCTAACCATTTTCTCTGTCCATGGGATTTTCCTGGGAGGAATACTGGAGTGAGTTGTCAGTTTCTCCTCCAGGGGATCTTCCCGACCCAGGAATTGAATCCACGTCTGCATCTCCTGCACTGTCCGGCAGATTCTTTACCAGTGAGTCACTTGGGAATCCATTTCTAAATTAATGCTACACTATATTGAGAACGCCTGGTAAAGCACTACACGTCCTATATTGTTATTCAGTCTGTAAGCTGCGATCCCATGAACTACAGCATGCCAGCTTCACGGTCCTTCACCATCTCTTGGCGCTTGGTCAAACTCATATCCACTGAGTCAGTGATGTCATCCAAACATCTCATCTTCTGTCACCCCCTTCTCTTCCTGCCCTCAATCCCTCCCAGCATCAGGGTCTTTTTCAATGAGTCAGCTCCTCACATCAGGTGGCCAAAGTATGTGAAGAGCCAACTCATTGGAAAAGATATGTATTACCCAATTTAGTCTTTATAATAATTTCAAGTATCATAATACAAAACTGACTTGTGAAGAAGCTCAGATGTGGAGAAGTGGCCTAATGTCACACAGTAAGTGGCAGAACGAGAACTTAACTTCAGACTGACCCTCAGTTGTCAAGTTCCTGACCAGCTCACCATTTTAGGCAGAACTAGACTCAATAGGAAGGATTACAGTGTTTTTCAGTTCAGTTCAGTTGCTCAGTTATGTCCAACTCTTTGAGACCCCATGAACCACTGCACGCCAGGCCTCCCTGTCCATCACCAACTCCCAGAGTTCACCCAAACCCATGTCCGTTGAGTCGGTGATGCCATCCAACCATCTCATCCTCTGTCATCCCCTTCTCCTCCTGCCCTCAATCTTTCCCAGCATCAGGGTCTTTTCAAATGAGTCAGCTCTTTGCATCAGGTGGCCAAAGTATTGGAGTTTCATCTTCAACATCAGTCCTTCCAATGGATATTCAGGACTGATTTCCTTTAGGATGGCCTGGTTGGATCTCCTTGCAGTCCAAGGGACTCTCAAGAGTCTTCTCCAACACCACAGTTCAAAAGCATCAATTCTTCGGCACTCAGCTTTCTTCATAGACCAACTCTCACATCCATACATGACCACTGGAAAAACCATAGCCTTGACTAGACGGACCTTTGCTGACAAAGTAATGTCTCTGCTTTTCAATATGCTGTCTAGGTTGGACATAACTTTCCTTCCAGGAGTAAGTGTCTTTTAATTTCATGGCTGCAGTCACCATCTGTAGTGATTTTGGAGCCCAAAAACATAAAGTCAGCCACTGTTTCCCCATCTATTTGCCATGAAGTGATGGGACCAGATGCCATGATCTTCGTTTTCTGAATGTTGGGCTTTAAGCCAGCTTTTTCACTCTCCTCTTTCACTTTCATCAAGGGGCTCTCTAGTTCTTCACTTTCTGCCATAAGGGTGGTATCATCTGCATATCTGAGGTTATTGATATTTCTCCCAGCAATCTTGATTCCAGCTTGTGCTTCTTTCAGCCCAGCATTCCTCATGATGTACTCTGCATAGAAGTTAAATAAGCAGGGTGACAATATACAGCCTTGACGTACTCCTTTTCCTAACTGGAACAAGTCTGTTGTTCCATGTCCAGTTCTAACTGTTGCTTCCTGAAGTGCATACACATTTCTCAAGAGGCAGGTCAGGTGGTCTGGTATCCCCATCTCTTTCAGAATTTTCCAGTTTATTGTGATCCACACAGTCAAAGGCTTTGGCATAGTCAAGAAAGCAGAAATAGATGTTTTTCTGGAACTCTTGCTTTTTCCATGATCCAGCGGATGTTGGCAATTTGATCTCTGGTTCCTTTGCCTCTTCTAAAACCAGCTTGAACATCTGGAAGTTTACGATTCACGTACTGCTGAAGCCTGGCTTGGAAAATTTTAAGCATTACTTTGCTAGCATGTGAGATGAGTGCAACTGTGCGATAGTTTGAGCATTCTTTGGCATTGCCTTTGGGATAGGAATGAAAACTAACCTTTTCCACTCCCATGGCCACTGCTGAGTTTTCCAAATTTGCTGGCATATGGAGTGCAGCACTTACACAGCATCATCTTTCAGGATTTGAAATAGCTCCACTGGAATTCCATCACCTCCACTAGCTTTGTTCGTAGTGATGCTTCCTAAGGCCCATTTGACTTCACATTCCAGGATGTCTGGCTCTAGGTGAGAGATCACACCATCATGATTATCTGGGTTGTGAAGATTTTTTTGTATAGTTCTTCTGTGTATCTTGCCACCTCTTCTTAATGTCTTCTGCTTCTGTTAGGTCCTTACCATTTCTGTCCTTTACTGTTTTTACATGATCAAAATTTTGGAGTCTTGACTAGAAGAATGTGACTAAAAAAAGGCCATCTTAGAAACCCCAGCACTCCAGTGATGCACTCTTGGTCTGTGTGTGCTTTGAGCTGGGGAGGCAGTTTCTGGCAGAGGGCCGTGGCCCCAGCGGTAAGCCCAGTGTGGCAGGGCCTGTCTTGCACTTGGCAGGCTTCAGAGAGAGCCCCACTGAAAGCCCCGGGTCTGTGATTAGATACCTGGCTCCAGGTCAGTTTCAGACCGGTTGCTTTAAAATTGAGGAACACCTCATGTGTCCTCTCCCTGGATCAGTGTTTCTGCAATTCAGAGTTCCAGACCCTTGGGATTCCTAAAGACCCTCTCAAGGGTCGAAGGCAAGATGAAGATTATTTTCATGGTAATACTGAAATGTTTGCCTTTTTCAATGCATTGATGTTTGTACCAAACTCAGATGTGAAACAACGGTGAGTATAACTGCTAGAATTCAAGCATGCGATCGGGCAGCAGTACCGAACTGCCACTTGTTATGATAGTCTTCATTGTCAAGCCCTCCCAGTAAAAGTATATTTCTCTTAAGGATGTCCTTGGAGAAGCGGTGAAGTTACTACTCTCATTAAACCTTGAACCTAAAGTTACCTGACACAAAATGAGAGGTACCCAGAAGGTGCCAGGTATTTCAGGTACAAGGTTCATCTTGAAGAGAAGCACTTGCAGTTGAGCTGTGGCTGGCTTGTGGCTTTTCTCCCGGCATATCTTTCCTCCCTGAAAGAGCAGTAGACAGACCTCAGTTCTTGGGCAGCAGTGTTGTTGAGATTAATAAGGTGAGCCTATTGCTTCAAAGAAACAACAGTGACTGGTGCCAGTGAGAAAATTCTACGTTTTAAGCAGAACTTAAAGAATTTTGGAAAACTTGTGATATCCACCACTGTGAGCTTGACTTAGAATTTCCTGAGACTGCCAGAGATGTTTTGATATTATGTATGACATGATTTGGGGGGATATATTACAGAATGAAATGCATCCTGGAAGATCTACACACATTGTAGCAGTGGTGATAACAGTGCAAATGGCCAGTGTTGTTTAGTTGCTTTGTCAAGTCTGACTCTTTTGCGACCCTGTGGACTGTAGCCCAGCAGGCTCCTCCAGCCCATGGGATTTTCCAGGCAAGAATACTGGAGTGAGTTGCCCTTTCCTTCTCCAGGGGATCTTCCTGATCCAGGGATGGAATCTGAGTCTCCTGCTTAGCAGGCTGATTCTTGACCACTGAGCCACCTGGGAAGCCCTCTAAATAGCCAGTGAGTGCTATAAAATTATACATGGGTAAAAGATCGATTCAAAGTTCAAGACAGACTAATGGATTTTCAAGGAATGGAGTATAAAAAGTTCACTGATAAAATGGGTTGGCCAGTAAGTCCATTTGGGTTTTTCTGTACAATGTTGTGGAAAAGCCCAAACCTTCTGGCTAACCCAATAGTTTCAAATACCATATAGCAATCAATCTTTAAGAAACTTAAAGTTATTCAGAAACAATGACTTGAAAAGGCTATTAAAATACCCCTCCCTGCCCCCCTTTTAACCACATACCTGTGTGAGGCTGGATTTCCCTCATATGCTTCAACCAACATGAAGAATCACAAGAGACTGAACATAGAAGAAAATGTGAGAATCCACCTGTGTTCAATTAAGCCAGACATGAAAGGTTTGCAAAATTGTAAAGCCATTCCACTGTCTTTACTAATTTTTTTTCTCTCATGGTTTGGAAAAAAAATTTTTTTTTCCCATAGACATATGTAATTGATGTTACTACATAATAGTTTCATCATTGCTATTTCTAAATAATATACATACTTTTAAAATCTCAGTTTTGATCTCTAATACAACGCCTACTAACAGAGGCAGCTCACACAAACAAAAGTGATAGTTTTAAGGATCAAAATGGTCTGAGACCAAAGAGTTGGAAAAGCGCTACTTTAGACTCATCCCATGCTCACAGTCAGTGTTGACACAGGAAAGCCTGGTGCACCAAGAGGGATTAAATGCGGGGCTCCGGAAGTCACCGTCTCTGAATCCCGAGCCAAGGCTCTCCCAACACCATGCTATCGCTGAGTTCAGTAGCTGAGGTTGGTGCCACTTCTAGCAAAAGTCAAAAGAACAATATATAAATAAAAAAGGAACTTTGCAAAGGGTGGGGGAAAATGAGAATATTATTAAAGCAAAAAAGTCTAAGCCAGTGCTAAAGCAATTCCATCTCTGCTTCTTCAACATTCCAAATGGGCTGAAATGAGGGGTGAAGAGGAAATTTTACTGGAGAATCAAAAGGCAGACATGGGACTTACTGAAGATCATTTGCACATTTTCCTTTAAACCCTGAAAAAAATTTTTGCAAGTCCGTCCTTGACAGCAACTCTTCTTGAGGTCATGAGAATTATGAATGGTACTACATTAAAACAATGAGAAGTGCTCTGGGTTTTCTCTTATCACCAATCTATTTTTGAAGAAATATCTATTGTCTTAGAAATTCTTAGCATTCCTATATCTTTTGGCTCTACACTGGAGTTGCACTGGGGGGTAATTTGTAATAAGTACAATATCCTCAAACGTGGGACTCTACTATTTATACTTAAGATGAAATGGAAATTTTGTTAGTATATTTAGAAAGAAGACATTAAAGCAGCCTGAATAAACTTAAGTGTTTTCTACATTCCCCCTTTCTGGGAAGTCAGTTTTCAGACCAAATAAGCTAGTAACTATAAAAACAGATGTGAGTTGCTAACAATCTCAGATCAAAGGCTGAAATGGAAAGTCTAGCTGATGACAGAGAGCGCCGTGCTTCCGGAAAGACAGCAGGACAGCAGAATATTCCTGATGTGAATATAGCAGGGGCTGGAGATAGACAGAGATATAATTTATCATTGCTTTCATTTCACAATATGACGGATAAGAGAAAAAGCTCAGAGAAAAGGAGCCGAAACCATGAGATGTAGTCCTTTTCCAGAGGTTCATTCAAGTCTGAAGGTCATGTCTCCCAAGAGCCACTTGTCTCTCCCTGCGGCTGTGCACACCGTTAGCCCCGGGAGTCCAGCATCACTGAGAAACTCAGAATGTGGAAAGCCTGGTTTTAAAACGTGGATTGAACTAGAACGGGAGCCAGGTCCTAGCAGCCAACACCTCTGCAAGCAGAGACTTTAAGCAGGCGCTTCTGAGAGATATATTCACAACTAGAAAAGAACTACACGCAAGCTTTACTGGACCTCAATTTTGTTTTTCATTCTCTGAAGAGCTGGCTCAAAAACTTTTTCTTTTTTTCCTGGGGGTGGTAAATAGGAGGTATTTATCTGAAATGAAAAAAAAAAGTATCTGGACTACTGCATTTAATCATGTATTGTAATTGTGTTACTCTACCTTTTTGCATCAGAGACAGATATACAATGAACATTCAGTTATCACAGGTTGCACACTAAGATAGTAATTCTTCAGGCCTTTTACATAACCACCAAAGAACAGATATTGGATTCTGCAATATAGTACAAAAGTCCACAGTCAATCCAGTCTTAGCCAGTATCTTCAATTTACTTCTGTTGCTGTACAAATAATCGGCCATTACTAGGGCTTACAAGTTAATAACAGGACAAAAAAATATACATTGCACTGACACAAAAAGTCAGCTGTGTTAATAGTCATGCAACAAGTAACCAAACTTGCTGAAATTAAAAATACTTTCTAAAAACAGTTTAAATGGCATAAATATTTTATACAGTTCATTTACCCAAACAAAATGTATTTAAATGATACAAAGCAAAAATAAGTTTCTACCAACTTTATACATAAGAAAGTGCAAAATAACTTATCTAGAGTGTTTTGCTATTATCCAGACGGATGGCTGCTGTGGGCAGCTAGTCTCCTCTTCAAAAGCATGACATTACCATGCCACACTACACACAGATGTTAGAAAACAGGGATGAATGAATGGATGGATGGACAAACCACTACAAAGATCAGGCAGAAGCCCTGTGAGGTACTCTCAGAGAAAGAACATGGACCACACAAAGGTGGGTGTACATGCTGAGAATATATGTTGATAAACAAATGTGCATGAACAGAAAGACATCCAGAGAAACGATTAGCTTATGTGAGTGAGTGTACTTGGGTGTGTGAGTGATTTGTGATTTCTGCATTAAAAGCAAAAAGGAAAAGAAACCCCACTGAACAAAACGGTTGCCCACAGCACCAGCTGCCAGAGGAAATACTATCATGAGGGTTTTGGTTTCCACCTTCTAGTTATGGAAGTTGTGTCGGAAAGTTTAAAAGTGTTCATCTCATATAACTTCATATTACACAGAGGAATAACCTTTAAGTAACTACGTACAGACATTCATATATTCAAGTCTTTAAAGAACATCTCTGCCGCTGGGTTTGGGGTAAACATGGTTCGTGGACACAAGGAGGACGCCTCTTTTAAAAAGTGTAGAATAACACTGCTACAACTCATCTCTAGGTCCGGACAGGGGCAAAGCCCACGGCTAGGTGAGAGCACAGGTCCTGCAACTGTTGAACACCCAGCATTATTTATTAGAACGGAAGTTAGAAGGTTGGGGACGGAGCGGGGAGGAAGGTGGGAGAGAGGGAGACACAGGAAGGAAAACAGAACACACTTTTCTTCAAGTTAAAGTATTAATGCCAATAATCCTTTTATTAACAAGTATATTTGAACTTTTAGAAATGGAAGTGTTTTCCTCAATTTTGATATGTAATCATAAATAGACGGTAGGCTCAGACCTAAGTAAATAAAGGTGTAAATTTAGTAAGCATAAGGCACTAAAGCAGCCTTTATATTTTTCTCTTGGAGACCTAGTTATCAGGAAGAACAAATTTGTTCTTAAGCTGGTTTCAGCCCATTAGGTACAAGGTTACTATTGTACCAATGCCTATGCTTGAATGCATGTGCATATATGTGCATTTTAGTGCATAAGTGTGCCTGTCACCAGGGCCTAAGGATGAAAAATTGGGAATGCCAAAGCCGCTGTCCTTCGTATGATACTCCGAGAGGTGTGAAGGCCTGTCCTTCCTTTCCTGGGCCATAAATGCTTCAATGTTTTTCAAATCACAGGGCTTTTAGATTTGTTCATAATATTATCACTAAATATCTGAAAATGTTAAAATCTAGATTAATCGTTTCATTTGTTTTATATATATATTTATATATGTACATAACACACATTTTAAAAAATCCCACCACCAAAGCCTTTTTCTTCTGTAAACGAAACTTATCTCTTCGCCCCCACCAGCTTTAGTCTCCCTGGATTTGTGTGTTCTGTATCCAACTAGTAGAACAAATTAAATAACTAAATATTAAAATACTATACTTATATTCATAGCAAAAACAAAAAAATAGACATTGATACAGTATAAATCTCACTGTTTTCAGGTAGATGGCATTAAATGGTAAAGGTTAAATATAAGCAGTTCTGACATGATCCAGTTTTACAACAAGGTTTACATGTTAATTCTGTACACTTTTTTCTTTTGTTTTAACCCTTTTTTGGAAAATAAGCTATAGTAGAACATTAGTGTCACCAAAGACACATACTTCTTATGTTCTATGCAAGAGAAGCTAATTTGGGTTACATGCAAATATATTTCCATCAGTTGAGGCAGGGCTGTTTCCTGCACTGCGTGGATTGCCTGACCATCAGGGCGCAGTGCTAAGAACAGATGCTTTGACCACAGGGCAGTCCAAAGAGAAGTCTACGTGGGGCCTTATGACATCAGAACAACACCGAGGTGGTGTGTAGCCATGTGCAAGATGCCCAAAGATTGCCAGGGTATCTCAGGGCCAGACTCCTGTTCTCCCACACTGTTTCCTAAAGAAGGTCCACATGACATTGTTTTGGTTACTAGCTTAGGTTAAGTGGAGATACCGTGGGCAACTTGAGAGAAAGGACATCAGGCACACGAGCTGGGCTTAAAAGGGGAAAGGAAAAAAGACCACAGATAATGTCTTTGAAGATTTAAAAAAAACCATATTTATAATTAATTGGTGAGTGATGTCAGACAAACCATAAGTATTTCATTGAATTAGTGGTTTAGTTGGAAGTCTCATGTTACAGGCTGTTAAGTCCTTATTTAGAAAAAAGGCCTTTGTACCTATTTACAATATACACAGTTACTTGCAAAGAAGTCAGATTTACAACCATTTTCTAAAAGCCTTTCTTTTTTTTGTAGTTGTTGACTTTTCCAATCGAGGATGAGTAGCTCTACAAAAATGAGACGCAAGGAAAGAACAGGTAACATGTGAGGATTTTCTCTTGGAGACAGCGATTGTTAAGGGAGAGTCGGATGCTGAGCTGTTGCTCCCGGGAACCACCTCGCCTTCTCAGCAGGTGCTGCTCCCCTGCACAGTGCCTGCCCCACGACTGGACTCTACACCCGTTTAGCCAGTGTTCCCTTTGAATCCCACACTTCAGACGCGTGGTGTGAAGAGATGTGTAAACGGAGACTGTCTCGATGCCTTCCAAGCTGCGAGTTGTGACGGGGGAGGCGGGAAGCGGGGTCTCCAGACCGTGGTCTCCGATCAGCTTGGTGAATCTTCAACAATTCCGGGGCCCGTCTTCTGAACTCCTCTCATGCTGTAAGTTATAGTAACAGTTCTGACAGACACGTACTGGGGAGGAGATTTTCAAGCGTTTGATTTCTGACTGAAATCGGCTGCACCTAAAGGAGGCAAAACCAGGTAGTTATGGATTTTTCCCCACATTGGACCACTGGGCCCCGAAATGCTCATTTAAAACCAGAACGGACAGCCTGCAGTGTAATGCTCAAGACCATATTGTGTCAGAAGAATGCCAGAGGCCGTACTGGTACGGGTCATGTGGTTTTTGACCAAGGACCACGAGGAATGCTGTATTCCTTGTTTCATTCTATGAAGAAATGTGCTAATAAACCAAGGCAAGGCATTTATTTGACCAAAGAGGATTAAAAAAAAAAGTTAAGATTCTGCTACAGGATGAAGCCAGGGGAACTGAACAGCTCTGAGGCCGTTCTTCCTGTGCAGGACGGAAGCAGGGCATTCTTCCTCATGTCCTGTAACCTTGGGCGGTATGCCAATGTCTTTACTTCGAGCCTGACTATTTTCCCTGGGCATTAGAGCTCTCACTACTCATTTTAGAAGATACTTTGGTCACTAAAGAGTTCTTCTGAGCTTTTAAACACTTTGACTCACTCTTCAGTCATTTCTTAAACACGTAGTTTGACTTTTCTGTCTGGTCCAAATGTTCTCATTTTTTGTTTATCTTGACAGAATTTCTTGAGGTGGAATACACACTTAGAGATGTTCTTTATAGAAAGCATTCTTATTCCTGGCATAAAGCAGGGTATGACCCTGAATGTGGCACTCTGTCACTTTGAGCTTGGCTTTTCACAAGACAAAATTTTATTTCCTCCATTAATCTATCAGTACAAGTGTCCAGAGAATAAGTGAAGCGCCAGCAGCCTCGGGGGTTTAAGGGACTGGACTTCGAGGAGACCCTTAGGAATGCTGGCAAGCTCCCTTAGCATCATGGCAGGGCTATGCCCTCTGGGACAGCATTCCTTCCATGCTCATTATGTCATCCTCTGTCACTTGTTTGGTTGGTTTTTCAAATAAAGCCTCCATTCAACATTTGAGGGCCTGGGATAATTTAAAGAATCACCTACATGTAAACAGTACTTTGAAAATTAAACACTACAAAGAACAGATGTATGTCAGCAGACATATGGAGCAGCAGATGACCAGAAATTACCAGATCACTAGGCTTCACAGAGTGGGTGTCTCAAAGCACAGAAGCTCAAGACAGATACCTCTGCCATCATGGAAATTCCTGTAAGAAGTGGCTGGCAGCAACTTTCTGCTACCTCACCTTGAATCAGGCATCTCAGGAGAAAAGGTTTAAGACATTAATCTGAAAACAAATTTATAATTATGATAACACTTTTTACTAAACACCTATACTGCCAGACTTTGCACCTGGTGCTTTACAAAACTCATATGTGATTTCAGAGAGGGCTAGTAATGTGCTGAGATGACGCAATGGACAACAGCCCAGTGAGTACCTGGGCAGTGTTAACCCAAGACCGTAGCCTTTCCAATAAGCCAAGGCCCTCAGTGACTGGCTCAGGAGCAATGATACACTTTGTGTTTTCTATGAAAGCATCTTTCGAGTAAGGCAATATACATATTAGTGAGTACTGCCTGGGGGATCTTTTCGGTTGTCTGCCATGAAAACTAAGGACTGGGGCTTCCCTGATGGTCTAGTGGTTAAGAATCTGCCTGCCAATGCAGGGGACACGGGTTTGATCCCTGGTATGGGAAGATCCCACATACCTCAGAGGAACTAAGCCTGTGTGCCACAACTACTGAGCCCACACGCCCTGAGACCTGTATTCCACAACAAGAGAAGCCCACGTGCTGCGATGAAGGGGAGCCCGCACTGCAACTGGAGAGAGCCCACGAATGGCAATGAAGACCCAGTGCAGGCAAAAACACATGCATGCGTGCATTCCTGCCTGGGACAGAGGAGGCGGACAGGCCACAGTCCAAAGGGTCACAGAGAGCTGGACACGACTGAGAGACTAAGCAGGCAAATATGTAGGTAAATAAATCTTAAAAAAAGGAAAGTAATGCGTGAACATGCATGTGTGGGACCCCAGTGTATGACAGAGATGCCAAGGAGTCAGTGCATATGGGACAGCTGACTCTTCATACCTGGGAAATGTAAGTGATCCCCACCTCATGTCATACCCCTAAATAAATTCCAAATGGATTTGAACCTAAAGACCCAAATGGGAAAAACAAAACTTTGAAACTTTTAAAAGAAAATGAACAAGGCCATCTTTATGACCTCAGGACAGAAAAAGATTTTTTAAGGCCAAAAAAAAGGAAGCAAAAGTAATAAAAAGTAACACATGCTACTACATCAAAATTCTAAACCTGTGTGCCAGAAAAAAGACATACATCAAGTTAAAAACACAAGCCACAGACTGGCAGAAGATATCTGCAAGACATATATAAGGCAAAGGATCAGAGCCCAGGATACAAAACAACTCAAGTAGGTGGAAAAAAACAAAGAGCAAACCCAAAGGGGAAATGGGCCAAGTTACCCCATAGGAGACTCAAAACTGCCAATAAGCATATGAGAAGATGCTCAACCTCAGAGACGCTGCAAGCTAGAACAACACAATCTGGCTCTCAGATTGGCACAAGTGGAAAAGCTTGGCAGTTCCAGGTATGAATAAGCACTGCAAGAACTGACATATCCCGCTGGAGGGAGAGCAAACTAGCACTACTGTTCTGGAGAGTAATCTGGCAATAGCTAGTTACACTCAGGGCTATGTCTGCCATCTAGCAATTCCTTTCCGAGGTATCTCCTCCAGGGAAACTCCAGCTTGTGTATGAAGAGGGCATTTATAATGGTGTGCATTGCAGTATTGCTTATTGTTCTGATAAAATGAAAGAAAATCCCTTGAGTCCATCAAGGACCTCCCTGGTGGTCCAGTGGTTACGAGTCAGCCTGCCAAAGCAGGGGACACAGGTTCAAACCCTGGCTGAAGAAGATCCCACCTGCCACCGGGCCACTGAGCCCATGAATCACATCTACTGAAGCCTGTGCACCCAGAGCCCCACCTCTGCAAGAAGAGAAGCCGCAGTGAGAAGCCCGAGCACCACAACTAGAGTAACCCGAACCCTCGCTGCAACTAGAGGAAAGCCTGTTCACGGCAGTGGAGACCCAGAGCAACTAAAGATACATAAGCAAAAATTAATTTTTTAATTAAAAGGAAAGAAAGCTTGCATCTCATCTTACTTCTGGCAGAAGAGCTGACCGCAGTTCCTGCAATGGTGCCGTCTTTCCGTGAGAGAGAACCGCACGGAGCAGCCTGAACAGCTGTCCCCTCCTTCGTCCTTCACCCAGTGGTCAGCGGCGGAGCGGCCGGGCTGGTCGCTCACAGACCAGCTGAATACCCGGCCCCGACTGTCGCCCACGAGGATCCTGCTGTGGTCCCTGCAGGAGACACGGCAGAGTTACCGCCAGGCGGCCGCAGCTCCCTGTGACCCTGGTCCCCAGTGGATGTGTGTGCTGGGGAGGGGTCGAGAGTGGATAGGCACAGAACAGCACGGAGCCCGAATGCACACTTCATCTCAACCCTCCATGCATCAAATCGTGCTGTATCTCTGAAGAACAGAGAAGGCAAAGTTTTTTGGTTTTTGAAATTCACAAGTGAAATCCACACACTGGCAGGTGTCCTGGTGTGTCTGGTGCAGCCCCACAGGATAATACAGATGAAACCTGTGCTCCCCAGAGGTGGCTTGAGTGTGGGTGCCCAGGCTGGGCCCCAGGAGAGCTGGCCACTTACTTGGAGACGCCCAATGCGGTGATCTCGGCAGGGTGAGCGTTGTCCTTCCGGTCGAAGGCCGTGTGCATGGTCAGCTTACTCCTGAACACCAGCTGCCGTTCCCAGCGATACCCTGGGGCAGAAAAGGGCAACGCATGACTGACGAAGCGAGGGGAGCCCATGTATGGTAGGTGGCCCCTGACAAAGGGCTCTCAGACCTCAGGGTGCTGCCGAACACAGCTCTGGCAGCCTCTCTGGTTCTCGGTCGCTGCTGCCTTGGTTATTAAAGGTCCAGCAGTCTAGCCTGATACTGACCACGGACTCAGGCCTTCACAAAGACAAACACGGAGAGGGGGAAACCCTCAGTACTAGACACAACTTCTCCAGCTGAGGACCTGGCCCCTAACTCTATCACAGGTAAAGTTCTCTGTGAATAGAGTTTTATCTATTTATCCATAATCCATAGGCTACCCATTTTCAAAAGCTTTCATAATTTGTGAATGAATGAAGTTTTGGTTTGAGGTTATTTTTCCTTACAAAATGCCCAACACACTGCAAATGCTACTGTAGGATAGACTCTCCAAGGGTCTCTAGGTCCACTTTACACAAGAAGAAACGTGAGGCCCTCTCGGCGGGCGGCCTCGGTCACAGGGAGGGGGCAAAGAGGAGCTGCAGCACTCCGCCTCAGTCCACCGACCCTCGCCAACCCACAAGGCTTGACAAACAGACGTGGGACTTCTGAGTTACCAGGCTTCAATCGGCTGTAATTCCGCGCCTCGATGGGATTGGGGTGGGGGTGGTTAAGGGGAGTCTGAAGATGAGGTCTGCTCTGGCCCTCTGAATAGTTCACAAATATGAAGCCGTCTTTCTCATCGAGGCTGAGCTGATCGGACCAGCGCCTGGAGTCGTCGGAGCCACTGTCGTTATACCAGGTGGCTGTGGCTCGGCAGGAGGCTGCCCGGGGCCGGTGGCTGGTGCTGCTGGGCTGGCTGGGCGTGTCCTTGGGGTCCTGGCTGACGCTCTGCTCGTCGGCTTCGGAGTCGCTGCTGTCCTCGTCCTGGGCTTCTTGCCCTGGGTGATGCATCGGGGGAATTAGAGAACACACACACATCATGGTTAGATCCAGCTTTGTCCCACTTGTATTTTTCCTCTAGTGGTTAAGACACAAGAGACAGTATTTTAAGCTCAATATTACAATATGCAAAGTCGCTTCAGTTGTGTCCCACTCTTTGTGGCCCTGTGGACTGTAGCCTGCCAGGCTCCTCTGTCCATGGTATTCTCCAGGCAAGAATAGTAGAGTGGGTTGCTGTGCCCTCCTCCAGGGGACCTTCCTGACCCAGGGATCGAACCCACATCTCTCATGTCTCCTTCACTGGCAAGAGGGTTATTTATCACTAGCTCAACCTGGGAAGCCATAAAGGCAAATAAATTGCCAGAATTTTCAGTTAGGTATGATAGCAAAATGGCAGAATTTCAGAGTTTATAGACTGTTGTGGCCCAAATCCTTAGATCGGCATTTATTCTTTCACAATCTGGCCAAAGCCTGCCTTTATGAATTTCTCACCACCCGCACCTGCCTCACGGCCACAGCTCAGCTGGACGTGCCCACTTGGCTCTTCACGCAGCCCTGCTCCTCCTCGCAGCTAGTTTTGCACACGCGGGTTGGCCCTGCTTGGACCCATCTTCCCAATCTCTGTGTGTTCCGATGTGACCTATCTCTCAAGACATATCTTAAATGCTTCTTTCTCTAAAATCTTATGTGGTTCCTGCAACAGAAAGTTAACTCTCTCTTCTGGGCTCCTTTAACAGCTGTATGGCTCTCACACATTTAAAATTATCACTCCAAACTATTACTTTTGGTCATTATTTCTACAAGACAGTGGTCAGTTGCAGAGCAGGAGTCCCAGCACGGTGCCTTCCACATAGCAGTCAATATAAATGACAGCACAGATGAGCAGACCATGGATAGAAATCTTAATTGAGAATTTCGTTCCTCCTCCTCTTTCCATTGTTATTGTGCATTTCTTCAGCTCAATTCCCTTGCAACAGTCTACTGGAGGGAAAACCAGCTTTCCTGGTGGCTCAGATGGTAAAGAATCTATCTGCCTGCAGTGCAGAAGACCCGGGTTCAATCCCTAGTTCAGGAAGATCCCCTGGAGAAGAGAATGGCAACAAACTACAGTATCCTTGCCTGGAGAATCCCATGGACAGAGGAGCCTGGCGAGCTACGGTCCACAGGGCTGCAAAGAGTCAGAACCTACTGAGCGACCAACACTTTCACTTACTTTCAAACATATGTAACTGGAACAAAGGAGAGAGCAAGACCAAGTGAGCAGGGACCTCCCTGGTGGTCCAGTGGTTAAGAATTCGCCTTCCAATGGTGGAGATACAGGTTTGATCCCTGGTCAGGGAACTAAGATCTCACACGCCACAGGGCAACTAAGCCTGCGTGCCTCAACTACTGAACCCATTCGCTCTGGAGCCCATGAACCTGCGTGTGTCAATGAAGATCCTGCGTGCCACAACTACAACTTGACTCAGCCAAAAACAAACAAACAAACAAACGAGCAAGCACCAGTCCACTACGCATATTTTTTAACTAGACGAATACTTAATTTGCCTGTGGTAAGATCCAACCAGTCCATTCTGAAGGAGATCAGCCCTGGGATTTCTTTGGAAGGAATGATGCTAAAGCTGAAACTCCAGTATTTTGGCCACCTCATGCAAAGAGTTGACTCATTGGAAAAGACTTTGATGCTGGGAGGGATTGGGGGCAGGAGGAGAAGGGGACGACAGAGGATGAGATGGCTGGATGGCATCACGGACTCGATGGACGTGAGTTTGAGTGGACTCCGGGAGTTGGTGATGGACAGGGAGGCCTGGTGTGCTGTGATTCATGGTGTCGCAAAGAGTCGGACACAACTGAGTGACTGAACTGAACTGAACTGAAAGAGTCTGCCTGCAATGAAGTAGACCCAGGGATCAAACCTGAAGATCTACCCGAAGGAGGAAATGGCAACCCATTCCATTATTTCTGCCTGGGAAATCCCATGGACAGAGGAGACAGTCCATGGGATTACACAGAGTTGAACATAACTGAGCAATTAACACTACTACTAATGTTAGTAAGCCGGTTGGCTAATTTCAGAGCTTTTTTTTTTTTTTTAACCCAATGGCTTATGATCATGAAAGTCTTCAAACAGTGGTCTTTGACACAGGTTTGATTTCCAGAGAGCCACTAGCTCTCTCTTTCATCTGGGGCCCTGCCCTTGAGTCCTACCACTTTGACATGGTCCCAAGTTAACCCTTTCTGTAGGCTGCTCTCTGCCTCTGCCACCCTTGCCTAACTTTGTCCACAATGTGAAAACATAAAGAGGACAAAGACATACAAATGTCTCTCCTCCCTGAATCTGACCCCTTCTTCTCTCCTTATTCGTATTTTCCTGTTTTTCACTTACAAGCTTTGTTACGAGGAAGGGAGAGGGACACACTTCTCATTAGACTGAACAGTCGATGTCTGACACACAACAGTTATTAACTCTCAAATACTGACTGAACTGAATTCTGAGTGTAGGTCTTCAAACACCCAGATGACTTTCTTCTTAGTGGAACTGCAATTGTATGTGGAAATTTACACGCGTTAAAGTAACACAAGCATTACAATGTCCTGTTCATCGGTTCTGGCAAAGAAAGTAAAAGCTACTGTCAGCTTATAAGGAGAAGGATTTGTGTCTTTCTGATAGTAAGTCTTTTCCCTTAGCAACTTCCTCATATTGTCAAACTCATGCTGAATTCTCAGTGTACAAAAATTAGTCACGGAGAGACGATCTAGAGGTTGAACTTAAAGCCCCTTTCCTTTCTATGAAGAGTCTTGGACCAGTTGATCTAAATCAGCGAGAGGTATTTCTCTGGAGACTCAGTAACCCAAAGCACACCTTAGCTTGATTCTTTGGTGCCATTTCCAAACGTTCTGTGTGTGTATATATACACTGTGTATATATTTCACCGGAAAATTTTAAAGTGCTTCACAAACAGCAGATACAGAACAAAGATTGGGGCTTCCCTGGTGGCTCAGTGGTACCAAGAACCTGCCTGCCAACGCAGGAGATGTGGGTTTAATCCCTGGGCTGCGAAGATACCCTGGAGGAGGAAATGGCAACCCACTCTAGTATTCTTGCCTGGGAAATCGAGGGCCAGAGAAACCTGGTGGGCTATAGTGCATGGGGTCACAGAGTCGCACGTGACTTAGCGACTAAACAGCAAGAATACAGATCAGCAGGCTCCTGTCTGATGAAGGCCCCTCCTGAGGGGGTCTAGGGCATGCACTCTGGTCTGTCTCTGTGAATAGTTTACAAACATGATGCTGCCCTGTCCCTCACATGGAGCTGTTCAAGTGATGGGGGGACTGAGGTGTGGCCCCGACTTATCGGACAGTGGACTCTTGCACCTGCTTTGTATTTCTCAGAATGGAAAGCCCAAGCCTCTGGTATTCTGGGAAGCTTGCAACTGTATTTATTGTGGGATGCGAAAGCTCACCATGAGACACTACCACATGGGGTGTTGCCTGATGAACCAGAGAACTCTGTGAGCCTGCCAGGCTGCTTTGCACACCAGGTGGTTAAGACCACTTCTGACAGCAATGCCCAACCTCAGGCTCTTGCTTACCTTGGTTGATGTAAGTTTACTCATAAGGATTTAAAAAAAAGAAACATGAAAATTACTGCAAAACTTAGAAAGTATTCAATACCGATTTGTGCTTCTGGACAGTCTTCCTGCATTTCGAGAACTTCAGCAGGCTCAGGGGCTGGTGTTTCAGGAACTTGCAAAAATTCCATTCTCCAAAACTGAATTTAAATAAGCATGGGGAAAAAAAACAAAACAACACAGTTGAACAGATTATAGAAACAATTTATGAGTTACTGCATGAAGATGGATTCTCAGGGTTAAATAGGTAACCTGACTTCTCTTATTATGTACAGTCAGGGTTCCCTGTATCTTGAAAAATGTGGCAGGGACTGCTTCCAGATTAAACAGTTCTCCCCAAACTGTGTTGCATGAGATGTCAGTGGGTTTTTCATGGTCAAGGGAAAGGAATGGGGTCAAAGAGATTTCAGAAACACAGTTAAACTATGTACACTTCCTTATTTCCTACAAAACCCCTGTGAGCCTTGCATACACTGATATGTAGTTTACACCTCCAAGAAGGTGTACAGGAAGTAGGAGCCCCAGACGTGTTTGGCTAGGGTGCTCTTCATGATGCCTCACAGATGGAGTAATCTGGAATGCTGCTCTGCAGCCCTGCAGCTTTGGGGGTGTGCCCTTTGGGGGAGTGGCCACAGTCTAAGAGTAGAATGTGGCCGGGGAGTGGCCGATGGCCTCATTGTGTAGCTCTGCTTGTGACTGTGATTACAAGGGCAGCAACCATCTGCTCTCTCCTTTTACAGAGCACAATTAAAGAAGGACATAAAGAAAAATCTCCTGAGAGAAACACCCAAGTATTACAACAGACTAAAAAGGTAAACAGTCCGTGGATTCCATTTTTGGTAGAGGCCCAACGCATGAATGCATCGGCTTCCCTGGTGGCTCAGACAGTAAAGCTTCTGCCTACAATAAGGGAGACCCGTGTTCAATCCCTGGGTTTGGGAAGATTCCCTGGAGAAGGAAATGGCAACCCACTCCAGTACTTTTGCCTGGAAAATCCCAGGGACAGAGGAGCCTGGTAGGCTACAGTCCATGGGATTGTGAAGAGTCAGACACAACTGAGCAATTTCACTTTCTTTCTTTTCTTTTCAACACATGAAAACTAAGAAAAGGATAAACGGATCTAGGATTCAGGTAAAATCACCCAGGATCTGAGATAAGCAAGGAATGGATGACTGGAGGCCCCTGGAAGCATGATCGAGCTCTGTGATTCTCTGCAGAGAAGAGATGGTCCCCATTTTCCCTAAGAAGCCATCTGACGGGCTGAAAGGCCAATACTTGGGCAGCTGACATTTCTAGCAATCCCAGTGCGACAGGGAAACGGTGTCTCAGTGATCCTATATCAAGTGGTCAATGCGCTAACACATCTACTTAATGGGGGGAAAAGAGGCCGAGTCACTGACGCTCCCCACATCTGATAACCCAGTGGCCAAGGTCTACATCTGAGTGCCAGTTTGCTAAACAGCAGGACAACCTCCAGGTGTCTTCATGTGCGGACAGCTACAGAAGCTTTGGGTGAACCAGGGCAGCAAACACCCTGGCGCATGTGCTCAAGAGGACCTACCCGGACCACGCCATCCGAGTGTCCTGTGACGATGACGTTCTGCGTGTCCCACTCGTTCATCTCTGACACGCAGCAACAGACGATCTGCTGGCTCCTGCCTGTGAATGTGTTCACACTTACGATGGGGTTCCCGTTGATGCTCCACACATGGATATACATGCCAGCGCAGGACACGATGTCCCCCTGAGATGGGGAAGAGAAACGTCACTCCCAGCAGAGGACACGCTCCTTTCAGAAGCAACTGAATCTTTGGTCTGGCTCTCGAGAACTCTCTTAAGTGCTTTGACTAGTGACTGGGTAGTTTCTGAGGTAGACTGGAATCCAGAGCTTGCTGACTTAAAAAAAAAATACCCTGAACAGAGGCCTCTTTAAGAATTCAAGATGGCATGAAGACTGGTCAAGGTGATCTGGTGATGGATTTGGAAGCCCTTCCACACACTCAGCAGAGCCCTGCTGCATTCCATGTCAGAGCTATCTGTAATCTGAGGAGGTGATAACCACTCTTTTACTGTTTACGAAATCTATACCTTCCACCCACTTAATTTTACAAAATGAGCCCAATCATAAAAGCCACGGGGTAGAAGAGAAATCTTTTACTTTGGTGCAGCTGGGACTCTCCTTCAAAAAACAAAAAGATGAAATCTTGGTAACACTGTAATATCCTATTACAAATTTGTATTCACAATAGAGAAGAAGAAAGCTAGTATGTAGGTCATTTCTTGGCACACGGAATTAAACCCTAAGACTCCCTGAGCAGAGAAGTCAGTTTTTCATGAGTTCCAGAGATAGGAAAAAAAAAAAAAAAAGGAAGCTTTTCCTTCAAATTCTGCCAGTTTGGTGAAAAAACAACCCACTACCATTAAAGGAACTAAGATACTTCCTGAAGCATCAATAGTGTGTTGGTTAGTGCGCTGGGCCCTTTAGACACCCCAAAGCTTCTACACCATCCCAGGCAGCCTCTCCTATCCCTGAGCTAGTCTGACAGGCGTGATGCTAGGCCTGACTTCAGAAATGATCTGGTGGACACAGCCAGTGGGCGTAGGACAACATACAGGAATTGGAAGATGGTCATCAAAACAATAAATATGCCAGCAAATCTGGAAAACGCAGCAATGGCCACAGGACTAGGAAAGATCAGTTTTTATTCCAATCCCAAAGAAAGGCAGGGCCAAAGAATGCTCAAACTACTGCACAATTGCACTCATTTCACAAGCTAGCAAAGTAATTCTCAAAATTCTCCAAGCTAGGCTTCAACAGTATGTTAACTGAGAACGTCCAGATGTTCAAGCTGGATTGAGAAAAGGCAGAGGAACCAGAGATCAAATTGCCAACATCCACTGGATCACAGAAAAAGCAAGAGAATTTCAGAAAGACATCTACTTCTGCTTCACTGACTATGCTAAAGCCTTTGACTGTGTAAATCACAACAAACTGGAAAATTCTTCGAGATGGGAATACCAGACCACCTTTCCTACCTCCTGAAAAATCTGTATGTAGGTCAAGAAGCAACAGTTAGAACTGGACATGGGAAAATGGACTGGTTTCAAATTGGGAAAGGAGAACATCAAGGCTGTATATTGTCACCCTGCTTATTTAACTTCTATGCAGAGTATATCATGCAAAATGCTGGGCTGGATAAAACACAAGCTAAAATCAAGATTGCCAGAGAAATATCAACAACCTCAGAAATGCAAATGACACCACCCTTATGGTAGAAAGTGAAGAGGAACTAAAGAGCCTCTTGATGAAAGTGAAAGAGGAGAGTGAAAAAGTTGGCTTAAAATTCAAAAAACTAAGATCATGGCATCCAGTCCCATCCCTTCATGGCAAACAGATGGAGAAACAATGGAAACAGTGACAGACTTTATTTTTTTGGGCTCCAAAATCACTGCAGATGGTGAATGCAGCCATGAAATTAAAAGATGCTTACTCCTTGGAAGAAAAGCAGTGGCCAACCTAGACAGCATATTAAAAAGTAGAGACATTACTTTGCTGACAAAGGTCTGTCTAGTCAAAGCTATGGTTCTTCCAGTAGTCATGTATGGATAAGAGAGTTGGATTACAAAGAAAGCTGAGTGCCAAAGAACTGATGCTTCTGAACTGTGGTGTTGGAGAAGACTCTTGAGAGTCCCTTGGACTGCATGGAGATCCAACCAGTCCATCCTAAAAGAAATCAGTCCTGAATATTCATTGGAAGGACTGATGCTGAAGCTCCAATACTTCAGCCACCTTATGTGAACAGCTGACTCATTAGAAAAGACCCTGATGCTGGGAAATGATTGCATTCGGGAGATGGGGATGACAGAGGGTGAGATGGTTGGATGGCATCCCCGACTCAATGGACATGAGTTTGAGCAGGCTCTGGGAGATAGTGAAGGACGGGGAGGCCTGGTGTGCTGCAGTCCATGGGGTTGCAAAGAGTTGGGCATGACTGAGAAACTGAACAACATCAAGAACAGAGGAAAGCTAGAAACGAAACAGCAGGACCCATGCAAGAGAGAAGGGAAGGGAAGGCAGGCGTGACCCGGTGCTTTTCCAAACCATTGTCTGCGGTGGTCTTGCTACTGTTCCTTCCCCTTCTCCCCCAGTCTACCAAGGTGGCAAGAACCAAACCAAAACCCAAACAAAAACCACACTGAGCAAAGCGCTGCTGTGTCTACCTCTGGAACCACCTCTGACGACGAGTGTCAGCAACTGAGTTTTAATTAATGGGTTCAGTCTCTGTAGGAGACGGGAGGCTGCCACCCCATGATGCACTACACAAGACATTCTGCAATTACTCCAGGGCACCTCAATTAGAGTGCGTTTGAGCAAACCCTGTGGTTATGAGGGTTGAGAGTAAGAAGAATTAAAGGGCAGCTGCAAGGCAACTTATGCCCAAAGTGTAGACTGCAATAAGGCAGACGTGATGATGGCTACAAAAATGTAACAGAAATAGAAATCTTCTCATGAGTGATGGAAATGACAAATGAATCTTCAAAGGTAAAAATCTAACATGTCTGTAGTGTCTGCAGCAACTACTGCAATCCAGTGAGTGTATGCTGGCCCCAGTGACAACTAACTAAAATAAAAATGTTCAGCATTTAAGAACAATCAAAAACTAAGTGCCTGAAATACTGCAATTATGCATTTGACTCAGAGCAACACAGTGAAGAGCAGGGTGGTTCTGCTGCACTGACATTTCCATAAACCTCCTCTTAGATGCCTTTGCAGGAGCAACCGAAGGTGCTGTTTTAAAAAACATTTTAAGCCTTTCAAATATATATGAAAACAAATTTGACTCTCTTATCCCCACATGCTCCCCACTCATTCCTGACTCTGATTACTCTTATTATTGTGAGACAATCTAAGTGACATTAACTGGCCTTCCCTGGTGGCTCAGTGGTAAAGAACCCACCTGCCAATGCAGGAGGTGCAGATTCGATCCCTGGGTTGGGAAGATCCCCTGGAGGAGGGCCTGGCAACCCACTCCAGGATTCTTGCCTGGAGAATCCCATGGACAGAGGAGCCTGGTGGCCTACAGTGCGTGGGGTCACAAGAGAGTCGGACGAGACTCAGCAAGTCCATGGCACAACTGCAAGTGCCATTAAGTGGGAATGAGTAAATTTCCTTTTCTTCTTTTTCTCTGAGTGACTGCAAGGTATTTGACTGAAAACACAGTACTCAATACTCAGAATCTTCTGGTATAAATTAAAGATATGCCTCCTTTGAAGGGAAAGCTGCCCATGGCTGATGGTATGACAAAGCTAGGACCACTCTGTGTCACTAGCATGATGCCCGGCGGTGCTGACAGCAAGGGTGGGAGTGAATATTTACAGCTAAGAAGTGATGAGCTTGGGGGTTCTCATTAACTTGCAGACTGACTTGCACATGTGAGAAATTGTCCCCTGGACACAGAGACCTCATTCTCTCTAAACCTACCCTGAATGTTCCTTGCTTCCCAACACCCCAAACCAATGACTTTTCCCCCTCCTTGCCTAGTCTGCATGGAGGCTCCTATGCCAGCAAATTTCTTTTGTTCTGTTTCTGTGTATTTTTGAGGGCCATTTTTTTTCATACCTTTGGAATCTGTTTTGAAAACCATTTTACAACAATTTTTCTCTTGTTTGGGTACCCAAATATTACTCTCCTCACTTTATAAACACTTTGAACATATTTCATCAAACTTCAACAATTTTAACAAATCCCACAAATTCCTTGCTTTTAAAAAAGCACATTCTACACTGTTTTATTTTGAACCAAATCTTGCTCTTTGAAGTATTGCTGCAGTGATTGGATTTTAAGACAGAATTGTTTCCTGGGTTACAAACTTTAATATCCATTTGCTTTTGCAAACAACATCTAAACCAAGTGGCTTTTATAAGATGTATGTCCATCAACTTGGAAAGCAGAGTTATTTTGTATTTATGCTGGCCAGAGTTATGTGTTCCTACACACAAAACAAGTGAGCAATTTATGACTTACGGTTAATTCATTGATACACAGAGCAGACACGGGAGCCCGGTGGCCTCGGAGCTGGGTTAGGAACGACAGCTTGTTCAGGTCCCAGATGATGCAGGTTCGGTCTCGGGACCCACTGACGATGATGTGATAGGCTAACGACGCGGTGGCACAGGTGACCGTATCAGTGTGGCCAAGTAAGGCCTAAAAGGGGAACAGATGAGACCTGGTCTCAGGTGGCTGTGCTCCTTACTGGACTCCAAACAGCTGGGTGCGCTGTGAACCGAGAGGCGTGCAGCTAGCGCGGAGCGCCTCGCGAAGCAGCACCTGGAAGGCCCTCATTCTTTTCTCGCCACTGTCCCTGCCTCCCCAACCAGGGGTAAGAGGGAAGTGTGGAGGACTTGGGAGACGCCACTCTCCATTAGTATCTTTCTTCTCTCCTGGCCTCAGCCCAGGATCTCAGAAAGAAGGGAGAGTCGCAACTGCAACCCAGCTGGGGTTTTCTCACACTTCCCCTCTCCACACGGAGATGTGTCGATCACAGTCCCCAAATTCAGAATTTAAATTCTGAATCTATTCTTTTCTGCTGTCGATTCCTCGAAGTCCATTCTACAGAACTACAATTGGATATGTTTTCTAAAAATGTAAGTGCGTGGTTGTAATACATGGTCCCAGGAAGATACAGTGAAAATGCAGCTCTGACATGTCTGCTGAGCACCTGTTAGGAGCTGGACACACCTGGGTGTCTCCTGCACCCGAGAGGGACCTGTTCTCAAACCAGAATAAACACATTTCTCTTTTGCTGGGATATGAAGAGAAACAGGATCAAGGGAAATTGTAGTGCACGAAAACAAACATTTTGAAGGAAAAGATTCAGATGACTGTTAGGAATTTCTGAGTATTTACTATTTATCAAATTTTGGTGATGCACACACCCTTACTATATACTTAGCAAACCCAGAAGGCTGTTTGAAGTGAGGAGTACTTGGCACTGAGGGGCTAACAGGCACGCTAGCTGGCTGCGAAGCCCATTTTCTACATTGAAAATATCGCAAGCAGGAGTGTTTGGACCAGCAAACTGCACTGAGAGCCTTGCGCCTGCTCATGTGGAGACTGTCTCACAAGGACTCACCTTTAGACCCAGCAACCACTGAAGGTTCTGGACAATAGAGATGGTCACTGGAGTAAGCAAGAGGGGCTCAATTCTTTCTATAGGTATTGAGAACAGCACTGTTTGCCTGAGGCTGGTTTTAAGATAGCTTTGGAATCACACAGAACTGAATTTATATCCTGGCTTTACCACAAGGTGTGACATGGGCCTGTGTATTAAGTTCCCTAAGCCGTGGTTTTTCCAGGTGTTAATTAGCTCGGGCTGATAATGATCTTGTAGAAAGGTAAGGATTGCAGTTTTACATTTTTTAAACTCCCAGCACAGTGCCCTGAACACGGCAGGTGTTCAGTAAATGTCAGATATTACTGTTACACTACTTTTAAAATGTGTTATCACAGAAAACACCTAGATGTAAACTCCATTAAAAAGAAACTTACAGTAAATTCACTTATAAATCAAATATTAAAAAGGTGATGGCTTCATGATAAAAGAATTCTTGTTTTGATTAAACATTTATGATAGAGTCACCTCATAACAAGTGATCAAAAATACTTGTTAATAACATCACCAATGGTTTTTCTGAATATATTTCATGAATTTGCCATGTTCTTAAGAATATTATAAATGAAGAAACAGAAAACCAAAAATCAACGACTTAATGGTATAGATGAATGCAAAGCATCCAGAAGTTGTTATGAATCAATTGCAAATATAACTGGTTTGCAAGAATTTAACCTACATATAACTCTGAGAAACATTGACATTACTTAAATATATTTTTAAAAAAACTGTATCACCTAAAGATATCTTGCTTCAGATTTTATAAAAGGACAGCTTGGATCATCTTCAGAAATAGTATCCTCTGATTTTTCATTTACTTTTTTTAAGATCCATTTCTAGCAAAAGAACATACATTTTTTTGGTCTTGTCCATTAATGGTATAAATTGCCTCGGAATTAAGGAAGTTACTCAGTTTCTCTAGAGCATGAGCGGGTGGGCTGGAATAGGTCCACCATCTCACTTTCTGTTACCTGTTTGAGAGTGAGAGTCTTAGCCTTTTCTTTCGAGGCACTCATCTCCCAAACACACACGACCGTGCTTGTTCCACCCGTGATGACCAGCTTGGGGTTGGGGCAGATCGCACAGAGAATCTGGCCCCACTCTGACAAACATTCATAAACAGTCACTGCCTGTAAAATAGAAGAGATGTGAGACACACATGCCATCAAGCACTACAAGCTTCTGAGACACGACGAGCATACCAAATGAAAGAGAACCTCTGTTTGGGTCCCTCCTGGGCCAATACCTGCTGGGCTGGTTCCCTAACGCTCTACTCTGAACTACACCCACAGCCTCCTAACGATAGATGCTATTGAAAATCATAATAAGAAGCACTTTGTTCATATTGGGGGTCTCCAGTTTCTCCAGTCAGGGAAAAAGATGTTTAGATTGTGCGATGCAAAATGACGTTCAGGTTGTGTGATGCTGTGTGAGATGCAGGGGGTGATCTGGTGAAAGGATGCATCCGCTGTAGTGGGCAGAATGTAAAAGGAACCCATGAGTGCTGCTGTTCATGACAATGTGACTAAACAAAACTGTGTTACAGACACAGACTGTGTCCCTCATGCATTCAGGAGAGGACTGTCAAGGGGCAAATACGACCCCAAAGCGTCACTTATGTATTGCCTCTCCAAGAGATGCTAATGGGACTCAAAATGGTAGCCGCAACTGCTTCTTAGGGGAAGGGCGGCAGGTTTTCTGCCACCGAAATGGTAAGTGGGACAGTGACTCAAAGGGAGGCTCGTCTGGTTGGCAGAAATATTGAATACCTAGTTGGCTAGGGCCCCCTGGAGGAGTTCTTAGAGTGGAAGGCAAACTGCTAGGTCCTGGTACACAACCTTCCAGGAGAGGCTTTTCTGCAGGAAACGGGACTCGTCCACTAGCTCCTCTATCCTGATCGGATGCAGTGAAGCTCTCCCTTCCTCTGGGCTGGGGAGGAGCAGCTGAGAAGCCCTTGGCTTGAGCTATCCCCACCCCCATGAGGCAGGATGACATATGAGAACAAGCAACAGTGCAAACCTTGTCTGACTCGTAGGTCCCCAGCCTGCAGCTGAGGTCTGCGTAGCCCCAAGCGAAAGTCTTGTTCCAGGTTGGCGGGATAAGAACCTTATTCTGTTCTACCGCAAGAATGCCTTTGTCTGTACACACGATTTGTCCCACAGGCTCTTTGAGTTCTACAAAAAATAAATCAACATGTTAGAACCAGTACAGGGAAAACTAACCTCCTTATCCCACAGAGGAGGGTAGAGAGTGTTAGTTGTGTCTGACTCTTGTGACCCCATGAACTATAGCCCACCAGGCTCCTCTGTTCCTGGGATTCTCCAGGCAAGAATACTGGAGTGGGAAGCCATTTCCTCCTTCAGGGGATCTTTCCAACCCAGGGACTGAACTGGCATCTCTTGCATCTCCTGCCTTGGTGGACAGATTCTTCACCACGAAGGCTACCTGGGAATCCCACAGGGGAGGGTAAAGGGATTTCAAATATTCATACAAATCAAGTATCTTGACACCCACATTAATACAAAATGACCTGAGAAGGAAGTAGGGCGTGGCTTTCGATGGAGTCTTCTGCAGACCAACTGGGCAGATACCGACCTTGACTGGTGTCTCTAGCCTGCCTGGCTATGGACACTTGCTTGGGTTTGGCTCCCAGCCACCAGGCCCACCTTTTGATCCCAAGGACTTCCAGAGTGTTCTGGGATGCTCCCCAGAACGCCACACAGACCTCCAAACAACCTAGGCCTTCAGCCCCTCCCAGCCCTAGACTTCCTGAAGGAAGGCCAAGAACCCCAGCTCTGACCCAGGACTCTGTTGACCACGCCAGTGCTCCAGAGCCATCTCTGGGCAGTGGCTGGAGCTGGCACAGGGCAGAGTCTGTGGAATGAGACAGGCGGCAGAGAGCTGGGCACCCATCCAGACTTTGATGCTCCAGTTTTTGGATTTAAGTGACAACTTTAAGACTCTGCAAAACAATTTTTTTTTTTTTAATTCAAAGGGGAAAAAAATCTACTTGGAAAAGTAATTTAAAATAACTTACAATAACAGTAGATGAAAGAAGCTTTTAAAGTTGGCATGTTAAAAATACAAGTCTTCTTACTGCTATTTCTAAATTGGCAGAACATGTGTAAATGAAGATGGCAGAAGTTTTTCTACAAGTTGAATTATAAGACTTGGTATACTAGTTTTCAGTACCCTAGCAGAGAGGAGAAACCTGTTGGGTTTCTTTCGGATGCAAAATCCAACAGGCAGAAAGAAGAGAAGAGAAAAGGAAAAGGAGACTCTGTATTTGATGGTTTTAGCACTTCCTACAAATGACACTGTTGCTGAGAAGCAAACTTGTTATTGCTTGACTAGGATTATTAAACAGTCCCACAGAATCATCCAGCAAAAGCCCATTCCCTGTCATTTTACCTTTTACAGGTGTTAGCGAAGGCCTCAGGTTGTCTAGATGATGAAAAAAGATCTTGTCACTGGCAGACCCTGGCGGGACGGAGGCCCCCGCATTGTCTCCATTGAGTCGACTCCTCACTCGCTTGGGTGGATGAGGTTTTTTAAATAACTGGTAAGAGAGAAGACAACACATTTTATAACGAAAGCTAACATTTATTAATCAACCCTTTTATTTGCCAGATATTTTGTTGCTATTTCACTTAAGCTTCACAACAGCCATTAGGTATCACATTGTCACATTTTATACTTGACGAAAGAGATTTAAAGAGGCTCAGAAGGTTGCCATCTGAGATCTCATACCTCAGTAAGTGGGGACAAGACTCTGATACTAAAGCTTGGGTTACCATCAAGCTCTATGCTACACTGATTTCATGATAATTTTTCAAAAGTAAATTAATCTCTTCAAATAACAGTCAGTTGAAAATTATTTTTCAGTGATGTTTAAAAATGAACCCATCCTTTACAGATCGATACCGTTCTGGGCAATGGAGAGCAGGCAGCCATTCTAACTGGGTTACATCTGGCGCCAACATGGGCTTTATGGATGTGACATCATTCCTATCTCATTTAGGTGCTACTAATTTGCTTAATATGAATATGGCTGCCTTCTGTTTACTTTGTGATGATGTAAAAGAAAAAAAGATCTTTGTCATTTCCATTTACTATTTCTAAGGGATTGAAAAGTATTAATGTACATTTAAGATGACTGTTTTTCAAATACTGTATGGTTTCTAAATAGGCAGAGTCATTTCTGTCGGAAAACTGATATCTGAGGAAGATATTTGGAAAATCTTAAGATGAAATGAGATTTAGGATGACTACAACACCATCACAGTCTATTTATTTGACATTTTGGGTTTCCAGGAGAAAAAATATGTTTATAAAGATACACATCTGAGGCGCCCAAAGCTTTAAAGATGTAATTCCCATTTTGTCTACATACATGGCATAGGATCAGGGTTCCGTTATTTTTTATAAATGTCTTCAGAGACAAGACTCAGAAGCTGTATTAAAATACCCACATACTTTCAAATATGCTCATGAATGAACCTTTACTGAAGACCTTTATGAAGTACCTGAGGATAGAGCAGGCCAGGCAAGCATATATATAAGGATAAATTAACATGACGACGACGACAAAGCTTAGCTATTTTGAGGGGTGGTTACACTTGGAAGTACTCTCCATTAGTTCCTGGAATGTCCTAGAAATATGTTAGCATCCAAACCCTATCTCCCAGACTATCTTCCTCTTAAACTCAAAAGTGGGGCAAAAATCCTGCAACAGGGCATGTGTGTTTAGAATATCTGTTTCCCAGAAGGTTATGAAAAATGGTTCCTGCACATGTAACCCTCAAAGAAGGGAAAGGCTTAACTAAGGTTCTTCTGCTGTGATTACAGCTCATCAACAAATGTTCCACTTTGGAAGTAAGCCTGACTCCTGCACTGGGGGATCAGATTGCACTGTGAGCGGCGGAGTCACAGGCGGTGACTTTTCCATATCCCGGCTTTTCCATAAACAAAGACTTATCATTGTTCTGTGTTCCCAGCTGTCAATTGTGGAAACCTCGAAGTCGGTTAACCTACAGAAAGGGAGTCCAGGAGAGATGTCTGAAGAGAGAAGGACAGCCAGGGTCAAAATGCAGAGGCCAGGGCACTTGGGGGAAAGGCGGTGGTCTCAACAGCCAGCAACGCGAGGCTTCTGCACCGTGTTGTGGCTTCTTCTGGCACACCCTGCTCTCGTCGTGGGCCCAGAGCAATGGCGATGAAGGATGGGATGAGTTCCCTTAGTGACTCAAAAGGAGGCTCTTCTGGTTTGCAGAAACACTGAATACCTGGTTGGCTAGGGCTTCCTGGAGGAATTCTTTGAGTGCAAGGCAAAGTGCTAGCCTCTGGTACACAACCTTCCAAGAGAGGCTTTTCCATAGGAAACGTGACTTGCCCAGTAGCTCCGCTATCCTGATCGGATGTGGTGAAGCTCTCCCTTCCTCTGGGTTGTGCAGGAGCAGTTGAGAAGCCAGTTTCCTGCTGAATCGTGTGTGGGGACAGGAAAGCATGCCCTGCCACTAGTCTGTGAAGGAAAATCCTCTTTGACTAACACAATTTCTATTTACCTGGACTGTAAGAGGAAGGAGAATGTAATAATCTAGGGACCCACTGCAACTACTGGGCAATATTCATGGTTCTTAATTAAAAACTTGGTCCAAAGTAAATTACTATATGGTCATCTACCATCCATAGATATATTGTTCAGTCGCTAAGCTATGTGTGGACTCTTCCATGGACTAGGCCCGTGGGATTCTCCAGGCAAGAATATTGGCGGGGCTGCCATTTTCTTCTCCAGGGGATCTTCCCGACCCAGGGATGGAAGCCGCGTCTCCTGCATTGGCAGGCAGATTCTCTACCACTGAGCCACCAGGGAAGCCCACAGACATTAGACAGAGCTTGAAAAATGTAAGAGAAAGTATCGACGATAAGGGAAAAACAGCCATACCTGTTTAGGGATCTGCCCAAAGTTATTAATGAACCCTATGGTGGCTGTCTCCTTGAGGGGGTCATTTATGTTGTAGATATCCACTTGACCCTCATAGAAAAGGTGATGGAAGACATTTACAGCTTCTACCGCGGCAGGACCTTGCTGCTTATAGCCGAAGATTAAGTCGATCCACTCATGCAGATGGGCACTCACGTAGTCACATTCCAGAGCCTGCAATTTCAAAACACAGGTTCAGTCACTGGCTGACTTGTTATTACTAACGTGGAAAGTAAAAGAAGTGACCACTGGCCAACTGGAACTAAAATAACTAAAAACCATACAAATCACATTAGTAACTTGAACACACGGGGAACACATCGCTCAAGGTCCTCTCTCTTTTGTGGTCAGTAAGCCAGTGAAGCCTCAGTTCCACCGCAAAGCACGCTCCCATTACCTCACGGTGCACCCGGATGAATTCTCGTGGGTCTCCTTTTGCCCAGGGTGGAAGGATAACGTCTCCAAGCTTGGTGCCGTTTTGTTTACAGCCTGTGAAATTAGACACATTAACAAGAAAATAAAAGAGTGAGATAAATAGTAACATCCTATTAAAGTAACAGAGAAATAGTGGGTTAGATTCATTACCAGAACTATACAATGTTACCACCAGAAGGGACCCTCAGAGATCATCTACTCTGGTATTTCCCCAAAATTCCTCCTTAGAGAGATTTATTGAGCATTCGCAAAACTGTGGGGCTCCCACAGTCAAAGGGCTTCAGGAAATGCTGAACTATGCAAGGTTAAACATGTTTCTTTTCTATAAGGCTCCTCAGAGGTACTGCTCTTCTCTAGGAAGGGTATTGGATACAACATTTCTGCCATTTAATTGACCACAGGACTCCTTCATGAAGCATTTTATGGGGTTACTGTTTTGAGTTTGGAAGAAACTGCCTAAACCAATACAAGCTCCTTAAGACTGCTCATCTTCAAGACCATTAACAATTTCTCTGAAGCATTCATGTAGGCTCTTCCAGAATGCTTAAAGCTTGGTGAGTCAACAGCAGTGGCCAAGCACTGAATCTCTTTTCTGGATGGTTTTACAACATTCTGCATTCACATGGAAAAGGTTGCTGAAAGAATACCTAACTCCTCAAGCCAATTTCAGTCTGGATTCTATCTTGGCCTAAGAGGACATAAAAGTATGAGTCATCCAGAAATATTTGCAATACATGTGGTTTCTCATATTTCTGATTCTTAAATTCTTGAGAAAACTCGGTAGAACCCACATGTATTTTGCTGCATTAAAAAATAAAAGTAAAATCTGAAACAATGTGACTTTTTTGGGACTGTTGTATCTTTTAACAGAAAAAAACACTTGTAAAGACTATAGGACCACCTGGCAGGAAAAGAAATCAAGTTATAGTAATTCATAACCATGCCATATTTATTCCACATAAACTGTTATTTTAAGTCACAGCCAGATAATCCCTAAAATAGTAAAGGTTGCATTTACTATGAGATCTATTGACAACGAAACACATTAAATGGGACTGGCATCTGAGGAAGTGGGTTCTGTTTCTTCTTTCAAAAAGTTAACTGAGCTTACAGAGCTTTCCTAGGCACAAATCGGATAATCATGGTAAACAATGACTCTGTAAATGATGATGTGGACTCCCTAGTTTCATGCAGTTGGTTAAACAGCTGCATTATAAATTTTCATAGAGAACTGTTCAAATTTCAGGACACAAAAGGTAGGTTCCAAGTAAGGGCCAGTAAAAAAACCTTTCCTTTCATCACTGAGACTTGATGGCTTCTTTACAATGTGATACAAGTAAGAGATTAAAAATCCATTTTATTGTTTAAAGGAATGTTTTGATTTAGTTGGAAAAATTTTCATGTAACTTAAGAAAAAAAAAATAAAACAATCAAGTTATTACAGCCTCTCTCCCCTCTTTCACACCCTTTCCCCACCCTCTCTGAAATGTCCTGTAGGCCTAATAAGAGTAAGAAGTAAGAAATAACTTTTTTGATAATAAGAAGTAATAATCCCCTAACTACCTGATAGAATAGTAGACAGAATCTACTTTCCCCAATTTTGCTCATAATCCCTAAATACTGTGTGATATAATGTTATTTTATCAGCACTGTCTGCAATTTTAAAATGTCGTTTAAAGGGGACAGTCTGTTGAAAACTCTTGTTCTAATTCTGCTACTCTGCAGTTTCCCTCCATGTTTATCCAAGGGTAAAAGGATAAGACCAGGAAAAGAACCTATGTGCTCCAGAGCCAGGGAAAAAACCCCAAGTGTTCTTTCTTTTGTATTATTAGCTCTCTCTTCTGGATGGAGAGACAAACGGTTTTGTTTGACTTCCTTTATACTGAGGTAAAGTTCACATAACATAAAGTTAACGATTTTAAAGTGAATAATTCCGTGGCATTTCATATGTTTGCAGTATTGTGCAACTATATCTAGTACTAAAACATTTTGACCACCCCAGAAAGAAATCTTAAATGTAAACAGTTGCTCCCCATTCCTCCCCCTCTGCCCCCGCCCCGATCCCCTGCCTCAGGCCCTGGAAATCACCAATCTGTGTCCTGTCGATCTGTATGTACCTGTTCTGGGCATTCCGTATAACTGGAGTCATTACGTGACTTTCTGCATCTAGGTTCTTTTTGGTGTAATGTTTTTGAGGTTTGTCTATGTTTGTGCGTTTACCATTACCCTGTATCTTATAATGCCTGAGTGATACTCCACTATATGCATATTCCACAGTTTGTTTATCCATTGATATATATGTGGGCTGTTTCTACCATCTGGCTATTGTCAATAAAGCTGTGATGAATGTGCTTGTACAGGTCTCTAAGTCTTTTTTCAGTTCCTCTGGACAGTTCTTGCATGGAATTGCTTGGTCATATGGCAATTCAATGTTTCACTTTTTGAGGAACTACCAAAGTGCTTCCCACAGTGCTGAACCACTGTAACATCCACACCAGCAACACATGACTGTTCTACTTTCTCCACATCTTCCTCAGCTCTTGTCATTTTCTGTTTGTGTGTCTTGCTTTTTCCATTATAGTCATCCTAGTGACTGCAAAGTATTACCTAATTGTGCTTTTGATTTGCATTTACCTAATGAATAATGATGTTGAGCATCTTTTCATATGCTTATTGGCCACTTGTATAACTTCTTTGGAGAAATGTCTATTCAGGTCCTTTGCCGCTTTAATTGGGTCACTTATCTTATTGCTGTTGAGTTGTACAAGTTCTTTATATTCTGAATACTAGATCCTTACAAGATATATATCATTTGAAAATATTTTCTAGCATTCTGTATGTCTTCTTTTCACTTTCTTCATAATGCCCTTGTATGCAGAAGTTTTTAAATTCTGATAAAGTTCAATACCCCTTTTTTTGTTGCTTTTGCTTATGTTTATCTAAATCCAAGATTATGAGGATTTATCCCTAAGTTTTAAGAGTCTTACAGCTTTAGCTCTTACTTGCAAATAGTGTTGTTTTTAAAGTGTGTGATTTCAAGGAGGGAAGGGGATTTGTTATGAAGGTGAGCGTCACAATTATACACGACCTTTCTTTCATTTACTTATTTAAAAGTGGATGATTTGGTTGGGTCTGTAAGTAGTCTGGTTAGAACATTCCTGCAACATAGATATTATAACAGACTGAGTATTTCTGGAATATGTTTTTGCACTTTTTCATATTTGTCTCTTTGAAAGTGGTATTCCTAGGGAAGACAGTAGCATTCTCCAAAGGTGAATTATAAGTAAACCTAATAAAACCCTAATGTGCATTCATATGCAAATGCTGGGTTCACATTTGTTGTTTTTTTCCTATTTACCATCTACTCTTCCTTTAAGGAACTGCCATTCCTCCAAACTCTAAGTGCTAGAACTTGGTGTCTTTAGCTGCTCTAGGTTGAGTTCCAGGTCCAATCAGAGATATCAGTACTAAGACAATTTTAGGACTTTTGCTGGGGCTACTGAGAGAGTCTTATTATCTTTCCTATTTCATCTGGAGCTACAATTTCACAAGGTTTGAGCTGCTGAACGGATTAAATAAATAAAAATTATAATACTCAATAAAATCAAATCACTCAAATATATTAGATGTGACAGTGTTGGAGAAGACTCTTGAGAGTCCCTTGGACTACAAGGAGATCCAACCAGTCCATCCTAAAGGAAATCAGTCCTGAGTGTTCATTGGAAGGACCGATGTTGAAGCTGAAACTCCAATACTTGGCCACCTGATGTGAAGAGCTGACTTATTTGAAAAGACCCTGATACTGGGAAAGATTGAAGGTGGGAGGAGAAGGGGATGACAGATGAATGAGATGGTTGGATGGCATCACCAACTCAATGGATATGGGTATGGGTAAACTCCAGGAGCTGGTGATAGATAGGGAGGCCTGGCATGTTGCAGTCCATGGAGTTGCAAAGAGTTGAACACGACTGAACTGAACTGATTCCCTGAACTACCTAATAAGTTTTATGAGATAGTATAGTAATGGTTTATATGTGGAAGTCTTAATATGATACAGGGCATGAAAACAATATGAAAACAGAACAATACCTGGCATGAATACTCTAAGTAAAACAATGAAATTTTGATATGTTGTAAAAATAAATATTCAAAACACAGATCAGCAAGCTGTGTTCCAAGAAACTATAGCCAAAGTCAAATCTACTTCCTGTAGCTGCTGGATAATACAAAGAGAGCGAAGTACCAAGGAAATTTCTCTCCTTTTTAGAAATGTTGATTTGGTTCTGTTTTTTTAGTACCCTAATGAGATGAAAAAAGGGGTTTACTTAGAGTTATTCAAAAATTCTAATTTTAAAACTTATCAGCATGTAAGCTGAGACAATACGGAAAGATTTAAACTATATGTGAAAAATGTGGATATGCCACTCTTGGCTGTTAGCTTCAATCACATTAATTTTCAAATAAAATTTTACCTCACTTTCATTTTCAATGAAATAATGATATTCTGACCATTAGATGTAATCTGTTAATTTTTTCATTTTCCCAAGACTCTGGATTGAAACAGTTATTTGGGGGCACAAATCTATTTTTCTTTGTTATATTTACTCTCATATACCCAATAACCCAGTTGAATTTAACAGGAGCTATAACCATGAGGAAATAGTAACTGAGAAGGACCCGCAGGGCCTTTCCAAGAACAACCTGTCCACCCCAGCCCCGTGCATTCCCCCTCCTTTGTCTGTAGAAAAGCCTTAGTCTCCCAGGCCTCCCCACAGTTCCAAAGAGCAAATGTAATCAGAGAAGAGAGAAGCTGCAGAAACAAAGGAAAACAGCCCAGCAGCACAAAATCACAGTTTAGCCCAAAATAAAGTCAAGGACTTTTAGTTTCTCCTCAAGGGCTATAAGCCTGAGCCATATCCTTGAGTTGTTTTGCAGATATTAAAACCCCCACCAGGTGGAGGAAGTTACCTGCATGCTGACCGCAAGCTCATAGACCCCAGACCAGTTGGAACCAGAAGTTGATGACCAAAATTCCTGAAATACCACTTTGTTACCACATCATCAACCAATCGCAGAACTGAGCACAAGCTGATCACAAAGCCTGTGACCCTCTCCCTTACACGGACTCTTTAAAACTCTCCTCCAAAAGCTGTCACTGGGGGTGGTTCAAGCCTTTTGAGCATGAGCTGCCCATTCTCCTTGCTTGGCCCGGCAATAAACACTGTTCCATCCCTTCACCACAACCCAGTATCAACAGACTGATTGGGTTTGCTATGTGTCAGGTGGGTGGACCCAAGGTTGGTCTGGTAACAAAAGCTTTCCTTGTCAGTGTCTGCTACAGACTTCTCAGAAAAGTGACATTTCTGCTGGTCTTTTCCTGGATACCGTTCCTAAGACAGTGCCATGGTGCTACATACCAAGGTCAAAGTTGTTGGAATTGAACAGGAACTCAGGTAAGTAAAAAAATTCCGGGATGAGTTCCTTTACATCCGCCATGTTGTGCTTCGACGCTGAGTACCAGGCCTCACGCACACTGTGAAACATCCGGTCAGCCAGGTCAAAGTGGCCTCCCTGTGGGCAGAATGAGAAGGCACCTTTGTGAGAGAACTGCTCCCACCTCAGCATCCACGCTCAAGGGCTTGGAAACCCCAAAGAAATACATTTGCTGAAAATGCAGTTTCCCATTCTCCTATGCCAAATACACAAAATTTTAAATAATGACAAAAAAGAAGAAGAATTCTTTTCGGGGTTCTCCTTACAAAGGGTCTCTTGCTTTGTATCAAAGTGATATCCAAGTACTACAATTTTAAAAGATTAGTTTTTAGAGAGAGGGCAAGACTATAAAGAAATAGTTCTTCCACTGTTTGATAATGCTCTCCTAAAAAAAAAAAAAAAGGATTCTTACTTACAAAGCAGAACTAGAGATGCAGACATAGAGAACACATGTATGGACACCAAGGGGGGAAAAGAGGGGATGAATTGGGAGACTGGAATTGACATATACACAGGATTTACACTATGTATAGGGCTTCCCTGGTGGCTCAGATAGTAAAGAATCTGCCCACAATGCGGGAGACCCACGCTGGATCCCTGGGTCAGGAAGATCCCCTGGAGAAGGGAATGGCAACCCACTCCAGTACTCTTGCCTGGAGAAGTCCATGCACAGAGGAGCCTAGCGGGCTACAGTCCATGGGTTGCAAAGAGTCAGGAACGACTGAGGGACTAACACAGACTATGTATAAAATAGGTAACCAATGAGAACCTACTGGATAGCACAGGGAACTCTACTTAACGGACTGTGGTGACCTGAATGGCAAGGGAGTCCCAAAAGGGAGGGATGTATGGCTGACTTATTTTGTTATACAGTAGGAACTAACAACATTGTAAAGCAAGTACATTTCAATAAAAATTAATTTTAAAAAAAACTAAAAAAAAAAAAATTAAAAAAGGCTGCTATTATCATATAGCCATTTACAGTTGAAAATATTCAGGTTATATATGTATTTGACTAATTTTATAAAATAACATGACATTGTTATTCTTATACCCATGAGAATTAAGAGGAGAACTAGGAAGGTGATCAAAAAGTTATAAACTGATAAACTCAAATATAAAAGGAATTTCTTTTGCTTACACGGCCTCACAGATACACCACTGCCTTCCCTCAAGCAAACTCCCTATGCTGTGTCTGAGTGAACACAGTGTGTTTGTCTTTACAATGAAGTTCACTGTGTGAAAATGCCCAAGTCCGTACAATGGCCACCAAGGCCTACCACCCTCTGGCCCCTGCTAGCTCTCTGACCTCATCCCCTGTCGCTTTCCCCTGCAGTCACTCTGCTCTAGATACTGGCTGCCTTGCTGTTCCTCAAATATCTCAGGCACAGGTCTGACTTAGGGCCCCTTATGGGCTGTTCTCCCAGCCTGGAGCATACTTTCTCCAGATATCCACACCAGTAACTCCCTCACTTCTTTCCAGCTCTGGTTCAGACGTCTCCTCTCCAAGGAGACCTACAGTGACCAGTCTTTCTAAAAATGGCATCATGTCCTTCCCCACCTCACATTCCTGTACTTCCTATCCCCTTTCTCTGACCTCTATTTTTCACAGAGCACTTATCATATTCTAAAATATTTTACTAGATAATTATTTACTATGTTTGTCTGTCTCTCTCAACCAAAAGATATAAATTCCATCAGGCAGGACTATTGTCTTTATTCTCTGATGTCCTCTAAGCACCTAGGATAGTGCCTGGCATCCGGTAAGTATTCAATAAATATTTGCTGAATAAATGAAAGAGAATTTGGAGAAAAGCAATTATAATAGGGAAAATAGCAAATGAGCTAGACAGACTTTTTAAAATGTCTGATGAATCAGTTAAGGCTGAATTCCATATATGTGGCTGGAAAGCAAATGCTACTTGCTTATTTGACTAAAGGACCTTGGCACTTGTTTAGTGTAAACAAATCCTAGCTTATTTATCAATTTTGGTCCAGTGAAATTCCACTATCATTATGTTTTGACTACTTTTGTGACTAAAACTTCACAGGGCTTCATGTCAGGAGATAAACAACATTAAAGAAAATAGCAAAAACGATCTTAAATAGAAGGCGTGAACAACATGCAAAAATTCTAAACTTAAGAGTTTTACCTGTAGCCTTAGGAATATCTGTGTGAAGGGCTCCATTCTGACAAGGTATGAAGCCACAATCATGGCTGACGAATAGTGGGTCCCATAGTGGTAGGCTGGAGTTTCTCCTGGCCAAGAAAATAAAAGCACAATTGAAAAGGATGAATTGGGTATTGGGACTGGTATATATATACTATTGATACTATGCACAAAATAGAAAACTAATGAGAATCTACTGTATAGCACAGGGCACCCTACTCAGTGCTCCACAGTGACCCAAATGGAAGGAAATCCAAAAAAAGAGGACATATGTTTACGTATAGCTGGAAGACTTTGCTGTACAGCGGAAATTATCAACACAGTAAAGCAACTATACTCCAATAAAAGTTTAAAAAACAAAAAAAATGAGAATAAAAAAGAAAACAAAAGAGTAACATGAAAATAAAATTAGTGTTAATCAACAGACTTTGAAATGTTAATGTATGTGATAACTGCGACATGAAGTTTAGTCAGTTCTGGCACTTGTAGAACAAAAACTTTTATGATGACGCTGAATCTGGCAACTATCCATTTTAGTCTAATTCTGTGACTTTCCCCCAAATTGAGCACATCCAGCAATGCATGTTTTGAGGCTAACTGTAATAGATAAGCCTTTATAGCAAGCCACCTTCAACTAAAGCAGGATAGTATACTAATTCTTTAGTAGGTTCTGGCTTTGCAATAGTATACATTTCTCTGAATTGATGTTCTATGGGTATCATGCAATTTCTGTTACATATTCTCCTTGGCAGGGGGAAAAAAAAAGATTTCACACAGGGAATATTGTTAGGCTTAATTTTTTTCCTCCTTTATTTTGCCTATTTGAAGGGGTGAACATTAAACAATAAATCATGAGTATGTAAATTGCGGTATTTTAGAAGGGACTCAATTAGTATTTTTTTAATGCAAAAAGGTTGTAAAAAGTGCTCAATAAAATTAAAAGAACATATAATGGAAAACAATCTGAAAAAGAAAAAAAAGTATATTCATATACACATACACATACAAACTGAATCACTTTTTGTATACCTGAAACACTAAATTAACTATACTTCAATAAAAAATATTAAAAGAGTCAATAAAGGAAAGCATAGTTCCTGGCCTAAGCATGATTAGAATAAAGGATATTATGATGGGAAATTTCTACCCCAGACAAAACAGAAAGACTTAGTTTTCTGCCAATACTTTACAAGCTACCTAAAAAAAGCCTTCCAAGCATGGCTGTCAGTTGGCATGCAAAACCTGATTTTTCTCCTTTGATGGTTGAGTATATGCTTGCATATGTAACAGATGCAGACGTAATCATATACAAACAACTTGGGTAAAGATGGAAGGGTGTCAGACCACTAAATAATGGCTTACTTTTGAAACCTGGGTACCAAGTCCTGTGACAGGGAAAGTTACTTACCATTAGGATCTTCCCAGTCTTTATATCGCTTCTTATACTGAGCTAATCGTTCATCTGTCTGTGCTCCCATTGGCTTGGCCAGGTTTCTAAATGTCTTGGGATTAGTAAGATCAACCTCCTAAAATACAAAATGAAACCCGATTCCAAAATTACTAAACTCCCTCTATTTTCACCACCATAGACAGAATGGCTATAGCCACGATGCTTTGTCAATGGGCTAGTATCGATGGGGTCACACCAGCAGAGCTGGACTCCAAGATACCGCCTTGCACCTGTTGGCTATCCATATTTCTCAGAGGCACACGGCAGTTTAACTGATTCAGTATGAAGATGTCTGTTTTGGAATTTTATTTTTGCACAGGAGAAGGCACTTGGAACTCAGGTTTGGAGATGAGGAATAAGAGGGAAAATCCTTCCCAGTCTTGCAGGAGACTGTGGACACAAAAGCTACAATTTGTCTTTACCCTCCGTCACCCGCCAAACCGGAGGATCGAATCTTCCTTCTACTCTCTCCCCCTCCTCCCATCTTTCACTCCAACTTCACTTCTGAGCATTTTCTTCCTAGAGGTAAAAGCGAAGTGAAATAAACTAGAGCACTCACTAACATGGTCACCTCCAAAAGACAACATCATACCAGGCCGTGATTCCCAAATGAGGTGGATTCCTCCGGTCTACCAGAGATCATTTTAAAAGCTCATCCTTAGGTGACTTAATTGATATACTTAAAAGGAAACCAACATTTACCTCCTAAGTGTATTAAAAGCAGACATTTGAACTATGTACCCACGGGACACCTAATTTGTGTTCTTTTTATTTAAAACTCAACATTCAAAATACTATGATCATGGCATCCGGTCCCATCACTTCAAGGCACAGATGGGAAACAAGTGAACACAGTGACATTTTATTTTCTTGGGCTCCAAAATCACTGCGGATGGTGACTGTAGGCCATGAAATTAAAAGACACTTACTTCTTGGAAGGAATGTTATGATAAAACTAGATAGCATATGAAAAAGCAAAGACATCACTTTGCTGACAAAGGTTTGTCTAGTCAAAGTTATATTTTTTTTCCAGTGTTCATGTACAGATATGAGAGATGGACCATAAAGAAGGCTGCATGCTAAGTCACTTCAGTTGTGTCCGACTGTTTGTGATCCAATGGACCTTAGAAAGCATCACTACGAACAAAGCAAGTGCAGGTGATGGAATTCCAGTTCAGCCATGTCAAATCCTGAAAGATGATGCTGTGAAAGTGCTGCACTCAATATGCCAGCAAATTTGGAAAATTCAGCAGTGGCCACAGGACTGGAAAAGGTCAGTTTTCATTCCAATCCAAAAGAAAGGCAATGCCAAAGAGTGCTCAAACTACTGCACAATTGCACTCATCTCACATGCTAGTAAAGTAATGCTCAAAATTCTCCAAGCCAGGCTTCAGCAATACGTGAACCATGAACTTCCAGATGTTCAAGCTGGTTTTAGAAAAGGCAGAGGAACGAGAGATCAAATTGCCAACATCCGCTGGATCATGGAAAAAGCAAGAGAGTTTCAGAAAAACACCTATTTCTGCTTTATTGACTATGCCAAAGCCTTTGACTGTGTGGATCACAATCAACTGTGGAAAATTCTGAAAGAGATGGGAATACCAGACTACCTGCCCTGCCTCTTAAGAAACCTATATGCAGGTCAGGAAGCAACAGTTAGAATTGGACATGGAACAACAGACTGGTTCCAAATAGGAAAAGGAGTATGTCAAGGCTGTATCTTGTCACCCTGCTCATTTAACACCTATGCAGAGTACATCATGAGAAACGCTGGGCTGGAAGAAACACAAGCTGGAATCAAGAATGCTGGGAGAAATATCAATAACCTCAGATATGCAGATGACACCACCCTTATGGCAGAAAGTAAAGAGGAACTAAAAACCTCTTGATGAACGTGAAAGTAGAGAGTGAAAAAGTTGGCTTAAAGCTCAACATGCAGAAAACTAAGATCATGGCATCTGGTCCCATCACTTCATGGCAAATAGATGGGGAAACAGTGGAAGCAGAGTCAGATTTATTTTTTTGGGCTCCAAAATCACTGCAGATGGTGACTGCAGCCATGAAATTAAAAGACGCTTACTCCTTGGAAGAAAAGTTATGACCAACCTAGACAGCATATTGAAAAGCAGAGACACTACTTTGCCAACAAAGGTCCATCTAGTCAAGGCCATGGTTTTTCCTGTGGTCATATATGGATGTGAGAGTTGGACTGTGAAGAAGGCTGAGCGCCGGAGAATTGATGCTTTTGAACTGTGGTGTTGGAGAAGACTCTTGAGAGTCCCTTGGACTGCAAGGAGATCCAACCAGTCCATTCTGAAGGAGATCAGCCCTGGGATTTCTTTGGAAGGAATGATGCTAAAGCTGAAACTCCAGTACTTTGGCCACCTCATGCGAAGAGTTGACTCACTGGAAAAGACTGATGCTGGGAGGGATTGGGGGCAGGAGGATAAGGGGGCGATAGAGGGTGAGATGGCTGGATGGCATCTCTGACTCGATGGATGCGAGTCTGGGTGAACTCCGAGAGTTGGTGATGGACAGGGAGGCCTGGTGTGCTGCGATTCATGGGGTTGCAAAGAGTCGGACACAACTGAGTGACTGAACTGAACTGAACTGGACTATAGCCCACCGGGCTCCTCTGTCCACGGGATTCTCCATGCAAGAATACTGGAGTGGGTTGCCATTTCCCTCTTCAATAAAGAAGGCTGAGTGCCAATGAACTGATGCCTTCAAATTGCGGTGCTGGAGAAGACTCCTGAGAATCCCTTGAATATCAAGGAGATCAAGCCAGTCAATCCTAAGGGAAATCAACCCTAAATATTCGTTGGAAGGACTGATACTGAAGCTGAAGCTTCAATACTCTAGCCACCTGATACAAAGAGCCAACTCACTGGAGAAGATACTGATGCTAGGAAAGACTGAAGGTAAAAGGAGAAGGGAACGGCAGAGGATGAGATAGTTAGCATCACTGACTCAATGGATGTGAGTTGGAGCAAACTCTGGGAGATGGTAAAGGACAGGGAAGGCTGGCGTGCTGCAGTCCATGAGGCCACAAAGAATTAGAGATGACTCAGCGACTGAACAACAACATGGCCCCCCAATTTTGCCAACTTGTATTTTAAAAGTCTTGGACAGGAGAATCTGATCCACACTTACAAAAATAAGTCAAGTTAGTATTTGTCCTCTGAAATTCTATATGCAAAACACCTCATTTGTAGTTTGATTATTTCAACGAAGATGAGTAAAGCATATATAAGTACCAGGCCCTGCTCTGAAGATTGGGCCCTAAGAGGTACCTAAGTTGGTCTTTGAGTTCAACATCCTCACAGCTGAGTAAGGTCAGACAAAAACCATGCTTACAACATGTAAAAGAAGGCAGCATAATACAGCTTCAAGGTGGTGTGGGAAGAGAGGAAAAAGAAGAGAGAAAGGACAGAAGGTCCCCTGGAGGTGTGAGTGAGTATGTCCTGCTGGATGAAATACAGCTAGCCAGAGGAACCTGGCAGCAGGAGGTAAGGTGGGTATGGCCGTGGGAAGTCCAGGCGGGGAGGGCAGCACGTGCAGAGTTGCTGAAAGAGAACGGGGTGGTCCAGACGGCAGTCCTGGGAGTGCAGGAGGGGTACCTAAGGAGCAGCTGCTCTGCAAAGGGTACTATCCTGACATTTTAAAATTTTCTTCAGGGGCTGCCCTGCTGGCTCAGTGGTAAAGAATCTGCCGGCCAGTGCAGGAGACATGGATTCAATCTCTGCTCCGGGAAGATTCCACATGCCTTGGTGGAACTAAGGCTGTGCATCACAACTACTGAAGCCTGTGCGCGCTAGAGCCCTTGCTTCGTGACAAGAGAAGCCATGGCAATGAGAAGCCCGCACACTGCAACTAGAGTAGCCCCTGCTTGCCACAACTGGAGAAAATGCTGTGCAGCAATGAAGACGGAACTCAGCCAAAAATCAATCAATAAATGAAATTATCTCCAAATTGTAATGAAGATTCATGCAATACGTTGTTAAACAGAGAGATGACTCAATTAGATTTATTTCTGAAACTGGCTGCAGTGTAGAAGACAGTGACCACCTCCAGTGGATCCAAATTTATTGGCACTTTAGGAAACTGAATGGATTACCATGAATCCAAGAAGCTGGCTAAGCATCCAAACTTTGTCCAAGCCTAAGCTAAAGCTCATCTCATCTTCTCGGGAATAAGCGCCTGTTGAGAACTGAAAACTATAATGCATATAAATCACTTAAGCCACTGCAGCATCATTTAATTACTTTTGACAATGTGTTCCAATTTCACAGAAATGACATGACATTTACCTCCGAGTCATAATCCGCAAGGATCCAGGGGAAGACAGGATACTGCATGAGGTCATTATATGATCTTCCAGCCAAAGTGTTCAAGTGCATCAGATACTGAAAGTTGCTGATTTCACCTCTCTTGGGAAAGATAAAGATTCACTTTAAAGCGATCAATTATTTCCACTATGTTTGCTTTTAAAAATTTATATGCAAAATGAGGCAAAGGATAGTTTCTCACAGATTTCAGAATAACAAAACACTTTTTTTCCTAAAAAGAACAAAAAACTTTTTTGTCTATGGTATACATTTTATAAATTATTAAAGTGCTTTTAACTGAATGACTTATACCTTCTGACTACAAATTATGAAGGATGCTTACATTTTCATTGAACTTACCTCCCATCTCTGAGTCACAGACTTCTCTCCAACCAGAGTGCTAAGCAACCCAGATCTACAAATGATAAATAATTAAATGAACTGCAGGCAACATACTGTTTTAGCAACATATTAATAATTTTAAATCAAAGTAATTACAAAGCTGAAAATTTTAAGTCAATGGATCCATGAGTTTTTCAAACTATGGAGGACAACCTACTGGTGGGTCATGAAATCGGTTCAGTGGATTGTGGTCAGCATTTTGAAATATGAAATAACAGAACTGAATTGAAGAAAATAGAGAACAGAATATTGGAAGGCAGTACACATAGCAAGGGAAAGTATTTTCAGAATTTTAACTAAGTTTGTGTTACTTGGAATGCAACGTAGTGTATATCTTTTACTGTGGATCATAGCAAATGAATTTAAAACAAACACTGATCTAGTTCAACTTTCAACCTTTTACAATAATTCCTATGTAAACTGATTTATTGTTTATTTTTCCCAATAAACTGTGGAAAACTCTGAAAGAGAAGGGAATACCACACCACCTGACCTGCCTCTTGAGGTCAGGAAGCAAGTTAGAACTGGTCATGGAATAACAGACTGGTTCCAAATAGGAAAAGGAGTACGTCAAGGCTGTATATTGTCACCCTGCTTATTTAACTTCTATGCAGAGTACATCACGTGAAACACTGGGCTGGAGGAAGCACAAGCTGGAATCAAGATTGCCGCGAGAAATATCAATAACCTCAGATATACAGATGACACCACCCTTATGGCAGAAAGTGAAGAGGAACTCAAAAGCCTCTTGGTGAAAGTGAAAGAGGAGAGTGAAACACTTGGCTTAAAGCTCAACATTCAGAAAACGAAGATCATGGCATCTTGGTCCCATCACTTCATGGCAAATAGATGGGGAAACAGTGGAAACAGTGGCAGACTATTTTTTTGGGCTCCAAAATCACTGCAGATGGTGACTGCAGCCATGAAATTAAAAGACGCTTACTCCTTGGAAGGAAAGTTATGACCAACCTAGATAGCATATTAAAAAGCAGAGACGTGACTTTGTCAACAAAGGTCCGTCTAGTCAAGGCTATGGTTTTTCCAGTAGTCATATATGGATGTGAGAGTTGGACTGTGAAGAAAGCTGAGTGCTGAAGAATTGATGCTTTTGAAGTGTGGTGTTGGAGAAGACTCTTGAGAGTCCCTTGGACTGCAAGGAGATCCAACCAGTCCATCCTAAAGGAGATCAGTCCTGGGCGTTCATTGGAAGGACTGATGCTGAGGCTGAAACTCCAATAATTTGGCCACCTGATGCAAAGAGCTGACTCATTGGAAAAGACCCTGATGCTGGGAGGGACTGAGGGCAGGAGGAGAAGGGGACGACAGAGGATGAGATGGCTGGATGGCATCACTGACTCGATGCAGATGAGTTTGGGGGAACTCTGAGAGTTGGTGATGGACAGGGAGGCCTGGCATGCTGTGATTCATGGGGTTCAAAGAGTCGGACACGACTGAGTGACTGAACTGAACAGAACTCAAATTACTTTAAAGAGATTCAATTAGAATAAGTGATATAGCAAACAGTATTTTGTCCACAGTAGGTACACATCATTCCTAAAAGAGATGTTGAAAAAGTGAAAGAAAATATGAATATTTTATGACAGGAAAGTCATGGCTTTTCACAAAATTATGGACTTTTTTTATAGCTGACTTTTCTAGAATGCTATAAAACCCTTAAGGTTTAACAGCTTTGTAACATGGATAATTAATAATCTGAAGTCTGTGAATTGGTCACAGAACCAGTAGTAAAGCACTTAACCATATATTTTATCATCCAAAAGGAAATAAAGAGAGGTGTAAACCTGAGTTCATAAACATTTCTAGCTCAGGAGTACAGATACCATTTTCCACTTCCAGAAAAAATTCTTCTTTTCAGGTAAACTGAGTGCAAAGGATACTAGGAGGTGCTAGTAGTAAAGAACGCGCCTGCCAATCAATGCAGGAGACAAGAGACTGGGGTTCAGACCCTGGGTTGGGAAGATCCCCTGGAGGAAGTCATGTCAACCTACTCCAGTATTCTTGCTTGAAGAATCCCGTGAACAGAGGAGCCTGGCGGGCTTTAGTTCATGGGGTCGCAAAAGAGTTGGATATTACTGAAGCGACTTGACACTAAAAAAGAGCTATGATCATTTCTCAACTTTGTAAGTAAGGGAATAACTGAAAAGGAGATTAAAGTTGGAAATGAATTTCTGCTTCTTGCCTTTGAGCTTTGAACAGTTCTTTAAGAACTGCCAACTCAGCACAGAACAATGAAATAGCAAGTTGGAGATTATCTAGGCAGGCAAAAGGACTAGTAAGTTGCTTACAAGTAGAAAAAAGGCTAAATATGCTTTATGAGAGCCTTTTGCTTCCTGTATTTATCGTAACAACAACACAAATGATTAGGAACAGAACACGTTTCTGAGGTTAACAAAAGCATACATGCAGTATCTATATTTGTTAAATGTCAGCTAAAGAAAAATAAAAAAAAAATAATTTAAAGAGAAATACACAAATTTAATATGTATAGATGCAAACAAACTCCAGTGTTCTTGCCTGGAGAATCCCAGGGATGGAACCTGGTGGCTGCCGTCTATGGGGTCGCAGAGAGTCGGACACGACTCAAGCGACTTAGCAGCAGCAGCAGTAGCAAACTGGTATCCCATTTTATTTACAAATTTACAGAATGTCCAATAAAGTTTTAAGATATTTTCCTGCATCCTGTAATAATTAATTTGTAGCCTCAAAGCACTGCTTCTTTTCCAAAGGATTACATAGGGCTACTAATACAAAAGGAAATGTATACTTAGAAACAAATCATTCAAAAAATTAAATTAATTAACTGATTAAGTTAATCAGTAAAAATTAAAAAGTAAATATAGAAAGCTGGTATCTACTGAGATAAGCAAGCTTATCCACTAATAAAAGAATACAAATGTGTGTGATTTCTATAACAAGGAAACCTGATAAAGATAAAATATCCAGAAACAAGAGAATGCCTTATATGTAATGATGAATGGCTAGTAAATAAAGGAAAAGTTTCTAAAGAATTTTTTAAAAACAAGAGGAAATATTTATATATAATATGAATAGAAGATGCAGAGTAAAAGTGTCTATTTATACGATGGACTCAATTGGGCACAACTGTGCATATTCTCAAAACATTAAAGGAAAATGATCAACACGTGAGACATCTGACACTGGTCTGACATGAGTGATCATGCATACATTCTCTTCTTTCTAATTTTCAGTACTGTCAAATTGTTCTACAAACCACTGGGGGTTGGGGTGCAGGGATATTCACTAAAATGTTAAATAATACTGTCCAGATATAAATGATCCGATTTCAGTATTAAACTATAATGTGCAAGAGGCACATGACCTACCCCTGCTCCACGCTGGTGTTTGGCCGCTGCCCAGACACAGACTCTGAACTGTCAGTGAGAGACGGCACTACAGCCAAAAACCTGGAAGATTTAAAAATAGCATAAAATTGGAAATGCCATGTCAGTCAGGATCTAATAGGAGCGTAAGAAAGAATGACTCATTTAGAGCTTAACTGCTTATTTACCACCACCCCCTCGACTCCTCAGTAAATGGCAGGCAAAGGAAATATATGGTAATTAGGATACTCTAACAAATAAGGGTAAGAGGATGGCTTCTAAAGGCAAATATAAAGACCCACAGCAAATTCTGACATTTTAGAGTTTTACGTATGTTGCCGCGTCACTCAAAGAAAAAGCCTTGACACTGATTCACAGGAACTGAGTTAACTTAATATGTCCTAAAAGAGTGACTGAAGCTAAACACTCACATGACAGCAAGCAGCGCTAATAGCTAAACAAATGACAGGACAGAGACACCACTGACAAATGAAAACACATACACGAGAAAACCCTTTATGTTATGATTATTTTCAGAGTTGCTCCCAATGTCAACATATATTTCTTAAGGGCAACCAAGAATTGTGGGAAAATCCTTGGAATGAATGTGGACCTTGAACTTGGCACACACGCAGAAATCTCTCAGCTAAAGACAAACTCATCTCCTTGTAACAACTTTTGGTTGGGAAGAGCAGATAATTTACCCATGTTGAAAATGATACCACCCTTAGAAATGAATAAGACAGGCAACTAACATTTCAATCGTTCACTTAGTTCTTCCCAATCAACATCCACAGGGACTTTATCTGCAGAACCTCCCTCATTTCGCTCATGCTCACAGGTAGTACTGCTGTACTGTAGTGATAAAGAGTGTTGCTTGGTATTAGTCACTCCTCATTGGAAACACAAAGCTTCCCTAACAGAGGGACTGCCAGGATTTATATTACTTTCTGGACTTCTCAGGTGGTGCTAATGGTTAAGTAACCCGTCTGCCAATGCAGAAGACAGAAGCAACTCGGATTCCATCCCTAGGTCGGGAAGATCCCCTGGAGGAGGGCATGGTAACCCACTCCAGTATTCTTGCCTGGAGAATCCCAAGGACAGAGGAGCCTGGCAGGCTGGGTTGCAAAGAGCAGACACAACTGAAGTAACTTAGCATGCATGCACGCATACTACTTTTCAAAGAATAAGGGCTCTCTTATTACCTACCATCAATTCATAAAAGCTTTATTATTCATACATCCAACAGAAGAACTTTCAAGCACATGAACATACACTATTTTTCTTCTAGGTAAACACAGTTCACCAAAAATGAAATATGGTCAGATTAAATCAACTGCTTTATTTGGTTGTGCTACTTTTCCAAGGATGAAGGTATGCAACTTACCTTCCAAAGTCAGAAAAGTCTCACAAGAATATAAATTCTAAGGAAATTCAGGCTCTGCATTCAATAGCAAGGTATGGCACTGTCTTCTTTTTGGTAAATATGAACAAAGCCTATTCTGAACCTAAAGTCTTATTTTTTAAGCTATAGTTCCATCATTCCTTTATACTTAAAGAGATATTTTGACGAAGTCTAGTGTAAGTTACCAGAAGGAGAAAAAAACGTTCTTTCAAAATAGAAGAGCATCAGAAGAAGCATGTTTCAAGAGGCTGGCAAAAATGAAACATTTTCTTCAAAGAAGTTAATTCAAGTATTTAATTGATTTTTAAAAAACAAGCTGAACTGGTAATGCTTTACACCTCCCATTGCTTCCCATAATATAGCATTATGAAGTAGTCCTAATAAACTATACCTTTGATAAACTTTGTTTCTGATTCCTTTCTGAAAAGCAAGGAGGTAGTTTCGTCCATCTCCAGAGAAAACTTCCACAGCGATAGGCTGAAAAGATCAGAGGGAAAGACATTAAGAAAAAATGCAAGTAAAGGGTACATATTAACTTTTCCACTATGAGTTTCCATAATATTGAAGAAGTTAATCTGATGACTGGAAAACATTTTTTGAGTCATGAATTCCTAGCAGATTAAACTACAAAACAGATGGAATTTGTCCTGCTTAAATTGTTTCTAAAATCCTTACTAGAATAATGGTAAAATAATTACAAAATTATAATTTTGTACATTTATAGCAAATGCAATTTTTATGCAACAAATATAAATCTGGATATAGGGAAAGATGGGTAACAAAGATATCACTCAAAGTTTTAGGATGCTTTTTTTTTTTAAGGGATGTATTATAAAGCTATGCCACATGTGACACGAGCTTGTCTATATACAACCAATTCCAAAATTCTAAGGAATAAGGCGGAGCCTATCACGTATACATCCTCTAAATAAAGGAACATGGCAAAATGTTTATTTCTACTAAATCAACCAACCTGCAGGAGATATCTCCGTTTATGCACTTCCTTGATATCTTCATATGCAAAGATGCTACACGTTCTCTTGAGCTGACTGGGGCCTTGCCTGGCTCCTCTAGGGATAATCGGCTCATGCATACTAGAGGCAGCCCAGAAAAAGGAGGCAACAGAAACAAAGTAAGAGGTAAACTCACTGTTCGACAAACCGGGGTGCTATTTTCAACATGTGAAAAGAAGCAGGACACAATATATCTGAATATTTAGTTAAAAATAAAAACTTTTAAGAGAGTAATTTGTTAGCAATTCAGTATACATTGTCAACAAAGGTCTGTCTAGTCAAGGCTATGGTTTTTCCAGTAGTCACGTATGGATGTGAGAGTTGGACTATAAAGAAAGCTGAGCTCTGAAGAATTGATGCTTTTGAACTGTGGTGTTGGAGAAGACTCTTGAGAGTCCCTTGGACTGCAAGGAGATCCAACCAGGCCATCCTAAAGGAGATCAGTCCTGGGTGTTCATTGGAAGGACTGATGCTGAAGCTGAAACTCCAATACTCTGGCCACCTGATGTGAAGAGTTGACTATTGGAAAAGACCCTGTTGCTTGGAAAGATTGAGGGCAGGAGGAGAAGGGGACGACAAAGGATGAGATGGTTGGATGGCATCACCAACTCAATGGACATGAGTTTGGATAAACTCCAGGAGTTGGTGATGGACAGGGAGGCCTGGCATGCTGTGGTTCATGGGTTTGCAGAGTCAGACACGACTGAGCGACTAAACTGAACTTTAAACCAACACAATCAGAAAACATCACTTTAAATAATTTTATTCGCAAGAGGAGGCCCATAAAAGTCATCATGTGGCCCTGATGGCTGCTAAAAATGATAATGTGAAACTATCTCCTAGGAATGAAGATGACCGTGTCCTCATTCACCATGTACATTAGGTGTTCAAAATGTTAGAGGAAGAGAAGAGCATGTTGATTTTCTAAATCTTTAGCTTTTTATCTTCCTTCTTGTTTTGCCTGCCTCTGGGTTTTCCATTACCCAGTATCATGTCTATCAAGGGACTGGCAGAAGAAAAGGAAGCTGGATCAACTCAGCCAGTCAATTCCTGCCTGTGCATAGGTCACACTGCTTCTAGGGTACTCAGAGGACATGGGCGTGCTTACATTTGTTAGAGTTTTGTACAGCTGCCTGTGTTTTTGCTATAACAGTGTTTGCACTGACATTTGAAAAAAGAACACTCTACACATTCAGAATAACTTATACAGATGATAATATCAGGAACTTGTATTACATCTAATGCTATTAATGCATAGCAATAAATTTTATTTAGTTTTCATTTTGATAAATAAGGCAAATTTGCCCCTTATAGCTTTTGAATATGTAATGACAGATGCGTACAAACTGAGAGACAGCATTACTTAAAACATAACTTTTCATTAAAAAGAAAAAAAACTATGCAGGTATCTTGTTTGCTAAAGACAGCTATACTTTGTGTCTCTTCATCCATTTACTTACTTTGGAGGTAAGGTTTCAATATCTCTTATTTCTCTGGTTGCTGTCATTGTAAATCCATCAATCACATAGAAATGCTCTTTACCAAAGAGGAGTAGCCCCTCACTGGTATCAAGGCCCTGGACTCGAGCACAGCGGTACATGTGCTGGATCTATTAAGAAAACCAGAAACATTCATTAGTATAGTTTTTAAAAACTCAACTAATTTCTTTTAAAAAAAAAAATACAAAGGAAGCAAAACGTTTTTAAATATGGATTTAATGGGCAAACAAAATTCTACTAAGAGGTTACTGTGTGATGGCACCCCCTGAGCTAAGCATATTAATCTGAGAACAAACATAATAAACAGAGTAGCTAAGACTGCAGTCTTGCGTTGCAGTTTGACTTCAGTAAAAGGAAACAACCTTCTATTCACATCCATCCACTCAATCCACTTATCCCAGGATTCACTGAGTACTAACTCTGTGCCAGACACGTGTGTACGAGGTTCCAGAGTCAGCGAACAAGTTAGAAGAGGAGGGAGACAGAAACTTTGCAGGAAGGGGAACTGAGGCACATATGTGGGGAGCTCCCGACTGAGCCCTTGGCCAGGCAGGACACACAGAGTGAGAAAGGTATGCAGAGCCTGACATTCCCGAGTGACTTTCTAGTTTTGTCATTTAACTAGAGATTTGGTCAGATTTCTTCATGTCTCTGGGCTTATGTATCTTCAAGTAAATTTCAAATATACTTCAGTGGCATGTTGTAAGAGTGAGAGAATATATAGAATCATGTTAGCAACTGCTGGCTGTCTTCTCTTTCACACAGCTTACTTTCCTCTTCTTCCACAACAGCCTCTGGAATTCGTCTCTGTTCGCTCCCCACTGGATTCCGCCTGCCTGGCAGACTGTGGTGCCATTGTAAAAAGCCAAACTTGGCAGAAGCTGTATGTTCCTCATAGAAGGACGGACTTGCTAAAGCCCTCAATGTTACCATTGTTTTCGTTCCAACAGGCAGGATCTAGTTCTTAGCAAAAATTCCTTCTTGCTTATACTTAGTTTAACATGAGTCAAGGAAAAAAAAATCAGCAACTGAATCAGAGTCAAACAACTGTCAAATGAATGTCAGTCTAAATGCACTTCCTGTACTATTCAAGCTTAAAGCAATTAGAGCAAAGGCTGTACTCACAAGATCAGAAGTTTAAAACATGACAGTATCAGAAAATAAATTTTCTAAAATATACAAATGTAAGTTTCAACACCACATGTGAACTACAATAAAAATTCAGAATGTTACAGCGAAAAAACCTGACATACTTCCAAAATAATTCTATTTTAAGTAAAACAGACCCAAAGAAAATGTTATTTCCTAAGTGCATACCTTAAAGAGTTTTCAAATGCTTAAAATATGATGCAATCAGCATCCAGAACAAGAAACAGAACATTCCAAAGCTCCCAGACGCTTATCATGTGCTTCCTTCAGACCTACCGTACTTTTACAGTTACAATTTTTTTTAATGTTTTCATTCAAGACTAATCAGGCTATATATTCGAACAGAATCTGAAAAAAATTAAGCTCTAATTTCTAGTTACTATTTCTTAGTGAGTAATATTTCAAGGGTTATAACACAATCTACTGTAACAGACAAACACAATCTTTAAAGACGTGATACTGTACATTCAATTCCTTCATTCTTTTATCCCTTTACTCATTCAACCAAACACTCCTTCATTCAAGGTTTACAGAGTATGTATCAGGTGATTAAGAGCTGTGCAAGGCACTGGGGTAGAAATAAGAAAACAGTGTCTGCCTACAGAGAGCTCACTCTCCAGGGCAAGAAACAGTCACAGGAACAAAGAATCATAACACAATAAAATGAGTGACAGACATAAAAGAAAGTGAAAGTATTAGTCCCTCAGTCGTGTCTGACTCTTTGTGATCCCATGGACTATAGCCCTCCAGGCTCCTCTGTCCATGGAGTTCTCCAGGCAAGAATGCTGGAGTGGGTTGCCATTCCCTTCTCCAGGGAGCGATAGATATAGGATTTTTATAGTTACAACTTTTTTTTTCTCTCTCTTTATGTTTTCATTCAAGATTAATCAGGCTACATATATTTGAACAGAATTTAAAAAATTAAGCTCGAAAACAGTGAAAGACATGGGGCTTTATAAAAGCTTAGAGGAGGGTATTTACGTCTGGGCTGGCAAAACCCTGAAGGAAACCTTCCTATGGACTCCATAGGACTCCATGGATAAATGGACTCCAGATAAATGAAGCTGTATCAAATGCGGGTTACAGGGATAGAGGTTATGCAAGTGACAGGCAGGGGCATTTATGCAGAGAATGCAGTGGTAAAACGCAGATTAAAGAACCAACGTCATGGATGGAGTGAACTGCAAGGTACAAAGTGCTACAGGGGCTCAGGCTACATGGCAGAGTCAGTAAACTAAGCCTAGAGGGGTCGCAGGTTATAAGAGATTGAGAGCGACAAAGGAAGGCCAAACAGTCTTCTGTGAGTGAAGCTGAGTGTAGGGGTGAAATATGAGGCTGGGGGTGATGGGCTCAAGGCTTCAGGGTGATGGGTTAGTTGAAGCTGCTTGAGTGCTTAGTGCAATTACAGAGGGGTAGGGAAAGATACAGAACCAAATTACTGAACAGGCTGTGTACATGGGATTGAAACAGAATTAAGGGGAGAGATGCAGTCTGGTAAAGGGTATACAGAGGAAAACAGGGAACTAGGTGTCAATGTTAATCCTGCATCTGATGCCACTTCATGCTGGTCGGTGTCCGGAGAGGTGAGAAAGTCCTGCAGATGAGAATGCTGAACCCAGAAGGGGGCTTAATACTGATTTCACTGCAGAGGCTGCAATATGTCTCTTTGGCTGCCAGATAAATACCCTTCAGCTGTCTTGTAAAAGGGAAACAAACCACTCAGTGCAACCCCTCCTGTCCAGAAGCCCAGCACCTTTTCGCCCTCCTCCAACAGGCGCAGCAGGGTGGCGTTGTCTGTTTTCTCCTCCTCTTCTATCGAGCTGCCCTCAGCTGTCTGGTCCTGTAACTGCTCCTGCGTCTCCTCATCGCCTCCGTCCGGTGCTGACCGAGACCGTTTGAGAGGTGGCTTGACCAGTCCTGCAGGACAAGAGGCAAGAGGGCCATGTGGTCTCATGGGGGCCACTGGGGAGCAGTTTAGTCTCAAGGAGTCCCTCATGTACAATTTGAGAGAATTCAGGAAGGCATGCACACACTTCAGTGGCCAATAGCACAGGCTCTAGGGACTTTCCTGGTGGTCCAGTGGTTAAGAATCTGCCTTCAAATGCAGAGGACATGGGTTCGATCCCTTGGTCAGGGAACTAAGATCCTAAATGCTGGGTAATACCAGGGCAACTAATACCATGAGCTGCAATTAGAGGGCCCGTGTGCTGCAGCTACTGAGCCCACGTGCTCTAGAACCATGAGCTATAACTAGAGAAACTCTCTGCAACAGCCTGCGTGTTGCAATGAAAACCCAGTGCTGACCAAAAAAATCACCACCACCACAAAAAACCCCAAAACCAAAACAAATAAAAAACAATCACCACCCATCCTGCCCCTGCCAAAAAAAAAAACAAAAAAACCAAAAAAACCCACCCTACTAAGCCCAGATCTGGTATTAAACAGTTGTATGACCGGGAGTATTATGTGCCCTTTCTGAATCTCAGAGGGTTCTCATTTATAAAAACAGGACAAAAATATCATCTCTCCTGGATACCTGGAGGACTGTTGGAGAACTAAATGAGGTAATTCCGATCAAGTGCTTAGGATCGTACATGATAAATAGTAAACTCTCAGCAAGGGTCAGATGATGATGATGATAACCAGAGAGATTAGCAGAGTGAATGGTAACAGGAGTGATGCTAACGGGTGGGTTTTACTGAGGGGATACCATCAATAAACGGTCAGTCATTATCAGAAACAAGAATAAGGACCAGAAGTTATAAACATGATTATAAGAGATCTCACCGACATGGAGGGCCCATGAGGGCTATTTTAAGACTCATGTTACAAGTGGCAGTATGGTCATTCAGACACGAATGAATCTGTTTAACTCATCAGATCATAAAGAGTAAGAGCACAGTTCTTTTTGATACAGAGCTGGATACTTTAATTTGCCCAATAAGTTAACATTTTACTGCCTATATTTTGATAATTTTATTGATAATCACAGGACGTGAAATTAAAATCTGATGAAGGTAACCACTGATATCCCGAAGTATAGGAAACAAACAGGCTCTAGGACTCTATCTCTAAATCTCACATTTAATATTCTTTAGTTTGTTTCCTCAAAGGTAGTGTCACATCTATCTACTATAGTTGTTCTAAGAATTTTGGAAAAACATATCTGCTAGAATCCTACCCTTTGAACCCAAGTTATCAGAGGTTCTGCTTTGTCTTGGGAAGAACCTTATTTTCACATAGCAAAGACTACAATAAATAAGCTGGAGAAGGAAATGGCAACCCACTCCAGTATTCTTGCCTGGAGAATCCCATGGACAGAGGAGCCTGGCAACTACAGTCTATGGGGTTGCAAAGAGTCAGACACGACTGAAGCGACCTAGCACGCACACACAATATATAAGCAAGAAAGAGCAAGTCTTGCTGAGGATATCCAGCAGGGGAAAAACTTCCAGCTGCTTTATTTATAGTTTGCTGAATCAAAACCTCCAATTCTATATCTATCATAATATCCAGCACGTCACAGTAGTGACACAAATATTAGTGGTTTTAGCTCAATTAGAAATTAGGAAAACTGAGGCTAAGAGAAGCTAAATGCCAGTGACCCAAACACATCACCACAAACTCTGTGAATTATATACCTTGGTTATAGCCATTAAACACAGCTTTGGACATATCTCAGTGACTTTGCTGATGCAGTGTCAAGAAATAAGAAGGCTGAAAACTCTACTAAAAATTTCAAGGATTCTATGAAAATATTAGGTCACTTATGAAATATTTAGTAATTCATAGTCATCATGAGAGAAAACAGGTATGATAGGAGAAGCTGACCACAACTATAGATAAATGCTTTTTGTTGACATGGCCATATACTATTAGATTTTTATCAATGAGATCTGCAAATAATTTTTAACTTACACTTTTAATTCATATTCCAGGGCTTTATCTATAGACTATACCAAGACTTTTAAATTTATGTACTTCAGAGGCTTAAATTCTTGCCTGGAGAATCCCAGGGACAGAGGAGTCTGGTGGGCTGCCATCTATGGGGTTGAACAGAGTCGGATACGACTGAAGCAACTTACCAGCAGCAGCAGAGGCTTAAAAAATAACAATGGATTGATTTTACTTTTTCAGTATCAACTGAGTCCCCATTGTGTGCTAGACATGTGCTAAAATCTATAAAGGGATGAGAGAAGTAATCTCTGCCTCTGAGAAACTGATAATTTAGGAAAACATAAAATCACTAAAATTGCTGTAAAAGATATGACCAAAGTGCCACTGGAGCCAGGGGAGCTGAACGAGAAGGCTCCAGCGGAGGACAGGTGGATCAGTATCTCAGGACAAAATCGGGCAGGTCCAGCTCACAGAGCAGCTGCAGAAGAGGGCACAGGGTGCACATCTACAGATGACGGCCGTTTTAGTCCAATCCCTGATCATATGCAGGTCTTACGAGGCTCACAAAGCATAGATTTGCAATAATATATTTTAGCTCATAGGAGAAAAGACCATTATTTCTTACTGTTGGCTAACATGCACTAATGACACATTTAATGGTTGTTTTAATTTTATAAATCTTCACTTAGTTATTAGGGCCTTAACTTAAAATATCAGGTACCACAGAGAATTCTGCCAGAAACAGTGAAAAAAAAAAAAAAAAATCAAGCCAATGGGTACATGACATTCATCTGTAGGCTATAAAGAGCCAGTCTCTTTAGTTCTGATATAGAAATCCATCTTTAAGAAGGTTGATACACTAAAATATGCATAGATACTTTTAAGGTTGGCCTTACTATTTATTATATATAAATAGTCGCTCAGTCATATCCAACTCTTTGTGACCCCATGGACTATAACCTGACAGGCTTCTCTGTCTGTGGAATTCTCCAGGCAAGAATACTGGAGTGGGTAGCCATGTCCTTCTCCAGGAGGGTCTTCCTACTGTTTATAGTTGCTAATATTTTCCACATGAATTGAAATAGAAGGAATGCTCCCAAGTGATTTTAATTAAAGTCAGAGAGGAAGGCTGCTGACCTTTGACTTTAGCAATCGTGTCTTCACCATGTTCTGGTTCTTGCTGAGCAGCTTCTCCTTCAGAGCTCTCTACGATGGCATCCTGCACAATGGCTGGGTTGCCGGAGGCTAGTCGCATGTAGTATTCTTTACTGTCATAACTTATGGCTCTTCTGTATCGAGCAGGTTTCTATGGAACAGCAAAAGGAAAGTGCTCAGCTAATTCATCTTCAAGAATTAATAGACTGTACATAGTAAAAGCACAGACTTTTGGGTTAGGTTTCTCTCTTTTTAAATTGCACTGACTTTTAGAAGACATATATGAAACAACAATATTAGCAGTTTTGACCTTTCCGAAAAAAGAAATACATCATCTTTTGCCAAATGTTTCCATGTTAGTATAGCACAGTCTTCCTGATGCAGCGGTACAGTAGAGAGAACACCCAGTGTCAGAAAGCATCATGTTGTAAGGGGATGTCTGGTTTGTGGAGAGCCTGGAATTTTGCTTCTGCCCCAAGTAAACAGCTTAGGCCTAAAGGGCCATCCCTTTGGTAGGAACTACCTGTGTGTGTACTGCAGATACTTGGAGGTAGAAAGCCAGAACTGCCCTTTTCCTCCTGGTACTCCCATGTCTCACCGTAACACTGGGAATGGCCCAACCCTCCAGAGTCCTGACTCCACATGGAATTCACTGGCTTCAGGCCAGATGAGACCATCTGGTTCACCTGCCACTCCAGCTTCTGTCTCTAATTTGCTAAAACAACCCTGTTGTTTGTTGTGTAAAAGAATATGATCCAGAAACTTAATAACTAAATGAGTATATCAAGAACATACATAAGTCCATTTTGAAGAAGAAATTAATTACCCAGAAACATCAGAAGAGATTTAACTTTTTGGTGTTTAATACAGAACATTTTCTTTTCAGAATAATTAATATTTATATTAAAAAACAGGTTTTCCAGTTGACCCAAACTTTTTTCTTAAAACAACAGACAATGAGAAATTAAGGTTTAAAATTTCCTATAAAAATGTAAGACCAAAGGGAAAAGTTTATATGTTCCTTGACCAGAATGACCCAGACTTTGAATTAACAATGAAGAAAAAGATAAAGAGTTTGAAACACGCTTAAAGACCTTCTCTTTCTAAACATTACTTTCCTTCCCCATTAATAAGAATATCTAATTGAAAATATTCTATAGCCTAACTCGCCATCAAATAGTTAATATATATTGTCTACAAAAATGCTTATTTTAAGTAAAACTGTTTTAAAAATGATTTCGAAGTAAAATGGAAAAAAGTGTCCAATTGGATGAAATATTTAGACTAAAATACTGAACCAATTTTGAGGTGAAAAGATACCTAACTCAAGCCACCGTTACCCTTAACTTCAGGTATAGACTTAGTATGGAGAGAGCTGCAAGCTAACTGATGAATGATACGCAGCAAATGAAAACTGGACTATGTAACACAGAAGTATTGAAATGATGTGAAATAATATTACAATTATGGAAGGGTGAATCTGATGAATTAATAATATTGTAGTATTTTTTGAAATGAAAGCAGGGTAGTTAATTTTGTATTATAACAATTCTCTACACAAGATTTAACAATTATCTTCAACTCAAAATTGTTCATTTTTAAAAAGATGAAAGCATAGTTAGTGATGGGCAAGACAATGAATTAACAGATGTGGGACAACATCTTCTTGGATACTGACTTCATATCTGATTTGGAACTAAAAGGATTCTCCCCCAAATATTTTGAGGTAAATTTCTGTGATGCGAAAGTTTTGCTTTTTTTTTTTTTACTGCTTATGTATTGAATCTTCCTGCAAAAAGAAAACAATTATATAAATTTAAATTAAAATCAAATTGTATTTAAAAAGTGATCATACATTTAGTTTCCATTTAGTTCCTTCTGATTGAAAAAGTAATTTAAAAAGAGAATACACTGCATTCTCAAAATATATATTGTTTAGTATCTAGAAGAATTAAATGAGAAATTGAAAACAAACTTGGTGGTGTCAGGCTGCCCATTACTAACATGCCTTGGGACTTGTTAGTTTATGGGTGAAGCGGTACACTTCTCACAGTGAGAGCGATGGGTATTCAGCCTGTTAGTGAGGTGCATAGGGATCCTAGAAAGCTAACTGGAACAAAGCAAGAGAGACGAGAACATCTCTCAGCAGGAATGAAATTCATTTTTTTCAACTCTACGGAACTTACAGAAATAGCACATTGAAAGTTATCCCTTTAGGTTAGTCTAGTCTACCATGCACTAATATAAAATAAAACAAAACCAAAACAAAGAAATTAAAAAAAAACTGTAAGTATTTTGCATTCTTTTATGGTATTTTGTGGTTTACCTTTTGAGGAATGATATCATCAGGTGTCTCAGGCTGTTTACTTGGGATCTCAGACTGAAAACAGGGTATTAAGTATAGACACATCAGAAAAAAATAACAACAACACAAAAATAAAATACTCTTGAGGATTGTATGAAATATGGAAGATGTACTCACACAAAATTAATATGATATCCTAAGCTGCTTGAAATAATCACTTAGCATCTTGTGATTATTTTCTCAATTATCAAAAGTAGTTTTAAAGTAAAACATAACTGTTAAAATTCTCAAGGTTACTGAACAAGACAGACTTCAAAGTCACACAGACAAAACTTGAGCCAGGCTGCCAGTGTCATGGACAATTTATAGACAACTCTCTATATGGCTTCAAAGGAAAAACAGAGAAAATTGGATAACAGAACCTAGTTCTAGCTATTATTAATATCTTGCATCTAACTTTTACTGTGCTTATCTCTCGATCTGTTTTGCAACAGAAGCGACTGGTTTGAACTGCTATCTACAATATCCCAAACCACAGAAATAACTAAGTGCTTGTTAGTGAAAAAACATCTTCCCCTAAAAGCCAGAGGACCTACTTCCTTTGCAGCCCTCATAGCTGAGATCCGAGAGAGGCTGAAAGTGGAAGGAAGCTTGGATTATCAGCCTCCAAACCAAAAGTTTCTCTAAACATTACTTTTTAAACAATAAGGTAGCTGCTTTATATTTTATTCTCAGAATGAAATTGAGTAACAAGAAGGCAGTATCTGTTGAGCTGCAGTGTGTGGCCTGTGCATGTAAACATACAAACGGATAGCTACAGACAGACAATAACACATCTAAGCAACCTTTCAGTTCTTCTTTTCACAGTTTATATTTGGAGATGACTTCCAGTACCTGGCCTTACAGCAAATATGAGCAGGCAAAATGCTTTCATAAATGTTTGCTTCCCCTGGCAAAACAAACACGGAACTACTGGGCATACTTTCAAGTACTTAATATGGTTTAATAAACATCTCTCCTTAAAAGAGAACTTTTAAAAGCATATCTTACATTGACAGATAATCTTTAAAACACACATCCACGTTCTCAACCGTGGTAAAGGTTTGGGTTACATGAGTATTACTACACATTTGTTGAGACTCACTGAATGGTATACTTAGGATTTATATATTTCAATATATGTAAAATTCATGTCAATAAAAAAAGAATTCTGAACAAATACTGAACTCCATTGCTATATATGTGGAAGTGTTTAGGGGTGAAGGGTACTGATTTCTCCAACTCATTTTGAAATTAACTAAAAAATAAAACAAGACAGACCACTGGACAGACGTGTGATAAACCAATATAGCAAAATGGGCCAACTGCTATCGTCAAACCCAATTCTGATGCTCACTATATACCCCCAGCTAGAACGTGGGCAGGGCCTGACATGTACACGATGGCACATCCCCTGGAGCATATGATGGAGTGCTGGTTTAATACACATTTGCTCACTGAGCCACTAACCGAGGTTCTTATTTTACTAAAAGGTACAGTGTTCAGCATCAAAGGTATATGTATACTAATAATTTTCATGTATTATAGTTCTATTTAATTTAAAAAATCTATAAATTATTATTATAACTATGTTTATACAGAAATTTAAATTTTTCAATGTCAGAATTTCTAGTGAATAATTTTATAGTTCCTTTACTTCTAAGTTTTCTCTGTTGTTGGCAATGGAATTTCCTGAGCTGCTTAGTTCATACTTAGCATATAAAAATATATGCAGAGGAAGCCACAGGAGACTCACTTAATTACAAGAAAAGGAACTTAGGTGAGTTGTTTACACTTCTGCCCTGAGCAGCTCAACATTAAAGGGAAACAGTGAGGGTTTTATTCCAATAATATTTGCAAAGAACAGTAAATTTGTTTGAGACTATTATTCTGTGAAAATAAGGGGCTTGCAGAATTAAAACCTGGTTTTAGTACTTAAATATAATTTTTAAGTGGCAAAGTTTGGAATTTTATTCTCCTTTCTCAGGATTCAGAGAAACTAGCTGCTTAAAAGCCACCAGGTTTTGTATTTGCATCATTTCCCAGGCTCACATCTTAATATTTATAAATAATATTACCACTTAAAATACAGAATTACAGTACAAATCAGTATAGCTATTTTAGATTTGAAATCGACCCTCCAAGAAAAGTCCCTGTGCAAAATTACTTTTAAGTGCAATTAGAAAATTTTCCACATGTACATAACTTTTCTCAGGACAAAATTAATTTTTGTTTTCATTAAAATAATTTTAGTTGATGAAACTTCAAAGCTTTTAATCCTGTGGCAAATGAAACACTAAAATATTCTCTACATTCTACAAACAAACATCTAACTTAAAAATAAAGATAAGCTACTTGTTAACACAGTATGTAGCATTTGCCAGGTTTAAGAAATAATGACCAAAGAAATAATCACTTGATTATCTCTAACACATCAAAGATTTTAAAACAAGAAATAACTTTGAAATCATCACTGTATGTTCACCTCAAGCAACAGGACTAAAGAGTTAAATGTTACTTAAAACAATGATTCTTTTTAATAAATAAGGTGAAGATCAAATCATTTGTCCTTACTCCAGGCAGAACCTATTATACCTCTCAAGAGGCTTCAAAAGCAATTTTTAGTACCTGTTATACCTGAAATACCTCTTAGGTTGCGAAAAGTACTGCCTATATTTTATAAAGATGGGTATAAGGAGAAGGGCGCATTTCCACAAGCATAAAGACGTGACTGGTCTCTGATTCTGGGAGGCAATATTCAAAATGGTTCAGAGTAGAGGAGGATTTACTATGAAACTGATAAAGTTTATATCTCAACAGTCCTCACTTCCCATGGGCTCCTTTCAAAGCCCTGCAAGAGAGGCTCTAGCAATTTTTTATTCATAATGCCATACTCTTTTTATTATAGAGCCTCCCCAAGTTACAGAAACTTTACACGCCATAAAATTTGAAAAGCCCTTTGTAGTGCAAGAATAATTAGGAAAATTCTATAAGAATACTGAATAGGAAGCAATGGATAAATTCTAATTTAGGAAAAAAGAGCACTGACAAGTCCATTCATTGAACACTTAGTAAGCTCTATATACGCTTCAGCATTAGAGAGAAAAAACCTAATATATGGGACTTTCCTGGTGGCCCAGTGGTTGGGACTTAGCCCTCTAGTGCAGGCGGTGCAAGTCCCATCACTAGCTTGGGAGCTAAGATCCCGTATGACTTGTGGCCCCCCCATCCCCCAAAAAAAGCCTAAACACAACATGTAGGCAATGTTGTAGCAATTTCAACAAAAACTTTAAAAAAATGGTTCACATCAAAAAAATTCTTTGAAAATAAATAAAGAGAAAAAAAAAAACATCTAGTATATGGTTTCTCTCTGAAAGAAATTCACTGGCTGTTGATAATGTCTCAAAACCACCAGAGATTGGAATCTTTTTTTAAGACTGATTCAACTTCTGAGGAATTATCAACCTATAGTTATTATATCTTGCTCTGCTACTTAGAATTATATTTTGCCCTGCTACCTAGAAGAAATTCCTTAATTTTCTAGGCTTCTATTTCTTATCTGTGAAATTGGGATAATAACATAACTATACTTCAGAGGGCCCTGAGATTATAAGTAAATGCTCTGCAGAGCACCAAGCTCACTGTGCCTGGTAAGTATCTGTGCGCTCTCTCTTTAATATTTATCATTTATTTACCTGTGCCAGGTATTCGCTGCAGCATGTGGGATCTCTTTTAGTCGTGGCATGCATACTCTTAGTTGTGGCATGTGGGAATCTAGTTCCCTGACCAGGGATCGAACCCTGGCCCCCTGCAGTGGGAGTGAAGAGTCTTAGCCGCTGGACCACTAGGAAGTCCCTGCTCTTTTTTATTTTACAATAGAAGTTAGTGAAATGGCATTTGCTTCTACTTTTTGGAATTTTCCTTGATGTCAATATTGCCAGATGGCATATTCCATAAAAAAAGTGGACATTTAATGGCGTTTCAAGTTTACAGATTTTGAACTAGCACCACCAAAATCATTATTCATTTGGAAAATTTCATCATAGCAGATTAACCCTGACTCCACATGAACTAAAGCAGCATGAATCCCTCAATCTGTAATCGTCTCCCCTTCCCACCTGCTTTTTCCTTTTTTGTAAATGTATCTCTAACATTTCTCAACTGCCTTGTATTTCGCAATATGTAACCCATTTGTGGGGGTAGAAAAAAGCTCCATATAGTGCACACTTATTTCTGAGACTGTTTATAGATTTCACAGGCTGGTGAACTCCTTTGATAAAGTAAAATGCTAATAATATTAAGGTTCTAAGTGTGAACTCTGAATAGGTTATTATGTTTTTATCTGATATAGAACTTCAAACACACTTTTGTAACTTAAGGTTTTGGGAGGTAAGGAGGGGGCAAGGGATAAATTGAAGATTGGGATTGACATATACACACTGAAACTGAAGTGGCTCAGTCGTGTCTGACTCTTTGAGACCCCATGGACTGTAGCCTACCAGGATCCTCCATCCATGGGGATTTTCCAAATGAGAGTAGTGGAGTGGGTTGCCATTTCCTTCTCCAGGAGATCGTCCCAACCCAGGGACTGAACCCAGGTCTCCTGCACACTACTACATATAAAACAGATAACTGATAAGGACCTGCCGTATAGCAGGTATAGAGTTCCTTGTATAGCACAGGGACTCTACTCAATACTCTGTAATGGCCTGTACGGGAAAAGAATCTAAAAAGAGAAGAGATATATTTATATGTATAACTAAATCACTTTGTTGTACAGCTGAAACTAACTACACTGTAAATTAACTATACTCTGATAAAAATTTTCGAAAATACTTTTGTAAAACAAATGACACTGTTATAAGAAGCAATGGAGTACACATGGTTAAAAAAAACCCCAAAACCTATGGTTATGTAACCCAAAAAGTACATACCTCAGTTATATAGTGAATGGTCTCATATTTAAGAGAGCACATTCATCTTCTATTTTCATATTCTTAAATGTATTCAATTTGAATAAGTGTTGACTTCATAAAAACATATTTTATCAAACTGCTACAAGCTTAAATTCTTATTCAATTATTTACTTGGGAAAAATGGGTGAATAATCAGAGACTGTACTGCTAGTCTGCTCTGACAAAAGTAGGTGCTATTAGAAGGCTGCAAAAATATGGGTGGATTTTTTTTTTCCATAGAGTGCACTAGTATGAGAAATTATAGTGCTTTAAGTTAAAATTTACAAAGTATGGCATTTTTGACAGAATGAAATAGCTTTAAGAAAAATAAACTTTAGGAAGCAATCTTTAAAAAATTGTAAACAACTATATATTAGCAGGTCTAAGATCTATGATATTCTAAGTAGCAACAGGACAAAGTGGAGTCAATTAGCACAAGATAAATGAAGCCAGGGTTTTGGGTGAGGAAAAAAAGAGGCACTGGAGCAATCCAAGTCGTCTCATGTTACACCATCTTCTCACTAGAAGACACATGCGCCGAGTCTTTTTTATAAATCTTGGTTTCTTCCATTGTTGAGAGAATCATGTTTGAGTCAAGAATGTGAAAGTATTTAAACTGTGTAGGGGTTTCTCTTCCTAAATTTGCAGTGACTTTACTGGGGAAGATGGCATTTCCCCAAATGTTAAAAAAAAAAAAAAAAAAAGCATGATTCTTAAATCAAGATCAGTTATAGACAACATTTTTCTGGTCAGTGCAAAAATCTGAATGAAGGCTTTAGGAAGGGCAACTTGTCTGAATAAAAACGAACTTAAGGGCAAATGCTGTCTGTTTTATACCGGCGGAACCTGTGATGAAGCTTCTCAACATAACTGGGATGATCTAGACACTTGGGCTACCATTTTTCTTTAACTGCGCTCTGCATTTCTTCAAAGAGTACTGCTTAGCGGCCGTGTTATTTTATTTACTTAACAGTCAGATAGTGCTTATTCTGTGCTAGACACTATTCTGAGTACTTGACTAATTTTAATCACTTTATCCTTCTAATGGCTTCTAAGATGGAACTGCTATTTTTCTCCATTTTAGGAGTGAAGAAAGTAGAACCTAGGGTTCAAGTGGCTGATACTAGGTTATCAGCTACTGAGCGGGCAGCTCAGGGTCTCCAACCTAAGCTGCTTCACTGTGCGATCTCCCTGCTTGTCTTTTCATTCCATCGCCACCATCCTGACAGTACCAACGTAATACAGTTCATCGAATTTTCTAGATCAGGTATTTTACATAACTGATCTAATAAGAGAAAATGCTTGCAAAAAAAGAAGGGCAACTTGAGACCGCCATGACAAACGCTGACTTTTGAGCACTCACCGCCACGTTGGTTTCCTGCTCCGTTTCTGGCACGTAAGGGTAATGGTTATAAAACATATCATTTCGCACCATTTTTTTCCTCATTCTGCAGGGCCCCTCTGTCATCTCCAACATCCACTTGTCAAGATGGGAACCAATGGGGGGGCCCCAGAGCCCCCGCTCCCGCAGCAGCTCGTACTCGATCTGGCACCACTCTTCCGTCACGTACTTCAGGGCATTTTGCTGACGCTAAGGGAGCAGGGGTGGAGGGGAGTCCAGGTTGGTTTTCAAGCAAAAGCAGCAGCAACAATTAAAAGTCTATACACAGCTTAAAACCAAGTTAGTATTTGGTAACAGAAACCAATTCCATGCCATTTCAGTCAATATCATAAAAGTAAAATTACACTTATTTATGGCTGAAATAAGCTATTTTCTGAGAAGGTGGGGTTTTAGTCATGGCCCAAGGGGATTATTTTAGTGCCAAGTTCCGTGGAAGGTGTGTACAGGGCAGCCTGTACAGTACACTCGACCAGAGTGTAGAAGAAACTTGTAACTCAAGACACAGGGAAGATGGCAATATTATTTATGAAAAGAAAATGTAATGGCTTGTCCAGTGAGAGATTAAAAAAGACATGAGTTTAAGGCTCAATCCTCTTCCCCACCCCAGATTGTAAAGCAGTTACCAGAACAAGAATAAAAGAAAATCTACAAAGCCAGGTTAAGAAATACTGGCAACACACTAGATACCTGCTGATCTCCATAACATTTCCGGTACTTTTAGGTAAAGAATATACACGTGCAGTTCTGATAGGGAACTTAACATTTATATAAAAAGAAAAGGAAAATCATTTTTACTTGGCTACTGGGAGAGATTCAAATCAACTTACTACAAGGGAAACTTATGACTTGTGGAATAACTTCTTGCTATTGTCAAATGCCTAAGTGTGTAACATTTCAACAGCAGATGCTTAGGACTAACTTATCTAATGATTCATGAAATATAAGCATATACTTTTAAAGTCTAGGAATAAAGATCTCTTTATGTAACTAACGCTAATGGTTATTGAAGAAGTCTTCTTGATGTTATGATACCATAATAGTACTCATGTGTTCCTGACAGGAGGAAATCACCTGGAATAACTAAGTATCTAGTATCATGCCCACAAAATATTAGCAGCTTATCATTCAGAAATCCTCAATGCATACAATTTAGCTGCCATGGAAATAAAATACTTAGAATAAGCTGTCTAGTGATTATGAATTTATCAAGAATATTTCACTGAAGTTTTTAATGACAAAAATTACCAAGCACTTTTAATAAAAAAAAAACTTTTTATGTTTTAATTTTTTAGAATTTTAAGAGACTTCTCAGAGACTTTCATGCACATGTTGATGATCCCTGTATTAAGTCTGAAAGAGGGATCTTCTGACAGTTTAATTTTTATTAGGAACAAACACATGAAATATGATGGTCATGAATGTTATTAGGGTTCAGCTGTGCTGATCTCCAGCCTGTCACTTTTTAATGCAGTTTGCCCAAAGGAAGTTCCACTCTTTCTGTCTTAAAACCAATGGCCAAAGTAGCTGCTGCCAGGAATAACTAAAAGCATCACCTCTGATGATGAATGCAGCTCAGCAACTTACTCTTAAAAGGAGTAGGAACATAACAAGGGGAACAGTCTTTTCTCACGTGAAAAATGCAAAACAAACCATTATTATGGTTTTGACTCTTACCTCCTGATATTCCTTATATTGTGTGTCTACCAAGTCACGAACAACAGCGATGTGTGTAAACATCCACTGAGAAATCTCCTAATAATGGGTGGAAAAAGAGTCTTATTTCATGGATTTTCTGAAAAAGAAAATGTTAACTAGCCTTGAGATAAGGCAGTTAGTTAAAATTCTATTAAAGCCATCACAACAACATCCCAGATATCCCACAAAAAAACTGTGAAGGATGAATTATCTGATGAATCTGATGGAGGCTTATGTGATGGACTCAGACCCCAACACCCCAACCCCTAGTGCCCCTTCAAGGAAGGGCTCACTGCCACAGCTTCTGGGTGTGCTGTCCGTACTTCAGGGATCATCTCAGCTGCAGAGAGCTGCGGTGTACCCCACAATCACTGCCTGACTTGGGGGCAAGCGGGCTGAGCCATTTCAGCTCAGTACAAGTTAACTCTGCCAGGTCATTTTGGTACCAAGGCTCCTCTTGGGTCTACCTGGTCTGTCACCAGACCTGCACTGTACCCTGACATTTCCTCATAACCAGTCCTGCTTTGTTTTTCTTCCTACTACAAATATCAAGGGCACCCCTAATAAGCAGCCTGCACACTAAACTCTCTCTCAGAAGGTGCTTGCTAGGGAGCCCGACCTGACACATGGAATGACTCATACACATGGTTTCTCCCAGATGCTTTTCACGGCTGCCACTGAGATTCTGAGATGGCAAAGAGAGTATGATGAGGAAGAAATTAATGCTGGGGGTGGAGGAGTTAAAAAAAAAATCAAAAATTGGTGTGTCTAATAAAATTATTTAAAAAGTCATTTTGTTATTGATTTTAAATTTATATAACTATTTATAACAGAACTATTGAATGCTTGAAAAAATTGGGGAAAAACTATAGTCTGATCATATATCAATATCTGAATCTCATCTCATATTCATTCATGACATGGATCAAATACACAACATTCATAGTGCAACTGTATCATAATAAAATGGGAGAAGACCCTATAACCAGAGTTATCTGTCCAAAAGCAAAAATACTGAGAGTCGATTCAAATCATATGCTTGAATGTGCTAAGTGTATTATATAAAACACTGTAACTAAACCTTGAAATACAAAGTTCTAATATCATTAATAAAACTAAACGATGTACCTGGGTGGAAAGGCTGTGTTTATGAAGCCCACTTTCCTTTCGATTCCTTCTTGATCCCGTTAACTTGGAAAGACCAAAGCCACTGCTGACACGGGACAATTTGGATTGTGTGGTGGGCACTAAAGCTTCTCCTCGACTTATGCACTTCTTTTCATGGGCTACAGAATTAAAATTAAGAGTATTTTACAGTTTCTCCACGTATTTACTTGCCTTACTTTTAATAGTTTCTCATCATAGTTACAAAGCACATTTCTGTAGTTATCAAAAGCATCTGTAAATGCTGTCTTAGATACAACATCTACTTATCTTGCGTAAGGATAGCTGCTTAGTAATTATTGTACTGGCTGGACTCACATTTGGGTGAAACCTCATAGCTCTGCAATGCTATGCAAATTTATTTTACCTGTCATCAATTTCTATGTTAATAACAATTCACAATGCCTTACCTAAAGTCTTATGGCGTTGTGTATACTTTGGAGTTTAAAAAGTTTGGGATTTTAAAAGGTGATACGGTATGTATACTATATGTTATACAATACCATCTGAGGATCTAGAGTAATAAACCATAATGAATAAAATAATAATTAATATTTCTGCAACAAAATGTATGAATATTCATGCCTAGCAGGATAAACAAAGATAGGTTAGGTATTGCCACCAAGTGAGTTCTGGCATCAAATCAATAATAACATTTTGGATTTTTAGGGTTTTGGCACTTTAGAATTACAGATAAGGGGTATGGAGTTGTAGCCAAGATGGTGACCATACTGAAGTTGTGAGCAATATATTATCTACCAAGCTCATAGATACCTTGATGTATAACACATCTCAGATTAAAAAAAAAATCTAAGAAGAAAAGCTTAATTTCAGCACAATCATTGTGAAAGTGCTCAGTAGTGTCCAACTCTGCAACCCCATGGACCGTACAGTCCATGGAATTTTCCAGGCCAGAATACTGGAGTGGGTAGCCTTTCCCTTCTCCAGGGGATCTTCCCAACTCAGGGATCAAATCCAGTTCTCCCGCATTGCAGGTGGATTCTTTACCAGCTGAGCCACAAGGGAAGCCCGATACAATATAATCATTCTAGAATGGGCTATCCTGTATTGATTTTCATTTCTACTGCCATCATAATATTCTTTGGGGAAAGTTTTAATTTCATATCTAAAAGGCACCCATATGGGATAGTCATGTGTAAGTCTCTTGGCCACATGGGATCTGTAAACATTCTTACCCAGATGATTCTGCCAGCACTTCAAACTAGCTTCTTCGATGAGCGGCCTTGCTATAGCTATGTCCACATGGCCTCTTTCATTCACAGGTAGAGTGACTTTGAAAAGCTCCTCCAAGACTTGTTTCTTACTATGAATTAATTCCGTCCAAACTCTGTTGACAGCTTTTATGAGAAGCTGACGCCCTAGGAAATGAAAAACAGCAACTGATCAAAAATAATACAAAGGTAGTTAGTATTTTTTAAATTGTTTTACATCTAAGAATTTCAACTTAGATGTACAGCAATTAATCATCCAAAAAAAAAAAAAAAAAAGCTTCACATTATAGCCAGCTCAGTTAAAAACAGAAGAATGAATGAAAATGATTATTCAGATAACCAAAAACATGGTTGGCTACTTGGAAAATTTAAAGTAACTTTCTATTCAAGAAAAAAGAGTGCGTTTTAATTTATAAAACTGGAAATTACATATACATTTTATTATCTAGCTTACTGAAAGGGAAGAATATTCTCCTCACTTAAAAGTAAATTTTAGATCTAAATTGGGTTGGCTAAAACTTTCCTTTGGGTTTTTCCATACGATCCTATGGAAAACCTGAACAAACCTTTTGGACAATTCAATATTTAAGTACACTCACTAATAAGGTAGCTGTTCTTGAATAGTTTGCAAAAGGAAAGAAATAATAAACATTTTTAGAGTTTTTACTACTAAATTCCATCTTACTTTGGACTACTGCTCTAGACCAGTCAATATTTGGCAAGCAGCAGGATCACTTGGGAGTTTGTTAAAACAGATCGCTGGTCTCCACCTTCCAGAGCATCTGAGTACTGTGTACTCAGCAGATCTGACTCAGACCAGAGAATCTGCTTTTCCAACAAGTTCCCAAATGATGCCAATGTTTCTAGTTTGAGCCCTTTACTTTGGGAACCAGTTTTCTAGAGTTAGTTCCTTGGGAGGAAACAATCACTGGGATTCAAGAAATTTTAGTGAAATAACAGAACAAATTAATGCTTAAATGAATGACAGAATAAGAACTGGACAAAAGATAAAATCATATGTAGAACTACCACACTACATTGCTGGAGAGACAAACACTCCTGTAATTATCTAATCTTTTCAACTGAACATTGTTGGAAATTAGAAATCAATCCACTCGAAGACTTCAGTGCATGGAACTTAACAAAATCAGTGGGAGAACTAGATTAAAAAAGAGAGGAAGAAAGAATAAAAATGGTAGTGCTGACAATTTGTCTCAAGCAATATTTGCCTCTACTGTGATTGGCCTAATACTACCAATAGCGGGCTCTCTTAATGATAAACACCAACTTAGTGTTTGTGCTACTACTTGTGCAAATGTACCACCAAGTTTTCCAGTGTTACTCTGAAATGTGGAGGGCAAGCATTATCAGTGGTTAGTGGTCTACCCATCCTAGCATAAGGAGATATACAGCCAGCATGTCAGTGTATGTTGGTGGGTGTATTGGTATATGCTCAGGTGTGCCCTATGGGGAGACAGACTGTCAATGTTGGCAGTTTCTGAAAGTTAGTTTTTTTGGCTATATCCTAACACATTATCGACCGGGGGATTTTTGCAGAAACTAATGCCTGTGGCCAGTGATTTGTTATGTAAGTGAATACTGAAACATCTCTGGTCAGTAATGTTTGGGTAACAAAAGATGTATTAATACATTTCTGGTTAATAAGCTGTTAAAAATCAGAAATGAGTGGAGATAAAGGTGTGTGGGGGGGGGGGAATTGAGATAATTACCTTCACTAATATCTTGGCTGTAACCACCATCTGGTTCAATGTCCGAGGGGATCATAATATGCCATGTAGTCATGCGGGCTTCTGCTTCCAGTCCAAATCCATCCACATTGCTAGAAAATTCCAGGCAGTTTAAGTTCTATGAAGGAAATTATTGTAGCTGCAAACTGTAATGACTATTACTCTGCAGACACAAGTGAATGCTGGCTCTGTCACAAAGTTCCATTAATGGCAGACAGACATTGGGCAGATTCACAAGACAGAACTTCTAATTTATCATGGAAATGTCATTTTTAAGGAGTGATATCACAAATCCACTTGACTAAATGTAATTAAATTAAATTACAGCATTAAGATGAGCATACTATTTCAGAGGCTTTTTGATGACTATTAACATTTTTTACCTAAAAATTACAAAAAGTTCATTTATGAGCATTTTCCTCCTATGTCTGTGCTCTCTCTCCCATCTCTATGTCACCACTCTGTGCTCCAGCAGCAGCGGGAATACGTGCAGTCTCCTAAGCACCGTTTTCTTTTTTGCCCTCTGGGAAATCACACAGGTGAACGCTTTGTTCTGATATCACTTTTCCTCGTTTTCTTGGGACGGTTAACTTCCTCCTCTCTCCCAGGCAGAGGCCACCTGTCACATGCTTTCTCGCTGAGCACTGCGCTTCTAGCAGAGCACTAAGCACATCTGACTGGCTGTGCTTACTCACTGGTCCTCCCTCATAGACTGTAAGCTCCAAGACCTGCCACAGGACCTGACTTACTCATATTTCTTCCCAGTCCCTAACTCAATGCCTGGCCCCCAGAAGACACCAAAGAGATATCCGTCAAAACATTCAATGGAAAAATACTAATTTTACCCACATTGCATTTATTTACTGCATTCCTATCCTTTTACTCCTCTTCACCTCTGACAGCGGGAATCTAACTTACTTTAAAAGTAAACAATCTTTTTAAAAGTATATATGACACGTGATGAACTAAAAGAAAAAATATATGAAATTAAAGCAAAAAAAACACATTATCTCATTGCAAAAATTCAGTACTTGTCTTTTACCTTCTCATGAAATTTTAAGTAAAACTGAGATTACAGAAAAAAGAAATGCTATCATCAAAAAGTATTAATAAAATAAAGACCAGTTTAAACTGAACCTAAAAGTTACCTCCCAACATGCAGGTTAATGAGGCAGTGAGCCAGACAGCTGATGAATTCTTGGTCGTGGTTTCCAGGGCCCAGGATCAAGTTCCTGTTGACAGTCAGGACCCTGAGAGAGTCAAGCAGGGCTACTTGCTGTGGGACGGTTTTGTGCGCCCGGGAGAACTGGTACAGGATGGTCCTGTTGAGGCAGTGATAGACCGCATCCAGTGACAACCCCTGGGATCTCCTCTTTGACTAGATAAATGAGAGATACTTTACTTAGCAAAATGGAAAAAAGCAAAAACAAACCCCCAAACCCTGCTTATCATTCACACATGAACATTTATTAGGTTTACTGTGTACCAGATGCCATGCTAAGTACTGGGGTGCCGAGTTATTAACAAAAAATACAAAGCACTTGCATTATTAGGTTCTGAGCCCAAGAGACACATAAATGTGATGTCAGGAGATGAGTGCTATGTGTAAATAAACCTCCTGGTGAGGAGAGCTGCCAGCCCTCCTGGGAGTGAAGCAGCCTCCCTGAGAACATGAGGAGGTGCCAGCCAGATAGCGTGTCTTTCCCACAAGTTCTGTCGGGGTGATCCGCATCTACTCAAAATTACACACACAAATTACCTAAAACATTAGTAAAAACTCTGTCTGACGTTATACTTTCATCTTACTTGAGAACTTTTCTCTGACTTACATACAAGTTTATTCTTAAATTCTTGGGTGACGTGAAAGAACCTCTGCCCCACGTGCTAACAACACACGGCAAGGGTCTTTCCTACTTGCTACATGGTTTGTTGAATGAGATTTGTCGCTTGTGCCAAACCAGGCAAAGGCACCCCAGACAGGCAGTAAAATGACATTTTCAAAGAAACAGGGCTCCTATGGACTTTGTGAAGATTCAACTGCAAGAAGAGAATACTCCTTTAACAGCAAATCTTCATGCTCTGTAAACCTTTCATCATACTATGAAAATCTATCAAATCCTGTTAACATAAGGTCTTTAAACCAAAGGGAAGTTATCCAGCTATGAGTGCAGGAAAGAGTGATGTCAGTGGGGAAGACAGGGGGAAGCCAGCTGGAGAGAAAGAGGATGCCAGGCCAGGAGGTAACGGGGAAATGGTTATGATGCAAAGGTTTTATTCACTTTTAATAAGCTGAGCTTCACAGTAAATGTCAACATTCATTATCTTATTAGTTACAATTATTTCCAACAATTTTGACACCCGAGAAAAAGTTTCGCAATAGGAAAACATGTACTCGACAGCTAATATGACAATGGATTACCTGTGCAATTAGTTGAATTATAAAATCTATAAGAAGCTTAGATTCTTTGTTGAACATGCCTTGCCAAAGCTTGTCCACCACACGTTGTGTGAAATAAAACACATTGTTCACCAATACCTGGTAGCTTCCTCCACTGGTGATAGGAAGAGATGCATCTTCTCCTAAATTCCAACAGAAAAAAAAAAAAATGTCTAAGAAAATGGATATCGACCAGACCCTTAAACAAGTCAGGCGAAGGAAAAATGAGTACACCTACTATAATCAGAAATAAGACTCGTAACTCTTATGGACCACTTGAAGCAAAATGATGTTCATGGCCAGAAGTCATGATAAATGTTGAAAGAGATACTTTCTGCAGGATAAAAATGTTATGGATGCAGACTGTGAACGTTCTATCTTATGACAGTCTGTGATAAGAAAACAGTTCTTCAACTTAAACTCAGTGACAGATGGTCCCCCTTTGAGAGAAAAATTGTCAGTTTATTAGCTGTAAATTGATACTGTGTAACTAATAAAGGATAATGGAAACCATTAAACTGTCTCTTTTTGAATATATCTTTAAGCACAACGAAGTAATTTTGGCAGAAGAGAGGTCCAGAGGAATTAGGAATAATCAGTGGTGGTGGTGCCAAGGGGTACCTTTTGCCCCTCCATGATCCTTATCAGCACTGTTTCACTTCCATAGTTGCCCCAGGGTCTTGAGTGTGCCTGCTGTGTACATACTGCCTCAAGGCTAATCCTTCTGGCTCCGCCTCCAATGGAGAATGACCTCTTTAAGCCCCTCCTTTCTAGAAATTTGGAGTTTTTACTGATTGCAATTATTATTCCTGCCTAACTCTAAATTACTACATGATGCAAAACTTTTCATTGTGTGTCTTTATGTAGTAAAACTGATACTATACAAAGATTCCCAAATGATAAAAACAAATACAAAAGTTTGACTTGACACTATGCTTTGAGAGTTGCATGTTATGACAAAATTAAAGATTTTCTTGGCAAATTTACTTTATAAAATAATGATAATGTAATAGCATGGAGGTTCTATGATTCATATAATCACCAGAAATTCAAGTAGCAAATATGCTAAATCATTACTTTTCCTTCTCCTTTCAATTTTATCAGTTTTATGTTAGTTCCACTGTGTTTTATAGTTTTAACTAGATAGAGACAGAAACACATTTTAATGTGCTTTGAATTTATGTCCTAAAAGCCATTCCAAAGAATAACATAGATACCCATGACCCAATAATTCCACCCGAGATATATACTCAACAGATATATATTAAATATTATACGGACACGTGACCCCTATAAGAACACTGACAGCAGTTTTATTTCTAATTGTCTCCAGCTAGAAACTACTGAATGTCCATCAACAACAAATTGGATAAATTTATATATTCATATAAAAGGACATTACACAGAAATGAATGGACTCCTGACACATGCAACTATGTGGATAAATCTCATGAACAAAGAATTGAGTGTAAAAAGCTGGACTAAAGAGAATACATGTTGTGTGATCCTGTGTGGATAAGGTTCAAGGACAGGTGAAATGAATCTGCTATTTTAGAAGTTGAGGCAGTGACTCAGAGACTAGTAATTGGGTCAAGGAAGAGGGGAGTTTCTGCGGGTGCTGGTAGCACTTTTCTATCAATTGCTCTTACAGAGGCATGTTGTCTGGGTGGTCATTCACAGAGTGCTACATTTATAATTTGCTTGTTTGTAACTATACTACAATAAGTTAATTTTTTAAAGTATTAGCTAATTTATAAAAATAGAGCCTGTTCGCATAATATGGTTTTAAAAACACTTTTTTCTCTTTCCTTGTCCCCTTCCTGCCACCTCTGAATGTACGAAAGTGCACAAGCAGCTTAAGTAGTCCCCGTTGCTGATCATTAAGGCCAGGTTCAAAGGAAAATACCAATACGATGCGAAAATGCACAGGAAAGAAGGAAAAAGATGAAGTTAAAACAGTGGTATACTTGGAGTTTAAATAAAGAAGGGAAGTGATTACCAGTATTTTTTAACAAAGTGAAGATAACATAATATTACCCAGTAAAACATCAGCTGCAAGCAAATGATCCATCACACTATCCAAAATGTAAGTCTGAAATTCTTTTTGCTGAGTTCTTGTCGATCTCTCAGGGGAAGCCTAAGTAATAAATTTTAGAATTAGAAACAGAACCAATTCAATGAAGGTAAGGCTCAACCACAGTTTAACATTACCATAGTCATATTTAAAAAAAGCCCCTACTGGTAAGTAATAAAATATGTCATGAGGGATGGTATGTATGTGTATACTCTATTTTTCTGATCATAGATTAAAAAAAAAAAAATTGAACAGGCATATTGTCTTCTGAATCCATTCCTCCAAAAACAGTATTCTCAACATTTTGAGTATTTAATAAAATTTTCATATTTGTTATTATAATCTCACTTTCAAAAGAAATCAGGCAGTTTTTAATGATATACAGGTAAAACAAATCATAAGGCCATGTAAACAAACAAAAAAGCTAAGGAATCTAGTAACTAAGAAGGTAAAGTCAATGGGGACAGGAGTATGTGTATCAAAAATTAATTAAGCACACAATTTTGTTTGGAGCTTCCTAGGGTCAAGAAGGAGGAGAAAAAAAGGTTTACAAAGCTTTTCATTATCTATAAAATATTAAAAAAAAAAAAACACACTAGTGAGCCAGCAAGGATGTTTTCCTAGATGGTTCTGAAAAGAATGTTCTCTGTGGTTATTTTTTATAAAGCGGACAATGAACAACTCAATAGGTAATACCTTTGATAATGGTTTTATATAGTACAAAGATGGTTTTTAAAATTATTGTGAATAAAAGCTTAGGGCATAAAGTTAAACTAGAGTTCTCCGATGGTATTTCTCTAGGTAATTAGGGTGATACAATCCAGGTGCATAACTCTGAGGTCTCTAACCTGAGAGGTGAGGATGAAAGGTAGGAGAGATCCTTTTGTTATTCTCTCAAATGTCAGTCCTGTTAGCTGGCTTTGGACAGGAGGTAGATATTGAACCATTCACTAAACTGACATGAAGTTGTTTCTTAAAAAGAGATCTGGATTTATAGTTATAAGCAGAGGCGTGATGCTTTGCCAGTGAAATTAAACAACCTATTTCTTCTCGAACAGACTGGTCCGGGACTATGTTTATAACCATGACATGAAAATGGGCTACAGAACACTGTTTTGCTTTATGTATTAAAATAATACATAATACTTTATGTATTAAAATTAAAATATGCTCTATTGGGGAAAAAAACCCGTTTCTTTCTATTCTGATTTTCAAAGCGATCCTAATAAAGGTTTTTTAAAAAAGTAGTTAAAATCGGAATTCTATATTCAGATCAAAGATATATTCTAAGGATTCAAAAACCAACCAAAGTTTTAACAAATGTTTCTCTGTTTTTGTGGTAAAACACATTTATCCAGTTTTAAAATAATAAAATATGGGCCAAGTAACAGTTAAAAGAATATTAGTGCTTAGGAGTTTGGTTTGGCAAGAGAGCAATCTGGGAAAAAGCGAAGGTCATGTCATGTTGTTTTTAATCTTAATCCATTTTCCTGTGCAGCTGAACAGACAGCAGGAGAGCTGGGGCCAAGGCCAGCCCATTCTTCAGGCTGAGAGGCCTCGAAGACCCGACCCTTGCCAAGGGAAGGGAAAGTAAAGACACTGAAGTGATAAGCCGAAGATTGATGAGTCTATGAGGACTATCTTTTAATTAGATTAGAGGCCATTCACAGCAGGATTTTAATACCCCTGAAGTCAGCAATACTTATTCAGGATTATAATCAACTCAATGTGGCTAATGAGAAAGTAAGAGTGAGTAGGGTTTATATAGCCTTAATTAACAAGAGAAAGTTTTGGAGTCTGTAAAACAGGGAACATAGTACAAAGAGAAGTAGCTAGATCTGTCAACAATATTTATTTTTACTTCATTAAACAGTATTCTATAAGGATTTAAGGCTGGCTCAGGAGAATCTCAGGGACGGAGGAGCCTGGTAGGCTGCGGTCCATGGGGTCGCTAAGAGTCAGACATGACTGAGCAACTTCACTTTCACGTACTGGAGAAGGAAATGGCAACCCATTCCAGTGTTCTTGCCTGAAGAATCCCAGGGACGGGGGAGCTTGGTGGGCTGCTGTCTATGGGGTCGCACAGAGTCGGACACGGCTGCAGCGACTTAACAGCAGCAGCAGTTACCACTAGGACTTCCCAGGTGGCGCTAGTGGAAAAGAATCCGCCTGCCAATGCAGGAGACATAAGAGGCACGGGTTCCATCCCCAGGTCTGAAGGGAGGATCCAACCCTGGAGGAAGAAACGCTAACCCACTCCAGGATTCTTGCCTGGAAAATTCCAAGGACAGAGGAGCTTAGCGGGCTACAGTCCATGGGCCACAAAGAGTTGAACACAGGTGAGCAACTGAGAACAATCACCAAAAGGTATTTAATTGTCTGCTCACTGAAGCTGTGTCATGAGTGATCATGACCCAGAATTAACTCTGTTCTTGGCTCTAACCTCCAAGCTCGAATGTTCTTGCTGAGGCTCACAGCGGGCTAACTTTGAAAGGACTTAAGACTTTGTGAGTGCATGCATAGTTCTCTCCATTTTTTAAAAAAACAATTCACTGAACACAATTATGTGCCAGACACTGCTGAGTTTTATGTACCTTATCTCATTCTGCAAAATACCCTTTTGAAGTAGATACTATCATCTCCACTTTTGAGATGAGGTAACTGAGGCTTAGAGTGGTTAAGTCAGTTGGTCAAGTCAAAACTAGGTTTCAAAGCTCAGTTTCTTTGATGCCAAAGTTCACTGCTTTACTTGCCCTACTCTTCCAGCCCTACTGAAAATTTCCAAATTGAAGTTAACAGATGTACAACAAGAGCAACTCTGCTATGATCTCTCTGTCGTGGTTTTCCAGATAAGCCTGGTTGGCTCACCAGACAACCAGGATGAGTTCAGCCCAGAACGAAGGGAGGATAAGCACTGTGGTATGCTCTGGCCTCTGGCTGTCAGATCTATCTTCCCAGAGGAAATGCAAAGCCAGCCAATAACATCTGTCTTCAAAGAATCAAAGTGCCCTTTTTGAGGCCTGGGGATGCCAGGCAGAATCTTCCGGGACACAGGCCAGACAGCCGATGTGCGTCTGCAGCCCACAGCCGAGAGCACTGTGGCCTGGGGAGGAAGGCCTTGAGTGCACTCCTCAAGGCCTTGTCTCTGCAGGCCTGTCTCTGCAATGGGACGAGCCATCAGAGAAGAGGGTCTTGAGCTTTGTCATCCTGATCGCAGTGCTCCTCTTCACTGGCTTCCCTTCTCCCAGGTATTTTATAACAGTGCCTGCCCACTTTTCTACTTCGCTGGGGGATAGGGGTGGGGGGTGGGGCTTGTTTATTGCTCTGCAGTCACATGGCTTTCACTCTGATGTGAATGGGGAGGTCTTGAAGAAGATGGCAGGAGCAGGAAGCAGTGAACCCCTCCGCTTCACCCTTTCTTTCTTCTAGGTCTGTGTGGGTACCTTATGACTGTTCTCAGGTACTTTCCTCCCATGACCACATGCAACAAATCCATGTGGCCCTCCATGAGACCTGGTTGTTTGGACAATAAAGAATCTGTCTGTAATGCCCAAGGCTCGAGTTTGATCCCTGGATCAGGAAGATCCCCTGGAGGAGGGCATGGCAACGCACTCCAGTATTCTTGCCTGGAGAATTCCAAGGATAGAGGAGCCTGGCGGGCTACCATCCATGGGGTTGCAAAAGAGTTGGACGCGACTGAGCGACTCACATTTCCACTTTCTCCATGAGATGCCTGGTGGTGACGACAGGGACACTGGGGAAGACGAGCCAGGGAAAAGCAGCTAGAGGCCCAGGTACAAGACAGGCCACTTGGTTTCTGAGTAAGTCTTATGTGCCAGGTGCTGTGTTATGAATCTTAAATGGATCATCTTAATTAATTCTCACGATGGTCCTCAGAGACAGATTCTATTTTTATATTCTTTTTGTGTGTTCCAACAAAACTTTATTTATAAAGGCAGGCTAAATTTGACCCACGGGATACAGCTTGCAGATTAGGAAGTGCTTCCTAAATGTGCACAAATCACCTGGGAATCTCATATACCATTTTAAAGGTGGGGAACTAGAAGGGATGAAGAGAACTGAGCTGAGTCAAGGTTACACAGCTAAAAGCAGCATGTTTAATTTCTCAAAATAGTTTTGCTGGGTGATTTACCTATTATTTATTTAACTCTCACAGAAATCACCTAGGGGAGATAGCATATAATATCATTGTTCAGAGAATGAATTTGGCTCGGTGAGATTAAAATGTTTATATAATAAACATCAGGGCCAGAATTCAAACCAGGCTTTGCTACAACAGCACAATGCCTCCCTTGTATTTGACCTGACTCACACTGTGGCCAGTCTAGATGAATGCAGATCTTTCATTTTTCTAGACTGCTAGTAAAGATAATTTCACACATTCTTTTGTAGATGTAGTGAAATAAGCAGATACTCTTGTGATAAAATCCCAAATAATCTGAAGACTGAAAACAGTCTGGCATGAGCATATCAGACTGAAAATCAGTTGGTTCAAACCCCTTCTTCCATGAAGGTAAATGGCAAGTGTATAGTATAATTCTCTTCTTGAGCTTCTTCAGAGATAGACTTCACAATCATAACATTAAAAATCATATGACTGTAACTTATTTTTTCACACTATAGGAAAACAGGGAGTGCAATATCCTTTTCACTATTCTTTTTATGTATGTTCTGTGTGTGTTAGATTTGAAGCATAAATTTTAAGAAGTATAATTTATTTCTCTGTAAAGGTCTTATGCTTTTTTTAAAAGAAAATATTTATTTATTTGGTGGCACCAGGTCTTAGTTGTGGCATACAGGATCTAGTTCTATGTGTGACCAAGTCAAACCTGGGTCCCTGCATTAGGAATACAGAATTTTCGCCACTAGACCACCAGGGAAGTCCCTAAAAGCATGTATTTTTAAAAGCAAATTTATATATCTTTTATTAGATAGTATTATGTCTTGTTTGGGAAAGGCCAGGGATGCAGTTATACTTAAATGATTCAAAATTACTTAAAGAACATGTCAAGACACCGAGCTAATTTTGTGAGAGATAAAAGGACACATGAAAGTTGGTCCCTAACTTGAAGGAGCTAATGATCTATTTGGGAAATTGAATCTTGACACTCTCTGGTTCTTCCTAAAACATCATCCTACAACCCCTGACACCCTAATGCAATCAGATACAATTACACTATAGGGCAAATTAGTAACCACAATAATGAGAAATGTTACCTCGAAGTTAATACATGCCATATCAAGCTTTCCTCACTGAAAAATACAGAAAAACTAAAATAAGAGACAATTATATAATTTATCAACTGATAGTTAGGTATTAGGATTCCTACAAGACTGATATACAGAGTACATCATGAGAAAGGCTGGGCTAGATGAAGCACAAGCTAGAATCAAGATTGCTGGGAGAAATATCAATAACCTCGGATATGCAGATGACACCACCCTTATGGCAAAAAGTGAAGAAGAACTCAAGAGCCTCTTGATGAAAGTGAAAGAGGAGAGTGAAAAAGTTGGCTTAAAGCTCAACATTCAGAAAAGTAAGATCATGGCATCCGGTCCCATCACTACATGGCAAATAGATGGGGAAACAGTGGAAACTGGATGATTTTATTTTGGGGGGCTCCAAAATCACTGCAGATGGTGATTGCAGCCATGAAATTAAAAGATGCTTACTTCTTGGAAGGAAAGTTATGACCAACCTAGACAGCATATTAAAAAGCAGAGACATTACTTGGCTGACTGAAGAATTGATGCTTTTGAACTGTAGTGTTGGAGAAGACTCTTGAGAGTCCCTTGGACTGCAAGGAGATCCAACCAGGCCATCCTAAAGGAAATCAGTCGTGAATATTCATTGGAAGGACTGACGCTGAAGCTGAAACTCCAATACTTTGGCCACCTGATGCAAAGAGCTGACTCATTTGAAAAGACCCTGATGCTGGGAAAAATTGAGGGCAGGAGGAGAAGGGGACAACAGAGGATGAGATGGTTGGACGGCATCACCGACTCAATGGACATGAGTTTGGGTAAGCTCTGGGAGTTGGTGATGGACAGGGAGGCCTGGCATGCTGCAGTTCATGGGTTTACAAAAAGTTGGATGTGACTGAGCGACTGAACTGAACTGACAAGACTGACAGTGTTATTACTGGATATATGCACTTACCCCATTTCTTCTACGTATGTGTATCTTATTTTTTGGCTCAGTTATGCTTTCTTATACCTCTTTTGAACTTTATTCTGTTATTTCATGATAAACATTTTATTTTGCATAAAATGCTTCACATTCTCACCCCAGGCACTAAAATACTAGCCATCTTTTTTCTTATTTTTAGTTTCCAAAGAGGACAAGTTCTACCAGGCATGCTTGTCCACATGAATTATTGATGAAATCAATTATTTTCCTGCCAATATTAAACACTGTGGTCCTGGTTAAAATGCTTAGCATGACTGTTATCTAAATTATACTAGTGATTTCTTTTAATAGATCAAGCTGAGATATTTCTACATGAATAAGATAAAACATCTGCTGGAGTTTTAAGGTTTCAAATAAAAAATTAACTGTTTTCTCTTCACCACTAGAGGGAGAAGAGAAAGTGCAGGGTCAGTTGTCAAACAACTGTCAAGCAGCATGCAGGAAGTTTTTCAGAGAGAAAAGCAGTTAGTCTTTTGCACTGAAATCTTTCACGAAACACTGTTTTCAGAGCCCTTGCATGTACTGCTTGACCCTGTTTAATATGCGCTGGCCAAAAGAATGAATGAATAAGCAACTAATTATATCTTAGATTCCCTTCCCTTAGATTCCCTGATTTTTAAATTTCTCTTTGAGATTTTCCTGTATGAACATTTGGTTTTCAGGGATGGTCAACTTCTAGAGCCAGCAGTGTGGCCACTTAGGGTTTGTTTTCTGAAACATCAGCTAATTCTTATCAAGAGAAAGAGCAAGTGCAAGGACTTAACGTTTGTGTCCCCTCCCCTCAAATTCGTAAGTTATGCCCTAACACTCAATGTGTGGATATTACAAGGTAGGGCTTTCTGGAGGTAATTAGGTTTAGATGAGCCACGAGGCATGCATGCTTAGTTGTTAAGTCATGTCTGACTCTTTTGTGATCCCATGGACTGTAGCCCTTCAGGCTCCTCTGTCCATGGGGATTCTCCAGGCAAAAATACTGGAGTGGGTTGCCACTTCCTTCTCCATGGGATCTTCCAGACTCAGGGAGTGAACCCACGTCTCCTGTGTCTCTTGCATTGCCAGGCAGATTCCTTACCACTGAGCCACCAGGAAAGCCCTGAGAAACCACCCGGGAAGCTCTGGGAAGGCCATGAGGGTGGATCCCCCATGAGGGGACTCAAACCCTTATAAGAAGATGAAGAACCACCTGAGCTCCTTCTCTGCCCTGTGAGAGCAGAACAGCCGTCGATAAGGCAGGAAGAGGGCCCCCACTATGACCTGACCAAGCTGGTGGCAGCCTTATGTCAGACTTCTCTGTCACCAGAACTGTGAGAAATAACTGCCTGCCATTGAAGCCACCCACTTTCGGGTAGTTTGTTATAGCAGCCTGAGTTTAGATACCAAGCACCCTACACGTTTGCTGCCTTGAGGAAAAATTTAAGAAGCACATATTGAGCACCATGTTTTAAGCCCCACAGGACACTGAAAGCAGTAATACCAGAAGTGATACATAAGACAGACTGAAGTAGGGAGTTAACAAGTTGAGGAGACAATGCTGCTGTATGAGACTAGGGGGGGAGGCAGCTGGTACACTAGGGTCCCTGAGCCAAACTCAGCCTATGCTAGTTCTTGTATATAAAGTTTTATTGGAACACAGCTATGCTCACTCATTTATGTATTGCCTGGGGCTGCTTTTCTAACTGCAATGGTAGGTTAAGTAGTTGTCACACACTGTACAGCCCATAAATTTAAAAATATTTGCAATTTGGTCCCTTACAGGAAAAGTTTGTCAATTCCTGGTCTAGGGAAAGGGCAATAAAGGACTGAATTAAGGACATGCAGGGACTTAGCTGGCAGTGCAGTGGTTAAGACTTCACCTTCCATCGGAGAGGGTGCGGGTTCAATCCCTGGTCAGGGAGCTAAGACCCCACATGTCTTCCAATCAAAAACCCAAAACATAAAACAGAAGCAAAACTGTTATAAATTCAGTAAGACTTTAAAAATTGTCCACATTAAAAAAAATCTTTAAGAAAAAAAGGACATGCCAAGAGGAACAGAAAGAAAAGAAACAAATTGATAGCATATACATTAGCACACTTGGGATTAAAAAATTCCCATAGCCCATGATAAGTTCTGCCTTTACAACCCAGAGGAATTAGAAATCTGAAAGGTATTTGGCATAAAATTTGCTTGGCTATTAATGCTCTCACTATAAAAACAATTTAAGAGGTGTAAGTGCATCTCTTTGTCTTTACCTCCAACAAAAGATCAATGAGTGGAGTCTGCTTGCTGGCAGGCGTAAGACAGAGGTTGTCTATTATTAAGACCCGCATGAAGTCGAAAACAAATTTCTTAGCTGGGTGATTGGTCAGGTATGTCTTGACGCCCACGTTGCAGTACTCTGATTGGCTTCTGTTCATCCCTGTGTCTGCTGCAAAGGCTTTAAATTCTTCAGCTGGAGATCCAACTTCATCATCGAGATCAGTCACCTAATAAAATCAAGAGGAAACGTACCCTAGTCACATTTGATTTCATTTGGTATTTTTACTTCCATGTTTCCTAAAAACCAGACTGTAGCACCAACAGCATTTTGCTTCAACATTAACCTATGAAGCTATTCAACACATTGCATAGTTCACTTGGCTTTACTCAGACACTCCTATCAGGATGCCAATCGGGCACCATAGGGCATGATTACTCAACACACATTCTTTCTAATATCAAGCTACTGACTGGCCGCTAACCATATAACTGCTTTATGCTGAATTTTTATCTCTACTGTGGATAACTGCACTTGAAATAAATTAAATAATAAAACGGGAAGGACTATTTTATGTGCATATTACAAAACATACCTACTGAGAAGCCAAGTGTTACAGAAGTTCAGATAAAGATCTGGCATGCTAATGATTGTACCCAAGGGCTGATCTATTTTTTAGGTTAAAAAAAAAGCAAATAAATGAAATAAAACAACAACAAAACTAGTACCAATTTTGAGTCGACAGAAAAAGAAAGGTCAAGAAGACAGATTATAAGATGCTGACAAGGAAAAAACACTGCGCTATTACTAAAATCCTGTTTTTACCAAAAATGTGGATTTTAAAGTTATAAACAAGCCACAGTATTAAGGTCATGTGCTATATTTGTCTTTCTCCTAAAAATTCCGACAATTTTTAGCATGAGTATTTATTTCATCTTTTTACATGAAGAAAAAAATTAGTATGAGGAAGGTACTTTCTTCCAGGGTCTAGAGTAAGTAGGAGAAAAAGGAGGAAACATCATGAAATTCTGAAGTCCCATGGAGGAATAACTGTCTTTTGGGTTTGTTTTAAAGGACAAAAGAAGTATCTATATGATACATGTATTAGCCGCTCAGTCATGTCCGACTCTGTGATCTCAATGACTGTAGTCCACTGTAGTCTGCCAGGCTCTTCTGTCCATGGGATTCTCCAGGCAAGAATATGGAGTGGGTTGCCATTTCCTTCTCCAGGGGATCTTCCTGACCTACAGAGAGAACCTAGGTCTTCTGCATTGCAGGCAGATTCTTTACTGTCTGAGCCACCAGGGAAGCCCGTATGATATATGAGTAGTCTAATAACTTTCTACTAAGTTAGTGTAAAATATGAAAAATAACAGTTGAACAAAATGGAAAAAGTTGAACGGAAAGGACAAGCATGCATTTCATTTCTTATAAAGACAACCAAATCCTGTAATTAGTTTGTGAAGACTAAATCCAGGAGATGCCGAATTCCTGAGATAAATGAAGTGGAAATAAATGTGGTCCTATTAGAGCTCTGTAATCTAAGTTCACAACACTTCAGCTATTGCCACATATAATAAGAAATGGATCCACAGCTACATGAAGAGGAAAGTCACTCATGAGAGACTTACAAGAATATGGTAAATAAGAACAGGAAGTAGCGTTCACTGCTGAAATTTTAGGGGAAGGCAGATGAAGGGTGTGTCTGGAGACAGACACTAGATAATGATGCGAGAGGTGGAGGAGAAAGTTACAAAACTATAACTTAGTCAGAGGCTTAAAAGACTGGCCAAAAAAAAAAAATAAATAAATCTGCTAACAATTGGAGCAGTCCAGTTTTGACATTTTCTTCCCCCTTTCCTACCATTTCTGAATAAGGGCGGATGTTGAAGGGGAAGACCGTGGCTGCCAGCGCACACAGGAAATCAGGGTTCATCCACATGGAGGCCAGGTCCGGGACATTGTGATACAAGTATCTGAAGAACTGCATCAGGGTCACAGGATACTCCCGGAGCCAAGATCCTTCTTCTTCTGATTGCCAAGGCTGCCAGGGGACAGAAGAGGAGACGGCACGTTAGAATCACTGACAGTGCTACAAGTTACTCACTACTCTTCTAAAACCTGATGTACCGATGGTCCAGAACTCTCATAAATCATACACTGGGTAAACACACAGGCCAACAAATCGGGAAATAAGCTAAAACAAAGGCAACACCCCTAGAAACCGAGAGGATGTTTCTTCTATTCACTGGGGTACTCACACTGGGCTTCTCTGATAGCTCAGATGGTAAAGAATCTGCCTGCAATGCAGGAGACCAGGGTTCAACCCCTGGGTCAGAAGATCCCCTGGAGAAGGGAATGGCAACCCACTCCAGTATGCATGCCTGGAGAATCCCATGGACAGAAGAGCCTGGTGGGCTACAGCCCATGGGGTCGCAAAGAGTCAGGCACAACTGAGCGACTGACACGGACTGAGGTACTCACAGCTCAGTAACTGGAGTCAACGGTTTTGATTATTCAGCGTTATCAGCATGAATGTGGTGGGTGCCAACCATGGCTGTATTGCCATCAAAGTCGCCCCATCCTCCATCGTGCCAGAGAGTAAGGAGTAAGATAAAATGCGGAAGTTACTTCACCTTTTGAGTCTCACACTGTCATATAAAAAATGAGAACAGTGTTCTTAACCATTATGCAACTGTGATACTGTGATTTATAATAAGAAATGTATATTTAGTCTTTGTCCCATTTCAGGCACAGAGATCCTCAAACTCTTGGCATTTCCTAAGTGATAAGAGTCATACATGTGTCTTTTTGTTCAAGATGGTGGTGGTGCTTTAGCAGCTATTCTCTCATTTCTCAAGACCAGCATTCCACGTGGGGACAAACATGCAGGCTTACATCTTGACTTGGGCTGTGTCCAACTTTTGTGACCCTAAGGACGGTAGCCTGCCAGGCTCCTCTGCCCATGGGATTTCCCAGGCCAGAATACTGGATTGGGGTGCCATTTTGTCCTCCTTTCGTTCATTATAAGGAGCCCTTTTCAACCACACTTGAATTTAGGCTGATGGGCTCTTGCCAGAGGAACCAACCATGCGATTAGAAGGTTGGAAATTAACCTAATCTGCTCCTCCACAGCCTACAGGGAGGAAGAGTTCAATCACCAGTGACCAATGACTTTAATTAATGTCTGTGTAATGAAGCTCCATAAAAAGTCAAGATTCATGGGTTTCAGACAGCTTCCGGACTGGTGGGCACATGGAGGTGCTGGGAGAAGAGCAAGTCGGAGAAGGCGTGGAGCTCCACTTCCCTCCCCACCTTGCCGTATGCCTCTCTTCCAGCTGGCTGTTCTGGAGTTAACCTTTTGTAATAAACTGGTAATCTGGCAAGTAAAATGTTTTCCTGAGACACAGGAACCTGTGATTTATAACTGGTAAGTCTGAAGCACAGGTAACAGCCTGGACTTCTGACTGGCATTTGAAGTGGGGCAGGATTGGTGGAGGTGGGGCAGGGGAGTATCTTATGATACTGAGCCCTTAACCTGTGGAACTGGATGCTCTATCCTGGCAGACAGTGTCAGAACTGAACTGAATGGTGGAACACCCAGGTAGTGGGACAAAATCTTCTTTATACTTGGTGACTCAAAGTGTCAGAAGTAAAGCAGTGGTGTAGTAGAAGACAGAGTGAAAGAGACACACAGGAGTTTTCTTTTCCTTAAAAGCATTACCACAATAACAATGATGATGCTGCTAAAAAAAAGAAGACTCTATATGAACAATGTTTATCTTCTGATACTTGCCCAGAGAGTCTTTTTTTTCAGCTTAGATTTTTATTATTGTTTATGAATAAAAACCAAAACCAGAATCCCAAAGCATTCTAAATTAACACATTTAATAGCAATGTTCTTTTCTTAGATTGCATAAGAACAGTTTTGACTAAAATCAGATTTTTCAGGTACTTGTAATCCAAAGAGTTTAGTTAATAATTCCTCTTACAATGTGATCCTGAATTTTGTAAATAAAAAAAAAAAATTAAATCATTATTCGCAGCATTCCTGTGAGAGATATAAACATAAATTTTGTCATTTACTATTTCAATGCTTCATATCTAAGTTAGAAATGACTAAAAGAAAATGAAAACACAAAGTAAAACTTGCACTGATAACATTTTGAGCCTCTAAATGGAAGTGATTTTAAAAGTTCAAGTAACATATTGTTGCAATTGCATGTAATACGGTATATTTATTATATAAATGTATACATTGAAATATGTGTTTTATAGCACTAACAGCATCAGTTAACACTTAATAAAGCTTGTATTCTATACCAGGTACACTTGTAAGCACTTTGTGTACATATTAACTCATAAATCCTCACAAGAGTCCTAAGAGGTAACTTTTATCCTCATTATCATTTCATACATAAGGAAGCTGAGGCACATGAGGTTAGTATGTCTGGAGGATCAGAGCTGGGATGTTGAATCCAACTCCTGAGTTCAGGATCTTAACAACTGCACAGTCTGTCCTTACACTAAATAAAACAGAGGGGGTGAGGTCCCAGAGACCACGTAGTAAATAAAGACTTAGGTTACCAAAGGATTCCTCTATTATAAAGGAATCCCAGGCAGGAGGAATTACCGACAGGTGTCAGAGTCTCTGGGGACTTACTGAATTCAGCATGCTTCGGAGCATGCCCAGTAACAAAAAAGCAGCTTCTGTGCACACATTATGGATAGACGAGACCACGGTTCCACTGGAGGCAGGAACTCCAAAGATAAAGGTCCAGATGGAATCTAAATCAAACTGCAGAGGTGAAAGTGAATCAGGATTAGGTACTGTCAGTTTTTCTCGGTAGAGACCCTCACAAGTTCTAATGTTCTAAAATTTCTTTGAAATTAGTTTCTTTCAAAGTGAGCAATGAAGAGGAGATAGAGACTTAATGCTCTTCCCTCCTATGTTTTAAAACTCATTTTCACACTTATAAGACAAAGTGAATCTTATGCATCAGTGTCTTAGTTATCTATGTTAAAAACATCCTTTTCTTTTTTTTCCCTAAGGAAAATAATTAGCTAGGTGATGAAATTAAAGAATTAATGGCTTTAAGCAGGATCTCTTCAAAAAGCACAGTGAAATTCCTCCCCATACCCTACTCTCAGCAATGTTCTAATTCACTTTTAGATTACATACAGATTAAGATTTGACCAAATAAAAGTCAGTTTGAGGAGATTTATTCATAGTAGTTTTATATAACATTTTGACTATGGTGTCTGTAACCAAACTCTGCTTTGCTCATGCATCTGTAGCATGATTTAATGGAAGGGTACAGACTGTTTTCTTTTAAAAGATTTTGTCGATTACTATGGCTGATTTGAATAGCATCTTGGGATTATTATGGAAGTGTAATTGAGTTTAAGACTAAAATCCTACATCTCTGCAGTGCTACAAACATAAGCTATATATAGATATCCACATAGTCTTAAGATTAGAAAATCAGGTAAAGACTTACTGTTTTCCTAATGCGGACATTACCTATCATTAAGAATTCAGAAACACTTTTCTAACCAGAATTTGCACTAAAAATCCTTTCATACCTACCCAATTTGTGGAACGCACATTACTTCCTTTGTTTTTAATTCTACAGAAATTAAATTATATTTCTAGATAAAATCACATTACTCAAATTCTTTTGATCATCATTAAAATATCATCCAAAATCTTCCCATGTATATAATCACACAGAATAATCATAAAGAGAAAAAGAACAACAGGAACACAGAACTTCTTTTTGGGAAAATTTTCTACAGTATTTTCAGATTTCTATGACCCCAGTCAAATCCCAAATGTGAGATAGGGATGGGACCAGTTGGTTTTTACTGTAATGAACTCAACACCCTGCAGTGAGTTTTTGGCAAATGTAATTACACTTACACCCGACTAGGTAATTCCTACCTGGCAACCCTGCTTACATCGGCTGCTGACGACAGGCACACTGACCTGCAGGTTCTCAGGCAGCTCACTAACGGGCTGCTGCAGAAACAATGCCATGAGGAGGAAATAGAGAGCAGGGACATTAGTGTGTTTAGGAAGGAATGACTGAAGAACCGGAAAGCCAGGAAAGTGACAAGCGTCCCGGTTAATCTCCCTGACAGTTGATCGTCCGCCAGCACTCCTGCCCACATTGAATCCTAAGAGGAAATACAACAAGAAGGATGAAATTAGTCATTGATTACTATGTTACATTTACACAGAAAGGAGTAAGTCAGTATGTGACATTTCCATCTTGGACATTCATGTTAATATAAGCAATTAATTACTCGACTTTGGAATTAATCTTCCAGTCAGAAGTTTTACTTTCTCTTTGACTTTGGGAAACCTGTGTATTAGGATAGGGCTTCCCTGGTGGGTCAGATAGCAAAGAATCTGCCTGCAATGCACGAGACCCAGATTCCATCCATGGGTTGGGAAGTTCCCCTTGAGAAGGGAATGGCTACCCACTCCAATATTCTTGCCCGGAGAATATGGACAGAGGAGCCTGGTGGGCTCCAGTCCATGGAGTCACAAAGAGTTAGGTCTTAAAACATAGTTGAGGCAGTCAGATACAAGGGGTAAGATAAATTCTACTCATTAAAAGAATGACGTCCAGGGACTTGGTTAAGACTCTGTGCTTCAAATGCAGGGGGAATGGGTTCGATTCCTGGTTGCAGAAGTAAGATCCCACCTGCCGGGGGCAGTGTGGGGCGGGGGGAGGAGGTGGGGCGGGGGCATGGCCAAATAATTTTAAAAAAAAAGGAAAAGAAGAAAACACCAACCAAGAATGCCCTCCAAAGAGCTCTAACATTCCTAAGAAGAAAGCAATATTTAAAAAGTAGCCAGATTGTAAGATACTACTAAAAATGTAACTTAAAAACATGATAGCCATAGTAGAGTTAGTATATTTCATTTGTCCTGAATATTATGAACTAATTAGCCTCAAATGACCTACAAATTTAGAGATAGGACAAAATGAATATATAAAATAATCTTTCCTTGCATAATCTGTAACTCTGCAGGAAAGTCTGCTGGCCAAGGGACAGCAAATCTGGGCCCACTGCGACTGTGGCTATCTGGACATCCAAAGTGTGTTCTAGAAGCACAGCTCTGCCAGGAGATAACTACTTATCTGTGTGGTTTATAGCACCAGCCTTTCCATCAATCCTGCTTCCTCTGTTACATAGGTAATTTGGGGAAATAACTCAATTAGTTCTTTCACCAACCCCACACCTAGTACACTGCTCAGCACAGAAGGAATATTGGCTAGAGGTTCAACGGAAAATTTTTACAAATAGCAACCAAAGATGAAAGACTGACTTTTACTCTGAAGCAATTTTTATTTCAATGAATATCCACATTTTCCCCCAAATTCTTTTTTCTAAGACAAAGTAGCATATACTTGCTACTATTTAAAATAATGAAAGAGAAATTTGTGTCTAGATGGCTTTTTAAAGAGTCCAAATAAATTGCTCAGTGTGATATTAATTAATCCTCTGGAGTATATGTTCTTCTAATTAACAAAAAATTTGTATAGCAATTTACCAAACTCTTCATATATCGTCTCATTTCCTAAACAATGAGCATGTGAGCAAGAAATTGCTATTATCCTTTAATATAATGTGGAAAATATGCAATTTGTTCAGTCATGAAGTTAATGAGGGGTGGCACTAGGACCTGTGGCCCAATGGAGCCTGTGAAGTTACATGGTCTCCCTTGCGTGTGTGTGTTAAGTCGCTTCAGTCCTGTCTGACTCTTTGCGATCCTATGGACTGTAGTCCACCATCCTCTGTCCCTGGGGCTCTTTAGGCAAGAATACTGGAGTTGGAGTGGGTTGCCATGCCCTCCTCCAGGGGATCTTCCTGACCCATAGATCAAACCCAAGTCTCTTCCATCTCCTGCATTGGCAGGTGGGATTTTTACCACTAGTGCCACCTGGGAAGCCCTGATCTCCCTTGGTCCTCTTAATAACATCACTACGTTCCAAAAAACCCAGCTGCATAAGGAATACTAGGTGATATTCATTTGCAGTAAATTCTAAATGAAATCATAAATATAAAAAAAAGTCTGAGCCTTAAGATATCAAAAAACAAAGTGGTATTTTATACATTAAATAGGAAAATAAATTTTGATCAAACTATAGGTCCTAAATGAAAAGCAATGCTAACATTTATTTTCCTTTCCAAATTTTCATACTCTATTTGTACCCTATAATTTATCTTAAGGAGTATCTGTTTTTAACAACTGAGTATTAATTTAGATTTAAGCTATAGCTGATGTAGCTGGAGTTGGTGAAGGACAGGGAAGCCTGGTGAACTGCAGTCCATGGGGTTGCAAAGCGTCGGATGTGGCTGAGTGACTGAACTGAACTGAAGCTACAGCTACGTATGGAAGGTATTTTTATAAAGAAAAAATTGACGAAAACTAATAAATGTGAGTAAAACATTCAAAAACATACTGTTCATCAGCTCAAAGAGAAACAGAATCCACTGAGATGATATATCAATATATAGAGATAAATTTCTGTACACGTACACAAGTATGTATGTATGTATCAGATAGATATTCAGAGAAAATGATATTAAATTGAATTGAGTTTAAATGAAACTTAAATACCTAGATTCCTCTTTTAGAACCAAAGGAACATACGTAATGTACAGGCACGTGTCAAGGAAGGACAA